>NC_141929.1:8640000-9840000 GCF_057802395.1 Ceratotherium simum simum | reverse complement strand
CACAAGACTGGAGGTCAGCCTAGAACTGGGAGAGACTGAAGACAAAGGATGGACCGTGACAACAGAAACTGCTGGCTCATGGGATCAGGTCTGTGGAGGGCCATGAACAGCAAAGGAGCTGTGGAAAGTGTTTCTAACTGCAGAGGGCTGGACAAAGGCACAAGATTCTTATTAAAGACACTCTACTGACTTCAGTTTTGAGCCGGACCCAGCCTGGTTGCCAACAGCCCCTCCTCCCAATAAGGGGAGACCACAGTCATATGACAGTTTCATTTCCCTCAGAACGTTCTTGGCACTTGCCTTCTTCTCTTTTTTCCCCCTATATCTGGGGGTTTATTTCCTTCTGCAGGGGAAGTGCGGCATGCAGAGCTCTGGCCCCTCTCCAATGTTCCAGGAGGAGCCTCGCAGCCGCCTTCTGCCCCCAACCTGAAATCTCCAGGAGGAGGGAGAGATTGGAAAATCAGTGACCTGGTCTTTTACAAAACCTGAGCCGGCTGCTAGATGCCAAGCGATGCTATCAATTGATTAAAACACAGCCTGCCAGCTTCCTTCTTGATAAAAGGGAGCACAGTCTGACGGGGAAGTCGCCAGTCCATCACCTAGATCACCACCTGCTCCTTCCCACCATCATCAGACTTTCTGTGTCGTTTCCACGTGGCAGTGAAGTACAGAGCTCGCTCACAGTGTGGCCCTTCCCCAAGACAGGGTGGCAGCTGCAGGAGGTAACCACCAGGCTGCCTGCGCCCCAACAGGCAAAGCTGTCTCCCACGGTGGACTGAGTGAGGGGTACCAGGACGGGCTGTCGACTGCTCACTGTGCATGCCAGGCCCCACGGGGCACGCGCCACTCGTTCTTCCTTCCTTCCATCTGCAAATAAATGTGCATCAGGACCTCTGTGTACAAATGCTGTGGAAGGCAATAGGGACACAATGGAGTAAGGAAGGAAAGGAGAGGGGAAGGGAGGAGAAGTGAGGGGGAGTGAGGGGAGAGGAGGGAAAGGAGAAATCTGTCATCCACGCTGTAACAGAGCATATACACCGGAGGGGGAAGCAATGCTGAACTAATGTGAAGTGCTGAGGGGAAGAGGTGCACAGCATTACGAGAGCATCTAATGGACAGGAGTCACCAGGTCACGAGGCTCCCCTGAGGAAGTGACAACTGAGGATGAAATAAGCGTTTTCCCTGTTCTAGCAGAGATAACAGCAGTTGCAAAGATACTGCTAGAAGAGGGAGGTTATGGGTTCACTTAACTCAAAAGAGTGCAGTAGAGCTGGGTAGAGAGTGTGGCAAAGCCTGGCATGATTTGGAGCTGCACGAGCAGGAAGGTCTTGGGGCCCCTGAGGAGGATTGAGTCTCCATCCTAGCAGTGTTGGATTGTCAGACAAGCAGAGGGACGTGATGGTCTTCACCTGTGCTGCCCTCTCTTGACTGGCCCCCGGGTGGCAAGGTAGGAATATGAGTTAGCCCTCGTCGCACAGTGTGGCCTTCTCCACAATACCAGCAGCCCTGGGGATGGAAGAGGCTATTGGATTGCGGGGATGGGGAGCAGGGATTGTGAGGAGAAGGCTCAGGAAAGAAATAGCAGCCTGCAGGCACCAGGCACTGCCTGGGCAGCTGCCCTTCACTATCTCATTTAATGGCTCCAGTATCCTTTTATGGGGCCTGTCGTTAACCCCCATTGTTCCACCAGAGACAATGAGGCCCCAGGAGAGGGTTAAGGGTCCCGCCCACTATCACGTGATAAGCAAGCAGCAGGACCAGGGCTGGCTCCTGGTCCCCTGAGAGCCGAATGAACCCCCTCCTCATTAGGCAAGTGGTGATGGGTCGGGGGTGGGGGAGATGCTCATAATTCCTCTGAATGTGTGACTCTGTTAACCACATTCTCCAGCTGAATGAGCTCTCCCTTCTCCCTCTGCTGCAGCCAGAGCACTCAGGAGACCCAGGCCCGAGGTGGCAGAGAAGGGAGCAGAGCAGGATATCTGCAGAGGGCCTCGGAGGTGACTCAGCCCTTTTGGCCACAAACACGTCCACTGGGCATTCCCTGGGCTGAGTCCTCAGCAAGGGTCAGCCAGGTTCACTTTTGTAGCTCTTGGTCCCTGCTCCAATGGAAGCGAAGAGGCCAGACTTTACCTTCAGGAAGGGGTGTGGGAAGGGCTGGCCGGGTGGTGCAGTGGTTAAGTGCACGTGCTCTGCTGTGGCAGCCCCTGGTTCACAGGTTCAGATCCCGGGCACGCACGGATGCACCCCTTGTCAAGCCATGCTGTGGTGGCATCCCATATAAAGTAGAGGAAGGTGGGCATGGATGTCAGCTCAGGGCTAATCTTCCTGAGCAAAAAAGAGGAGGATTGGCATGGCATGGTAGCTCAGGGCTGACTGTCCTCACCAAAAAAAAAAAAAAAAAAGAAGAGATGCCGCCCTTGGAAAATGCCCTGGACACATTCCTGGCGGCAGCTGGGCCAGAGGTCTGCCATGATGACACTCTCTGGTCCTCTGGTCGCTCCAGCCCCCGGCTAAGGTCTGATAGAGGGGCTGGACTGAGGCTCCTGCCACTGGTCCTTTTGTAACAACACTCCATAGCTGGAGTAAATCGAGCTGCTGGTAGCTAGAGGGGTGTGTGTGTGTGTGTGTGTGTGTGCGCGCGCGTGTGAATGTATTTTTATAAAAAGCTACTTAGCTAGAGAAAGAATCTCTAGGTTTGGCCTAACAGAGGCTGAATGCATGGGGTAGTTGAACAGAATTTAGAATCAGGCAGACCTGGATTTGAACCTTGGATCCGCCTCTTATAAACTCCATGAGTCTGGGCAAGCTACTCAACTTTCCTGAACCTCAATTTATTATCTATAAAAATGGATATAATGCTTCTCTGCGTTAAAAGCTTTTATGAAAATTACACCAAATGATCTCTTCTTGAAAGCCTATAAACTCTACCTCTGCCACAGACTAGCTGTGTGATCCTGGGCAAGTATCTTCACCTCTCTGTGCCTCAGTTTCCTCATATTTAAACAGTAATGATATTAACACATACCCTATAGGGTTGAGGAGTAAAAGAGTTAATATATTTATAGTGCTGAGGACAGGGATAGGTACAGTTACAGTAAGCACTGCCCTTTCCATCTATACCACCTCTGTATTATTATTCTATGACTCTTTTTTTTTAATAGATGGCCTGAATCTCCAAACAGGCTGCCTAGTACTTCAGAAGCAGGGCTAAGATTTCTTTTCTGAGAATCCTTCTCAGTATCTAGCACATGGTAAAAGTGCTAAAATACGTGTGCTGATTATATATTGAATTTAGTTGATTTTAGTCCATGAGCACAAGCTGACAATCTAAGATAACAAAACTTGATAAGAACAAAAGGTTCATTTTTTTTAATCTCTTGTGAAAATTTTTAGATCAGGTGATTCAGAAGCATCATTAAACTTGCAATGTACCTTCTCTGAGCTGTGGGAGCTGTGAGGTCCCTCCTGAACTCTCCCTGTCTCTGAAGGACTTAATACAACTAAAAGCTGCACCGAGACTTCGTGTCTGGCCAGACAAAACTCAGCTGAAAATGGTCCACAGACAGCCCGTGGCTGGCAGAGAGCATACGAATTAATTCGCAAATTAGCAGAAATGACTTCTGCTGAAAAGCTAATAAAATGTCCATCTGATAATAGGATGGATTCTTAACTGACGAAACTCTACGAGATTCCTGCAGACAGGAAACCTGGATCTCTGTGGAGAACAGGGAGGAATTTTGGAAGCATTTATTGATTGCTCCAACACACATCACAGAGAAAAGAAAAGGTCAGAAGAGATCATAAACCCTGATTATAGAGTGTGTCGTATGACTCGCTGATAACTCACTTCCCTGCTCACCCGTGACCATCCCTTGCCAGCTCAGGAGCCTCTGGTTCCATTTTGGGCTCATCTTTCTTGATTTTGAGAGGCAGAAGTATAGTCTGGGGAAAGAGAAGCATTTCTGGTCCCCTTGTGATTGAAAATAATTAGCTGCAGAATAATAAAAATGAAGTTTACATGAAATGAATACAATGAACTTTTCCAAAATGGATATTTTAACTCACATTTTTAAAAAGTTTTGAAAGTGATATTATATTCACTCTGATAATTTAAATAATTTTTTTAAGTCTTGGGATAATCTGAAAAAATACAGATGGAGGCCATGTGCTTATCAGAACTAAAACAAAAACATAAAATGCTTTCACCCATAGATTACCTACTTTCTCCTGGCTTTCAATACCTAGGATATAGGAAACATGAGCTCTGTGTGATAGAAAAAGATTCTCCATTATAAGAAGGTTCTGTGGACAAAGACGTTTAGTTAATGCTAATTTGACCAAATGAAACAGCTATTGTTACAGCAGGACTTATCAGGACCTTTAATGCTAATTGCTGATGAGCATTATAATTCTTCAAGATGGAGATAGCGCATGAAATATTTTTTAAATTCACTTGACCAACAGCTGTTTTCTGTGACATCATTTAGAAGAATCATTAGCTATCCTAAAATAAGTAAATCCTTATTGCTACTCACCCTGGGTGGGCTAGAGCTGCCTCTGTCAGAAACAAGCCTTATCACAAAGCAACCCTTGTAGCTGCTCCTGGGTCATCTGACTAAGTCTTTGAGGGGCCCCTCTATCTCCTACTAGTCTCCTTGAGTAGACTAGTTAACGTATTTTAAGCAGTCCATTCTAAATATGCTGCCTGGATTTGGTGCAGATTAATCCAGTGGTTTTCACTTTGGGGGGCAGGGATAAAAAGCCTTAAAAGTTCCTCTCCTTTCTGCAAAGAACATCTATTAAAATCTCCCCAAAACACTGTTTCATTTACTGTCATTAAGACCTTTTAACCAGGGACCATTTGATTCTATGTGGTTATAGATTTGGTTACAGAACACCCAGCTTTCAATGCTAAGCACACGCCTAAGGATGAGCCAGCACAAAAAGATACATCCTGTGTGACTCTACTTGTGTGAAGTTCAAATCAGACAAGACTAATCTATGATGATAGCAGTCAGACCAGTGGCTACTTGGAGGAGGTATCAACTGGAAAGGGACATGAGGGCTCTTTCTTAGACGCTGGGAATATTCTATACCTTGATCTGAGTGGTGGACCCATGGGTGTATGCCTAGATAAAAATTCATCGAGCTATTATGCACTCAAGAATTGTACACTTTACTGCACTGCACACTTCAATAAAAAAATAAACGAAAAAGAACTGGAATGAAGGAAAGGAGGCATTTTCCCTATTTGAGGCAACTCTGAAGTTATTTTAAAATAAAGAAAAAGAAGTCCTTTTGTCTGTTTAACTCTACTCCAAAAGTATGGTAATTCTCAATGCACACTTTGGGGAAAAATCCTATTTTATTATTTGAGATGCAAAAGGTTAATGTTAAGGAAAGAAAAAAAAAAAACATGCTCACTGTCTACATTGACCTACTGTTTCTTAGATTCATAAGACGTAATCATTGGCGAGAACTCTGGGAGGCTTCAGAGCACTCCCAGGTCACTGGGAATCTCTGCGGGCTCCAGGAGCCCCTCTTCCTTGTTCCTGACGGTAAATAGCTCTGCTTCTGTCTTTGCATATGGATGAACCTCTCCAGCCTGCATTTTAAGTGAGAATCTTCCAGTGCAGAGGATAAGGCCCCTGCTCACAATGCTCGGATGGAGAAGACACAAGGAAATTAGACAGCCTGTCAATCCATTTATTTGAGAGGCATGTGCTTACAAATCAGTGGGAGATGATTTGCATAGAGATTCGAAAAGTCAAAGTCTCAGGACTTCAGAAGTCTGTCCCTGGAGACGCGGAGTGGCACATTGGCGCACCTGGCACTGCCACCACGGATCACTCATCCTGCCCGTTCCCATTTGGAAGAGCAGGCAGAGAGCGAGCTGGGCTCCAACTTGGCTCTGCCACTTCCCAGCCAGCCAGGGAACCCTTCTGAACCGGCGTCTCTTCCAGTTAGTGGAAACAATGGAGGCTGCTGTGAGGAGTGTGGGAGACCAGCCTAGAGGGTAGCATCTTGCACGGGGAGTGCAGGAATATTAGGTCCTCCTTTCTCACCCCCTTCCCCTTCATGTGCAGCTGGGAGGGCGAGCTCTGGGGTCAGACTGCTTAGGATTGGAGCCTGGTCCTGCCATTTAGGACCCGGGTGACCTCAGACAAGTTCCGTAGCCCCCAGAACCCTCCCTGTAAATGGGAGGCTGTATATTACATTGTACTAATTCCTAGGGCTACCCTAAGGATGACACTGACAATGCTGGGAACAGGTTGAACATGGTGTCTGGAACACAGATAGTGCTCCTTACATTGTAGACCCTTATTATTAATATTGTCACCATCACGAGATAGAGGGGCCAAAGGAGCCAGCCTTCAAGGGGAAAATCCATCTTGGCCATTTGTTAGTTAACTTGTACTTTGTTTCTGGCTGAGGGGTCTTTGAAGTGTACACTGCTACCAGCAAACTCCTCACCCCGTCCCGCCGCCTCCCCCCTTATTTATCAGCCTTCCCACAGCATACTGAGAGAACCCATCATCCTCCAAACATTGCAAGCGAGACTCCTGGTGTGGTGCCCTAGGCAAGGTGAAGGCAGGATCATCTCTCCCTCCAGATTTTGCTGCTGCCCCGTTGGTCTTCCAGGGCAGAGGACATTGTGCCATGAACCAAAGGGAGAGATGAGCTACCTCAAACCGCTCTGCTTCACTCTACTGATGCCTGAATCCAGACTAGCACTGGCAGCTATTCAGACTCTCCTATCCATCCACTTATCCATCCGTCATCCATCCATCTACCCATCCATCCATCCATCCATCCATCTGTCCATTCATCCATCCATCTATCCATCCATCTGTCCATCCATCCATTCATCTATCCATCCATTCATCTATCCATCCATTCATCCATCCATCCATCATCTTTCATCCATCCACCCATCCACCCACCCATCCATCCACCCACCCACCCACCCATCCATCCCTTGTACACTGAATATGTGAATATGCACCAGTTCTTGTGATAAGAGCTGGGGATATAAGGTAAGGCAAGGTCTTCCCCTCTGGTTGTTCATAGAGAGAGTGCATACGGACAATTTCACTGCATAAGGTAAGGCCAATAGTAGATTGAGGGGCTGTCCTATTGGAGAGCGGAACAGAAGTACCTAATCTGGTCTAGATGATCAGGAGTGGCTCCTTAGAGGAGGAAATATCTTTTCAGACTTAAAGAAAGAGGTGAGAAGGATGATCTAGGATAGCCAAAGGGAAGACAGTGAGAAGCCGAGTGTTAAACAGTTTTTCAGGGCAGAAGAGGAGGGTTGAAAGGAAGGCAGGGGATCAGAGCACGGACGGTGTTCTGTGCCTGTGCATGACTCTGTGGGAGGTGGAAGCCAGGTGGAAGGGGTCTGTGTGGGATGCAGTCAGATGAGCTTTTTCTCACAGTGACTCTGGGGGGGCGAGAGAGGGACAAGAGTGGTCAGGGGCTCTGCAATGGCCAGAATCAGAGCCGTGATGATAGTCTTGCAAAGGAGGGCAGGCATCCTAGAAATGTTTGTGAGGTACGGCACCAGAAACAGATGGAGAAAGTCAAGAAGGATGAAAGCCAGTATCTCATGAGGGTCCAACAAGATGGGAATGCTGGAGAAGGAGGAGGAGCTTGAAGGAAAGATGAGTCAGTTTTGAACATGGTGAGTCCAAGAGCTGACACCTGTGGGCGGCAAGGTAGAGAGGCAGTTATATTTCAAATCCAAAGCAGACATGAAAGTCAAGGAAATGGGTGAGGTTATGTAGAGTGAAAGGAGAAAAGGGCCAAGGGTGAACAATCGGGGAAACCTAAAGTCTACACGGCAGTGATTCTGCCAGTTATCAACTGGAACTGCGGCTCATCTGTCAAATATCTTGGACACAGGCACAGCTGGAAGTCTCCCTTAGTCTTGACTGAATAGCCAGCCACTCAAATGAGGCAGAAATAAAGACACCACCCCTGAGAATTGGATCCATCAAAACTTTCTGCACCCGAGGAAACCCAAGAACCGTGTGGGCTCAGCAGAGATGCTGTAAAGGAAATTCCTCTGCCTGAAAGAATTAGCTATGTTTTAAGATTCTCTGGTTTTAATTGGATAAATAAATTATGGTACACTCATACAATGCAACTCACTACAGTCAGTAAAAAGAATGAGATAGGTCTCTATGTCCTGGCATGAAAAGATATCTCAGATGTATGGTTAAGTGAACACGGAAATATACACACTCTTATACACACACACACAAATATGTTATAAGATTTGGAGGAACATATGCTGAGCTGTTGGAGAAGTTGGGAAGGATTACGAGGTACTTCCGCTTTCTAAGTTATATGCATTAAAATATACAGATATATATTTCTTTGATAATGAGAACAAAATGGTGACTATAAAGATGGGAAGGTGACACGATTCTGATATGTCTAATTTTCCAGGTCCCACTCCTGGGCTGTCATGTCCCCCAGTATTGTAGTCAGTGATCAGGGCTTTCTGAAGAGGGGAAGGAGGGAGAGGGAGCAGGCACTGGGGTTTATTGAGGATGTTTGATTGCATTGTTGGAAAACAAAGAGTCCAAACTGTGATAACGAGGGGACCCACAGGTGTCAGTTGGAGAAATCATGTTAAGAATCAGAGAAAATGGTAATGAGAACCTATAAATGGGAACATACCACACACAGTCCAAATTCAGAGAGGACTGGAATGGAAAGGGAAGGTGAGATGGGAGGGCGAGTAGTCAGACTTAAGACGGGACTATCCGGGAGCCCACCAGCTTGACATCAGGTGGAGCGTATTCTGAGGGCAGGTCTGGCAGCTTACAAGAACCGTGAGGACCGGCCATGAAGGCAGAGCCAGTTTGGGCAAACACCAAACTGAACAGGCGGTGGGGGAGCCGACCGATGGGAAGCAGTGATGAAATTAACCAGAACATAGATGGGAGGGTAGAATTCCTGGTCACCAAACCAACAAGCAAACAGAAATCTTTCCCTCTGGGGTGATTGCATTCTTAGTGCAGACTTTTCTTTTCGGGACACAAAACAGGCCGAGAACCAGCTTTACAGCTCTGGGTCTCCATCAATTCTGAAGCCATCATTCCACTGCCCCGTTTCCCACTAGTGAAATCAATCACCATCATCCCGCTTAGAACCTCACTTTCTAACCCCAGGTGTCTCCTGCCTCCCAGCCCTAAAGGAGCCTGGATTTGCTTGTGGTTCTGCTGTGCCCAGAATGCCCAACAACTAGCACACAAGGAAATAAAAAATGTTCTTCTCTGGACGAGTAAATTAGGCTGACTGATGAACAATTTTTCTTAAGAGGATTTGCTTACCTAAACCCAATAAACCAAGCCCTGGAAAGTCTCATCCTATCAGGCTGATACCTGCTCAGGAAGCCTTGGGGATAGAGCTGGCTAAAGAGATAGGAAAAGGCTGATTGAGAATCTCTTCATGTTAAAGAAATGGAGGAAAGGGGAATTTCAGTGAGGAGGATTTGGACCTAATCTGGTTGTGAGTACAGCCCCTGGCCCAGCTAGACCTTTACAAACAGCACCTTCCTGTACCCCTCCTTTTTTTTTTTTAGCATAGTCTGGAACTGAGAATGGGGGCCTGAAAGGCCAGTCTGGTGAACCCAACCCAGTTACTTAATTAATTAAATGTCAAACTTGAAATATTTTCCCCCAGGCCAACAAATCTCAGACCACATTGCAAAGTTCTTTGTGAACAAAAAGAGCCTACTTGAAAAGAAAACAAAATGCCTCCATGAGATAGTGCGGACACGGGCATGAGCTTTGAGGACCGGGTGTTTAACATGCTGTTTAAGCCGGTACAGCCTCAACGGAACTTTGGGACCAGATGTGAAGAATGTAGACAGGAGGCAACTATTATATTTCTTAGACCTCATTGGGGCTGGAACTAGGGTGAAGCGAGTCAGGCATTCATGCTTGGTGCAAGATTTAAGGGAACATCAAAAATCAAAATTACAATTAATACAAAAAATCAAAATTAATGCACAATAATCCATGATGAGCAAATATCAGAATTTTAAATAAAGACAGGATCTGAGCTGTATTTGCACAACTCATTTCTCTCATCTCATCTAGTCCCAGGCTTACATTCACTGTATCTAGCAGAACAAAAAAAGGTGCTTTTGACCCAGGACTACCCCCATCCCAGGTGTATATACCCAACAGAAATGCGTTCACCAAAGGACGTGTACAAGAACGTCACAGCAAAACACCTTTCACGATAGCCCCCAAGCAGAATAACTGAAATGCCCATCGGTGGCAAAAAGGTTAAGTAAATTGTGGCCTATCTACTCAATTGCCATTCACCAATGAGAATAAACCAATTATTGCTACATCGACGTGCACTGAATCTCACATGGGTGTTTTCACTTTGTGAAAACCATTGATTTGTGCTCTTTTCTCTATGTAGGTCATACTCCAATAAGATTATCTAAAGAAATAAAAAAGAGCCAAGCTAATGATAGCCAACTCCTGTTGCATTCCAGCGTATTTCTCTTGGCAGTGTCCTCTTTATGTTGACCTGGAAGGAGGGTATCAATTCTTCCTGAGACAACAAGTTGCAATGGAAGACTTTCTTCTCCCAGTGCCTTACCAGGAGCAAAGATCTGATCCCGAGTCTGTAATCCTTTGTGGATGAGTATTAATAAAAATGGAATGTTCTTCCTAAGGTCCACAATCCCTGATTCTATCAGGATTTCCTCGAAAATCAGGCTTTTTCAAAAGGTCTAGGATTTACGGTCCTTGGGTCATTTCAATGGTAATTGAAATGGGAAAGCTGTCCACTGCTATTTCTGAAGCCTCAATCATGCTCAGCCTAGCCGGGCACCTAGAGCTGTTAAACATGGTTGTATTTGTTTTCTATTGCTGCCAGAACAAGTGACCACAAACTTAGGGGCTGAAAACAACACACATTAATTATATACAGTTCTGGAGGTCAGAAGTCCAGTGTGGGCCTCAGCAAACTAAAATTGAGGTGTTAGTAAGCATTGTTCCTTTCTGGAGCTCTGGGGGAGTCAGTTTTGCCCATTCAGGTTGTGGCAGAATTAAGTTCCCTGCAGCTGTAGGACTGAGCTCCGTTTTCCTCCTGGCTGTTAGCAGGGTGGCTCTCAGCTCCTAGAAGGCTCTCTCTGGTTCTTGCACACATCCCCCTACACCTCAGAACTAGCCACCAGCATCAAATCTTTCTCAGCTTCCTTCTATGGGACCTTCCTGTCATCAGATCTCTCTCTGAGCACACCAGGAAAGGTTCTCTATTTTTTAAGGACTCATATGGTCAGATTGGACCCACCCAGATAACCCAAAGTAATGTCCTCATCTCAAGGTCTATAACTTCAATAGCATCCGCAAAGTCCCTTTCTGCCACATGAGGTAACCCATCACAGGTTCCAGGGATTAGGGCATGGACATTTCTAGAGAGGCATTATTCTGCCTGCCACAACTATTAAAATGAGTCTTTTCTCCTAAATAGTTTTTACGCTATCTCAACCTTTCAACACTCAAAAATTCTCCAGGTTCATTTACCCTGAAGAAAGAAAAGAAATAAGACATATGTAGGACTTCTCTGGGAAGCAAAAGCTATCTCTACACTGGTTCCTTCATTCAACAAATATTTGAGTGCCAGCCAGTTCTGGGCACCATGGCACAGTGAGGAACAAACCAGAAAAATCTTTGTCCTTACTGAGTTTCTATTTTAATGGGATAGACATGATATACAAATAAATAATTAAAATATATGGTTTGATATGCAGTTTCCAAAATGGCTCCCAATGATACCACTAGATCCTTCCCCAGTTGAGCCTTGAGATGACCACAGTCCTCGCCAACACCTTGATTGTAGACTTGTAATATGCCATGAGATAGAGGATCTGGATAAGCCATATCCAGGTTTCTGATGCACAAAGTTACATGATAATAATGTTGTTTTAAAGCCACTAAGTATTGGGGTATTTGTTACACAGCATTAGCTAACTAATACATGCATCATGTCAGATAGTAATGATTCTTAGTAGAAAAAGATAGAGCAAGGAAGGAGAATAGAGAATTCCAGAGGAGAATTGGCCTGCCTTGTGGAAAAGGGTCATCTGGAAAGATTCCATATGACATCATAACAAATATGGGAGTCAAGACAGGCTTCTAGGCAGCTATAATTTCTGGGTAAGGTGGGTTTTTTTGACATTGACTAGTGCAATCGGCAAGCTTAGAACTGTCATACCCAGTGAGTTTCAAAGACACAACGTGAATTCTTTTACTGTACTTTATTACTCTCCCTGCATGACACTCCCCAAGGTCTGTTAACACAGCTGCTACTAGAAATTCCCTGAGTTTTATTAACAGAGCAGTTTCTTGCTGTGGTATTATATAACATACCTTGCATATCTGCCTTCATCTATATAGATTGAGAATTCCATATGGATTTAGTTTTCAAAGGAAGGGGTTCCCATAAGGAGGGTCTTCTCTTCAAAATGCAGATGACAGGGTCTAGATATGTCTTAAATGGAAGGATATGTAATAAACGACTGGGCCATGAAAATAAATACACCAGCGGAAAGAGAACCAGACTTGCCCATGACATCCAGTGTTATTTTAATATGCAAGCCTGCCACACCTGCAAATTCATCTCTATAGCAAAGTGTGTTTTGATTTTCCAGACTCTGATTGTCCAATATGATAAATCCCTCCGATTATTTCTTTTTCTTGCAAGTTACAATTTAAGGTTCTATACGGTAGCAGTGGGCCTGAGAATATTGGTAGATGTAATTCTTGGTCTTGGTTGAGGCAGAAACTTAAGTGAGTGTAACGATTTATATGATCAAATAAAAGCTTCTGAATAATAATAATAATAATAAAAACATCTTTTCTCCATCTCCCAACTCTCTTAAGTCATTGAGCGCCTCTGCCAAAATGCAGTGCCAGTGACTGTATTGAAAAGGCCTAAATGGTGGCCTATAAATTCTCTCTCTCTTTTACAAAGGAAGTTTCAGAAACAGGCAAAGGATTAATTGAACTCTCCATGCCTCAGAATCCCCATATTTAAAAAGAAACAATAACAGAATAAAAGGCTTATTGTCTGGCTATTCTCACTGCTATAGGTACTGGCTTCCTCTTAGAAGTCACCCCCTCTGAGATGCTTCTTTTGGCTCAACCAGGGTTGGATCTGATGCTGCCTTGTGTGCCCTTCAATACCTCCCCCACCTCCCTGCCCATCCCTGTGTCTCTTCTGTCTCCCTTAGCAATTAGTGCCTCCTAGGAGACTCAGCACCATGTACAGTTGTGTCGGTTGTGCACTGCGTAAGCTCACTGGCCTAGGAGGTGCGGTTGGGCTTATACCCAGTCCTAGTTACATGTGCTAAGCCATGCACTCTGCCCAGAGGAATGGGGAGCCTTTATCTAATTCACCCCGAAAGGCCTCATATATGCCTGCACTGGTCCTGAGACCAGGAGTTCGGTGAGATCTAGGCCAGAGGGTTCATCCTGTTCACTGTTTAAGCCCGAGCCCCTGGCACAATCCTTGGCATATAAGGAGTCTCAGTAAATACCTGTTCATGAATTACTAAATGGATTAATTCATTAATTGGAAGGGATAATGAAGAAGAAAAGAGAAAGCCTCTGAGTTTCCATAGTAAATCAGAGAAAGCTCAGACGGCCATGAACATGTGACCTGGGAATCCCGTTCTTCTTTTCTCACCTATTTATTTGTGTGTTATGTCTGTTTCCTATTTACTCATTTATTACCTAAGAGACGTCATTCTGAGAGTAATAAGGGATTCACACAGATGACAAAAATAAAGAGAGGAGAGATGAAGAAGATGTGAATTTCCATTTCCTGCTGTCCCTGCTTCCACGGGAAATCAACAGTATTGCTAATCTGGTGATTTCTGCGGGAATCATCACGAGACTGGCGACTGAGGTGCGGCCAAGCAGAGAGGCAGCGCTTGCTGGCGTCCAGCTCCAGTCCTGGGCACAGTTGTAAGACCACAAGTGGTAACAGCTTAGATCAAGAGCCAGAAAACTTTACCTGCAGACGACCAGAGAGTGAATAGTTTAGACTTTGTGGGCCGTGTGTGGTCTCTGTCACAACTGCCCAACGCTGCCATCGTAGCACAAAACATAGACAATGTGTCAACAGGTGGACGTGGCTGTGTTGCAATGAAACTTTATTTATAAACACTAAAATTTGAATTCCATATAATTTTCATGTGTCACAAAATACTACCCTTTTAAGAAATTTGTTTTCAACAATTTGAAAGTGCAAAAGCCAGTCTTAGCTTTCAGGCCATACAACAACAGGCTGTGGGTCGGATCTGGCCTGGGGGCCATAGTTTGCTGAGCTCTGGCTAGATAGTGCTTACCTCGTGCCAGCCAATGTTCCCAGTGCTTATTCATTCTCAACTACACCAGCCCTATGAGTTGGGGGCTATTAGTATCCTCGTTTTGTACATGGGGACAGAAACAGAAAGGTGAAGGAACTAGCTCAGGTTTGCACACCTAGTTAGCAGGAGGGCTGGGATTCGAACCCAGGCAGTCCAGCTCCAGGGCCCTTGCATGTAACCGCTACGCACCTTAGCCCAGAGCAAAACTGCTTTTGTTCTTACAGCCCTGAGAAGCTACCAGAAATTCCCTGAGTTTTATTAACAGAGCAGTTTCTTGCTGTGGTGTTATATAACATACCTTGCATATCTGCCTTCATCTATATAGACTGAGAATTCCACATAGATTTAGTTTTCAAAGGAGGGGGTTCCCATAAGGAGGGTCTTCTCCAGTCTTTCACTCATTTGTGTTTTTATGCATTCATTCAGGTACAAAGACACTTCAGCACCGCCCCTGACTCTGAGGACAGGCTGGTGGGTAATACAGATGTGTGGGAGCAAGGCATTATGGGAACATACTTCCAAGACCCTCCAGCTGGATTTTTCAAGGCTTTGCAGAGGAAGAGTAGGAAGCACTCCCCAGATGGATAAGGTGTCACAGACATTTCAGGGAGACCATCATTCTAAGAGTCCCAGAAGTATTAAGGGTCTACTTGCAACCAACTTGCAATCTCCATTGTATTAGTGAGCTTTTGCTGCAATAAGAAGCAGCCCCTGAATCTCTGTGGTGTACGATAACAAGCATTTATTACTAGCGTCCTAGTTTGTGGCTTAGCTGCATCGGCTCTGCTCCAAGCTGTAGGTAAGGCAGGTCTACTCTTCCTGGGGTCTCATGTTGGTCCCAGAATGAAGGAGCAGCCACTATCTGGGACGCACTCATCTCACGGCAAAGTGGCAGGAGTGCAAGAGGGGAGAGCAGAAATGCACGAACTCTCAAAGACAACTCTGCCTCCCTTGAGAGACAGTGCAAAACCACATGGCATGGGGGCTGTCGTGGGCTGAATGCTGGCTCCCCAAAAAATAAGTCCATGTCAATCCTCAGAATCTGCGAATATTACCTTCTATGACAAAAGATGTGATTAAATTAACAATCTGAAGAAGATGAATTTATCCTGGATTATCCAGGTTGGCTTTAAATGCAATTGCGCATAACCTTATAAGACAGAGGCAGAGGGGGTTTAAAGACAGACACAGAGAAGAAGGCAAAGTGAAGAGAGAGCAGAGAGAGATGTGGCCACAAGCAACGGAATGCCAAAATTTGGAAGAGGTAAGGAACAGTTTCTCCTCTAGAGCCTCCAGAGGGAGTGTGGCCTTGCCAACACCTAAATTTCAGACTTTTGGCCTCCGAACTGTGAGAGAATAAATTCCTGTTGTTTTAAACCACTCAGTTAATGTAATTTGTTACAGCAGCCATGGGAAACTAATACAGAAGCTCAATCCTATTTAGAGGGGTGATGGTGGCTGAAGAGCTGTGAACAATAATTCCATCTGCCACCATCTTCAGGAAACAATGTTATCTACTAGGTGGTATGTGCCCTTTGGAATTAGACCAACTTCTGTCCGCACAACAGACCTCCAGGTTATGGTAACCTAGAGGTGAGTCTCAATAAGACCTCTATCTGCAGAAGGGCAGACTCCATGTGGTTGCTTCTTACATGAGCTCCCCCGCCCCTAGACATCTCCCTCCCACCTCGCTCTAAGCCACTGCCTCTTCACACAGGGTTGGAGATGATGAACCCACTGGTCTTCTTGAGAGGCTCGGTGGTTCCAGGTGGAAAAGAGACCTGAGAGACTCTTCATTCACCCTCTCCTGCGCTCAGAGCATGCTCTCTGGGAAGCCATCTGGGGCTTGTCCTCTGGTAGAGGTATACTGTGTCAGCATCACTACGGCTTCTCACTATAAGAGTAGGACAAGCATAGCAGGTATGTAGATTGGTTTCCTTCTGGAAGCTCTAGGGTCACAGAGGCTTCTGCTCCTCATTCACTGGAGGGGAGGTCTAGATACGACTTTGAAGAGGGAGCCTGGAAGAATCTCCAATGCTGATTCAAAATACTGTGAACCCAGTTTCTCTGTATGGAAAAGTCGCCTCCCAGATTCCTTGTATTTCTACATCATGACCATGGATGGGTTCTTGTTTCTAGCTGCAGAAGGGGTATTACACAGGACCGGTGCATTGGTCTCCTAGGGCTGCCGTAAACGATGCCCTTAATGGGTGGCTTAAAACAAGAGAAGTGTACTCTCTCACAGTTCTGCTGGAGGCCAAGAGTCTTAAATCAAGGTGTCAGCAGGGCCATATTCCCTCTGACAGCTCTAGGGAAGGATTCTTCCTTGCCTCTTCCAGCTTCTGGTGGCTCCTGCAATCCTTGGTGGTCTTTGGTTTATATCTGCATCACTCCAATACCTACCTCCATCATCACATCCCTCTCTTCTCTGCGTGTGTCTCTGTGTGTCCTCTTGTCAGAAAGACACCAGTCATTGGCTTTAGGGCCCACCTTTATCCAGTGTGACCTCATTTTAACTAATTACATCCACAGACACCTTATTTCCAAATAATGTTACATTCTGAGGTCTGAGTGGATATGAATTTGGGGGGGACTCTAGTCAACCCACTATAACTGCATATGGATTTTTCTGCCTTTCTATTGGCAGTAGATCTAGTAGAAGACTTTATATTACCCCAAAATGCATAAGGCCACATTGGATTCAAGTCTAACTTAGATTCTCTCGATTGATACATTCTCAGTATATAAATCTCACAGATACACCCGATCCCCTAACTTTAATGTTGATGCTGAAATTATGCCAAATGTCAAAATTACATCAAACAAGTGCATTTATTTCCACCAGAAAAATTTGATTATTTCCCTTTGATTTACATGACATTTTTTCCCCTCTCCTGTAAACGCTGACTTTGAAATCCCCTTCAGCATGGGACAATGAGAAGCCGGCTGTGTTTTCAATAGGAGAGAAAGCTTTCATTATATTTGATACCATATTTTTCTCTCCTTGATTTTAATGTTATAATTGGATTGGTGAGATATTTATTAGGAACTCTGTGGTTCTTTTTTTTCCCCAATTGCTTGAAGGGCGTCTCTTAATTTGCTTCTTTCTTTGGACTTCTGAGAAGTGGCTGTGAGGTATTATTCCCAACAAAACTCATTTCTTTCAAACATTTATTTAAGGGTATCATTTTCTTAATAATTCTGAGGATAATTCCGAATAATTTCCACCACCACTGCAATTTTTAACTTCAGTGAAATGTATGTCACCTACTCTCCCCACCGGCTCCCCTGCCAAGAGCCCCTCAGTTGTAAGTGTCAGAATTGTTCAGGAGGGACACACAGGGGAAAGAGCACTAGCCCAAGAGACCTGGATGGTTCCATCAGCTCGACTGTTGATCAGTCTAGCACAAGGCTGCCTGCCTCAGTTTCCCCATCGCTAAAATAAGAGGATCAGACTTAATGAGTAGCCTCAAAACTTTTAAAACTTCTGCTCCAACTAAACCTTAACCTTAAGGACAATATGAACAACAGATTAAAAACCCATCAGCTCCATCACTGCTTGCCTGAGGAGAGAGGTGGGAGGATTAATTGTAAAGAGATTCAAGGGAACTCTCTGGGGTGATGGGAATATTCTATATCTTCTTTGAGGTGGTGGTACATGAAGTAACCCAATCATCCAAATTCATCAAGACTTTCACCTAAACTGTGCACATCTTATTATCTATACTTATGCCTCAATAATGTTGATTAAACAGCTATCTGCTTTTATCAGAGGAATTGAGTCAAAATATGTGAAAATCAGTAAACTATCTAATATTTTCTAGTCACAGCATGGTAGAGATATTTGAGCAGTCAAATTCAAGGCATAAAGTCGCTGGGAAGGGTGGCCTGGTTTAGTGATGGGACACAAGTTCAGAAATCAATTATTCCTGAATTTGAAGACTTTCCAATATTTTATTAAATTTATCCTCTGCTACTTTTAGCTCAACAGCCCCGTTGTTCATGTTCCCTTCATTCACTCAACAAATTTTTATTGAGTGTCTACAATGCACCAGAAACTATGCTAAGCAGCTAAAAATTCCTTGTTAAATCCCCCGATATATCAGCACAACCACAAAGCTACAGGAATGTAGATGAGTTACAAATTTTATTAAAAAGAGCCTACATTTTCCAAGAGTTTTTTAAAAATTTTATAATTAAAAAATGATCACTGAAAAATTAAGGTAAATCAAAGACTGAGAACCCAAGCCACTGTAATCCCCAGCTTAAAATCCCTTCTCTTTCATTTGAGACATATTTCCGTACTGGACTGGAATCAATGGCCATTGTTGCCTTCTTTTGATCATTCTGTGGGTATCATTGTGGCTGGATTCTCTGAATCTACTCACTAGAGTGTGAACTTCCCTTTGTCTTCGCCCCTAGAGAAACTGCTTTATTTTCTCTTCTTGGACATGGAAAATCACATCACTGATTCTATTTCCCTTTTCACTTTGTTTACCAGGAAGCTCGGAGCCAAATGTGTGGGCCAATTAGGGCAACTGTGTAGAACTGTTTGGTCTGCACTTCTGCTCTACGGTTACTCCCTGGACTTGACTTCCTTTTGTAATGTGCTATTTTGTTGATTCTCTCATTTTTATTTTTTAGTTATCTTCTAAGCGTTATTTTGTTTATATAGCCCGTAAACCATGTATGGAATTAAGTCAAGTATTAACAAATAAATGAAATCATTAAATCTACAATATCTCACAGTTTTCATGAAAAGACAAGCTCTTCTACTTAGGTTATTTTAAATCCTACCTATCAGAGAGTTTCCTGGAATTAGATACCAGATGTGACTTTTCACCTTCTGTTTGGGCCATCTTGACTTGGCTAACTTGCTGCAACCTGAATTTAAATGTACTTAAGCCAAGACACTTGAAACCCTTTTCAGAAGGATACAGGACTGAACCAATATGCCTATTATAAGTCATCCCTGTCCCTTCCCCTCTAACCCTTCCAGCTGAAGGCATCCACCTGACACCTCATTTTTCTCCCCACTCTCTTGGGAAAGGATGATGTAACACAAGGAACTCAGGCTTTGGAGCTAGGCAATAAGGGACTGAATTCCAGTTCAGCCTCTTATAGCTGCATGACTTGGACAAGTTACTGACTTCTTTGAGCCTTTGCTTCATTACCTAGGAGAACATAACAAGTGCCTCACTTATGGGGTTATTGGGAGGATTAAATGAGAATCCCATGTAATTCACAGAGCATAACGTCTGACACAGAACAATTACCCAATAATCCTTAGTTGAGTGGATGGATTGATGGATGGATGGATGAATGATGGATGGATGATGGATGGATGATGGATAGATGGATGAATATAGCATAGTCTATTCCCCTAGACAGGACAATGCCATACATTCGGGTGAGGGGTCTGTTCTCTGTATTTCCTTGCCAGAGTTTGGAGGGGACAACATTCTGTCTTCTGCACTTCCCCTCCCCCTGGCTCAAGGCTGTGACTGCGTGTGTGCATGCATTCACACACACACACACACACATACACACTCTCATAGTGTGGAGTTACTACTCAGTTTCCCGGGGCGGGGGGGGTGTATTTCTGTTTCTGGGTTGCCATATTTGTCCTCCTGGGGTCTGATCAATTGCAAGTGTGCACAGCATCGTGTACACCTCAGAAAAACAGAGTCTCAAGGGTGGCTGAGAAAGGCATTGTCTCCATCTACATTTTCAAACACACATGATTAATTCATTTTCAAACTAAAAATTCCAAATAGGAGGAAAACAGGTGGAAGATCTTGACATTTACCAAAATTTTATCTTACAGCAGTGACATTTTTCTTTTCTGAACAACAGTAACAACGACGACGACAAAATTCAAATGTAATCTGGAAATTCAGATCATGGATTTTTTTTTCTGTCCCCACGTCTCTCCACAGAATGAGGCAGCGAGGAGGCAGCGAGGCCTGTTCCACTAGGCAGGCAACAATGTAAAGGGTTCGATCTATTTTGTGGGGCTGGTCTGTCCTCGTCCTTCAGTCACGGGAGAGGGGGGAAGTTTGTCAAAGGAGGAAGATTAAAATTTATAGAAAGGCCTAGAAAAAGGGACCTGTTGTTCCTAGAGGAAGAGTCTTCTGATCACCAGTTGGTCCGGAAGCTCCTGCTTCCTGGCCAAAACCATAGCGCTAGGACAAACAGCCACTCCCAGGGCCCGGGGACCTGAGATGAAGGAGACGGACAGGCCTGAAGAGCAGCACCACTCGGGGGAGCCGGCGCTGGCCACGGGGTCCAAACACCGCCAACCAGGGCCTGTCAAGCGTTGCCATGGCGGTCTGCAAGACCCATGAACTGAGACCACTGGGGTCTGTGCCTTGCATCCCCAGGGCCAGGCTCTCCTTGGAGGGTTGGAAGCCCTGAAGTTTGGTTTTGGGGGCAGAAACTGAGTACAAGTGCACTCTCGAGAAAAGATGCAAGATAATCACTCAGCTAGTGGACAAAGGCCATTCCCGGACATGGGAGAACTCAGGACACGGCAGACAAAATCTACACACCCAACACAAAGGACAACTGATAGAAGGAAAAGAAGGAGAAGGAAAGAGAGAAGAGAAAGGGAAAAGAGAAAAGGAAGTGAGAGAGAAGGAGGAGAAATGGGAGAGGAGGGAGTAGAAGGAAGTAGAGAAAACCAACATGTTTTTCCTAGGCTACGAGGAAGGATTTGTCTCCTATTTAGCAGTGGAATTCAATCCCCCAAAGTGAAAAACGCAAAGAGAAAGAGAGAGCGTGGAATTGGACTGATGACAGTCCAAGGAGATAAAATTGAATGGCTATTCGCTGCGTAACTAGGTACTGGCCTAAGTCTTTTCTTTGTGTTTCATTTTCAGGACATTGCTCTGAAATGGATCCCTTCTTTAGCCCCGTTTTAAGGCTAAGGAAGCCAAGTCTCAGAGAAGTCAAGGTCCTTGGGTTGCTTTGCCCATGGGTTTTCATTTACTGGGGGAAGGATTTAGGGTTCAAACCAAGAGCAGCCCAACCTCAGAGTCTGCACACATGACCCAAACCTCACAGTGCCTTTGACAAGAAAAGCAGCCAAGACGCCTAAGCCAACAGCCATATGGGCGAAGGGCTTCCACCAAGGGCACTGGAATCACATTGCAGCAGAGGGAATAGGAGGAAGGCCTGAAGCCAGCAAGGGGCTGTAGAAGAAAAGGAAGATTGTGAAGCATGGGACCAAGAAACGGGGCTGCAGAAGAAGGCCAAGATGAGGACCCAGAGGAAGCTTCTAGGTGCAGTTCACCAGGTCCCTTCAGGGAGGGGCTGCATGGAGCTCAGCCAAGGCAACACTCATGGATAGGAGGCACCTAGAAGAATATGGGACTGAGGTATCCGCTGGGGGGCTTGTTGGGTGAGGAACAGCACGGTGACCTAGGAGACCGCAGCTGAGGGAGTGAAGAAGAGAGAGGTGGATGAAACACAAGACGTAACCCTGTAGGCCATGATGCTGCTTGGATTTTATTCTTAGTGGGATGGGAAGCAACTGGAGGGTTGAGAGCCAAAGGAGAGCCAAAATTGGACTTGCAGGGGTATATGGGAACTCTTTCTACTTGGAAGTCAATGTTTCTGTAACCTAAAACTGCTTTAATAAATAAAGTCTATAAAACATCTATCTAGGGCTGGCCCCGTGGCTTAGCGGTTAAGCGCGCGCACTCCGCTACTGGCGGCCCGGGGTTCGGATCCCGGGCGCACACCAATGCACTGCTTCTCCGGCCATGCTGTGGCCACGTCCCACATACAGCAACTAGAAGGATGTGCGACTATGACATACAACTATCTACTGGGGCTTTGGGGAAATAAAAGGAGGAGGATTGGCAATAGATGTTAGCTCAGAGCCGGTCTTCCTCAGCAAAAAAAGAGGAGGATTAGCACGGATGTTAGCTCAGGGCTGATCTTCCTCACATACACACACACAAAAAATCTATCTATCTATTTATCTATCTATCTGTCTATCTATCTATCTATCTATCTATCTATCATCTATCTATCCATCCATCCATTTATCTATCTATGCTATTCATATGCACCATTAATGTTTTACTTAAAAAGAAACAGCATATTTTACTAACTTCTATGCATCTTGCCTTTCAACTTAACATTATATTTTGGAAATCTATAAGTCAACTGATAAACATTTAAGTCATTGCACTAAGAGCTGCTGAATACCCCCATTTTATTCAGTTTTCATAAACATTTTTTCTTTTTCAGGTTTGTATATTTCCATTATAAATATATATAAAGTATATATTTATTATGATCTAAAACTAATCGGACTTGGGTTTCATCAAATCTCATCTTTTTAAGTGAGGAAAAGGGTCTGTTTCTAAACTAAACTAAAATTCATGATCGCTGTTGCCTTAACCTTCATATTTACATCTTTTCAAGTTCCCTTTGGGCTCTTACCCTGGACACACACGTGGGTCGCATCCTGAGGTTATTTGCTTTTTCGCTGCCTTGGTGAAACCATCTCCGAGGGGCGCTAGTAAGGAGAGCAAACCCCGGGTGTTCTAAGCAGAAGCAGAATAAAAATAGGACACGTCTTTGCAAAGGGGAAATGGAGCTGGGAGCCACATGGGTCTCTAAGAAAGCCCTCCAGGCCTGCGGTTCCAAGGGCCCCGGAGGGAGGAGGCGGCATTGAGGAGGGAAGTGCACAAGAAACAGGGCACATTCAGCCACATCCAGTCCTGGGACGAGAAGCCTTTTGTCTCTCCCCTCTCTGTCGCCAGCTTTGCCAGAAGAGCTCCAATGTTTACACAGCTTGGCTGGCAAGCGCGTTGGCAGCGGAGGCCCTCACTGGGTGGAACGCGGGGCCCTGCTGGGGCTCGGAGACCAGCTCCGATGAGGCTTTCTCCTGTCTCCCCACCCATCCTCCCATTCCTGGCTGGATACGGCGGGTCCAGGCCAGCGCAGGGCAGGAAAGACCTGGGGAGGTTGGCCGAGGTCTCTGGTACCTTGGCCCAACTGTGTAATTCATTCGCAGCGGGAACCTGGGGCCTGGCATGGCAGTCCCCTGGCCCCTCATTTCTCCGGGGATGCATGCTCTTTTAAGCTCTGGTTTTGGGGTCACTCCTCTCTCTTCCACAAAAGGACCAATCTATTTTGTTTCCTGGGTTCCGATGAATCTCTATTTTTTCAGTGCCTCTTCTGTGTCTACTCCTGAGGATTCACTTGGCAGAAAGATCCACCTCCAGCTTTCATAGAGTGGCAAGAGGGAGAGGGAATTTCAGACTACCCCAAGCGGGAGACGAGCAGCTGATGGGAGGGGAGCCCACACTGAACTGGGAGTAGGAACTGGGGACACTGTCCCTAAATTGCTTTGGATATGACAGAGCACTTACAAAGGAGTCTCTGGAATCAGGGTCATAAAGAGCTCTGCCATTTGCCAGCTGTGTGATTTTCAGAAAGCTATTGCACTTGAATGTGCCTCAGTTTATTCTTCTGTAAAATGGGTATAACAGTTGTGCTTCGTTCCTGGATTGGTTGTGAGTTAAATGCATGCAAAGTGCTTAAAGGTGCCTAAAGATGAACTATTATTACTAGAAATATCTTTCCCTTCTCTCAGGGCCTCATGTCCACGTTTGGAAAATGAGGCTGTTAAAAGAGATGCTTTCTAGAGAATCCTCCATTGTAAAGTTGTATAATTGTGGGATGTTATTATGGTTTTCTAATTGATCCCTGGAGGTGGGGCATCTCCCAACAGTCTGTTGACTGTCACTGGCTACCCTTTCAGAACAGACTCTGTTTCTGCCCAAATCTATGGGACAGGGCTGTACATTGCTCATCTGACTTATGGGGTCCAGAATGGAAGGTTCTGTCATATTTTCACTCACCTTTGTGGTAGCTGTTGATCAAGGGGACGATGGAAAGCCACCCAGGCTCAATTTACTGTCACATTCACAAGGCTTGTGACCTGAAAAGGCAGCAGCTGGGGACGGCTCCATGAACGCGTGACCCATGCAGTCACACGGGACCCCACGGTTGTAAGTTCTCTGCACATTTGATGCTCTGTTGCTGCCGTCTGGAATTTTTAATATTTTTGAACAGGGGGCCCCACATTTTCGTTTTGCACTGGGCCCTCCAGGGAGTCACTCACTCCTGCATGAAGGTACACTCCCCAAGGTCACCACTGTCTACACTGCTCCAAGTGTGTGTGCGTGTGTGCGAATGTGTGTGTGTGGCAGGGGCGGCGAAGGATTCTTTCGAATTTTAAGTTGCTACGCATAAAGAGATGCCTCTATTAGCATCTGTGGCAGAAAAGAAGCACGGCTAAGTATGAGAGGGCTCCAGACCGGGCCCAGCCCCACCGAGAGGAGAAAACCAACCCCACACAGCAGCTGGCGCCCGGGAAGTGGGAGACGAGCTGACTCATGAAAACCTCCCAGTTCACACGGAGGGATGGTGATTTTTCTCTGCCTTACTCCAGTGTCTCTCCCAGATGATGTATGAATTGCCTTATTTACCTTTTCCCTCCAAACCTTCTCCTTTATTATTTTTATTAATGTCATGCCAACTCCAAAAAAGTGTTTCCTTTGCAAAAGGAAAAAAAGGGGGGAAAAAGGAAAGAAAATAACCCCCCCAACACCTCAGCTCATTCGCATAGCAGGGGGAACATATTTTTAATAATAGTAGTGTTTGTGTGTGAGAGAGAAAGAATTTAAATGAGTTAGTTCTGTGAGAGTCTAAAATTTGAATAGAAATAGTAATAAATTCAGGTCTTTATTTCAGAAAGGCCAGACTACCCAGGAAAGGTTTACCATCTTTATTGACAATAAAAATACTGCTGCATTTAACGCATTTTAATTTCAAAAGTAACAGGAGATGTAGAATGCATTTAGAGCTAGGAGAGCTATGCAAGTACAGCATTATAAAGTAAGCATGTGATGGGGTCACAACGGCTCGGTCCTGGCCCTTACTGCCATACGTTTGTGTATACCTGCCATTGCCATTTATCGAGTGCTAAGCACTGGGCATTTAATCTGCAAGACTTCCTACAGGATAGGTGTGTTCCAATTTATAGAGGATGAAGTGAGGCTTAGAGAAGTGCAGCAAACTTGCCCAAGGTCACACAGCTCATGCCAGAGCTAACACTGGAACACAGATCCGTCTACCCTCACAGCTCAGGTGCATAAGTTCTCAATATCCCCCTTGGCTTGTAAACATGAGCTACTTTGATTAGCTGTGGCAAAAATAATAGTCACAGGTCCATGATTGACAAGACCTCTAATCAGTTATAAACTCAATATCTCAGGGGAGAAAGAAGTCATCTTTCTAACCTGTCACCCAATGCATGAATTTCGTCTCCAATATCCACTATGAGAGATTCTTTTTTGATTATTCCCCATGATAGAGAACTCACTACCTGTTGAGGCAGCCTCTTCCGTGGTCCCATAGCTCTTTGAATAAGATCTGTTTTCCTCCACCCTTGAATCCAAGCTGGAGGCACCAAGCACAAGCAAACCTTCATCCCCAGGACACGCTCCTCCAGCCTCCTGGACTCATCCCATCTCAAGGTGGGGCCCTTTCCCTCCTTCAGTCATTTCTCCCATAAGCCAGTGTCCAGGCAATTTTCAAACCAGCTCATGGTACCTATCTCTGGCCGAAGAAAATGCACCTTTTCAGCTCTGCACATTTGCACACTACTTTTGGGGTTTATTTCTGGGCCAACAGTGCAACGGGCTCTGCATTGCACAGAGGGGACATGATCCAGGCTCTTGAGGTGGAAGAATGCTTGGCTTCTGAATCTGGAGTCATCTCAAGGGATTCTATTGGGGGAGCAATGAGGGCCCCACTTGGATTCTCAATTCACTATCCAAGCTGCCTCTCTCCTGAGAAGGAACGTCTCTCTCTCTGGCAGTGGGGAAACTCTCTGAGGCTCTTGGGAAGGCAAGGTTGTGCCGTTTATGAAAGCAACTTTTAACAGCTCCCAGATCACCCATATTTGAATGTGAGGAAAATAACGGTAAAAACATCATAAAGAAACATGTGCCTGAGTCAGGTTCTTTGTGGCAGGAAAAAATGTGGGTTTGCTGGTATTGATTCCATTCTTCCAACTGAGGAGGATGAATGGTGTGTGTTCCTGGGATGGGTTATGCCGAGCCCGTGGCTCTACGGTGCCGAGGGCTCTTCAAACACGCCATCCACCTTTACTTGCACTTACCTGGGGTAGGGGTGGGGGGGTACCAATGTCCAGCACAAAGATGCAGACTATTGCCCAGAGGGGGCACCTTTCACCTTTTCCTAGTGTGCATAAAGGTGCCTATAACGACCAGCAGCAGCATTGTGTGCATGCATGCGTGCGTGGATGCATACACGTGTGCAAGATCACATGCTCACACCAGTCCACGCCAGGGTAGAGAATAGACCAGCCTCCCATAGCTTCAGCAATAGCCCCTTGCTCCAAGTATCCACACCAGGATGCTAACTATTCAACGCGGCAGCAGCTTAGAGGCAGCATGCAGAAGATGGAACACAGGGTTTAGAGCCGTGTAGACGTGATTTCAAATCCTAGTTCTGCAACAGACTAGCTATGTGGCCAAAGAAATGTCACAAGACCCCGCTGAGCATCAAGCTCCCCAGTCAGAGCATGAGAATAATAAAAGATAGTCAACCTCTCAGAGCTGTCATGAGGACATGAGATCACATACAGATGAACTCCTGTGCCGTTCCTGGAATGTAGTAGAAGCTCAATTAAATGGAGCTTTCCAGAAGTTACTTTGCAGGTCAGGGTACATATACAGGAGGCAGGCAAGAAAAGTGGTTCTGAAATCAAGCAGCTTGAAATCCAGTTCCCAGTTCTACCTCTGACCAGTTGCGGGATCAGGCGAGTTAATTAACCTCCCCGTGCCTCACTTTCCTCATCTGTAACATGGGGACAATAACAGCACCCGCCTCATGAGCCTGCTGTGAGGATTAAATGAACTAAACTATGGAAAGTGCTTAGCTCAGAACCCGGTCTATAGGATGCACTCACTATATCCTAGTTAATAATACTGCTTTCCCAACACAGCTCAGGCTCTTCCCTCCACGGGGTAGGCCGCGTCCTGTGCAAAATGTCCTAGATGTTAAAATCCCAGACTTTCTCAGCACTCTTTATCTCCCAGGCAAGAAAAAGCACAATAAATCCTCATCAAGTGAAAGAATGGAATCAATAAAAAGAACATGTCTCCCCCGCTCCTCGCCGCAAAAGTGGGACATTTGATATTTGTTCTCAAAGTCTACTCTAACCTTTCTTCCCCTACATTTTAGTAAGTTTAATTTCTGAAATGTTTAACAATTGTTTTCAGATAAATCACAGTTGAGCTTTCTGGCCCAATTCGCAGAGATTTCATTGCACAGGGAAATAAGTGCTTCCGGCTTGTTGGAGAAAAGCAAATGTGTCCTCATCGTCTATTCATAGTGGTGTCGCTGAGAGGGGACCTCGAACACCCAACTTGTCAGGCTTCCCATTACCTATCATTCAAATGTGTAGCAGAATTCTTTTAAAAATGGATTGCTATTCAACTTTTTTTTTTTTTTGGTGAGGGTGTGGTTTACAGGTATGGTTTCAAGAATACTAGCTTTGTAAAGATGAGCTTGATGTGCCTAAAAATAATATGAAAGTATTCTCAGCATGGGTGCAAATAAAATGTATACACACGATTTGAAGAGAGGGCGCCCTGAATTCCTTGTCAGTTGAGAACTGAAGAGCATATCAGCTGGCTCCCCAGAGCTGTGGTTTTCCCAAGCTTTTCCATGCATGGTACAAGCACCGCCACTTTCTTCCAGCAGAATGATTGAAAATTCAGGCTCGAGTGGCAGAAAACTCTGGGTTTGAAACCGAGATTTATCACTCCTCTGGATATTCTCTGTCTACACGTACAGACTCCATATCCATCCTTCTTTATGCAGTTCTACACCCTGGGAGGCTGTCCTATGTGACCTACACCAACCAGGGGGTTCCATTGACTTCTGGACACTGGTTGACTTTGGCCAATGCAGGGCACTGACAGGGGCTGGTATCAGATGGACCAGAATGTGTTTGGGTGTATATTCTCCTGGCTTCCTCCGCAATGGACCACGTGTTTGCAGTAGCTATTTCCCTTGATGAAAGCCCTCTCCTTCCCCAGGACTGTCTCTGAGTTCTGACTTGATGGTCCCTTCATTCACTTGCCACCACGACTCTGCTCGAGTGAGCATGAAAGATGCCTCATACCAGCGGTGTGACATCAGGTCAATGATTTCACCTCTCCAAGCCTTGGCTCCCACCTTTGCAAATGGTGGATGGAAAGAGTGCCTACCTCTTCAAAGCCCCAGGATTAGATGAGATGACGCAGGTGAGGCTATGGCCTGGCATAGAGTTCGTGGTCTATAAATGGTAGCTGCTATTTGTTGCCATTGTCGTTGTCATTTGCTTAGATTTCCAGACTGCTGACCCTCACCCCAGTCATTCCTGATAATTGTCTGTGATGGCGATTAGTGCCATTCATCAAAATATTTCCAGCTCTCCGTCTCCCAGACATAAGGTAGGACTGCACTTCCTAACCCCCACCCTTGGGCATGGATGTGTAACCTGCCTTGGCCAACGAGATGTGAGCAGATGTTACACATGTCACTTCCAGAAAGAAGCTTAAAGAGCCAATGTGTGATGTTCAACTCATTCTCTTCCCTCCCAGCCACAGTGTTCATGGAGACATAGGTTGACAGGGAGCCTCCATCAGCTGGAGGCCCTGAGTGACAACAATGAGTAGAGTCCCCCTGCCTCACACATGGATATATTACTTAAACAAAAATCCACTGTTTCTGCTGTTCCTCAGGAAGGTAAGTGAGGAACAGAGAGGCAAAGGTCCTTGCTCAAGGTTACACAGCTAGTGGCACAAGAGACCCCGAAACGCAGCTCTGGAGAAGTTCTCCCTTATTTTCACCTTACTCGACTCTGAGCCAGAAGCCGGGAAGGCATTGCAGCTAGGAACCCTCTTAGAGGCACACAGAAGGAAGACCGTAGAACAGGGACAGGCCATGCTCACCTCATCACAGAGGAAGAGGCATCCACAGAGGGTCCAGTGTCAGGATTATAGCCATTTTCTAGACAAATGGGAGGAGATCTTTAGAATGGTACTGAATGAGTAAATTTCCTCTAACGCTGAAATCTCAAAATGCACCCTGAGAGTTGTCACTTAGTCTTTTCTAGGGATGCTCAGAAGGAACATCAACTTTGGCCCAATTTCTAAGCTCCCAGGGCAAAGGCGTAAAAGTACTAGAAGCTATGCTAAGTGGTACACAAATCTTTTTTGTTTAAAATTTCCAAACAATAACAAGGCAAGGTAGGTATTATTATCCCTGGCTACAGATAGAGCAAGAGGCTCAGACAGTTACATAAATCTGCTAAGGTCAGAAAGCTAGTAACAACAAACATATTAATGATAATTAATATTGTACATAATTATTTTAGCTGGCATTTATCATATGCTTACTCCCTACTAGGCAGTGCTAAGCCCTTCCTACAGATTAGCTCATCCATGGACATGCTTATGAAATGTGCTTATGAAGATGGCAATTTTATTATCACCATTTAACAGATGAGAAAACTGATTCAAGCCCTGGTCTCATTTTCTAAGGTCTTCGCCACTATGCAGTGTTTCCCAAACTGTGTTCCGTGGGGCCCTACGGGTTCCATGGAATCCACCGAGGGGCAAAGGAGGAAAGATCTAAGGTCTCATGGCTTAGTTCTTGCCCTTGTCTTAAATCAAAGCAGCTAAGCCTTCATCTGCTTTATTTGTTGTTGTTTTTTCATAATATTTTCTTTAACAAAGTTTCCGTGGCTAGAAAAAGTTTGAGGACCTCTGAGCTAGACGCTCTGTGAGGCACCATCTGCATTGAATCTTCTAGGATTCTGTGAATGGAATCTCCAGTTTTCTTCCTGTAGGGCCACCAAACACTGCTTTCTTGAGAGTTTATTTCTGCCATTTGATATCAGCCAGACATCTGTCCTCTGGTCTACACTGTAGATTCTAAAGCCACTAAGGCCTGACTCTGTGGCTCTGAGCCTACCTGGGCCCAATTTCCTCTCTAAGATTAAAATCACAAAGACCAACCAATCCCACCAGGCTTTGGTCTAGAATCACCAAACAGTACTGACTGGGGAACACCTGGAAACAAAGAGTTGCCTGATAATAAGCAAGCCATACGTGGCTTGCTCATGCACTTTGCCAATCTGTTATTTTACTTAATTACATATTTTCATAACTTAGGCCATTTACCTAGAGGCCCCTGGTGGCAGACATATTTTAAACAGTTTAAACAAGCAAATGAAGTTCAAATAAGTGACAATTCTAGCCTTTGAAGTCTAATCCATCCCCAAGACTTGGGGTCCCTTTTCCACTGTGTGGGTTTGGGCAGATTGTTTATTTAGTCTTTAACAAGAAATTGAGGGTCCTGAGGACATACTCACAGCAGTGGATAAAGGGCAGGGCCTTTTTGCCAGGAAGTAGGACTCAGCTTCTATCGGCTGGGAACTCAGTACAACCATGCATGGCATAAGGGCTTTTCATTCAACGACAGACTGCATATACAACAGTGGTCCCATAGGTTTGTACAACCATGATATCACCTAAGGACGCATTTCTCAGAATGTGTTCCCATCATTAAGCAATGCATGACTGTAGTGGCATCTTTCCTCAAAGGATCAAAAGTCCCCACTGTGTTCCCCTCGGTGTGCTACCAGTTAATCACATATATGGAGACATATTAGCATCACTTCATGCGAGACACCCTATCGTGCTTTATAGATATTCTTTTATTACATTCTCTCAACAATGCTGTGAGACAGCTTACAACGGCCCCCATTTTACTAGTGAAGACATAGACTCTTAGAGAGGGTAAGTCATTTGCCCAAGGTCACATTGCTAGGAAACCAGAGAGCTGAGATGTCCCCAGAGGAATCTGACTCCAGAGCCTGTGCCCATCAGCACTGCAGGTGCTGCCAAGGATATCCTGACTGCTCCTTGGGGAGCCAGTGCAGTGGCTTACCAGGGAGTTTAGTTATCTTTCTCCAGGATTTTCATTGGTGAGCCCCCAAGGCTGTGTGGGGAAGTGGTTAATAACCCAAGCTTTGAACTCAGACAGATATAACTTGTGTAACTATCACAGGCAATCCTGAAACCACCAGTGGGTCTTCTGACTCAACAGACCATGTGGAGCAGTGGTTAGGAATGTGGGTTCTACAGCCAGCTGGCCTGCATTTGCTCCTGGCACCAACTCCTACCAGCTGCCTGACTTTGGGAAAGTTACTTGGTGTCTCAGTGCCTCAGTTTCCTCCTCTGTGAAATAGTGATATATTACCTTACATAATGAGGTTACTGTGAGGATCAAATTAGTAATACACATAAAATACTGAGAACAGTGCCCGGCACATAATAGGTGCTTTACAAGCCTTAGCTAGTATTATTAACTCTATTATAGAGAGAAGGACTATAAGCTCCTAGAGGTAGGAGACCTGTGTATCACACATCTGGGCAACCCCAACTCCTAGTACATAGTAGATGCTCACTAAGGGTCTACTGATATTAATTTATTACTTCTACGATTACTAATACTAATAGTGTAGTTATATTCTACTTTCCAAAGTTCTTCATGGTTATTATCTCAATTAATCCTCATAACCTCCCTGTGGCAGGGAGGCAGATCATCTCCTTTGTACACATGACTACAGAGGATCAGAAAGGTTCAGTGACTTGTCCAAGGCCACACAGCAGGGACTGGTATACATGGAGCTGTTACCCAGAACTCATGATAGCTAGAAACAACAATGTCACCTCCTCAGGGACACTCAAGGACAGAGGAACCCCCAGGAGATGGGATCCAAAACATCCCAGGCTCTGAAGACAGGATCTCACAGAGGAGATAAGCTCTGCCCATGATGGACAACGTCTGGGGTCTGCGACCCGCTTTGTCTAAACAGGATGTTATGGGGTGTCGCTACTCCAAGTGCCCAAGGAGAGCTGTTCCCAAGGGCCCTTGGTGCCCACTTTCAAGCCTGTGTGTGCCAGCCGCTCTCTGGCACCCCTGGAGAGCTGTCATCTCTGAAGCAACACGCTATGGACGCCCTATCTCTCCCTCTTCCTCCCTATCGGCTGCAGTACAGAACCCCGTTCCTTATCACTTGTCATCGCTGACTATCCCCTGGCCCTTGGGGACCTGGAGGGCCTGTAACCCGGGTGGTCTGGCAGCAGGCCAAGCCCGGCGACGCAGCTCTTGTGTAGCCAAGTTTCCTGCCTGTGGTTTGCGCTGCTGTAACCGTGCTGGTTCGCACTTCCTGTCCTAACCCACAGGCCGGTGTGACACTGCGTTCCAGTCCTCCAGGACACTCTGGGTTCATGGCATAGGTAGCCAGCCATGTCCTATGACCCGTCACCAGATGAGAAAAGAAACTAGAGCCCCAGACCCTCGTGACCTTTCACCCATCTGACTCAGCTCCCCTGGCCTGGCTGTATGTCCCCCATCCTGAGACTGTCCCTCTCCTAACGCACAATCTTCTTCCTTGTCTGTGCAGGTTGAGCTGGGCGGGAGGTGACACTGGATGCCTATTCACAGGAGGCAAAACTGCGTGGGACAAATACCCAGGGTGTGTGCATTCATACTTTGAGCCAAAGGGATTGCACGTACATTGCAAAGAGCCGGGGTTCTCCTGGGTACTGGATATGCACGGTTAACCCTTCAGCAATTATCTGCTAGCTGTTCTCCTCTTACCAAACACTCACGCCCTCCAATTCCATCTCCATCCAGCAGCCGGAGTGATCTTACAATACAGTTCAGATCAAGTCACACCCCTGATTCAAATCCTTCAGTGGTCTTCAATCCTTCCAAGAAGGGAAATTAGAGTTCTCACCACAGCTGAAGAGACCCTTCAATATCTGGCCCCTGCTCCCTGGGCAGGTGCATTTCTCCCCTCCACTGAGGCCACTCTGAGCCCCGTCCCATCTCCAGAGGCTGACCCAGGGCCCACCCTGGCACACATCTCCAATGCCTTCCCCCATTAGCCTCTCCCTGTCTCTCTCAACCTCTCGCCCACAGGGTTCTGAAATCTGGATGAGTACACAGAATTGCCTTCTCTTATTTACTGTCTAATTGGTGCCCCCCAAACAGTTGCCAATTTGAGAGAAAAACATTGTTTCTGTTGTTAATAGACTAGAAAAGAGCGCTGGCTTTGGAGCCAATCAGATCTGGTTTAAGTCCCAGCTCTGTCCCTTGGGTGGTCTGGGGCCATGGTCACCTAGCCACAGGAAGTAGGTGTCATCCTCACTGCCGTATTTTAGATGAATAAACTGAGGCTCAGACAGTTTAAGTAACTTATCCAAGATTGTTTAGTTAGTAACAGTGGAGCCTGGCTCCAGAGAATTCTCTCCTAACCAATATCTGATACTTTCCTATAGGATTCAAGAAAACAGTGAATTAAAAGTGAGAGCACATAGAAAATGCTTAGACGTTGTCCAGGGGCGCAAGGAGCACAGACTGTCCAAATGAACCCCGTGTGCTTGAGAGACTGGGAGCTCTAAACCCGAGCTGCACGGTAGATACCATCCCTATTTACTCTTAGTTAATAAAATCACAAAATATCGTTGGATCTTAACGGAACCCCGAGGGGGTTAATTACATGGTGGGGAATTGTCTCCGAGCTCAACCACTGTTGGTTTAATAGATGTACCTTCAGAAAAAAGAAATATAGCACATTGATCTCTAAAAAGGAAAAGTAAAGATCTCCCAAATACAGATGAGGAAGGGGAAAAGTCCTCACTCAGCGTTTAGAACCACCATTAATCCTCAAGACACATTTCCTACAGGATCTCTGGGTTCTTCCTGTTGTGGATTCCAGAATCCTGCGGCTCAAGTCTTCCAGCTGGAGCTGTTTCCCAAACACTGTGAGCAGGAGCCTCCTCCTTCTTCTTAGTCTAAGTCTTTGGGGGAAAAAAGCAAGCCTCCCACCTCTGCAAATGCTCACCACCACGGACACAATTCATGTACCAGGCAGCTGTGTCTTTCTAGTACAAGAACCTCCAATATGCTCATGTCTCTAGACTCAGTTACCCCATCTGTAGAATGGGGATAATACCATCGATTTCAGTAGGACCACACATTTCAGACAGTTACTGAATAATTTATTACAAGAGCCAATCATTTTCATATGCTTTCTATGCGAAAAAGACACATTAATAAATATATCTCTATCTTAACAATCCTATGGAATAGGTATTGGTATTATCACCTCCATTTCCCAGGAACAATGCTGGGCTCCAGGGAAATAAGGATGAATAAGATGTAGTCACTGCCCCCAAAGAGCTCAACTTCTAGTTGGGGAAACAGCCACGGAAAATGATATTCACAAGGAAATTGAGTCCTAGGTAGAGAGAGATGTGTTAGCTCAGGGTGCGGCGAGTGCACAGGCAGAGAATCTGAGATGTGCAGGGAGCCAGACACAGCAACCTGGGGCGTATAGATTCAGAGAGGTTCAGTATCTTGCTCAAGGACACACAGCTACTTCGAGGTAGAGCCTGGATTGAAATCCAGGTGGTTTCAGGCCTGAAACCACGGACCTTACACTGCGCCAGGGTCTTCTGGTCTCCTCAATCCCACTCTCAGCTTCTTTGGGGAAGAAGTCACATTTCTCTTTTTGCATGAGTCTTCCTATGTATGCAAGACAGTGCCTCAGTGACTCCATTACATGGAAAAGTAATAAGCTTGCAAACAGAGGCCCATTTCCCCTCACAGAGCTGCTGACGAGCTGCATGTGCAGCTTCACCTCCAGTTGCATGCACAAGTGAAGGGAATATCTGCAAAAAAGTAACTTATGCAGGTCCCCATAGACGTATATGACTATCCTTGTGCCAGGCACAGGGTGGGTGTGTCACGGCCAACTAGACTTTGCCACTGCCTTTTGGGAGTTCACCATCAAGCGAGGGAGACAAATCCATGCACGAGGCACGTATCTGAAGGCAAAGCAAAGGGAACACTGTGAGCAAGGTCTCAGCAAAGTGTTCTGGGAGTCTAGAGAAGCCCATGATTAAATCAGAGAGGCTTCTTGGACTGGGATCAATCCAACGATGGCTTGCTCGCTGGGGCTCTGGGCAAAAGTCATTTAATATCACCGAATGTTGTAAGGCTGAATTTGATTAAGATTCTAAATGCTTGGAGCTCCTTGGAGAAAGTTGCTTCATAAATACCATACAGTGGGAAAACTCAGAGGAGCACCTCTCCCTGGGAGCATCATGTTTACATTTCCAAATTCCACAGAGGAGACATGATGTCTTCGGCCTCAAAATCTTACCCAGCACAGGGAGAAAGACAGAATGATGGAAAAAGAATTTTGAGCGTTTTCTGAATGATTATAGATAGCATTGACATCATCATAAAAATGCTACTCCCAAGAGATTTCTCTCCTGGCATCTAATGATTTTTCTTTTCTTTTTGTGCTTCTCCTGATCCATTGGTCAATATTGTTTGATAGTAGATATTGTCATGATATTAGAGCACAGGGCTTTTTAAGTGGCAAAACCAAAGAAGCATCTATTCAATTCAATTAACTGGTCATCTTACAGTCATGGTTGTTCTAATAAGAATTCTCCACCACAGCTAAGGGGAGAACACCCTTCTGCAGCCACTCCTAGGGTAGGTAGGGTGAATTCTTCTCCCAGTGGGGGCAAGGAGACTACAGAGGACCCTTCTCTGCCCTAGATCAAACTTCAGGACAGGCAATGAGGTTATGCTGAATCTCTAAAACTCTTAAAAGATCTTTGACATAACCTTGTGTATTTCTATTCTCACAAGAATCTTTAAGCATTCATTCACTCATTCATTAGTTCTACACATATTTCCTACTGAACGTCCACTGTGGTCAGACATGTTGCTGAGTGATAAGACTGGATGGGTGAACAAGAGACACCAGCTGCCAATAGAGTTTAGGGTAGTTTACAGAGGGGTAAACTAAGAATTACGAGGTAAGAAAAGCCAATTCTTGAGACAGAGGTGGGGAGCAGTGAGCCCAACAATGTAAGAAGCCCCACTGTACAGAAGGGGAAACTGAGGCACGGAGAGGTAAATGACTCATCGATGTCACATATTTTTCAAGAAATAAGCCCTTAAACAATGCATATCCTCACCCAGCAAGGTGACTGTGGATTGGCTCAGTCCCTTGGAAATGAATTCGTTAAAACAATAACAGCCTAAATGAAATGATTGATTTTTCAACTTTGAGGGGACTTGAAAAGTTTACTGTGGTTTCTATCTTTTTTCTCTATCCTGGAATAATATAGTTGTGCTGATCCTGTGATCATCAGCATGAAATGACCCTAAGCCATGTAGTATAAATATACACACACCTACCCCAGAAATACTTGGATCGCCCCAGATATACTCAAGCCTAGTCAGGCCCTGGGGGATTTGGGGAGCTTTTGAAGGGACACCTGGCATCCAGCTGTGCCCATCAGCATCCTCTGTCACTTTTCCTCCTCTATAAACCCTCTGATCCCTGTTCAGGTCAGTTTCAATGGGTGAACAGGAAGCCTGGAAAAAGATCTAAACGACTTAACCCTTCTGCAGGGGGAGTTAATTTGCTGAGTTAGCTGGAGGCCATGCAATACCTTCTTGCTCGATTTCCCGCTCCACTCTGACCCATCTCTCATAAGGATTATGCCTTCCTCTGCACCTCGACTTTTAGGCCGGTTTCTCAGATAGGGATTTATTTGAGACGGGCAAATGAAACTTATCTAGCCATTAGCCCGTTGCAATTATTCCTGTCTGGTCAGCCAAATGAGAGCTCAGCTTGGGATCGCAGAGGTTCAAGTTGGCTATCCAACACTCATCCAGGATTTTGGAATTTCCAGGAACAGCAGTAGAATAGGAACATTTTATTTATCATCCGTTCCCCTCTAATTGCACTTAGTTGCATCACAATTTTTAGTTTGATTACGCGTTTTGTTTTTTTGGGGACTGCTGATTTCCTCGACAGCTAAGCGTCGACAGACACTTCTTTGGAGAAACCTTATTTTCCATTGACCAAATATAAAAATCATTCAGCTATCGTCCCGCAAAAAATATGTCATTACTTTCTCTCCCTAAAATTCTTTATCCCATTGGATATGGGAATTAGATAAGATTAAGTTCTTAGGCAACATCATCTTATGGGGCGGACAGATTCTGTGCTGTTCAACTGTGTCAGGACAACATTTCTATCTGCTTAGATAGAAGACAATGTTGCCAACATGCACACAGAGATAGCTGCATGAAGCTTGCTTTAAGTAGAGCAGCATTAGGTTACTTTAAGGTGACAACTTCTAAATGAGAGCAAGACTCTGTAATACGATTTAAAAAATTGGACCCATTCTTAGTTCACCAGCTCCCCAGCCAGTGACAAAATATGCCATTAGTGGCCACAGCACGATTCTGAAAATATACCTTCCTTACGATTTAACGCTTTTTTTTTCCCTGTGAGCTAAAAATTACAAAGCCCCGGATTTCATCGCTCTTGCAATCTATTCTTTTCCCCTGACTTCCTGTTTTCATGAAATTTTAATCAGGCACTTAAAATAAATAGCTATGCAGAGCTTCTCTGCCTCCCTCAATACCCAGGATGGATGTTTTGGGTAAAGTGATAGTCCAGAGACCTTGAGAACAGTGAATCCCATTCTGACTTGGCAAGACAACAGAAATTAAAAGATGGCTCTGTCCCCGGCCATGCACTCAGAGGGGACACAGTGGTCTTGGAGCATCAAACAAAGAAATAGTATGTTGGATCTTTTTTTTTTTTCATTCTTCTTCCAAATATTGACAGCAATTTGATCAATTGAGAAAGACAAGCAAGATATCTAAATTGTTCCAGGAGAGAGAAAAAAGGACTACACCATAGTAAATTTTTCAAATCCCTTTCAAGTTGAAAAATTACTCATTCAATTTGGGCTGCTACTTGATTGCTAATGGTTTTTGATGATGTATATTTCAGTTCCTTTCATTTAAATGAAAAAAATGCCTTGTTTTTCAAACCTGCTAAGATTTTGTTTCCTATTTTTTTTCATGTAATGATTATATCTACAAATGACATTATAGAAAAGTTTTAAGATATTTGTCACAAAACCATTATCTACAGTAGTAGATGTCTTTTCTACCAATAACTGCAGATTTCATGGCGAGTACTATGGACCAACAACAAGGTAGGAAGTCCGGAGAAAAGATACAGATACTAAATTCATACACTAGAAGTTAAAGTCCCTAGATGCCCAGAAAGAAGATTCTTGGAGACACATGAGGAAATCACCTTCCTTGCCTGAGAACACCAAGCTTCTGTATGACAGTAGCTAAATCACATGAAGCTCTTAATTCATTAGTAAAAATAAAATGAAATGATGTGTGAGTTAACATGATTCAACCCTATGGACAATAATCTTCTTGTCTTTTCTGTCTCAGATGTGAATAGATTCATACTAACTGTAGGTTCTGATGAATGGCCACAGACAGTTTGCCCAGGTACACATCTCCTTGACTCTGCAGGTCCAGCACCCAGTTTTAAATATTGGGAGACAGGTCCTGATTAGTGGTGTGCTGGCAAATGTTTTACAACTGGCTCGCCTAGACAGAAGAAAAAAAAAAAAAAAAAGGAGCGGCTTTATTTGTAGCATTTGCTCATTTCTATAATGTAAATATTCCCACCATGGTCAATTTCAAGCTACCACGATGTCACCAAATGTAGAGTTGGGGAAGGATGTGCAGTGGTACCCCACTATATAGTGCAGTAGATGCAAATCATAACAAGAGCATAGATAATAGTATAGCATTGTAAGATAATTAGGAAGTGAGGATTTTTGAGTACGTAGTACATTTTTAAAAATAGAATTATTTGATCAAAAGATTGCATGATTTAATTTTTAATAATAGCTGTGTATAACAACTAACTCACAAAATTTCTGAAAATTTAACAATAGGCCCTTGTGAACCCATACAAGCCAACTCCAACACACCGGGGCTGCAGGGGGACCTCGCTCCATTCAGTTGGAAATGGCTGTGCGTCATTTGTGGTTTAGTAAACTTGCCTGTTTCTAGGGATAGTCTATATTTTTGGATCTGTACTAGAGATTCAGTTTGGTCTCAGTCCCCCAAAGCTCCCCCCAAATTATAATTGCCACAAAATATCAGAGATGCCTGGTTTCTTTGATATAGAGTTTCATCTGCTTCATTGTCTCCAAATATAGCACTAAGCTGGCCTTCTTACCTTGCTTAAGTGGAATCTAAATAACCTCAAGAAGAGAGGAATCAACTTCTCAAACAAAAGAAGTCATTCAGCTTTATGGCATCTCAATTTGGAAGGTCTTGAAAATATTTCCCTTCCTACTGGCCCAGAGGATAAAGTTCCACTAGGGAAAAGAGAGGAGACTGAATATTCACCAAATTCCCTTTCGAATGCCAATATTTGGTGGCCTCATGAAACAAGAGATCTAGGGTGCTTTGACACAGAAGGGGGTCTTATGGGGGTCCCAGCATTTCATCTCACTATCATTAAGACCACTTCTCAGAGTAGATTGTGTGGGGACATCTGTAAGAATTCTCACAGCAGTTTGAAAAGGAGAATATTATCAGGCAATTGATTTGGTAGGGAATTCTAAGAAAGGTCTCTTAGTAAGATGGCACCAGCAACATGTTGGTTCAAGATCAACAGAAAAGAAGGCAACAGTTTCAAAAAGTGAATTTGAGGATTCAGTTCAAGTTGTCAGTGGTCTCATATTCCAAGAGTTTTCCTCTACCCCCTTCAGTTCCTTGGCCGTGTCCAATTCTAACGTGCCAGCACCCTTTGCTCCTTCTCGTAGCAGTCCCAGTAGCAATGGTATGATTTCTGGAATCCCGTTCATGGAGAAGAAAGCCAAGCTCATGTGGTTGGATGGCTCTAGCTTCTGTGAACCACCCACACTATCAACAGACACTGTCCCAGTGGCCGGGAAATCATCCTGCTCTTGGCAAAAACCCTGCCACTTGGGTAGGAACTGAGCAAAGTTGTCCAAGCCAAGCAAAACTGAGCAAAGCAGGCCTCTCTCTGTACTGAAATCCAGATTCAGCATGAAGGATCTTGGCAGAACTACAGCTGGGCTCAGCCCTGGTTAATGTCACAACCATATCTCAAATAACCCATTCTCTTAATAAAACACAGTTTGACTTAAGCCTTTGAGATATCAATTTGAGGAGAGAAAAGAGGCAAGAGGGAAGCCAGTGGAGAGCTTCCTGTTCTATTAGCGCTATTATTGAATACACATGCTTATATACATTTCTGACAGAGTAATCCAAAACTCTGAAAATGAAATCAGCCATCTTTGGCTTTTTTATTTACAATCGCTAACTACTCAGGGATTCTCAGAAATGCAGAGATTTCTCAGAGCTGGCTGCCTGCAATAACGTGCCTTCCCTTCAGTCCCATCTAGGCAGTTGATGACCCGGTGCAGGATTTCCCTGCGTTTGCATATTTATAGGGGTTCCTCCAGCTCCACTGAACAGAGCTCGGTGCCAACAAAAGGAAATCAAGCTGTCAGGAGTTTCTATTTTTGTTCCTACCTATAGTCTTAGGAAGCCAACCCAAGTTCTTCCCCCAACTGAGAATAAAACCACCCCAGGACTCAACTGCTACATTGGTGGCATCCTGAGGCAGACTGGAAAGCAGGAGATAACTGACTAGAACTCCTGATTCCAGAAGAAGAGGTTTCAAACTCCATCTGGGCTCTCCTTAGTTATACCTTCCCCTGGGCCAAAACCATGAAGGAAGTTTCGCTTTGGATTCAAATGGGGCCCAGTTTGACCCTGGTCTCCAACCCTTCTCTAGCCAGGTGGAAACACGAAGACATAAGGAAAAACATACAGATGAAAATAACAATCACGCTGTCATCCTGTCGATAGCTAGAAAAACCCTCATTAACCTTTTGGTCTTTTTGTTTGTATCTGTTTTTTTGAGGCATACATAAATACATGTGTCTACTCATATTTGTGTCGATGCCTAGAAACACATGTCATAAAATTAATAATGTCCTTAAATATTTTATCCTGATTTTTCATTTAGGAATGCAACTTAGCTATCTTGAGCCTCAGTTTCTTTGTGTAAAGAAAGCAAGAAAGAGAGAACAAAAGAAGAAAAGAAAAGAAGGAAAGAAAGATTAATTCACCATTGGGGAAAGTTGGGTGAAGGGTATTCAGGACTCTACGTACTATTTTAGCAACTTTCTGTGAGTCTATAATTATTTCAAAATAATTTTTAAAAGAGTGTTAATAATAACAGTAATAATATCTCAGAGGGTGTTCTGGAAGGGTTAGTGGAATCATGTATGTATAGGTGCCTAGTGTAGAGTCTGGCAGGTGGCTGACATTTAATAAATGCTGGCTGAATACAGAGATGGATGTGCGAATAGTCAGCACTCAATAAACGTTATTTTAACTCAATTTCAAACAAGGGATGATGCATATTATGTTCATCAAGTGTTGGGAGAGAGTTTTCCCCTCAAAGAGCTAGAACAGTATAAGATCTCACCAGTAGCCTCAAGGGGGGCCCACACAAGCAGGTTGACATTATTATGTATTTATGGAGCACCCAACCTTGATGACACCCCGAAACATTTCCTTTAAAAGTCCTGTTTATCTTTACATTTCACCTAGCTTGAGAAGGACACAGGGCACATTCCCCTTTCTCAGATGGGGAAACTGAGACCAGAAAGGCTGGCTGCTTTCTGAGGTCTCATGAGCAGTTCAAATGGGCCAGGGGGTGGATACTAGTCTCTAACGATCCAGAGCCTTCTCCATTTGGCTGTCCTCTAACATCAGGACCTTAAAGGGCCCATTTAAAATTCAGAGCCCCCTGAGGACATTAAAGAGAAACAGATGTGAACATTGGGAATCACTTACATGCCATTTTCTCAAAGAACATTTAAACGCCCTTGGAAAATGTATATGGAGTACGCTAAATGAAAAATCAGGATAAAATATTTAAGGATGTTATTAATTTTATAAAATGTGTTTCTAGGCATTTACACAAATATGAATGAACACATATTTATGTATATCTCAAAAAATAGGTACAAATAGACCAAAATGTTAATAAGGCCTTTTCTAGTTATTGAGAGTATCACTGAGTGATTTTGATTTTCATCTTTTATGTCTTTCTGAATTTCTTAAACTTTCTCTAATGTACTAATTTTACAGTAAAATAAATTAAATAATAAATATAAGAAATAATCAAAGAAAGTAATGACTAACTGTGGTTTATTGTCTCCTTTCAAAATTAGTTGGGGCTGCCTCTTGGCATAATTAGTGTCCTGGAGATAGTGAAATGGCAGGCCTAGGGACGGAAGAAAAGGGAATTGATTACCTCGAGCCATTTCCCTGCGGCCAGAAAGGATGCAAGAACCAGTCAAATGCCGTGTCTATTAGGCAGACAGCACCAGCTGTGGAAAGACCCCAGGAAAGAGAAAGAAGGAGGTCTGCCCTAGACTTGCCCAGACAGTACTGAGCCGTAAGACTTTGGGTAAAGCCACAGCTCCCCAAGATATATTTTCCTAAAATTCCTGCCTCACCCAATGTTTGGAGGGTCAACAGGGTTAAAGCATATACTTTGAACACTCTAGATGAAAAGCAGATACTAACAGGAGACATTTTAATTCTCTTGCTATAGATCTATTATAATCCTACCCTGACCTGAGTCTTTAGGGTAACGTCCAGGTCTCCCCAGCTGCAAAAAATCAAATAAAAGGAAGGCAGTGGGGTTGGGGTGAAATAGCTCCCATCTGCTACTTCCCTTTCCTCTAAAAGGGTCCTGGGAGTCATTTCCTAAGCCAGGGAATCTTCAGTTCCTCTTAAGGGTGAGAAAATCGGCACCAGTGGGATCTAGGAGGTGTGGTGTCCTATCCTATTTCTAAGTGCTGTGTGCCCTGAAGAGGGGCTTGGATGGGCTGGAGCCCCTGTGAATGTCCTTAAGGAAGGCACCCCAGCACAGGGTGCCATAAAAAACAAAATTCAATTTGAATTGCAGATACACAATGAATAATTATTAGTATAAGCAATATTCCATGGGACCTACTTATACTAAAAATACATTTGTCACATATCTGAAATTCAAATTGAACTGGGCGTCTTGTGATTTTATTTGCTAAATTTGGCAAACCTACCCCGGCAGCACAGAGAGAAGCACCTCGGGCTCCCTGGTCTCTTGCTCGGGTCCTGGAATTCTCCGATCACTTGGATGGGGTGTGGGGCAGAAACCGAGCCCAACTCTGGATTGAGAGCAGGGAGCAGGGTCCTTGACACATGGAAGCCCAGCCATCACGTTCTGCAGTGTCACCTACAGCAGCATCACCCTGAGCCACCTTGGGATAAGTCTTTTGGGCGAATAAGAGAGTTGAGCCTTGAGAAGCAGCTTGGATCAGAGTCTCACTGAATAAAGGAAAGAGAAGTGAAACAAACGTGCACTTGGAGAGAAGCCTGTACATTTCAGGTACAGTTTATTTCGGCTCGAATCACTAAATCTGATAGATTTTCAACTGCTCAATAGCCAAATCAAGTGTCTCCTACTCCAGAGAGAAGCCACAAATCAGCTGGCCTCTATAAACTCAGACACGACTTAACTAGTAAGAAATAGTGGAAATAAAGTATCCTAATCAGATCATTAGGAGAAATGAGGTCCCTTCCTCACGCTCTTTCAGGCTTTTAATAAAAGTAGAATTGTAATCGTACGAGAGTTGGGGACATCCTTTCCTCTCCTGCAATAGGCCTCTGTTGAGCGTGATAATAGAGAATGTGCATGATGAACTGCTCCTGTGTGCGTGCGTGCGCGTAGTGCCCAGGCCTAGAAGATGTATAAAAATAACACAAAAGAATCACTTAGGGCCTCAGTTGTCTTTGAAGAAGCACATGGATCTTGTCTCGCTGTCCCAAGTGGCCAACATATCCATGTGGTAAGTACCCCAGCTTTGCACAGTTAAAATAAAGAAAACAAATATCTAAATCTCCAATATCACGGCTGGGAGCTGGCCTCTGGGTCTTTGCCGACATCTGAACTGCTTCACATAACCTCCTGGCCTCTAAAAATAGATATTCTGTGGTACATATAATTTTTATAAGATGACTAACACAGGAATGCCCTTTGGGATAACTCAGTGTCTTCGTTTCTTTCTTTTCTCTCTATATTTATCTTCTCTTCACTGGCCTCGTTGTATGAAAGTTAGACTGTAGCCACGGACCAAGAACATTAGCCAAGAAACTATTTCTCTATTCCTCAAAGGGCTATCATTTTTATCAACGGAAGAGAAGCCTATACTTTTAAAACGGGGGTAAAGCCGTGGCCTTCGACGTGTATTTTGTTTCTCTGTCTCTAAATATCACTTTTCCATACGAAGGAAAGACCCAGAAGGGGATTCCAGCTATTCGCTGCTTCTCTATTTCATACACAACTGAATCAAAAATGAAAGGTAAATTTATGGACTCTTAAAAATTCCTTATATTAAAACTTGCTGCTCCAAGCCCCAATAACAAGGGCAACACAGTCACTCACAGGCACTGAAATCTTAGTCTGAACTTTCCTCGTCCTCTCTGAGTTGAGAAAGAGAGAGAGAAAGGAGGAAAAATGGGAAAAGAGTTGGACATTTGTTCAGATCGCCTTCAGCGCCCATCTAGCGCCTAACCTGATCTTTTGTCCGGAGGTGAGGATTCCAGGAATGGAACGAGAAGATCTGCTGGAGGAAAAAGTAACAGTGATCCATTCCTCACTTCCTGTCACCTCTATTTCAACACAGCCTGAAGCTCCAGTGACCTCTGTATGACCTCCTGGGTGATTAACTCCGCTCATGAGGACGTGGAGAAATGAATTTTCTTATCCAGAGGTGTCCTCCCTTCGGAAATAGCGTTCTCCCTCCTCCCTTGTCATCAAAACAATAACCGCTAAAGTCAGTGCACTCAACAGGGCTGTGCAGAGATCCCCCTTCACCCTCCCTGGATGAGAGTGCACCAGGAAGGGAGTGAGGGCACGAGGAGACAAGAGAGGGCACGGATGGGCCGTGGGAAACTCATGCCCTCAGCTTTCCACACACTCTCTCAGCTCACCTGGAGTCCTCACTGCCACCAACCTCACAAGCTAATCTTATGAGATATCTTTGCCTTCAGTTCTATTTTAATTACAATCCCCTGAGGAAAGAGACCAGAATCGACTTGGTAGGTGACGGGCCAAACGTTGGCTATGCAGAAGTACAACTTGGAGACAGACAATGAGATTTTATTCTGGACCTTTGAAGTTGCGAGTCAGTTTATTCTGTCTTTTCCAATGAAAACAGAATCCAAATGTAATTTAGTATTTTTTTTCCTTTTAGTGAAAAGAAAAAAAATATGTTAGGTGCTGTGCACATGTCTGATTCTTCCTCTGTTATCTCCTTTTATCTCACCATAGTATTATGCGGTTTTGCTCTTGGAACAAAGGAGTCAGGCCAGCTGGGCATCTGAATTTAAGAGATGGTGTATCACTCTGAAAAAGTGTCAGAAAGCTGCCCTGGAATGCAATGCCACAAAACTAAACACCCATATCCCTGTAGGTTTTGATACATTACATGCAATATCCTTTAGCCCCCAGACCTGTGATTTGTGAAATATTGCCAGTAGCATCCACCTTAAAGAGTAGTGACCAGTCGCCACCTCCTTTTCAGGGTATTGTGTATAAGGGGCCTCGACCTAGAGGAAAGTGAAGGAGATTTGGAAAGAAACACCAAATATTTGAGCCCAGGTTCTTCCACAGACAGCATGCTAGCCTCTTAATTTCTCCAGGCCTCAATTTTAATCTTCTCATTCATTGGTGATGATGACAATGACAATGACGAAAATACCACCTGCTTCACAACCTTGCTCTGAGGATTAGATGAATTACTTTTAGCGAACTTCTACTCTGGCTTCAAAATCCTGCTCAAGGGGCCGGCCCGGTGGTGCAAGCGGTTAAGTGCACGCGCTCCGCTGCAGCGGCCCGGGGTTCGCCGGTTCGGATCCCGGGCGCGCACCGACGCACCGCTTGTCAGCCATGCTGTGGCGGCGTCCCATATAAAGTGGAGGAAGACGGGCACGGATGTTAGCCCAGGGCCAGTCTTCCTCAGCAAAAAAAAGAGGAGGATTGGCAGATGTTAGCTCAGGGCTGATCTTCCTCACCAAAAAAAAAAAAAAAATACTGCTCAAGGATTTTGGCCCTCTTGAATGAAGCTTCCTTGAAGTAACCCTTACAACAAGGTTGTAACCCTTACAACTTCATTTTACTTCAGCCAGAAAAGAAGAGGCTCTGCAATTCTAACAAACAATCCTCAAACGTCCCCAGCGTTAACCAGCAAAGGTTTATTTCTCATTCACACTAAATTTAACGCAAACCCGCATAGGCAGGTGTAGCGGTTGCCTTGTATATCACACAGTTACTCTGAGATGCTAGCTGTTGGCAGTGCCACCATTTCTGACACCACCTTCTCAACATGTGGCTTCCTGGTTGGCCATAGCATTAGACGGGAGCTTGGACAATCCTGCCCTAACCTTTAAATGCCTCCTCCCAGAAATGGCACTAGTCACTTCTGCTCATATTTTATTGGTCACATCAAGTTACATGACCATGCCTAACATCAAGGGGTGTGTAGAAATATCCTTAGGTCCAGGAAAGGAACAAGCGCTGGAAATATTACTGAGTATTAATAGTGTTTTTTACACATTTACATATAATATGCATTAATCATACAGGATTGGAGACAGCATCAACACTGCTTCTTCAGTTCGTCTATAGCCCTGCGTGAGATCTTAATGGAGGTCATGAAGATCATAAACGGAAGCAAGGACAGAGTTATGTGTTCATTATCTGTTTATACGCCTCTCTCCCACAGGTGACAGTATTTCCAGAATCAAGAACATGTCCTATTCACTCTTGGTTCTACATGTTAAGTACAATAGGTGCTCAATAAAGACTTACCAGATAAATAGATAGATAGATGATTGATTGATAGATATATAGATAGATAGTTAGACAGAAAGATAGAACAGAGAAATAAGCTATGAGACATCATGATACTAGTGCTATACTCAACACTATGTAGGGAAGCTGTTACCAACACTGCCTTGAATAGGCAATATACTTTTCATAAAACTTTGGCCCAGGCAGAATCTATGAAATTTTTAAGCTGGAAATTCGCTGCCAATTTCTGCCAGTCAACAACAACAGCAACAAAAGTCACAGATTTGGTGATGGTGTTGGTAGGGAGACCTTCTGTGTGTAGTCCAGACTTAGATACATGCAGCAGGCATCTGCGTGGGTAAGTGTGTGTGGGTGTGTGTGTATGTGTGTGTACCCAGAGGCTCACCATGTCTGCACATCCATAAGATCCTAGGAAGACAGTGCTCTCAACTTGCCAAATCAGCACATTTTATTAAAGGATAAAGTAGGTGATTTGGTGATCTATTCTCAGCTCATATCTGTTTTCAGACAGCACAGACTCACACTCAGACATGCTGTTTTAACTTTGGAGTTGCCTAGTTTTCCTCTGTGAGGTTGCACTAATAGGTACATCCAAATACATATTGATATATGATAATAACATCATCGTCCTCCTCTAATATTCATTGACTATTTACTGGGCCAGGCACTTTGATAAGTGTTTTATATTCAAAATCATGCCTGCTTCTCACAAGAATTCTAGAAGGAAGGCACTATTGCATGCCCATTTTACAGCTGAGGATATTGGCACGTAGAAAGGTTAAGTCACATGCCCAAGGCCACACAGCTGTAAGTTGGGGGAACTGTAAGTGAGTCAGCCCGTCTGACTCCAAAGCCAGACTCATCATTCTTATGTTCCTGACCAAACCTGACCAGAGAAGGATGTCACTCTGCCTTGGATTTTGCTCTGTAGTTCTCTGAACCCCATAAGTCTTTTTCAGCTAGAAACAGGTTGTTTGTAGCACATAGACTTGAGAACAGATGGCTCCTAGAAACACTTCAGATGCCATGAGATTTGCTACCTTGAAATGTCAAAGCAGCAAAGTTCAAACCCAGGGCCGCTGGTGCCAGGGAGACAACTGGCATCATTTTCATCCCACCAGCTGAGTTCAGGGGTGGAATGTGAAACCTCTGAACTCGAGAATGACAGTCGCCATTGATTGAGCACCTTCTATACTTCAGGTCCTGAAGGCCAGGCTTGATGTAGGTGCCCAAGTTATCCATCTGACATGGATACTCTCTTACGCCATTTCACAGATGAGTAAACTAAACCTCAGGGAGATGAAACAACTTTGGCCTACAGTTAATGATCTGAAAAGTCAGCATCTGAGTCCTTATCTATCTGGCTGCAAAGTGTGAATTCTATTCTCTATACTGCACTGAGAGAAAAAAATATAAGGCATTACTTTTCCGAAAAAAGGACAATTTTGAAAAAGAAGAGTGTGAAGGATGATCACTCTAGCAAATTTACCATGAATATAATAAACGAGATCACTGAAGTGAAACAGCCCTGAAACAGATTTCTGTGTGTGCGTGTGTAAAGTTAAAACACAATAAAAGATGCATCAAAACCAATGGAGAAAGGAAGGCTTTTGACAAATACTGTTAAAAAATTGGCTATTTATGAAAAGTAGTCAGTATCTCATATCAAATTCCAAAATAAATTGTAGATGGACTAAAGATTTTAAAATCAGATATCAAAATCATGAAAATGAAGAAAATACGAGTGAAGAGTTAACTGATGTAGATGGGGAAAATATCTCTACACATAAAAGGAAAGAAAGAATATATTAAGCTTGAATACAATACTATATAATATTGTACATGTAAAAATAGAAATATAATTGAAGGCAAGAAATAAACATTGAAAATATTTTGCCAAAAATATGACAAAGGGTTAATATGCAATATATAAATAGCTATGAGAAATCAACAAGGAAAACACCAAAAATCACGTCAAATGGGAAAAAAAGGTGGAAAGAGAAGGAAAGGAACAGATAATTCATAGAAGAAGGAATAAAAAACGACTATAAATAAAAAAATAAGAAAAAATATTCAAAGTAAACAAAAATATATATACAAAGTATTGTATATTTTATATTGTATAAATATATTGTATAAACATATAAATACTATATATCATATATTATATGTAATATAAAGATATCAAAACAATAAGGTATTGTGCTTCACTGTCAAAAAAGTTCTATAAAATGATCTGATAAGTTAGTCACAGTGAAACTGGTTGTCTCTTATAGTGTTTGGGGTAGTATAAATTGGTTCAGTCTTTCTGGAAAGCAATTTTACTTTATCTATTGAATTTTAAAATCATAGTTTAACAAATTATTCCATTTTTTGACATTTATACTAGAGAAATAATCAGAAATTCCAACAAAGATTCATGTATAAAGATGTTCAGTACAGTGTTATCCATAATAGGAAAAAATGAAAGCAACCTAAAGATCCAATAATAGTTTGATGATTAAATCATTTTATTCAAAAAGTATAATATTCAGCAGGCTTTCAAAAATAAATTTTGGACAAGTTAATTACACATAGCCTCGCACTAAGTGGAAAAATACAGAACGCATATCTGTATAAATACTTCATGATCACAACTAGATAAACACTCTAAAATATGTATGCATAGAAAATCGACTGCAACAACATTCTCTAAAGTAATAAAAGTAATTTTTCTCTGATGAAATTATGGGTGATTTTTGGTTTATTCTTTATCTTTTTTTCTAAGTATTAGACTACATTATTTCTATAATAAAAAGTTTTTTAAGCAAACACAGCCAAATTATTCTCTCCTGGCGCCCAATGCTTGGAGATGCTCCAATTGTAGGGCTGTTCCTGCTAAAGGTAGGAATTGAGACTGAAGTCCTAGAGTCACTGCCAAAAGGACCCCCATGAGGTCACTTACTGCCAACTGGCAGGTGAAGCATTAGAGGTTGCTGAGGAATGGCGGAGGAGGGCAGATTATCAGACAGGTTAAGTGATGGAGATATTGAGGAAAAGCTAGTCACTTGGATGGAACACAGCATCTCCTGTAACCCCTAGAGAGGTCATCTCCAGGCAGGTCTAGGTTACAGTTCAGGCATCAGCCTCAGGCGATCTGCTTCCCTGGAGATCTCTGGCCTCACTGGCTACCAGCAGAGTCCTGAGAACCAAACAATCCTGACACCAATCTTCCAACCACTCAGCCTCATGGTGAAATTAGTTGCTCTGAGTACAAAGGTGTCCACACACCAAAGGACCTGCTGGCCGCCCAGAGGAAAAACTGGCTGGAAGACTGGGGCAGCCCCTTTTGAGGTTCCTTCTCGCATCCCCATCAACACTCTATTCATCTGCAACAGATGCTTGTTGCCCACGGTGAACTCTCTGCAAGCCGCCGTGGGAAACCGTACCACCTTGATGGGTGTCTGCTTCTCCGTGTGTACCACGGAGATAGTGGCACGACCTGGTGAAGGCCCAACGAGGTAGATGATGTAGATGTGCTTTTCCACAACCCAGGCTGGAAATAAACAATTCTGCATTTAACTATGGGCATCAGGACTTATCATTTTCTGTTGCATGTAGGGAAGAGTAGCCATCTTAGGGCTGTTGGGAGAAGTCAAGGGGTTGGTCCATGAAAGAGTTTAGCAGGGTCTGCCACGGGGCATAATCTAAGGTGAACTATTACTACCGCTACTATTACTCCTAAGATCGATACTAGTACTATTACCACCACCATTACCATTACTACTGCTACTATTACTCCTAGGATCGATACTAGTACTATTACCACCGCCATTACTATTAGTACTACTACTATTAACTACTAATATTGCTACTACTTCTAGTACTATATTACCACCATTACTACTGCTGCTGCTGCCATAACTATTACTCTTACACTATTACTACTGCTGTTGCTATTACTACTACCACTATTACTACTACTGCTACTGCTACCATTGTTACCCCAAGAAGCTTGCATGCACTTACAGCACCACACACTCCCAAATTGGGGGAAATAATCCTGTTTTGAATTATTCTATCTCATCTCCAAAACATCTCGCACAACTGTCAGATAAGGCACCTGTTGGGGCAGAAAAGGTTTATATGCCCAGTCCCAATCCCTGTTGAATGAAGCAGTAATGCTGAGGGCTGGAGGAAAGTCTTGTCGAGTCCTGGGAGGGACAGGCCCAAGTTTGCACAGCGGGTAAACAGCAGGGACCGAATTGGGACAAAGCGCTACTAGGGTTCCTGCCATTACTAAGCTACTAGGGTTTTCTGGGATTAAAAAAGAGCTTCAGGTGCTGTTCTCGTGGCATGGGATAGGTTTTGGAATAAGAAGCTGAGCTGGTTCCTCCCAGTTCCCCTGACTCCAAGGACTGCAGTCTGTTGGTGACAATTTCCTCCGTCTACTCGTGAGAATTCACGCAGCAAGCTGAGCGTCCGCAGTGGGACACTGGGCTCCTGCAGGAGAGCCTGTGCGTGAACTCAGCTGAAGAGGGCCAGCAGACGGCCCTCAGTGCGCTGAGGAAGCCGAGAGGCCAGGCAAGTGCTGCGATGATGCTCATGGCCAGGAACACAAACAGGAAAGCAGGTTCCTGGGCCTGCGGGGGCCTCGCTAGCTGGGCCTGGTGTCCCCAAAGCCCCCCTGGAATGTGTTATTTTTGGACCATGCCACGTGATGAGTAAGTGCCTGTTGGATTAGATAGAGTCAAGGCCAGCTTCCAGACTGGTGTCTCCCAAGCAGCTGGGGTCAGTGGCTCCGGGGATGAGGCCTGTGGCGGGGATCCAATCACACCACCCCACCCACCCGTAGAGCTCTCCAAGGCCGTGGATAACAAAGGGAAGCAGTGAGTGAAAGAGGGAACTGCTCTTCCTCCCCTCCCCCGGACTTCCATGCTGTGCTCTCAGGGGCCGGATCTGCTGCCTGGGGCCAGCAGCTTGGGGCTGGGTGATCTTGCAAGCTTAGACCTTCTGGGGCCTGTGCTCTCATGGGTCACTGGGTTTCCTGGGTTGGGAGGGATTAGCTTCCTTCCCTTTTGGGACTCACACCTCAACCCCGTAGCAATTCACAGCACTGCCCCTGGGCTTGGTTAATCCTCAGTGACCATGGCAAGCAGATCACCATAGACGTCAAGGGACGAGTGTCAAGGTGGTTGGTTTCCAGGTAATTTAGACTCTGAGTGGCCTTTATACCATAAATTGGCAGAACCTTTCCTATAAAAGAAAAGAAACCATCCCATCGTGTTATGTATTAATATTGTGTGTGTGTGCGTGCGTGCACAGTGTGTTTTTCTTTCTCTCCATCTCTCTCTCACAACCACGTCAGCAATAAAAATCAGTAAAATTTTAAGATTTTTTTAAAAAGTAGAACCATGTCATTGTGAATTTTGCATGACAAAGTTTTCAGGTGATAACATCATGAATAGTGACAACAGTCATAAAAGCAGATTCTTCCCAGGCTTTTAAAAGGACAACAGACAAAGATAGTTCCTGCCCATACTACCTGTGTCTGTCAATATTATTCTCCAGCATCTTGTAGATGGGTGAGAGTGGAAATAGAGTGGGTTGTGGAGCCAGAGAAATAAGGCCCAGTTCTGGCATGGCAATGTGCAAGTGACATCACCCTGGTCAAGTTGCCTTCTCGATTCTCGCTTTCCTCACATATAAAATCAGAATGGTCCCTATGCTGAAAGCTTGTTGCTAAGATTACAAGAGCTGTGGACATGAAGTATGTATATCTGACACACAGTGGATGCTCAACAAACGTCTGGATGTTCTCAAGAAGGCAGACCCTCCCACTTTGCCATAACTTCCTTTTCCCATGTTTTCATAACTTTCTGTGGGCAGGAGAGGAAAGCAGAGACACTAAGCAATGCTCAACTGTCTAAATGTCCCCTCCTCTGGATGTCACGATATGGTACTCCTCAAGTTCGGTCGAGTTTCAACGTTAAGTGTGTAGCTGAGCAATATCCAGGCCCTCTCTTCTTGTACCAGCATCACCAAGACCCTCCATCACTGAATCTTGGACTAAAAGATGGGAAAAAGTTTGTAAAGATAAGTTTTAAAAAGCCACCTAGCAGAAAGTAAGATGTGGCCAACTATGGGAAAAAAAAAAAAAAGCTTGGATATGGAATACAAGAACATATACAAAAATAAGAGGAATAACTCTTCAGAGCCATGCTGTTCAATACAGTAGGTACTAGCTACACATGGCTGTTTAAATTCAAATTAACTAAAATTAGCTAAAATTAGCAATTCGGTTCTTCTGTCACACTAGCCTTATTTCAAGTGCTCAGTAGCTGCACAGGGCTGGTGGCTACTGCAACGGACACACAGACATACAACATTTCCATCATCAGAGAAAGTTCTATTTGACATTGCTGATTTAGAGATTAAGAAATTCTGAGTGATTTCAAAACGTTAGTTTCCTAAATGACACTCCATCATTATTTTTTCCTATAAAAATCTTAAATATCAACAGGCAAAAAAAAAATACTAAAATGTTTTTATTTTATGTATTAATCAACATTGTACATTAATGATGTAAATTGATTAATATTATTATATCACCATTAACTAAAAATTGCAAACGTGAAACTACAGAAAGAGGTGCTAACCTGATCATTCCAAATAGGGTGAGACTGATACTCAAGTTTTTTCACGTCTGGCCACGGCTGAGATGAGCCCCATAAAGATTTAAGGTTGTTCTGTATGAGCTTAAACAGTCTTGGGCCAGAGACCTCTGGCTCCTTCAGGGCAGGACAATGTCCTTCATCACTTCCCAAGAGGCCATTTGGCATGCATTTCTGTTGTTTGTTTGTTTTCCTTCTTAACTCCTAGAATATTAAATAGATGGCCTTTGAGTCTTTCCCTCCATGGTTTTAAATTCCATCCTTAAATATCGTGGGGGGAGAAAAGTAAGCCTGGTAGGAGAAAGGACTACAGAACAGACATTACAAAGTATACCAGAAAATTGGGAGCAATATTAGGCTTCACATGCCAGCAAATCAAACTTGGAGAAGATAGATATTGGGTTAAAGGTGGGGAATGCAGAACTGGACTGGCTGCATAATTTACAGGGCCTGCTGCAAAATGACAATGCAGGATCCCTTGCTCAAAAATTATCAAGGATTTCAAGAACTTGGACACAGCAGAGCATTAAACGAAGCGTGGGGGCCCTGGAGCACAGAGCCCTGGGTGAGTGCACATAGCACATGCCCAGGAAGCAGACCTCAATGCAAAATTTTAATTTTTCACAAGCTGGAGAAAAAAAATGATTCCAGTAGAAACTAGTGGACATTCCAAAGTCCACCAGTAATTTATATATATTATATATATATGTCTACAATACGATCAAAGGGTTAAAGAGACTGAACAGACCCTAAAACTCGATCTTATTGGGTAAAAGAACAAAAATGTCCTATCCTTATAAGCATAGGGCTATGACCTTCTTATTATAAGATAATCTGAGATATCCTATTTTAAATGTTATTGCTCAGTAACACAGAAGAAAATCAAAATCAACCAGAGACTTATTTTTTCTTCTCAGAGTGGAATGTTATAGACTTAATGCTAAACTACACTTCGAGAATAAGCTTTTCAATCACATACTGTAATTTATACCAGTTTCTGTATGGAGTGGGGTGACACGGGATGGGAGAAGAACTGGAAAGTTTGGCATGTTCGAAAAATTCAGGAAGTGATAAGATCATTTTTAAGACTCCCAACAAGGGGGTCTCTCTTTATGGAAAAAATTCTTCCATTTCATGTAAGACCATGACGGTGTTAAGAGAAGCAACTTGCTTTCCATGAGGAAACATTAACAAATTCTTAGAAGCACTAAAAGAAGTTGGCCATCAACTCTACCTTTTTTATTTTATTTCTGGCCTGGTAACAACATAATCTGGTCAAGAGGAAGAGAGGGAATTGGGAGCTGGACCTAAAGGTAACACCAACATGGCACGCACGTGTTCACAAAACAGAGTCAATATTGTTGAACGTGGGATGGGGAATAAGAGCTTGGTTAGGAGCATGCACTGCTTCAAATCCTGCCTTCACTGCTCGCCAGCTGTGGGACCTTGGGCAAGTCCTCTTTCTGCCTCAGTTTCCTCCTCCGTAAAATGGGGGAAATAAGAGTGTCTGCCTCATGGACGTGTAAGTAGACTAGAGAAAAGGCACATAAAGAACTTAACTCAACAACTGACCAACTATTAATAGTATTATTGGAAGTCACAGTGCGGAGTATGGACTTCTATGACATATTTATGAACTGGAAACCAAAGAGGAATCTAAATGCAGAGAACATAATTTTCCAAGGCCAGATATTGGGATGTATGATTTGACAACTGCAAATTCACTTATGGGGGCAATCATGTAGAAAATTTTAATTCATGTCTATGTTGGGAAATGCAGGACATGTGTCTGGAGAGGACATGAACTACAGTCTAAAGTTTTTTCTTTGAAAAGTTCCTTTGTTTGTTTCTTTGTTTTTTTTTTTTGAAAATCTATGTTTAACACTTGAGGAACTGCGAGACTCTTTCCCAACATAGCTGCACCATTTTACATTCCCACCAGCGTCGGATGAGGATTCCAAGTTCTCCACATCCTCACCAATACTTGTTATTGTCTGCCTTTTTGACTATAGCTATCCTAGCGAGTGTGAAATGGTAATCATTGTGGGGTTTTTTTTTTTTTTTGGAGATTCCTCAAAAAATCAAGGATAGAACTACCATATGATCCAGCTATTCCACTGCTGGGTATTTATTCAAAGAACTTGAAAACACCAATGCGTAAAGATACATGCACCCTTGTGTTCACTGCAGCGTTATTCACAATAGCCAAGACTTGGAAGCAACCTAAGTGCCCATCAAGGGACGAATGGATAAAGAAGATGTGGTATATATACACAATGGAATACTACTCAGCCATAAGAAACGATGAAATCCAGCCATTTGTGACAACATGGATGGACATTGAGGGTATTATGCAAAGCGAAATAAGTCAGAGGGAGAAGGTCAAACACCGTATGATCTCCCTCATTAAGTAGTAGATAATAACAACAATAAACAAACACATAGAGACAGAGATTGGATTGGTGGTTACCAGAGGGGAAGAGGGTAGGGAGGAGGGCGAAAGGGATAATTCAGCACATGTGTGCGGTGATGGGTTGTAATTAGTATTTTGGTGGTGAACATGATGTAATCTATGCAGAAATAGAAGTATAATGATGTACACCTGAAATTTATACAATGTTATAAACCAATGTTACTGCAATAAACAAAAAATTTAAAAAAAAAATGAAAAGTTCCTTTGAAATAAGGTGTGTCTAGTACTGTGGGTGAAGGCAATGAGAGAAATAGTAAAGAGAGACCTGGTGACGCAGAAGCATCTCTGACTCCCAAACACACACACACACACACACACACACACACACAGACACAAACACACACCCACACATGACTCGATCTTGAAAATATACTTAAAAACACCTTTGTGGAAAACTCTTAGAACTAAGTTAATTTTAAAGCAAATGAGGGCCAGCCCACGGCTTGGCGGTTAAGTGCGCACGCTCCGCTGCTGGCGGCCCGGGGTTCGGATCCCGGGCGCGCACCGACGCACTGCTTGTCCATCCATGCTGAGGCCGCGTCCCACATACAGCAACTAGAAGGATGTGCAACTGTGACATACAACTATCTACTGGGGCTTTGGGGGAAAAATAAATAAATAAATAAAATTAAAGCAAATGAAATACCATATCCTCTATGTTCCTGTGCAGATGCAAACAATAGCTCCTTCCGGAATTGATATAGCCCAATTCACTGTGAAAGAGTATTTAAGATTCATCAGATCTGCCCTGGATCCCAAGGAGCTCAGTTGCTGATGTCCTAAAGGCCAGCATCATGTGGACGCTTTATATATAAGGCACCACAAAGCATAAATCCCAGACACCACCCAAAAGTCAGGCTGGTACTGGGTGTGTGTCTATAACTGAATCTTTCCCTCCTCTATCTCCTCTACCCCAGTCCAGACGCTCTTCTGGTTTACATATAATTTTGGGTTACAAATCACATTTGTGTGTGTTATATATACACACACATATACAATTTCATATATAGTATAAGTATCTTATTTCCTAAATACATTCCTAATAATGCGCTCAGGAAAGACACAAGTTCACAGAAAACTGAGATCAGCTGCTTTAATAAACATATCATGGATTTGATATAGTGGTTGTTTTCTTTTTTAGACTTGATTTATCTGTCACTTTCTTTCCAAATTTGATTTATTGGTCAATTTCTTTTCAAGATTTGATTTATTGGTCAATTTCTCTTCAAGATTTGATTAAAACACATTACATAAGTCTTTTCAGATCTATTTCTAAATATCATATATATTTCTGAGTATGGATGTTTAAAGTCTTTATTCATAAATGTTCTTGATTGATGCCTCTTTTTTCATTAGTTTCTGTTTTTTTAACTCCAGGTAGTCATTTATTCTGTAATCGGAATCAGCATAAACAAACCATAAAGTCCAATTGTATAATGAATTACTCATAGCTCAGATTCAGAGAGAAAAGAAGCTTAAGACATAACAAGGTTAAAACAGCTTGTGTGGGGGTACATTGGATGGTTGTTCTTCAATCTCTGGACTTATAGATTCACTATAAAACACTTCCACAAGAAAGCCCAACAACTCCAGTGACCATTAATTAGTCTGTGGCTACATGGACAGCCTTGGAGATGGAGAGTCTTGTATCATTCTGGAAAACGTTTTATTTTAAGGGACTCATGGTGTTCTGTTCCTTTTCTTCTCTTTGGAGCTTCTCTACAGACTTCCAGAGGAGGCAACGCCTTGGTACCCCGCTCATCTGATGTGTGGACTCACGACAAGACAGCACAGCATGACCCTGGGGTGTTGGGTGCCCCAGGGAGGGTGGTCCACACCCCAGAAGGTGGGCTACCACATGGCAGAGTGGGAAAGTCTAGAGCTGAGAGTCTGAGAGCCCAGAGCCTCACGCCTGCCTTCCTGCCCATGTTCCTTCAACCTCTTTCGCTAAGAAGGATGTTGGCTAACTAGGTACCAACGTGTGCCTCTGGGATGGTGAGATTTGGGCTGATTTGATTCATCTTCTAAGTTAGCAAATATTATATTTCAGAAAAGAAAGATCCTTCCCCCACTCAGACAGTCAGTCTTTTAGCCTAGTTTCTTCATCTGTAAAATAAGAATAGTGTTACTTACTTTGGAGGGTGGCTGTAAGGATTAAATGAGTTAATGTACGCAAAGTGCTGAGCCCAGGGCTCAAAGATGGTAGCTGCTGTGATCTATTTCAAAGGATGGTGATGATTAACAACAAGGACAACTGAGAGAGTGTCGGATGGGGATGGCATTTAGGGAGCAGTCATGGTGTGTCCAGTGTAGCACAAGTGTCTGACGATGCATAGCTCATTGGGCAAAACAACTCTAGGACGTCATCACTATAAAGAATCCCCCATTTACAGCTGGGTAAACTGAGGCAAGGTCAGTTAGAATTGGCAGAGCTGGACTCCACTCCAGGCTAGGGCTGGACCACTGTGCTGTACAGCCTTCTACACTAAAGGAAAGCCACGCGATATTGTCTGTGAAAGCATGTTGGAGCTCTAAGTTATTCAACAACCTCAGGTCATCAATGTCAAATTCAAGGTGAGGAACTTGTGTGCTTTTAGCGAGGTCTGAACTTAATTGATTCTCCGCCTGGCCCTTGGCCCGACCAGCGGAGCCCAGCTCCGATTACACGGGCCACCTCCCCAGTGTGGAAACCTCTCTTTCAGGTTGACACTCCTCTGAAAATGATCCCCTTTGGTTCCATTTTGTCTGTCCAAAGCCTGGCACTGATGTGGGTCATCTTGCAGCATCTGAAAAAGCACCATGGCAAAAACCTTGGCAGGAAAATTAAGACAGAGTCACCTCATCTTAGCAGCCCTGATTTCCACTAACTCAGAAGGATAAAGACCATCTCCTCTATATACTGGATCTACGGATGAAACGCCATTTCCGTGACAGCACGTTATAAGGTGATGATTCCATAAATCAAGGAGGACCTCTAAAAACAGCTAGAAGGAAGCAACTTCCTAAGTGGTTCCATTTCCAGAGAACAAGCTGCAATTAGCTGAGTTCCTACATGCAGGCAATCTATCCAGTGTTGGTGGCAGCATAAGCGAAAGCCAGAAAAGCTCCTTCCATGGCGGGTGTTCCAACCTCCATCTCTCCGTTCCAGCCACACTAACTTTTCCTCATGCACATGCTGCTCCCTCAAACCCTGAAACTCCATGAGGACAGGGCTGAGAGCTCTGCTGCCCTCACTGTGTCTGCAGAGCCCAGTGCTCTGCCTGGGGTTTGGCAAGCACACGGGCTCAATGGATGGGGGACCATTAATCAAAGTTAACTTTAATGTTATGACCAAAGAAATGGTGTGTGGGGAGAAAAGGGAGGAAAAGAGAGTGATGATGAAGATTTTCAGGGGAGTTAGGAAAGAGGATAGAAGGGAATGACAATTCCACCCCTGCATAAAGATTAGGGGGGAAGAGAGAGAGAGAGAGAGAGAGAGATGCGCATCAACTCTTAGCTCACCAGGCTATCCAGTTGGGCTCCCGCTTATCTTTCAATACTGGGTCAGCTGATTAACCATTATTCCCTGCTCTCTGACTCTTCCAATCAGTAAACCCTGTGAGGTCTCACTCAAGACAGCTCACCATGTGGCCCCTGATAATGGACACTCTTGGGGCTACACTGGCAGCTAGCAGAGCATTTTCATGTCAAAAGTAGACAGCTTAAGTCAGGGGCCACACCCGGCAGACAAGATTACCCTCATCCTTGTAATGATGTGTAGCCTAAAAGGAACTCCCACTCACACCTTCTCCTCACTGCCCTTGCCAGTCTCACTGCCTGTGCCCACTGGGGGTGATTCACCCAGGTTAGGAATGGTAGAATTTTGTACCCTCTAAGCTGTGGCTAGAGGTAGAGTCTCTCTCTGTGAGTTTACTGAGGTGTCAGGCACGCATAAGATTCTTTCTGTATGTAGGTCCCCAACCAAATGATTATAAAGAGAAGAGGTACCCAGAGGACACTGCGGGAGTGGCAGAGATGGCTCAAGAAATAACCTCTCCAGACTGAAGGTCATGGGGCCACTACAGTCTGTTTCCACCACATCTAGAAGCCCACTGTAGCCCCACAGACAGCAAGGCTAAGCAGACAAATGTCTACCGTGCACAGGTCTTCTCCATAACCCACACACTGGGGAGCCACAGAGTGCTGCCAAGGACCTCAACCTAGTCCCCTCCCTTGAGGGATGGCACCCCATTATTCAAAGAGGGGTCACCCAAGGAAGGGATGGTCTTATGAGTGCTGGATCTCCAGCCAGGATTCGTTCCCCCTGCTGCACTCTGATTATGTGTAGCATCAGTCATCCTTGAGTAGGTTTCTCTTCCTCGCTATCAGAATGCCAGGCAGCAAAGGACATCCAATGCCTTATTTCTGGTTGTGAAACATGTTCCCATAGGGCCATTCTCTCATTCATAGTCGCTCACCCTCCTGCTTGCGATGTTTTAATTGCAGAAGTGCATGACCTATGGTAACTTAGGGAAGCAATAAGGATACAACCAAGCTTGGGTCAAGCCCTGCCCCTTTTCATCAGAGTCCGAAAATGGCCCTGACAATTACAAATGAGAAGAACGTGGAACTTGCTGTCTTTAGGATCTTTTGAAACAGAGGCCACGTCCCTCACTTCTCTGCTCAAAACTGCATCCCTTTTTTGTAGCGCTGAGCATCGTAACCCTCTGTCATGGGCCACCTGGTGGCCTAGAGGAGGGGTCCGCAAACTATGGTCCCAGGCCATATCCCCACTGCCTGTTTTTGTACAGCCCCAGAGCTAAGAATGGTTTTCAGATTTTAAATAATATTTCAAAAATCAAACGAATAATACTTTGTGACACATGAAAATTATATGAAGGTCAAATTTCCATGTCCATAAATAAAATTTATTTTTGCCGCACCCAATTACTTATATCTCATCTACAGATGCTTCCTCACTCCAGCGGCTGAGCTGAGTAGCTGCCACAGAGCCAGTTGAAAATATTTGCTATGTGGCCATTTGCAGAAGAATTCTGTCACCTCCTGGTCTTGAGGGCTGGGGCTTGCCTGACCTAACTCAGTCTCCTATTTCAGCCCAGCTTTGCTGTCGCCTTTTTCCTACTTTGAGGTTCCAAGGAAGATATAGCTTCAAAATGTTTGTAGGATAAAATGCACACTCCTCAGCTTGGTATAAAGACCTGAGACCTCCCCGCCCTCAGACCCAGCTGCCCTGTCCCGATGGTCATTCTGCTGCACCTGATCAGGACAAAGGGAAATGCTGGCTGATCCCGGGAAAATGTCCTGCTCCCTCATGCTTCCAAGTTTTGCATCTGCTGTTGTCTCATCTGAAACCCCTCCTCCGGCTGCCTGGAGAATTCCTTATCCTCCCATAAGACTATCTTACCTCTTTGTAGCACTTTCTCAACTCCCCCCAAACTTGACCCTCCCTCCTCCTACCCGTCCCTTCCTTGTTTTCTGTTGGGGACAGGTCAGCCCTTATCGTTTGGTTTCGTTAAGCACAGGCTGCCTTGCCAGGCAGCTGCTCCTGCGCTCCCCTCAACTGCAGCCCCTGCCCCTGGGCTGTGATTTCCATGAGGCGTGTCTTTCCTCTGGTTATATTCACAGGACTCAGCTCCAGGGCTGGTGCACAGTCAGTGCGTGAGAGTGCTGATGGATGAGAGAGCAGAACTGTGGTCCCAGCATCCCTCCATCCCCAGTCTACCAGCTTCCATTCTGCCACACCAGCCAGATTTGGAGGCAATAACAGGACGATGTAACAAGGGTCCCATACTTCTATAAGGCAAAGTTGAAGGAACATGGAAGGTTTGAATGTGGGCAACTGGAGGTCTGAATTTCCAAACTGTGTGACCTTTGAGCCTCAATTTCCCCACCTGCAAAATGGGTTCTTAACATCCCCCAGCTGGCAGAGTTGGGAGCATGAAGTGAAGTGAGAAAAAAAGTGCCTGGCACATAGTAGATGCCCAGAAAATGCCAGCTGTCATGCTGAAGCTCTCCTTGGCACCAGATCGGGGTCTCTTTTGAGGGAGGCGCCCATTCCTCAAGGCTTAGCACCCCAGGGACTGCCCTGGCTTTCTCCAACTCTCTACAGTGTAAGAGAAGCTGCTTTGCCCAGCCTTTGGCTGAATAGCCTCCAAAGGACCCTGGTTCCTCTGAGCCCCTGGCCCAGAGTGGGAGACCACTGAGAGGAGAGGCCAGCATGAGCCCATCTTGAGGCTCGTGGAACCTTAAGCCACCTGGTGACAGAAGCCTCCTTTTGGAGGAGGCTCTGGCAGACAGCATGGAGTCAGCTTGTGCTCAGAAAGCATCTTTGTCAAAGAGATGCCTCAGCACACTGTCTCTGCTACACACTCTGCCGTTTTCCACGAGCCTGTGGCCCGGTACTGCTCAAGTCAGCCTGGGCAGAAAGCTGCCAGGTACCAGCCCTGCTCCCTGCAACACCAGCCTCAATGAAAGCCCAAGGGAAGGCTGGAAGTCTGCTGTGTTCTTTTCTCTGCCTTCGTGAAGGGGCGTCTAGCATGGCACATAGGAAAACACCACGGTCCTATGGTTATATCTCTAGGTGAACAGATCTTCATTTCTTAGCTCTCATCACTGCTTAACAATAACAACCAAGACAACAAGGTAGCTAAAGCGCTGTTTGGTTACCATGTGCTGGGAACTGTGCAGGTTGCAGTAGAAGGCTCCCCTAATGTGACCCTCTCAACAACCCCATGAGGTAGGTAGAGACCAGGATCTCCAAGTACAGATGAGGAAACTGAGGACCTGGAAAAGGTGAAGTGGCCAAGCACAGTATCCCCTATTTGTGTCTGCTGGTCCTTAGAGACCATCTTCTCAGTTGCTCTGATCCTCACTCACTAGAAAGATGGAAGAACGCGTGCCACACCAAAGACGCCGAGATGGAGGGAAAGACTAGCTCAAGGGAATTTGAGGGCTGGTGGAAAAAGCTGAAAAGGGTCAGAACTGGATTATAATTCTAGAGGTTTGAATGGCATTTTGGAAAGACTATATGACAAGACGGAGGGTGAGGATGCTTACAAAAGATGATGTCCCCCCGTCTCTATCACTGCTCCTCTGGGGGTGAGCCACTGACCCCTTGCATCAGGCTCTCCAGGATGCTCATTAGAAAGGACAATTCCTGAGCCCAACACCAGTTCTCAAGACCCAGAATTCTCAAGATGGGTCCCAGAAAAATGACCTTGGGACAAGCTCCTACAAGTGAGACTCTTGTACCCTAAAGCTTGCAAACTGTAATGGACACATCTTGTGTGTTCCCTCAGGTTCTTGGGGCCTCGCCTGTCTACCTGTCCATCACCTTGTGTTTGCTTCCATCCCCCACTCTTTTATATCCCTGTACCCTTATCCAGGCAGCCCTGGGACTGCACTTCCCAATAAAAGCTTAGTGCTTAATGCTTGCCTCAGGCTCCGGTTTTTCTGGAACCTGAGCTAAAACAAGAGCCAACACTCTACCGATTACAGTCTGAGGGCTCTGAAATGCATTCAGTGTCCTTTGATACTGTCCCCTTCTTACCTCTGAGCAGTGGTGTGCTGGTCAATGTTTAATAACCAGCTTTCAGGGGCCGGCCTGGTGGTGCAAGCGGTTAAGTGAGCGGGCTCTGCTGCGGCAGCCCGGGGTTCGCTGGTTTGGATCCTGGGCGCGCACCAGCGCGCCACTTGTCAGGCCATGCTGAGGTGGCGTCCCATATAAAGTGGAGGAAGATGGGCACGGATGTTAGCCCAGGGCCAGTCTTCCTCAGCAAAAAGAGGAGGATTGGCAGATGTTAGCTCAGGGCTGATCTCCTCACAAAAAAATAAAATAAAATAACCAGCTCTCCAGGGGGGATAAAAAGCCCTAATTTATAGCTTTTGCTGATTTCTGTGTTATAAGTACTCCTACCATGGCTGATTTTAAGCTACCAAGGTGACATCACTAACTCCAGGGTTGGGAAGAAATTTACGTTACCACACCCAATAGATAGTATTTCTACTAAAGTATACAATAGATATAAATAACCTCAAGGGCATAAATAGTACAATGTGTAAAATGATTAGGAAGTGATGATTTTGTTTACTTATTACTTTATTATAATATAATTATCTTTATATATTGTATTTGGTTGTAATTTCATGTAATTTAATTTTAAATAGTGGCTGTTTAACAACTGGCTCACAAAATTCCTGAAAATTTGGCAATCAGCTTGTGCGAGCTAGTACTTGTATGTACAAGCTTACTTCAACACACCACTGCGTCTAAGCTCATCATAGCAAGTGCAGTTTACTACCTTATCCCTCCAGTCACGCTACTCCACCTTTTTACGATGTCCTCATCTCCGTTTGGGGAGCCAGTCAATTCCTATACAGTCTTTACCACTTAGCTGAAGCCCCTTCTCAAAGTATCACCCGAGTGTCCACAAGCTTTGCCCTGATTTGGTCTAGCATATTGATTTTAGACGGAGAGTTACGTTGGGTTCCTGCTTTCCATGGTCCCTGGCCGTTACTGCCTGAACCCACAAGAATAGCCCTTCAGAAGGAGATTTTAAGCTGAGGGATCTCATATGAGGGGAAAAAACTCAGCCTTAAAAAGGTTGAAGCCTGGGAATTTGTTGGTGATGTTTTGTGACCAACTCAACAATATAATAACAGAAATTACGGGGTGAGGGTTGAGAGCGGAGAGCAGATACTTGAGCAGCCTTTGAAAATGTCTTTCTGTTATTCTTATTCCAAGCACAATTGGCACCTTCACATGTTAGCTATGTGATCTGGGCCAAGTCAGATCATCTCTCTATGCCTCAATTTACTCATCTGAAAAATGGGAATAATTAATCATAACCACACCATAGGGTTGTTGTAAGGACTTAATGTATGTGAAGTACTTAGAACAGTGCTCCACACAAGGAAAGTGCTCGATAAGTTGGTGATTTTCTATTATGGGTCCTCTGCCATCTTCGTACACGTACAAGCTCTTTTCGGCCAACACTCCATTTGACAGACTTCAGTTGGTGAGATTTTTTTTTAATTCAATTCCATTGCTAGTGCCAGCTATATCGATGGTTGGGCTGCTGGGGAAGAGCTAGGAAAGACTTTTCTGCCAAGGTAATTTCCCGAAGTTTCCGTTTTTGGAGGAGAAAATTAGACAATGGCCAAGATCAGCAGTTTGAGGGTGGAGGAGGAGAAAACTAGAGTTTCTCTCTGCCAACGATCTTGTCAAAGCATTTTCCAGGCCCCCAGCTGCAGAGAGGGAGTGAAAACATTCCTGGCTGTAAGCAAGAAGAAACTGGTTCACCAGTAGAGTCAACTCAAATGCAGGGCACAGACGGACTAAGACTATTTTGGTTCCAGGCACTGGCTGTAGCCTATAATTTGTACCCTGGCCCCACCGTGTACTAGTTATGTGACCTTGGGCATGTCAGAGTCTCTATGACTCAGTTTCCTCATCTGCAAAATAGGGATCATAACAGTGGCCAATTCTTAATGTGTTGCAAAGATTAGGTAGGATGATATGTTACGCTTGAACACGGTCCTCCTTAAGTAATGCTAGTTATTGTTACAAAGATGGGGTCACATGTAATTTCTCATTTATTCAACTAATACATATTAGTTGAATACATAATACCAATGCCTGGTATACGCTGAGTACTCTGCAAGGGGCGAGGATACAGGAGGAGAACCACAGATTCATCCCAGCGAGCTGAGTTGCACATATGAAGGAGACATGCAGGTGGTATGGGTCCATAAACTGAGACTCGAAATCTAATGTAGGCAGTTAGAGAAGGCTTCCTGAGGGAAGTGACCTTTAAGCAAAGGCTGATGAGTGCATCAGGGAAGTGGGCAGTGAACACTCCATGTTGTGATGGGAACAGCTCAGGGAAGCATACTCTCTCACCCACTCCTACGTATCAGAATGTGAAATTCTGTCCTAGAAACCGACCGCTGCAGAGAGCAAGCCAGCCAGAGACCATCCAAGCTAACATAACTTGCAACTGCATCAATTTGGTCTTGGGCTGTTTTGGTCTGTGGGGGTCATTTTATTAGCACAATGGTTATTGTAAAATGCAGGAAATCAAAGTGTGAAAGGGAAATGTGTCCATTTACCCTCGAGCTAGACCCTCCTGAAAGACCACATTGGAAAGTTTAAACTAAAAAGAAAAGGAGGAAGGAAGGAAGGAAGGAAGGAGGAAGGAAGGAGGGAAGGAAGGAAGGAGGGAAGGAAGGAAGGAGGGAAGGAAGGAAGGAGGGAAGTTTGGTTCAAGAAACCCATCTCAAGGAAAGGCCATGGTTTCAAGCTCTCTCTCTAGTTAACCACATTGATCAGATCTGTCATTACAAATGACCATAGTTCAGCCCTTTACTTCTTTGGGTTAAAATTAAAAAGCATTATTGGAACTGGCTTTATATCATCATTTATTTTCTCACTTAGGTGAAAAGGGAAGACTAGGGTCAAAGTTTTGGGGATCAGCTCCATTATACAAAGACAGGGAAGCCCAGGGGTAGCTGAGCTCCCTGAAGAAGCACAGAATGGGGGATTTTCAGTAAAAGTTGGGATACAGTCCTAGGTTATGAGGACACACCATTGAGCAAAATAGATATTTCCTGTCCTCCTAAATCTTACCACGTAGCTGGGTCTCCATTCATTGGCTTTCCTGGGAGAAAGAAAACAAAACCACAATCTTCCCTTTGGTTCTAGGATTTTTAACCTGGTTCTCATGTTTGTAACAGGGGCTCCCAATTCTTAGGAAGCTTTAAACTCTACGAGATGATCACAGGGTAACCTTCACGCTTCCTTTCTCTGAAGTCAGGCAAATTATTCACAGAATTTGTTTATTCTCGGCTGTACACATGTACTTCTCTTCTGAACCAAAAGAAACACCACAAAACCCCCATCTAGGGTGTGTCTTTGCAATCTCGCCTGGTCGCTGCGTATGTGTTTGGGGGCTGTTGACTTTGATCTAATTGCCGTTTGTGAAACCACAGTACAACCCGTCAAACACAAGCATTGCGCCTGAGGACACTGGCCGTGGTTTGAGTGGGCTTAACTATTAACCGAGCTTGCACCACCAAGAAGAAAGCCCAGGGAGGCCCCTTGATTCCGGCTACTGATGGTTTGTGCACGCGCATAACACTCTCATTAAAATGAACCACTGTTAAAAGCAGATGGTAATTCGGTTTACCACTTGAATCGCCCTGACCATCCACACGCCGGACCCAAAGGCCCCAGTCATTCTTTCTTCTCAACAACGTGCGTCTCTATGCACATTCTAAACTCATGACAGCTGGCAAAATTTAGACTAGGTCTTTCAAAGGGGAAGCCTGCAAGTGACAAATTTCAAAAGCCACAGCATCTACCCTGAGTGGCACACACTGCTTACCTGTTGCCCTGCCTTCCGCTCAGTAGTCAAGTCTGGAAACAAACATCAGGCGATTGAAAAGCTTGAGCCTCCACTGTTTTATTGACTGGTCACTGCAGATAAATTGACTATAATTTACTTCAAGAGTAAATGACTGGATAGTCATAAAAAAGAAACCTGTTGTACATTACTGTCCCTAATTAAGATGTTAAACATGATTCCATTTTTAAATTGGAGGAACCAACGGAAATGAAAAATGCTGACGGTGCTACATTTTACTCCACTTTTTTTCCTTCCTTTCTATCACATCAGTTTATGGTTTGGACATCTGATGGGCAGATTTGGCAAAGCAGAACAGGGGTCCTTGAAAGTTCTCTTACCATATCATTGTTATGGTTTTGTTTATTTTGTTTAGTTTTGTTTTATGTTTCTCCCTGATGTCTATACCATCAAAACTATTCTTTTAAAGAAATTCCATAAGTCACATATTGCTTTGGAGACCCAGTTGGTTAAATCAGAGCATTCAAAACGATTTGGGATGAGAAGGTAGAGGAGGGAAATCTATACAGTCCTCCAACTGGGCATTTCAAATTAAGTTGAATCAACGTAGTGCTGAAAATAAGAAAAGCAAAAAGATAGGCTACGTCACTAAGAATAAAAAACAACCTGAACTATGTTGTTTGTTTTTCTCCAGCGTGGGCGATTGTGGAAGATGTCTTAGGAAGAGGAACAGAAAATATTCTCCAAAGCCAAAGAAAGTTAGAACACTCATCCACACAATTTACAATGGGACTCGATGGGCTGAGCAAAGAGGATGTGGTGTGTCTGGGTGCTTAACAAGAGTTGCCCCCAAAGCAAGGAATCCTCAGGACAACTATTTGCTTTCATTAATTCAGAAAATATTTGTTGAGTGCCTGTGGGGGCTGGACACCAAGCTAGGTACAAAGGAGCCCAGAATGGACACAACAGTGTCTCCAGCCTTGACGTGAGCCATTTACCCCCAAGCTCACAACCACTCACTGGCCAGCTCTCAGCTTCTTCTCGTCTTCAGCCCTCCAGTATGTTCTTTGTTCTACCTGGAAAATATTTTCCCTTTCCAACCTCATTTTCCTAACTTCACAAGACCTTCTCATCCTTAAATACTCAAGGTGAATATCACATCTCCTAATATCCAGACCAGGTCTGGTCACAGCACTCTGTCCTCAGTCTTTACGACACAGCACAATTGTAATGAATCGTTTGTTTAAATCTCAGCTACGCCAACAGATTGTGAAGCTATAGATGGGCAGGGACGAGGTTTGTTTTGTTCCCATCTCTAGTCCCAGCCTCCCACTGCCCCGAACAATAGTTTCTTAATAGGTGTTGTGTCAGGTGAATGAATAAATGAATAGAAGGAATGAATGAATGAAGGATTAAGTGAGTGGACTTCCTCACCATGTTCCAGGACCTAGGAGTCAGAGACACAGTTCTTAGCCCTTGAGAAAAGCCCATTTTAAATGCTTAAAGATCTGTCGTCTAACCAAAGCACCCAACATCCTTCTACATTATCTACACGCCAATGAACACTATAGAACGTTTCTCAGCCTTGTCCATAAGCATAGATCTAAGAAGGCAGATTTCCCAACATTTGCAGACCTGGAGAGTTTCAAGCTCTCTCAAACCCTCATTCTTAAGCCTCTCTGCCTTGGAGAAGGCCCCACACTCACCAGGAAGCTGCTACTTAGGGTTCTAACCCAGGACTTACAAATTAGAACAAGTAGAAGAGGAAGAGGAAGCACCATCCCACCCAGGAAGTCGCCTCTGCCCAGGAGACCTCCAGACTTGCCCTTCCGGATCCAGCCCCCTCTCCCGGCCCAGGAAATAGAATTGGCCCCTCCCTCCCTCTTCAGAACCCCCCCACCGCCCGCCCAAATAAACAACAAAAAACCTTACAGGATCTTCTTTTAAATTCACAAGTGTCTACCTGACAGGAAGTTCTTCATTTGTCCCTCCTCCTGTCCGTCCATCCATTTAGCAAATATTTATTAAGTACGTATTAGAGTGTGTGCAGCTGCCATGCCACGTGTTTATACCACACCAACGGACACCTGGAGCTTACCCCCTGGTGGATCTAACATAGAGGCTGAAGGCTGGTTCATGAGACACTGGACCTTCCAGATACGAGGCAAAATGAAATCTTAAACCGGTAGTTAGTGGTTTTAAACCAGATAACTCCCAAAGTCTAGAGCTCAGTGTATTCTCCAATGATGTAGCGCTGGCTTCATGGGGCTACTGAGCACCTGAAATGTGGCCAGTGTGTCTGAGGAGCTGAATTTCTAATTGCATTTGATTCTAACCACTTTACTTTTAAATTTAAAAGCTGAAGCACTGTAAAAATTTTTTTCTGCTAAGCACACCTTTGTTGTTTTGGTCAGACTCTATTTCACATTAACCGTTGAACATTTAGCATCCAAATTGAGACATGCTTCAAATTTTGGAGACTTGGCACAAAAAAAGAGATTGTAAGGACCAGCCTGGTGGCATAGTGGTTGAGTTCATGCCCTCTGCTTCGGTGGTCCAGGGTTTGCAGGCTTGGATCCCGGGTGCTGATCTATACACTGTTTATCAAGCTATGCTGTGGCAGGAGTCCCACATATAGAGTAGAGGAAGATGGGCACAGATGTTAGCTCAGGGCCAATCTTCCTCAGCAAAAAGAGGAGGATTGGCAACAGATGTTAGCTCAGGGCTAATCTTCAAAACAAAAAAAATTGTAAAATATCTCAATAGATTTTTATATTGATCACATGTTGCCTTAATAACATTTTGATGTATTGGATTTTAAATAATATTAAAATTCATTTTACCTATTTCTTTCTCTCTTTTTAAATGTGGCTGCTAGACAATTGAAAATTTTAAATGTGGCTCGCATTACATTTCCATTGGACAGCAATGCTCTAGATGTTTTAACAAAGAAACACCTGGAAAAAACAAACACACACACACATAAAATGGGTTTGACCCTTGGATGATCTCAGGGGGTGTCCTATCTGGTTCCATATCTGATTCCGATTCAGGGGCTGTGATATCTGGCCATTCTGGTCTGGAAGGAGGAAGCCTTTTGCTCCTTATAAAGTTTTTCAATTTCAAAAAACATCATCCAGACTCCTCAGAGCAGAGTCACTTGTGATCATTTTGGGGTACTGGGAAGGGAAGCCCCAAACCATTAGCTTGGATTTGAAGCTGCTTCTTAATCCAGTTCACAATTCCCTGTATTTCAAAGGCAGAAAGAGAGACCCTTCCAGGTGGGATGCATCTCACTTGGAGCAAACCCTGCTTTCCACAGATTCCCTCCCCCAACCCACTGCCCCCCCCCCCCCCCCCCCCCCCCCCCGGGCCTCCTGGGACTTCCCGCTAAGAGGCTTTCACTGTATAATTAAATGCAAAGTCCTGTAGGGCAGCCTCTCTCTTCTCCACCTGTGCAAGGTTTTGTTTTGTTGGAGAGAAGGTGGAAAGAGTATTTCTGGGTCCTAGGAAGTATGCCTGCCTTGAGGGAACACTTCTTTCTCAGATCTTTTACCTGGAAAGTTCGTTTTCTGGTTGCAGGGAAGAGGAAGGAGGAATCTGGGGGAGGAAAAGTGAGGAATGAGTCCATAGCTGAGTAAGGTTGATGGTGTCATTGTGGAACACTGAGACAGGTGAGGGGAGGTAGCTATGAACCTGTCACGTGGGCTCATTTGAAAATAATATATCTGTGAGTCTAATAACTTCCCTGCTGGAGTGAGACTTCAGCTTGTCAGCATTCTGGGAGAACTGGGAGAACTGGGAGAGGGGTCGGAGGGGCCCGGGCTGGCCAGATCAGGGGTTAGGTGCCACACTGCAGGGTCTCTAACCTCCCCGTTGCCCAGCCCAGCAGGCCAAAGCTCAGCTGAGGAGGGAGCTGATGGCTGTTCATGGGGGAAGAGACTGTGGAAGCCTCTTGCCAACCAAACTTGTGCAGGCGTTTGTTTGATCCTGGCCTGGCACTCTGCTGGCACTGCACCCTGGCTGCCTAACCCTCTGACCACGCCATCACGTGGATCCCATTATCCCCATTTTCCGGAGGAGGGAACTCAGGTTAAGAGTGACATACATGCCCCACTAGTTAGTGGCAACCCTGAACTAGAGTCTACTATGCCTGCAGCCTCTGTCCTGGTGAGATTTTACAGTCACTGAGAAACCTTCTGTTCCTAACTCGTCCCCACCAGTCCCGGGCCTGGGAATCCCACCAGGAGAGAGAAGCCCTTTGGAACCTGTGGTTTCATTTCCAAACTCTCTTTGGCTATTGGATCTGTTGAGGCTCTGATGAACGCAGGGACCCTCTTTCCAGAAAAATGGACTTGGACAGAATCTTGAATACCTTTTTAGGAGATTTTTTAGAGTCCTTGAAAGTAATACTTGGGCTGTCTGGAGATGGATAAACTGCATATAAGGAAGGCTACTTACCATTAAGATGCAAATATTAGCTAGAAGAGGGACTCATTCCAACTGATTTTTGATTACTACCTCAGTATGAATTATATATATGCAAAAAAAGTTATACATATATATATATTCTGTCCAATCAGTGGCAGCCGAGAAATCGACCTATATAAGTGTATAAGCCATGGGCCAAGTGAGTTTTTTAATTTATTATGTTTTTTGCTTTTGCTTTTAAAAATAAATTTAAAAAGGAAATTGTCAATGATATCACCAACTTAGTTTCGTTCGTTTGTTTCTTTTTATGTGCTTCCTACCCTGGTACAGGTCAAGATGGATGAGGGTTCTACGAAGTGAGATCTTCAGAAGGCAAAGTGTTGCCCCACCCCCTGCACCTGTGCTGGGGCCAAGCCAACCTCCCAACAGCCCTTGGCAGGGGGAGGAGGAGAGCCCCCACTGAACTGATGGGGAAGCCAAATTTGCCCAGGCTCACACAGCTAGTAAGTGACAAGGCAGAGCTGCACAAGACCTGTCTGACTCCAACAGCACTGTCACTAGTCACCACGCTCTCCTGGCCTCCTGTGCAGGCCACAGCTCCTGCCTTCCAGCAGCTCTCCCCGGGAACCAGCAAACTTACTCTAACATGCTTAGTTAAATGAAGTAAAGAACACGGCCACTCAACCAGAGATTAGTGGAACTCATAGAGAGCACCATTCTAAATTGACAATAAGATCTCACAGGGCCAGGACAAGGTCTTCACGGACGTCACCTCCCTCCCCACCGTCACCTCCATGAATAACATGATATTCAGTATTCCCAATAAATAAATCCCATCTACAGGTCAATAGGCCTTCCCATGTCCAGGGTGGTGTCTGCAAAGTGCCTTCTCATTCATAGAAATAGAATCTTCTAGCTGCCAGCCAGTGTCTCTATGAGCTTCCCACTTATTTTTATAAGGCTTTAAAGGTGAATTTTCTCCTGTGTCGGAGAGCTGGAAGTTGAGCTTCATGTATAAACCTTTATTTTCCAAAGAGGCACGTTGGCCTTCCTGTATCGACAGACTCCGGAGCTTAGATTTATTACACAATGGTGATCAGGCAAAAGAATAAATACACTGCATCTGTAATTCATTAATCACCTCGGAAAGCAAAATGAACTACAGTAAAGAGGACAATACGTTTTCAAATGCTGGGAGTAGGGGAAAAGGGAGTCGGTTTCTCAATAAAATCCACTTGCTAAAATCCATTTTGCGTGCAGATTAGAGAAAGGACGTTTTACCTCTGAGGCTGTCATTCAGATGGGAGCAGGAGGCTGTGTGCAAAGGAGGTTTGGCAGAACCAGGTGACCGTGGACGGCCCTGGTCGTCCCTGGTGTCTTCTGCCGGGTCCCTGTGGTAACTCACAGGCTGGTTAAGAAACCAGGCATTGGAGTCAAACGGACTTGGGTTCAAATTCCTGCTCCATCTGGAAAGTGGGGAGGGCTGGAGGGGCATCCTAAGTCACTTATTGACTTGAGACCTATCTACCTATGGGATGTGGGTCCCAGAGGTGTTTTGTCTTCCAAACATTTCACATCACCAAATTCTCATTAAAACAGACCTGTACTAAGGCTAGAAATGTATAAGGAAAAATTAAACGTCAGGTTTTCTGACCAGCCACATGCAGCTGAGCACCTTGGAAGCACCATCTGGCTTGGGAGTCTTGGGTCTGGCCTGGGATGCTAAGAGGCTGCCCTATTCCTGCTGCTGTTCCTGAATCAACACAACCTGGAAACTAGAAATTAGCCAACTTCCCACGTATATAATGGACCTTCAAAGTGAGAAGTAGCAAGTCAGCATCTTTAACTCTTCAAGGGAGAGAATCAAGGTCTGTGTAAAGATATAACGGAAAACCAAAATAATAGATGATGTTTACTGAGCACTTCTAGAGACTTTACATAGATCATCTCTTTTAATCTTCACAACTACCCTTCACGGGTTTGGTCCTATTACTGTGCCCATTTACAGATGAGAAAACAGGTCTGTGAAGGCGAAGTCCCTCAACCTAGTTTCCATCACTAAGTGACTCAGCTGGGAGGTTAAGAACTACTGCAGTTTATTGAGCACTTCTTGCCTATGGTGATTTAACTACAGGATCTCATTTATTCTTAGGAACAATCTAGAAAAACAAGTATGACTATTCCCACTTCATATATGAAGCCAAAAGAAGCTCAAAGACTTTAAACCAGGGTTCCTCCATCTCAGCACAACTGACATTTGGACCTGGACAATGCTTTTTTGTGAGGCCTGTCCTGTGCCATGTAGGGTGTTTAGCAACATCCCTGCCCCCCCCCCCCCGGCTAGATGCCAGTAATACCCAGTCCCCAAGTCATGACAACAAAAATGTCTCCAGATGTTGCCAAATTTCACCTGGGGAGCAATACCATCACGGGTTAAGACCCACTGCTTGGGGCTGGCCTGGTGGCATAGCGGTTAAGTGCGCGTGCTCCCCTTCAGCGGCCCAGGGTTTGCAAGTTCGGATCCCAGGCGCGCACCGACGCACTGCGTGTCAAGCGATGCTGTGGTGGCATCCCATATGAAGTAAGGAAGATGGGCATGGATGTTAGCCCGGGGCCAATCTTCCTCAGCAAAAAGAGGAGGATTGGCATTGGATGTTAGCTCAGGGCTAATCTTTGTCCCACACACACAAAAAAGACCCACTGCTTTAAACACATGAATGAGGTCACGCAGAGATGGGAATGGGACCCCAGTCCACCTGACTCCTCCATTAGATGGCTTGCCAAATGCTGCTTCAGTTACCTTAGGGCAGTGGTTCTTGAATGTGTCCCCACTCCAGAACCTGGGAACTGGTTAGAAATGTCAATTCTCAGGCCCCACCCCCAGACTGCCGGAATCAGAAATTCTAGGCATAGGGGCCAGCCATCAGAGTTTTAACAAGTCCTTCAGGTGACTCTGATGCTTACTGAAGGTTGACACCCAGTGCCTTATAGCAGTGTGTCTTGGCCTTGGCTGCACACTACAGTCACCTGGAGACCTTCAAAAAAATTATTGATGCTGGAGTACCACCTCTGGATTCTGATTTAATTGATCTGGGCTGGAGCTTAGGCTCTGGGATTTTGAAAGCTTTCCAGATGATTCTCACAAGTAGCTGAGGTTGACAACCACTGACCTTGAGGGAGCTGACCCTGGTTCCCAGGGAGACACCAGGCAAAGTCCAAGCGTTAAAACTAAAAACCATTGAGGGGCCGGCCCCATGGCTTAGCGGTTAAGTGCGCGCAATCCGCTACTGGCGGCCTGGGTTCAGACCCCAGGTGCGCACTGACGCACCGCTTCTCCGGCCATGCTGAGGCCGCGTCCCACATACAGCAACTAGAGGGATGTGCAACTATGGCATACAACTATCTACTGGGGCTTTGGGGAAAAATAAAGGAGGAGGATTGGCAATAGATGTTAGCTCAGAGCCGGTCTTCCTCAGCAAAAAGAGGAGGATTAGCATGGATGTTAGCTCAGGGCTGATCTTCCTCACACACATACACACACAAAATATATTGAGGTTGGTCCCATGACCCGCCAGCCTGAATCTTGGACAGAAACAGCAAGAACAATATAGCGGTTCCCTTTGCTCTCAGCCTCAAACCACAGCCCCAAATGGCCCAGGTCCTCTCATTGTTCATTTTTTGGATTCCTCTCCCATCGATTTACCCAAATTTCTAAACTTTTTGGAAGCTATTTAGTTGGACTCTGCACCAGCTCAAGAGGTTAAGGAGGCCACCAAAATTGGCAGGTTAATGCAGTGCATTAAGTCAGACGTATCTGCAAGGTAAAGGAATCTTGCTGCAGGTGGAAATGGAATTTAACTTTTCTTTTAACAATATCTAAGCATCTTCCAAGATCCTGCCTAATCTAATCCCTCCCTCCAGCCTTCCATAATTGACCTGCTATTCACCTACCCCTTCTTAGCCCTGGGCAAGCTGATCTCCCCACGTCCTTTGTAAAGTCCAAAGCCATACCCTTATTAACCTGGCCACGTCCTCCCCCTTCTTGTTCCCTATGGCCTGGAACATCCTACCACTTCTTTCTAGATGCCCATAACCTCTCCACCCTCTAAGATCCTACTTTGATGCCTCCAGCCCACAACAATCTCCCTTTCTCTTCATCTTTTGGGCTTACCATCAGAGCAGCAATGTTAGCCAAGCATTTGATACATTTGATACTGCTCTTTTCGATTTCCATTTTTTCATCTGGTCATCTCAAGCAGTGGTGTGCTGCTAAATGTTCAACAACCAGCTCTCTGGTGGGTGGGGGAAGGAAAAGGGCTCTGATTTTATAGCATTTGCATTCTGTGCTGCAAATATTTCCACCATGGCTGATTTCATGCTACCACTGTAAAATCCCTGAATGTGAAATTGAGAAGAGATACACAATACCAGCTCCTGGGAGCCCGTAGGAGTGGGCTCTAGCATGTCACTGCTAGTTGATCCAGCAAACTTCTACTGGGAGGATGTTCTATGTGAGTTCCTGTGCTAAATGCTGAGCATAAGCAGTAAAAGGCACTGGTCCTGGATCATAGTCTAGTGTGGTATAAAGGGAAAAACTGCCTTTCAGAGTGACATGTCACAGGCAGAGAGAAAGTAAAAGGAAGATAAAAAGGAGGAAGCCGTCAACTTTTGCCAACTAGACTATGGGATTCCCTTGAATCCTGAGAAAAGAGATTCTCAAAGCTTTTGAGCCAAAGGAGACATGGTGATCGTTGGTCACTTCTGCTGCCCCCTGAGTAATGACAGCAGCCTGCTGGCACTGCATTTGTAGATGCTGCCTGGGCTCGTTCATTTGACCAGTATAAGAATTCCATGAGGCTGTTTCTGTCTTGCCCGAAGGGAATGTCTGTAGAAGGGAAGTGACTTTCCCGAAGTCAGAAAGCTGCAAAGGTCTGACATCGACATCTGTGTAGTCTGCTCCACCCCGAGGAATCGCTCAGTGTTTCCACTAGGGAAAGTGGTCCTTTGCTAAATCCACGACTCTGAGCTGGCATTCTCTTAGAGAACCATTCCCAAAAGATATTCCAAGTGGGCTGTAGAGAGCCTGGAGTCCTGGGGGGAGAGGCGGAGGGAGAAGGACCGAGAACTTGGAGGACCAGCCCCACCCTCAGCAACTTCTCATTTCTCTTTCATACAGTGATCTCACAGAAACTTCCATTTTACAAACGGGGTTCCTCTGCTGAAACAAAACAAAATAAAACGACTTTGAAAACCTCCGATTCGTGCCAAATCCTTAAATTTACGGAGGTGGTGACTGAAGTCCGGGGAGCTTCTAGCGGTCGCTCCACACTCTATATTTCTTCTTAACCTGTCACAGTGTTAGCATACTGTGGGAATAAAAGAACTTTGGGGACATTTTCAGAAAATGCACCCAAGACCAGTTACCTCTCCCTAAAATGGAGAACGCCTAAGGCAAAATTTAAGCACAACAGTAACCACTGCCTCTGGACCAAAGCAGTGGGTTCGAATCTCCCTATTCTGTCCTCTCCTGGGTTCATGCAGGACGAGTCTGCAGGATTTCCGGGCTTGGCATAGACAACTTGCCTCGACACCCCGTCCAATCCAGCCTCACCTTGGAAACACTCCACCGCATGTTGGAAATGCTTTTCAACCCCATTGGACAAAATCTGTTTTACACAATTTCTCTGCAGGGGGCTTTGCCCCTGCAACAAGTTCAAAGAACTAGAGCTGCAAAATCTACTCCTCCCCTTGCCACCCTGACTCACTCTTCATTTTCCTCTTCCTAGGAGAAGACTGGGACTGCATTGCTGTATTTTAAAATGTAACTCACAAATTAAAAACTGAAAGAAGAAACACATTTTTCTGTCAATGGCTTAAGGGGATTGCACCTCTAAGCTGCTACTAAAGCTCCCTGAGTCGCTTTTATATTTGTAGCATTTTGGAGCAATTTGCTGGAGTCAAAGAAAGCAGTGAAATTTCCACAACCGACTTCAAAGCCCCCAAATCCTGTGTCAGTGGAGGGGAGCCTGGTAGCAACACCAGAGGGGACGGTTTTCAAAGAGGTGCGTGTGGGAACGTGCCAGACATTTCTGCCCTGCGTCTGCGATTGATGTTAATGGCAGCCATGTGACCAAATCCCCACGTAGTTCTTTGAAAAAAGCCCCTCCTTCTCTTGCCCCCAACACTTTTGGCCATGACAAAGCAGATGATACAGAAAAGGGCTAGAAAGAGGAACGTCTGCCACAGCTCAAGGAACAATACCAGCCTTAATGCAATTAACACACATGAGTCTTTTACCTGGTCGGGAGCGAGAGGCAAATTCAGATTGATCGAGAGGAGGGCTACACTTGGATGGTTTCAGATTTGTGAAAATGAATGTTCGGCAGAAGTGGCTTCCGAGAAGGGAACCGTGCAAACTCAGGGCACCAACCACCTAGTTCATTTCTCTTTTTTGTTCTCTGTCTGCTGTTCCAGGACCTCCTTGGCCTGGCCTTCCCATGTCTTCTCAATCTGACTCCTGTGTGCCCATCTTGGTCCTCCCCAACTCGCACACATAAACATACTGTTTATTTCAGCTGTACCCAAACAGCTGTATTGAATTAAGATCCCCAAGCACGAAATGTGTATAAAGCGGTGTTTGGTCTGTGAATATTCTGTGCTATATCATAAAAATTAGCCCCCTAAGAGGTTGCCTAGTTTATAGGTTCACACTAGCATATGAGACTGCCCATTGCCCTGCATTTTAGCCAAAAGATAATGTTATCATTATTATTTGGCTATGAGCAAGGATGAACATGGCTTCATAAGGTTATTGGTCATATATATTTACTTTTTCTAAAAGCTGTCCATTCTTCTCCGCCCATTTTCCTATCAGGTTGTTTATCTTCTTTCTTATGGATTTATAAGAGCTCCTCATGTTAAGGAAACTGGGTCTTTCACAATCTCATGGGTTGCGATTTTTCCCACATTGTTGTTTGTCTTTTGATTTTGGTTATGGCATTCTTGCTATGCGTAGGTTTTAGATGCGTATGTAGCCAAATTTATCAATCCTTTCTGTATAGCACCTGGGTTTAGGTCAGGCTAAGAAGATCTTCCCCATCCCAAATTAAAACAATAATCTAGTTTCCTTTTGCACTTTCGTAGATTTTGCCTTGGCATGTGGTGTTCACAAAATGCCTACTATCCTCCTGTTCACCTCACAAACCCCGTATCTTCTGGAAAGCGTTTTTTTTTTAACTGTTTGCATCAATAATAAATCTTGAGAGCAAGAATCGTGTCCTATTTATTTCTGAATCCTCCAGCACTGAATCCATATTCTAGTATACCACAGGTGCACAATAAGTGTTCATTGAAGGAAATCTTAAAATAACGCATAATAACTTTGGCACCAAACCAGCCAGAGAAAAGGGGTCTATTTTCCAATAGCTCTTCAAAAGAGGACATTAAGGAATAGGTCTGGTGCAGACGATATTTAACAAGATGTCCAGGAAGGGAAACTTAGCCCACAAAAGTGTCAAGAAACTGTCAGGGTGTGGGTCTTTGAAAAGCTGGTAGAGGATTAAGAGAACAACTTTTAATTTTGACAGATGGCAAAGATGTCATCTTCGTCCTTTAAGAAATTTTTATTAGGCTCTTGTTACCTGTTTGTTTGTTTGGGTACCTAATTGCTTATTCAGGTACATCCTGCCACTTTCCAAAAAGGATCTGATGCACCGATGCTGCTTGCGGCTCAGTGATACAGGGATATGCTGGACACAGAAATAAATGAGGCGTGAACTCCATGCTCACAGAGTTTACAGCCCGAGAGGAGATGAGAAATTTAAAAGGTAATTGTCTTACCAGGTAGAGTGAAGAGTGCTTTCAGAGCGGGCCATTTTTGTGTGGTTTGATGCTATGCTTTAGTGAGGATCAATGTGTGTGACAGACCGTGATCAAACATCTTGGTTAATGCCAGCCAGCGCCATGTCCCTCAGTCCTGTTTCTACTATAGCCCCAATCGCACATTAAATAAGTGCCCGGTGGTCATGATGACAAATAATATAAATATCTCAGTGGTATCTGCAAAAGTTTGTGCAAATAATTTGGCATACATTTATCCCTGCAACTCAGTAACCAAATACATTATTTTCTTTCCTATGCAGATTTTTTTTTAAAAAACACCATCACACATTTAAAATGAGCCATTCTGCTAGCTCCAAATCCTCACTATCTCCTTTGGTTCATGTGCTAGTCTGCGATGAAGTGGTCACTTAGCTGACTGTGTAGACTCACAGAAGGTCTCTGATTCTAGCTTAACTGACCCATTTCCCGAAACAGAAAATTGAAACTCAGCAGGGTCATCAGGGGATGTGGCCTGCCCCAGTCACACAGTGGCTTAGTGGCCAAAGCAGGTCTGAAATTGAGGTTTCTGGATACCAACTCCAATTTGCTTTCCCTGGGTGCCTTATCTGACTGCCTTAGCTCTCCTTATAAAGAATAGAGCTGATGTTAACAGAGCACTGGGAAAGCCAGGTGAAGCGGGAAAAACACAAAGCAAGTGTTCATCTATTTTTATTTTCTTTGAGGAAGATTGGCCCCGAGCTAACATCTGCTGCCAATCTTCCTCCTTTTTTCCTTTTTTCTCCTCAAAGCCCCAGTAGATAGTTGTATGTCATAGTTGTACACCCTTCTAGTTGCTCTATGTGGGACGCGGTCTCAGCATGGTTTGATGAGTGGTGCGCAGGTCCGGCCCAGGATCCGAACGGGCGGACCCCAGGCCACCAAAGCAGAGCGCCCGAACCTAACCACTACGCCACCCTGCCAGCCCTGATTGTTTATCTTTTTAAACTGGAGCTGAAAAATGCTGAGTTGTAAGACATAACAATAAAATACAAGAAATTCAATAGCAATTTCTTCACTTTCTGGGTTTCCATAGATAACTGAGTCCCTGGTTTCTTCTATTAGGAGTTCTGAATCCTAGTTGTGTATTAAAATCACTGGGAATTGTTTAAAGAAAAAAATACTGAGCCTCACCACCCCCTACAGGCTCTGATTTAATTGGTCTGGGGCAGGGCATCAATGTTTTTAAAAGCCCCCCAAGTGCATCCAAGGTTGACAACGCAGCCTCTAGGTTCAGAGACCTGTTCACGTCCTAATTCTATTCATGCCTATCTCCAAAAGGGGTGTACATGAGTCTCGGGTACCAGCTTCCTTCTCCCATGATGAGAACTACCCATCTCCCAAACCCTGCCGGATTCCATTCTCAGAAAATCCCATTAGGCAGGCAGCCGGCCATGAGGGCCCACCCTTAGCCACTGCTTATTGGACGAGAAATAGACACCTGACCAGGGTGGGCCAATCAGCTATCTCTTCTGAGCACTGGAACTTAAAGAGTCTCTAACCAACCTCTGCTGGCGAAGTTTAGGGTGGGACCCAGAGGTGAAAGTACGAATCATGTGTACTCCAAAGCAGAGTAGGCCTGCCTGCCTTCTGTAGGGAAAATGAAACAGATGTGCAAAAAGAGAGAAGGGAGGGAAGAGGGGCAGAGAGAATGAACCTCCATAATCACCATCCTCTGCTCTGACCCCTGCCCCAGCTTGTATTTCATGCTCTTAATATACACTTGTATCCTTATAATGAAGGAACAGAAACCTGAAGGCAGAGTTTTTATGTCCAAAGAATCTGTGGCCAAGATTCTAGGAAATTAACATGTTCCTTACAGGACTTCTGATTTCCTTGGAAGGCTCATCCAATCTCAAATGGCCAGGCCGAATTTGACAGTGATCCTGGGTTTTCTATTGGAGCAGAGGACCCCAAACCGAGGTCCTGAAACCCCATAGGGAACCCATGAAGGCAGTAATGGCGCCCGTGAACCATTCCTATTATTGTAAAGACCTATGGGATACCCCCATGATAAGGTTTTCTATGCTTCTGACTGAATATACATAATAGAATTATACCACTTCTCTTGCTGATCAGAAGCCCTACAGCTGTTATAGAGTGCTTTGACTAATAAAACAAGTACATAGAATTATGAATTAATCTTTCAGAACGTGGGTTTCGGGGGAGGATTAGTAAAGGGGTCCTCCAGTACAAAATAAAATAACTCCGTCAGACTTCAATATTTTGACAACCATTTTTCAAAACTGCCCTACGTGATGTTAGTTCCATGAGATGGCTGAGAAGAAAACAGATTCCATGTTCAAATAAATTTGGAAGATATTGTATGCCATCCCTGTTGGTGTTTCCCCATAAAGGGTCACAATACATATTAGCATATAAATCTTCTGAGATGGACGATAGCAAAATTAAATGTTTAACTCTGTCTCATCCATAATTTCCTTCCATTATTTGACCACAGAACTCCCCAAGCACACCTTTTTAAATTTTTTTCCAGGGGTGGTATTATTTTTTTCAGGGGATTGCAGATAATAGTTATAAACTACTGTTCTAGGTTTTTCTCAATTTTCCAATTCTGACAACACTTATTTTAAAGCACAGGGGAAGAAATCCAATATCATAATCACAAAGTTATTCTACAACAAACCAAGGCTTGCAAGGTGTCAAGGTCAAAGTCTTACTCTACGGTAATACTGATCAATGTCAAGCCCTGTGGGCTGTTTACTCCAGGCCAGGTACTTTACATACATTATCGGATTTAATCCTTTGCACAAGCCTTTGAGGGACTATCCCTATTTCACAGATGCAGAAACTGTGTATTCTTTTTCGTGTTGCTACAGATTTTGCTGACAATTTTTTATTAAATGGGGCTTTCAAGGGAGTGATTTAACACTGATTTATCTTCACTATCCAGCAATTTCCTGAGTGTCAATTGGCACCTGGCACTTTACACATTACAGGGTATTAAGGAAAAGGACCATCTATTATTTTTTAAAGACTCTTGAAATGACAATCTTTATCTTTGAGTAGAGAAAGGCTGCTCTGTTCCCTACCAAAATCAAAACCACACAATCATTTGTTTTTTGAGCTGGAGGGGTTCTTGGGGTCAAGACCCTGAGAAGTACTAGCTCTGGTCTTCTAGATACTAGTATTTTTATAACGTATTTTCTTCTAGGCCTCACTCAACCCCACTCAGCAGAAGATGACCAAGGAGGAGAGGGCAACTGAGGGAGGGCAACTGAACTCATACTACATGTGCTAAGGTGAAACACTGGGCTTTGTAACTGGGAAGGAAGGAATAAACCTCCCAGGGGAGGGGTGGCCTAGCGTCTATCTAGAAATATCTGCATGAATGTGGTGTAGTCAAATTATATCTTACTTGCTTTGTGCCTGAGTTTCCTCATCTGTATAAAGGGGATTAAAATATCTGCCTCTCTAGTTATTGTAAGGATCAAAGATGGCATAGGTCCTGGCTCCCAGGAGACACTCAATCAATGGTAGCTGTCGTCATCAATGCCTATGAAGTTTTGGATGACCTCCAAAGGGCAGGGCTGGGTGGAACATCATTGTCTTCAACTCCACAGAAGTTTCCTCTAACTCTTGACAAACTGGTATGGCCCCCAAGTGACCAAAAGAAATGCTGAATATCAACTCTCATTAAATATAAAAAAATCTGATTCTCAATAGTCTCTATAACTGCAGAGTTGGAGGGGAAAAAAAAGTCATCAGCTTGAAGTCTAGGTCATTTCTGAAATCCTTGAGAAGTGGGATATGAAAGTAAAATCTGTACACATGTGAGATAAGATACATCCATGTTTTAGTAACTAATGTGTATCTATAGTAAAAATGTTGTGATTAAATATGACGGTTCAAAGCCTAAGAAAATAAATGTTCGAAATCTTGACCTCTGGATTTCCATGTATATAAGAACTCTCGCACAGGCCCCCTTTTCTACATTTTCCTCTTCATTGTGGTGATCTTTGCAGAAACTGAGCTCCAGGTAACCTCTGGCTCAGTCTCCCCAATACTCTTGAGATGGGTTCCATGTGCTGGCATTCTGGTTTCAAATTTATGTCTCTTGCACCTTTGTAAAAATATTTTCCAATTTCAGAAAATAAAACCCTGCGAATGAGCAAATAACAAGCAGAATATCTGATTTGAAAAAAATCATATTTCAATGAATGTGATAATCTGGCATTCATTTAAAATGATAACTTGTTTTACCCACAGGCATAAATATCATTCCTTCATTAAATATTTTATTGTATGTCTATTAGGCGCTGTGTTCATTGTGTTTGTAATTTATAGAATACATTAGTTTTTATGTTATTTTATTTTATTGGAATGTTTTAGGCTGTGTTTGTTTAGGTTTGTACCAGGGAACCACCCGTTTTGCCCCGGTGGTCCCCACACCAAGCTCTGCTCAGTAGCAGTGAATCTGATGTCTAAGTGTCCGGGACTCAGGTAAATGCCAATATTTATATTGATAGCTGTGATCAATTTCATCTCCACTTTCACACAAAGTATCATTTTTCAAACATAAAGATTTTATTGTGTAGTGCCTTGTTTCTAGATAGAATTCTATGGCCCTATTCATTTCTCAAATTAACAGCCTAATATTTAAAGTCAGAAAGACAGACAAGGAAATCTATAATGAGAAAATTTCAGGACTCCCCCAATAAATAACTCTTGTCTTCAATTTGACAAATATGACACAGGGTTTGACATACAAAGCCTTTCAAAAACCTGTAATTCCAGGTTCAAATCTAATGGTCCTGAGAAATATATGACTAATTTTTGCTTGATATTAATCAGAAATTATTTTTTTCTTTAAAAAATTAAGTAAAAACAGCAGATGGAATCAATATTTCAGGCGACCAGCAGCAAAATGGGAAAATACCATGTGTTTGGAGTTTTAGTGCCCTCTGAGTACAGAAATTTATTTGCAGCAAGCACAAAATAGACAGCAAGCATAAAAATACAGCGGAGTCCCCCTAGTAAAATTATTTATCAAGCTAACAAGGGAGGGACCCTTCTAGTAACAACAAGCCAGCGAGAAAAAGACATGGCTTTATATTTTACCTTTGGGTTAGCAGACTAGTAAAAATGCCAACTGACAAGCACTTCACATAAACATTTCTTTCTAAATGAGCTTCCTTGTTAGGAGGAAAGAAAAAAAAAGTCTTCCTAGCTAAGGAGCACTATAGCCTACAGACAGAGAATTCTAGCACGTATACACTGACTCTTTAGTGCAGAAATAATATAACTCAAAAAATAGGTTAATGTGAATTACGAATGGAGTTTAAAAAAGAAATTAGAAGTTCATTAAAGAAAATGCATTTACATTCTCATCAGGGTATCTTCATCCTTGGATGTTTACAGAAAGTCAGTTTTGTAAGATGCTTTATCAAGGAGAGCATTAAGAATCTCTGGAAAAAAAATACATACATATATATCTGTACTGGCATTGCCTCTACTGTATAAGCCTCATTGTTATATTTTTTCAAATATTTATTTTATGAGCAAAACCCCAGTCAGTTTTTACAGTTTAGTTTAATGATACCAAACTTTGATTATAAATTACAAGTCACTTTATTGAGGCTTGCAACAGCAAAAAAAAAAAAAAAAAGGAGAAGAAAGAAACCCTCGAGTCAAAACCACGCAGTGGCTTGATCCCAATTAAATTTTAAAGAAATAGTAAAAAGATGCATTCTAGGAATAACTGCGTCCTCAATCGCTCTGCAAAGAACTCCTGACGAATTTAACAATGAAATCACGCACTCGGATCTCATCTTTCCTCAAGTAAAAATCGGATCGGTTAACCGTGGCAAACATGGGAAGGTGCCTTTTTTTATTGTGGAAGGAAATGATGCTGGAGAGGATGGGAATCTGAATGACACTGTAAAATTTTGAGTGAAGACAACAGGAACACCTTGCAGGAACCACACCCCCCCACCTCCCACCCCACATCCCCACCAATGTCTTAAAAAATAGAAGTTTCCCAGCAACAGGGATGGAAAGTTTTTCATGACTAATATCAGCCAGCTCAAATAAAATAGGAAGAAAAAAATAAAAACGAATCCTTCCTTACTTTCTTTTATTCCTCTCCGGAACAGGGTAACTTGCACCACGTGGCTGTAAAACCTCCGAGTTCCGGCTGGACGAGTGAAACCTCCCGCTCTCAGGCAGGAACAAAAGCTTTACCCTGTACTTTTCTTCCGGAGTCAAGGCCCAAACTCTCAGACTCAAATCCTTCCAGCTCAGTTTGGCAGCTGGGCCTGTTATTTGCCCACAAATCTATAGGGAGGGTTTACAGAACGAGTCACGTGCTACTTCGTGACCGCTGACCTCTTCGCCTTTAGACTAGGGTCTTGTCAGGATGCAACTAAATAAGCAAAGATCAGAACAGAGGTAACATTCTAGATAACTGAGTTCCCTAAACTGCACGTGGAGACAAGTGTTTAGAACACATCACATTTTTACCAACAATTTTATCACCACAACTAAGCTGGGAAGACTTTGAAAGCAGCAGTTATACAAGTTCTGATTCGCTGGCTCCACTAGATCACTAGAAGACTGAGCGTGTGGAAAGGCGATGAGTCCAGGGAGAGAGCGAGATGCGGAGGGGCCCCGAATGCCAAGGGAGTGTCCAGCAGGGTGCTGGAGAGGAGGGCAGCTGGGAGCCCTCAGCCCTGGGCAGCAAAGCAACCCTGAGGCTTGCAGAAATCCTATCCTTGTCACTAACTCTGGCTCCCTCCCTGTGGGAGGAACCCCAGCTCATACCCCCAAATACGCCTGTTAAAGCTTCTGCTAGCCCATGCCCTTGGTACTTTCATCCTACTATGCAATGGTGAGAAGGTGCTTCCGGTCCTTAAAACCAGAAAAAGAGAAGGAGACAAATAAAAAGTCTGGGAAAACCCAATAACAAATAAAAAAAAAAACAGCCTTTGAGCATCAGGACAGAACTGCAAGTATGTGCTACCCACTGGAGCAAAGAAAGAGAAAGCACTTCTTAGCTTGGATCTAAAAGGTCAACATAAGTGAAGAATTTCTGATCTCTCTTGGCCTCCTCTGTTGAGAGGAGAGAGGTGCTGTGCATCCTTTCCAGCAGACTTGCATGGCCTTCTAAAATGCAACGCATGATTCCACACTGTTACACATATCGTGTGCACCTTAAGGTTTTTTGAAAGGATGCTAATCGCTCCATTAAAGAGTTAGAGGAGGGAAATAAGGAAGAGAATTTAAAAAGTAAACAGAAAATTCTATTCTCCTATTCAAAATTTTCAGCCCAGTAAGAGACCCCCATGTCAGCGTTATCCCCCCATTTCCTGCACATCAGGAATGAACCTCATTTTAAAATATAAACAAGCCGGAGACACACTACAGACTCAAGTCCTTTAATTAACTCTCCCCGGTAACAAAAGGTCTCCGTTTTGATTAACTTTGGGGCGGGGGGAGTCAACCCTGGCGTCAGAATCCCTTTAACTAATTGCAAACCCTGTGACTCAACTCTGCTGCTGGCAGGAGCCAGGGAAGAAGAAACGAAACTTTGTCTGTAGAACCCAATTTAAAGGAAGAGTGACCTCGGGGTCAATTTCAGATCAATTCAATTCTCACCTCCACTGCCTACCTGCTGGCAAATGAACTTACTGTGCTTTTCAATAGACTGAAATGACTAAAAAGAAATCGTCACTAGCTGCATGTGAATAACACATTATTAGATGATGCTCGCTGAGGGAAACGGCAAAAACAAAACCCAACCAGTGTTCTCCTTCCTCTCTTTTCTGTCATTCTCACCTCACCAGTGATTAAGTTGTAAGATGCGCCCCTGGATTGTTAATTAGGTGTTAATATCTTCCAGCAGTGTATACCTGAGGTGGTTGCTCCGAGACTGTGTTGTCTCCACTGACAGTACCTGTAATTCCCACAGCTGGTCTGATTTTCCCACTCCACATCTGCAACTGCCTCCCCTCCCCCCCATTCAGTATTAGTTCACATCTGAAATTATATAAGTGCTAATAGCTTTATTATATTTCCTGTAGATGCTGGAAAGAGAGGCGGTGAGGCACACCGAATTTTCCCACTGGCTTACCCTTGTCCCCAGCATTTTCCAAATATTGCAAAAATGAGACCAAAAAGAAAAAGAAAAACCAACCCTTCAGCTTAGCTCATTTATTGCTGATAATTTCATTAGGTGCCAGGAAAAGCAAAAAATGCAGACACTAAACAACAACTTTACAGTAATTTTTGGATGGAGGAAATGAAAGACTCAGCAAGTGGCAGGTGAAGAGAGTTTCAACACTGGCATCTGTGAACGGCCGCAGTCAGTCTGAGATTTTGGCAGGTGACTGAACGTGTGCTTTTAGAACGAAAGCTCTTTCCAGAAGCATCATTTTGTTTTAAGTAATTAGGGCTGTACTTTTGCAAAATTCTTTCTTCCTTTTTTTCCCCCCAAATGCATAAGGCTTCTTTAAGCCATCTCCTTCAATAGTATCCTAGAGTTGACTGCAAATAATATGAGTTCATATGGCATCACTAAGCCAGTTACTCGGTACCTGCTCTGCTATAATTAATTGATTGAATCAGCTTAGCAGTGGGCCAACGCCCATGGAAAGAAAAACATTAGGCAGCCTTGTATGGAAAGGGGGTGCAGTGGTGGTTAGGGGGGAGCATAATCTAAATAAACAAGCAACAACAACAAACCATTAGGTAAGTCCGAGTAATAAAACACTTTAAACGGAATTATTTCCCCTTATTTTCTCAGTGCCAAAAATACATGGATGTAATTTGCTTAAGACATACTCATGGAACTTGTGATGGACGCTCCACATCTGCATGCAAGACAGCATTCTGCTCCTTCCTGTCTTGGGGGATGGGGGATTTACTCTAAAATCTGAGTATTTAGAAGCACCAAGGGGCCTGTAGGGAAGACAGAGTCAAGGCCAGTAGCTGTTCTCACCTGGGCTTTTCAAACGGAGGCAGCAAGAAATCAAAACTTACAGTCTGTGTTTTCATATGTCCTTTGCATAAGGATACCTGATTCACCATTTCTGTTAAAATATTTTGATGGACTCTGCAAGGGAAACACGGTTACGACATCTTGAATTTTATGTTTGAATTAAATAGCTGTGCTGAGGCACCCACCTGGACCAACAGTGGGCATTGGGAGGCCATGCTTGCATTTTATTTCCGAATGCTTATAGGCCAACATGGAGGACAAGTTATACAAAATAGAAACAAGACTTCTGAGCACTTTCACTATTTTTTTGCTTTTACTCCAGTTCATAAAATAATAAAGCCTTCCTTACATTTGCTTGAATTCACATCAGCATAGGTACAGTCAGGATAAACCATGTCCACTCAGCTAATTGTAAGACTAGAAAAAAAAACGGGTGGGTGCTTGGAACCCTGGAAGTGCTGTTTATACAAGTTCCATCAGCTTCTCCCATAGGTGACAGGAAAGCTAGAAACGGGCCTCTCCCCTCCGTATGCATCCCACCTGCCCTGCCCCGAGGCAGCTCTGTAGGCTTGGTTGCATCCGGATGGGTCTTAGCCAATGTCAGGAACATCTGAAATGGGCAGAGCATAGACATGAGCAGGCTAAGGTCCATCCCCACCTTCCGAATTAGTGTTTCAGCACACAAGATGAAAGAACATGTTTTGAAGGCCTACTTTCAACTTTGGTGCAAACCATGGGTAGTCATGTTGTCTCCTTCTGACAATTCAAGCTAAGAGACAGCCTCTAAGGTGAATTCCAAACCCACCCTTCGTATTAGAGTCAAGCAACATCATCAACAATCATAGCATTGTTTCCATGGCAACAATGCCATCAGCACCTTACCCAGGGATGCTACCACAGAAAAAATTACATCAAATAGCAGCATGTGACTGTTGTCTCACTTCATGTTAGAAGATCTTTCTTCAGGAAGCACGACCTTGATAAGTCACGCATTTTGGTAAGTTTGCGTATGTTAAGCTGTAACATGCGCTAATGGAAAATGTTAGTCAGGATCATGGGATACTACAGAAATGGAGAATTCAATCTTTTTTTGATACCACTTAGGATGAATATTTTGTAATTTGCCCAAGAACCATAATATAATCTAGACTGTGTTTCTGAGAATAAATGAAAGGTAATTAAATGGCTCCCCAAATGGCTTGTGACTTAATTTTCATACACTAGCCTAGAAAATTGCCAGAAATGAGGCACGAAGCTGTACAGAGTTGAAATTAGCAAGAGAGCAAAAAGCTAGTGGTTCCCCATTTTTGGCTTCCACTACTGAAATCCCATAAGCAAAGTGACTTTCTGAAAAAATAAACTAAGTAACTCTCCGAAGAGTATCAAGTATTGAACTTTTCATATATCAGCTTATAATATCTAATATCACAGAGTAACTTTAAGGAATTGTCCTTCTCCTCCCGATTCCCCATCTGGCCAAATGCCTTTCTCTTCCTTACTCTCACCTGTCAATCATGTTCACAGCTGAAATTTGATTTCTCTCCCACCAGTAACCTTATATGAAATATTACTAGGCGGGTCAAGACCGGTGTGAACCTTGCCTTAAAAGTTCATTAACTCATTGCTCAGAATGGATGGTTTCAATGTAACAAAACCTGCTGGTGGACCTAGATCATCATATTTAATAGATGGCTTTCAAATTGCAAATATAAAGACAGGGATAAAAGAAGAAAGGAATCAAGTGTTGGTACTTGCATGCACACACGTGGACACACAAATTAATCCCAAAGGTATACATTGAGTTAAAATCAATAGATGAGAACTATTAAAGAAAATATTAATTTTGTATAAGGCTAGGAAAGAAATCATGTTAAATATTCACAATCTGGCTTTTCAAAGACTCTCATAATAGCAGCGTGCAGAAGTAAGTAATCAGATACTATTTTTGAATAGTGGGAAAAAGTGGAGTTTTGTTTTCCAACACTCTCAATTCACTGGATCCTTAAAGTGCCTCCTTTGCAAAGAGTAGCAATTTAACAGTGTGACTTTTGCCCCCCCTCCTCAGTTTCTCTAGGAACCAAAAGCTGTATTTCATGCAAATTTCTCAGCAAGCAAAATTTTTAATAAAAAAAAAAAAATCAAACCTCATTCCATTATCCAATAAGAGGTAACAAGAATACACAACACGATGACACTAAATAGTTATTGGTCTAAGAGTGTTGGTCTAGTTCTCTGAACGAAGAGCATTCATAATTAAATTCACACTGGGGTACTTGTAATTGAAAACCCATTTAAATAGCTTAATTTCATTTTTTTTTTAGTAGATGAAAATCAGATTTCTGCCTCCCACCCATCTCCTCCCCTCTCTTCTGCCTGAAATTGAAGTGGGGAGTGGCTCCAAAGTCACATTTGGACGCAGAAGGGGGGACACACTGTGCTTTGAAATTACACTAAATTTTCCAAATGTGAGTATGGAGTGAATTATAAGAGGCTGTAAATTTGGAATGTTTATGAGGCCCAGGTACAGCTGGCTAAGGGCCATGGGTGCTAGTTGCACAGATTCACCCAAATTGTCTGACATTCATGTAGAAGGACTAGCCCTTTAGTGTCAATAGACTCATGCTGGTTAAGGCTAAAGATCTGAGATTTGCTCAGACTGGATGCGTTACTCTGTACACCATACTGATGTAATGAAATAAACATAGAAACACATGCATGCTGCTCTCGCATATACTGCATCCCTTTTCTTCAGCTCCTGTATCACATTTATGTTACCTGTGAAACCCAAATACTAAAACTACTAAAGCAGGAGCTTTTCACATCTAAAGAATTATCAGCATTCCTTGCTCGCTTGCTTTCCCCTAATGGAAAACTCACTAACACAAGCACATGCAAATTAGAAATCAAGGTGTACCTCTTTGACTTCAGGCAACAGGATTTTTCACATCACTGATGTAGAGGATTCCCTTGGGTACCTGATTTAGTAAATATATTAAAATAAACAAAGGGTAATTAATAACCACGAAGAGGGTTTCAAGCACAGCATGTTAAAGGCAGCCTAACTGTCTATGAAAAAGGCAGAGTTGGACTAAAAGAAGTGTGATTTTGTTCCACTTGCTTGGACATCCTGGCTTCAGCCCTGCCAGAGGAAGGGTTCACATGGAAGGGAGTATTGTGAAACGCGTCAGTCCCGCTGACTATTGCTCTGACCCCAGGGAGGCTGACATAATGATACCCACTGGCCTGGCAGCCTGGATCAGCTTTGAAGCTATCCTCAGTTCAGAGAACCAAGTGATTCCGAGTTCACAGAGAGAGAGGCTTTGAATGGCCTCTGATGGGTGTCTCTCAAGTGTTCACAGACTGCCCATCCCTCAGAGAAGCAAACTGGTCCAGCTTTCCCTGGCACTTGACTAGGGCTCATCTCTTCCATCTCCCCCCCTCCTCCTCTGTGGATCTGGTCTATGCTGCCTGGTACTGCTGACCTTAATTGCAAATGTTCTCTTAACAAATAGAACCATTTAGATACCACCCTTTTATTTATTAACTTCCTTTCTGTTTAAATTAGTAGCAGGGAATGCTTAGAATGGTGATATGAAAATGGGGTTGCATTAAAAAAAAAGTCTTTTTGCTTCACAGTGAATAACAAAGCACAGTAATTCAAACTAGTTAGCTTTCTATGGTTCAAAAAACCCTTATTGCTATTAGCTGTACTAATGTAAGTGGCAAAATAATTATCATTTACTCTACGGAGTCCAATATTTTCCAGACAGCAGTTTAATAACAAAGCAGACCTGTCATTTCTCCCAATGGTTAGTCACACTACACAAGTTCAGACTGTCAAAATATATTTAAAATCTAATTTAAAAAATTCAACATGGTTACAGCAAATCTGTGTACAATAACTGCAATCAACTAGTAAGTCAATCTAATTTTTTTCCAACATGGATATTGTTTTTCTTTAACCCCCCACGCTTTTATTTGGACTACTTTACAATTGGTGTGAACAAGTACGCTCTACTCATATATCTGCTGAAATCTCTGGGCTGCTGTAACAACATAGAATCTTTCTTTACTTAAATTTTCATTCAGCTTAACTCTGTCATTATTTCAAATGCCGTTTATCTAAATGGTCTGACTATGCATTAAAATACTTGGATAAACAAATTTGTACTCTTGTATCTGTCAGAGCTGCCCCAAATACGTTATGTGCTTTCATTCATATTTCATGTTAGAAATGCTTTTAAAACCTTACTACAAACTACTATTCTTCGTGTAACAGCATACATTAATCTTTTGCCAAATATATTATTTCTATGCCAAAAAAAAAAAAAAAAAGAAAAGAAAAGAAACATACTGAAGTTATAAAACCTGGAAGTGTTATCGGTAATATCAATTGTTCTCTATTTGAAGTTCAAATGGCTAATCTCAAAAAAAATAAAACTTCCCATATAAGGTTACTTTTTTTTCAATCTTTAGAAACAACGGATTCTTTTAGAACTGCAAGTGAATAGAGTTTGGAAGCTTAAGAGATTGTGGAGAGAAATATTTTTGTAATTCCTTTGGGACACTGCAAACATATGTTAAGCTTCTGCAAGGAATATTTACATGAGATCATGCACTTGTGAGGCATTTTTCAATTTTAGAAAAATATTACAAAGCAATAATTGAACATAGGCTTTGCAAAATGCCCCTTTGCCTTCCTCACCATCTCATTGATAGTCTCTGTTATTTTGGGAGAAAAAGAATCGGGCCTCATTAAATGTGATATTTGGCATCTTGCCTGAAATCTCATAAAGTAGATGTCCTTTTTAGATCATTTGTGTCATTTTCCTCGAGATGACCTCTACTCTCTGGCCACCTGGGGAACCCATTCTGTTACCAAGGCATTTACTTTCAAAAGAGGGGGAGGAGAGAAAGATTCTGTTTGCACACCTGAATACGAGTCCAAAAGCCATTGCGATTTCTCTGTTCTCATCACCTTCACCCAGGCTAGTCGCTGGGGATGAGCCGTGGGGACACCGGGTACTTGCATAGGAGTAGGAGAGGACGTTTTCCAGCCTGGACCACGATAGTGTAGCCCAAGCCAGAAGTCTGCCAGCACAGAGCCTCTAACAGTTGGATCTGTTTACCTAACGATTAAATAGTATTTTCTAAATAGCATAGGAATGTGCAGTGATATTCCAAGAAAGATTTTAAAAGGCCTCGTTATCGTCCAGTGCAGGGAATTAACACTGCCGGTGCACCCTGAAAACGTGCTACGTGTGCCTCTGCACTGCCCTGAGTGATGCCAAGTTGGGCGAAGGTTTTATGGCAAGATCATTCTAAGACAGACGTTTCAGGCTAGGTTCTGCTCATGCCTACCAAAATATAGAGTAGACTGATGAACTGTGTCGCGTGATCATTTTTATTTCATAATGTGGAAACTGCAGATTTATCTTTTAATAGCTTCCCCCTCTACAATGTGTTACTTTAAAGAGTTCCATAAATAGATAGATGATAGCTAGCTAGCTAGATAAGTAAATAAATGGCAGATGAAAGAACATGTTGGATTCATTGCCTGAAAATGGTAAGACTCAAATATCATCTTTTAACAGATTTAATCTTAGAAGGATAACCACAGGTTTCCCCCTTCTATCAGAAAGGATTTTCGTGAAATCTGACAGTATACAAGTGTCTCAGATGCTGAGATCATTGCTTCAGTTTCGACGTACTTATCTGTACATTAATGAATCCTTCCCTAAGAAAAGGAACAAGAAAGAGGAAATTTATTTAAGAAGGTGCAATGATACTTGCCTAATTCCTCCACACTCGGGGATGGAAAAAACTGAGGGTCCCTATAAGAAAAAGCCGCTACATGGAAGGGATCCTTTCTGAAATTAGTTCTTTTCAAGTTTGTCCTCTTAAAACAGTTCCTGAGAGCCTGAGATCTGACTGCACCCGTGTTCAATCTGGGAATGCAAGGAAGACCCTCATGCTGGAGCTGTTGGTGAAATCCTAAGAAAGTTTGCTCGACTGGCTTTCTTTTATAATGAGCATCAAACCGTACCGCGGAAAACCCCAACTATCGAGATTTCTGTAAAGATTTGAAAACCTAGTATCTGGATTTCCTTCTTTCCTTTCTCTTTTTCCTCCTTACCCCGTCTCTAACCACAGCAGCAAAAAAGATAAATCTGGAAAATGGGCCGGAAAATTAATAGAGCAAAAATCAGATGATCTGGAGCTGACGATCTTATTTAAAGAATGTTCCTGGGGCGGCTCGCGGGTGGGGTGGGGGGCGTCCCAAGGTGAAGGGCGGAGCCTTTTAGGGCTGAATCCCGCTCCCTCCCTCTACGCGCCCACCCGGAGCGCCGAAGAGCCGGGAGTTTTGATGTCCCTGGGCGCTCCACTCTGGCCAAGGCAGTCCTCTTGGAAAACTTAAAGCAAATTCCAATACAAATCCGAGTCCCCTGCTGGGGCGCGGGCGCCGGGTGGGCGCGGGGCCCTCGGGCGCGCGAGGTATGGCCGCCGTTAGCGCCCCCGGGCGCCGGGCGGCTTCTAGGGCATCTCCGAGCGGGGGCGCATTGCGGGCGTCCGGAGCAAACCGGCCTCCGCGGGCGCAGCCGCGGGTCTGGGGCAGCAAGGACTTTCCGGTGGCCTCAGGCAGCCGACGGACCCGCCCCCGTGGTCCCTGCCTCCTCTTTCCAGGCCCGGGGCAGGGATGCTCAGGGCTAATGGGGCGAATGGGCCTCACAGAGCAAGTGTATACAAGGACGGGGGCGGGGTGGAGGGTGTGTGCGTGTGTGTGTGTGGGGGGGGCGGGTACATGGAAAGTGGGAGAGCGGGAGACCTCAGCATCCTCCCTGCCTTCATCTCCTTCATTCCAGGCGTCAAGATCCTTGGCACCAGAAGCTCCAGCCAGCGGTCAACATTCCAGAGCCACCTCCCAGCTCCTCTCCACATCCCTGCCTTTGTCTACACTTACACGGGGCAGGAGTGACTTCATGGGTCCAAGGACTCAACTTAGGTGACTGCCTTCTGGCCCAAGAGCAGTGACCTCTGAGTCCCTCTGATGGCCGATGGTGACTAGGCGTTAGAGGAAGAGGAGCCAAAAATTATAAAGACCCTGGGATGGGACAGGGTCAGGGGCAAAGGGTAGAAGCCCTTGCTAAGGACATGCTATTGTTTTTAGGAATCATGGTGATCTCAGGGTCTGTCAGTCACGCTACAAACAGATTCTTCCTGGCGGCAGGTGGGGGCCTGGGAATAACCTCGAGTTGACTCCTGGCGATTAGGGTCATAAGCCAAGGTTGGCCTCAGTTAGGAATTCTCCCCCAGCCCCTGCACATCAGCCCCTTCCTATTCTCTGCTCCTCTGGGCCTAGTTTGGGATCACCTATTGTTCTGGGATCCTCAGGCCTGCTTTTCTTCTGGAGAACCCGCCAAAGGAGGCCAGAAACCCACTTCTACAGGCTTCCAGAAGTGGATGAGGTCACATAGAACCAGGGCAAATTTTGGTTGCAAAGAGGGAATCTGGACCGTTGACCCGATTTTTCAGCCTAGGATTCCCTTCCCAACCAGCCTTGGGGATTCATTCAGGAGGGTGGTTTCCATTCGTCCCTGCCCAGTTCTATAAGGTTTCTGGGCCTCTGCTATTCCCTAACCAAAAGAACCAACCACAAGGAAAAACCCTCCTTTGGAATCTTAGCTTGGAAATACTCAAGGTTGGTGATCAGAATATTTAGAATAAGCTCAAAATCCAAATCTCCAGTGTGCAGCTCACACCCAGGCCTGGGCTGGGCGGGGTGGGGGTGTGGGGGGTGAACACAGAACTATTTCCTCTCCTCCCCCTCCTCTTCCCAACCTCCACAGACACCCCTCCCTCATCCTCCCTTCTTGAATTAATGCCCCTTTCTAATCATAACTAAAGATACAAGAATCTGTGGAAAAGGGAGGAATGTGATTTTGCAATCCAAAATCCTAATTATAGGAAAAAATTGTTATTTAACAAAAAGAAAAGAAAAGGAATTTTTTTTGAGCAAGGGAAGAGGTGCTCAGTAGATGATTATGATTTGGGTAAGGAACTGTGCATTCCAATCATAGCCTCTCGGTGGAAAATGTGTTCTGTGAGTTTCTTAAAACTGTCCAACTCTGAAGTAAATTCATATAAAGATCTGATCTCTGTGTGCTGTGATGTGGTCTTTCTATATATCAGCCTTATTATGTTGGGCAAACTTACGGAAAACACACAGACAAAGGGCTTTCAAATTTAAACAATAAAAACTGTCGTGATGCCATAAAACCTATTGCGGGGACCACATAAATATTGGCATAGCATGTCTGACTAGTCCAAAATTGTCACCGCTGTAAAATCACAGATGAATATATTTATAAATGCCTCCAAATTAAGATGTTAACAATTTCTCCAGATCTCTCAATTTGGGTTTGAGCTCCAAAATTGTCTTCAGAAAGGAAACACACATGCAGGCATATTTGAAAGAAATTCGCACTCGAATCTCACTTGCACCTGGCGTCTGTATACGCTGGGTCCGACTTTAGCCAGTGAGCAAGTGAAATTCAGACTGGCAACTGGGATTATTTGTGGGGCTCTTGCCTTCGAAGTCCTCCTCGCCATTCTCTCTTCCCTCCTTTCTCACCTCCCACAGATGGTGCAGGGAACGGCCAGCCTGGGGTTTTGCTATGCCTTCGTGCAGAGCGATTTGATTTGCTTTGTTTTCTGTTTTGTCTCTCTCTAAAGGGTAAAGATGTTCCCACATTGTTGCAGGACTGTACTTCTTTATGCCCGACAATCATGAGACAGCCTGGGAGACTGAAATTCTCTCACCCTGTCCCCTACCCCCGCTAGAGAAAAAATGCAAGACAGAGCTGGGTTTGTTCAGGAGCCGGGGCGGAGCGAGGCTTGGAGAGAATTCCCCTTTTCTGGGGCTGTTTGATGTCTAGATTTTGAAGATTTATATCAAAAGTGAGAAAAGCAGTGTTATCAGAAGGTGGGTTAAGGCTCCTGCTCTGTTTTTAAACCAATGCAAAAACAAACAAGCAAATCCTGATTCAGACGGCTGGACCCTGGGCCACCTCCCTGATGGCTGCAGTGTGCCCTGCCTTGGACGTGGGACATCTTTTAGATTTAGGATGGGCCAAGAGTGAGAATAAACTTCAGGTTTCTCTTATTTATCTCAAAACAACAAGGAAGGCAGCGATTCCAAATTAATCATTCAGCATCCTGGAGAGCACTTAGAAGTGGCCAAAACTAAAGCCTATCACTGTGGATAAATCTTCCCTAAAAACCTCAGAACTTTCTTCAAAGAAAGGAGCAAAATTACTTTTTAAAAAGCCAAACGAAAGTAAATCGCAGTGGGGAGGCTTGCAAATCAGCAACCTAAAGCTGGTGAGTCTGGCTTCCTCTCCCCTCTCATCGCATGCTTCTAGGAGACGTGAGGCCCGAGAGCTTGGCTGTGTGTTTTACTGGCACAGAAATCAGACGGCTGAAGGTTGTCACTCATGTATTTTAGTCTTCCGACCTATCTTGGTTAGTCTTTAACCACTGACAGGCAAAAAATAGAGATACCTGTGTGGCAAGCACACTTTTAAATATATTGATTGGCCTAGAATACCGGAGGAGTACATTTTATAAAGCCAAGAGTGTGCAAATACGGAAGTAAGTTGGCCTCAACCAAATCAACAGGAACAACACAAGCCTCCCAACGTACTGTACTCGGGAAACTTTGAATGTGTCAGGAGCGACGTCAGTTACTTAGACGGGGAAATGCTGGGAATGTGGCTACTGAGACAGCTGTGCCCCATGTTCCTGAGGGTGGCAACCATTTGCCCTCTGCTCACTGCATTTAGCAGGAAAGCTGGTGGTTTGGCAAGGGGAGGGCCTATTTAAGAACAGAAGTATCTAGAATGGACATTACTAAATAAAAAACTAAAGGGATAAAGCAGAAAAAAATCAAAGCGTTAGAATTATGCCTTCAGTAATAAATAGAGCATTTCCCATTGGGGCGGCCTGTGTTGAAAGGGGCCCAGGTGGTTATGGCATGGAGGCAGATAAAGATGATATCTAGACATCATTTCCTCACCGAGATCAGGAAGTGGAATCTCTGCCTATTTGATGTCAATCTATTAATGTGTCAGATACATTGTAAAAAATTATTACACGGTTCTTCAAAAAGGAAACATGCAAGATGTGAGGAAATTAAAGGTAAGTGATTTTGTGAAGGCCTGGGAGCAGAGAAGGGTGGGAAGCACATGGAGGGGTGTATTTAACTAACTTCGTATTTTGCCACACATTGTTTTCAATTATGGCTACGTCTGATAAATGAACACGTTGGACATTGTGGATAAAATACAATACTATCTAGGGCCTATGAGAAAACCAGGGTGCTTGGCTCCCCTAAAGCTTCTGCCCATGGCATCTGCTTGGGGAGGGGGGGGTCAAATACTTTTTTCTTCTTAGTAAAATTATCTGCCAGAGAAACAATGAAGCGTGAAAAAGTACTATTTAGAGCGTGCAGGACCACATATGCTTTAAAAATGCTAGCTGTTATTATCAGGGCAACTTCCCTTCATATAAATGTACGTATATATATCTTTTAAATTTCAGTGGATTTTTAAAACGAATATTACGGGTTGAAAACAATTGCACCTATTCAGTTTCTCGCATCGTAAAGTGGGAAGCACCAGTGCGCTTTCTTATGGGTCTGTATATAGGACCCTCAGAGTTAATTAGTATGGATGTTATGCATTTAACAGTTTTGTTCTCTAACACAATCATTTTTCTTTAAAAAGAGACTGAAGAGAAGTCAGGGGGAGGTTGTTTTCCACGACTGCAGATAATAATAATAATACTATATTTTGAATGCACATTTCGCACATAAATGTCATTTTGTGAATACACTGGTAAGAACACGTTGCTGGGGCTTCCAAAATGTGGCGTATCCCACTGATGGCTCCAACTTGCAAGTGGGCTCAGTTCTGTAATTGGAATGAAAGGAATTTGAACACTATTTAGACAAAGACTCAAATGCAGTGTAAAGGGAAAGCCAGATTTCCTTACATATATATTTTTAAATCTAGAGACTTATTTGTAATAAGGACATTTAGGCAAAATTTAGGATTTCTTTGTTAAAAAAGCATATATTTGTCTTCACCCCTCACACTACATTTCAAAGTTTTTGTAATGGTTATTTCTAAAAATGTCTTTCACTAGGCGTTAACCTTCTCTTAAAGCCAGCCACCAAAACCCCATTTTTGCCAGTACCTCTCTACTCTGCTTTCTAATGTTTGGGGCCAAAACCTGCTTATTATATTGAACTGCCTTGTAGAGTCCTACCAAAATGCTTAATGGTTGCACAACTGTATTTTTCTCCCCAGTTGCATCCTCATGAGAGAACTGCAATTACTCCATCCTGAATGTCACTCTTATTTTGAGAATGTGTTTGTCTAAAATCTCTCGTCTGATGCCGAGCTTTCTGCATAAGCAATATCTCCATTTCTGCTTCTTCAGAGGGAGACTGCGTGTCTCTCAGTGGGGATCAGAGGAAAGAAAAATCTCGGGGACAGCTAACTTCAGGCACAGGGAAGGAGGTTTACTACTAAGACTTTTGTTAAGCAAAATTAAGTGTGGCTTCAGGAGCCCTACCCGAACTGGCACAGAGAGGAAGGTCAAAATGTAGAGGGTGTACGCTGTCTTCGTGTTCTGTGAAAAAGGGGAAGACAAGATGATAAACTGGCCAGAACTCATCAGCTCCAAGCACAACCTGTTTTCTTCAAAATAAGGCCTTCATTCAGAGTTGCAATATTATCTTTTTTTTTTTTTAAAGAACAGAAAACAAAATAAAACAAGTCATCGTGTTTGGCTATACTTTCAAAACAGCGTTGGCTTTGTCTGACATTCTGTTAGCGTTCTAGGGGAAGGTGACTAGGAGTGCAAACTGCATGGATCTGTAACATTAGTTACATGAATTTGTGTCATTTTAAAATAGGTCAATGCTGTTAGTGAAGGTAGCTTTAAGACTTTCCAAATGATCTTTAAGTTAGCCCCCACACACAGCCTGTTTTGGGGTAAATATCAATAAATCAAAGCACAGTCTTTATCCCACCAAGGCATTATTTTTGGCTTGTATTTCAAGCACTAAGGAGATCTGAAACCATTACCAGCTTGTCTAAGTGGAGAAGCCCTCCGCTAAATATTCACAGTGAAATATGATTTAATAACACAGTTTAAACCCAGATGTGTACTTGGCATGATGTAAGTGAGGGGTGGATGTTTCTTTTTCCTATTTAAGACAGATGACCTTCAAAGTTAAAAAACAAACAACTTTGATTTGTCCAAAGTGTTGATGTTAAATCTTGTCAGGCCTTGCTAACAAGAAATCACCGGGCGTCAGGGAAGAAGGAAAAATAATCAATTTAAGCCAAAAGGCAAGAATTGTTTATCTTTACCATTAAAAGTAGATGTGCTGGGCCACCTCTGCCATACCTTATTTGCCTGGCTTATTTCTCTGAACATGGGCATGCTGCTGGATCAGAAGCTCAGAGCAATGCTCAGAAGGCCTTGCTCTCTGGTGGGGATTTTTGTGTTTGTTTTCACCAGAGGGCAATGACGGCTCAATTCATTTGAAAACTGAAAACTTTGTGGCAAGATTTTGAGAGGTCATAATTTACATGTATATTAAATATTGCTAATTATTAAAAGGGACTGGCCTCCCGCCTCACAAACCAGCCTGTGTTTCACCCTGAATTATTGCCTCCCTACTCTTCCCTTAATCCTTCCTCTGGGCGAAAGGATACATTTTACACTTCTAATGTGGTGTTGGGCCCAGTTAAACTGTACACTAAGAAACTGAGTACAGAATCAAAAAAAAAAATGCAGTTTATTATTGTAGATTATTCTTTCTCTTGATATAACCAGAATTGAAAATGAAAGAAAAGCACATAGGAACATCACGCGTGGTTAGTTAGTAACTCAAGATATAAAACAATTTTGCACAGCAAAATATGTAAAAGAAAAGTAACTGACAAGATTTTTTTATATTTATTGTGGTAAGATTTACTTTTCATTTTTTTTTTTAAAGACAGGATGTCAGTCCCTGAAAATAACATTTACTGATTATTGCCTTTAAAACTGTGGATTTTTTTTAAGTTACAGAAAATCCAGTTCTGCACCACAATACAACTGTAAAAAAATCTGCATCATCTTAAAACTGTGCAGTAATGCCATTTTTATAACTGCATAAATTTTATTAGCGTTCTAAACAGTTTTGCAAATTTTTTTTGTATTATATGCTTGCAGGTTATATCTTAGTGCAATTCAGTCCCAAATACTTTAATTTTGAAAAAAAAAACATACATTTTGAATGTAAAATACCCCTACAGATATAAACGGGGTGTCTCCCCTTTTAATACTTTGGTTTTCAATACAGTCAGTGGTATAGCAAAGACTACACATACCCAACTTATATTTAAGTTGCAAGCACATGCTGTATAAGCTACTTTTTTAAACAGTCCCCTTGCAAACTCTACCCCCCTTAACATCACAACAGTAAACAATTTAGTGCATCAATCTTTTAAAAAATCTACAGCTAAACAGACCTAACTCTTTCAAATTTATCTATAACATTCCTTTATCTGTAGCATACATTTTAACTGGGCTAACAGATTATAAAAACTAGAATTAAATTATATACTAGAAACCCATAGCATTCCACGTTTGACAATGACCAAAAGCCAAAAAAAAGAAAAATAAAATAAAAATAAAACAAACCAAAAATAATGGGGCAGATTTCTTTTCTTAAAAAATAAATTTTAGACTGCTTTCGGCAACAGCACAATTTTAGTCCCCCAAGTGGGGTGTCATTCTTATTAAAAAGAAAACATTACGAGTTCTTTAACGTTTGCCATGTTAAATTTTTAACCCATTCTGGCATCATTGACAAGGAATGCCTTCAGTGCATTTACAATGGGAGGCTGAAGTTCTGAGTAACTCAAAGCAGTTTTGGAGCAGATGGAAACTTTCATGGGAAGAAGGTTCTAGGGTTGCACGTTTTGTTCTGAACTCAAAAAAGTCATGAGGCAATAAAACAAAAGTATGAATGCCATGCTATAAGTCTTCGAACGTCCATTTCCAAGCCAAAAGAAAAAAAAGAAAAAAAAATAATTATACCATACATGTCCAGCATGCAGGCTTTTTTTTATTAATATAATGTCTCTTTTCCATAAAGTCTTTGAAACAGTTATAGTTCATTGTTGCTAAGACAAAGTAGCAAGCATAATAATGCATGAGATGAGAATGAGTTTTTTATGGCAGACTAAACTCTCAGATTTGCCATCACAAGGCCAAAACTCACGAGTCACACCCAGAAGGTTGATGCAGGCTTGATTGTGGCAGGTTCATGTGGATTTTTTTCTCTATTTTAGCATAACAATGCTAAAAAAAACCCGATGGAACTCAGCACGCTGCAAGTCTATAACATTTCACATTTTTTTTTTTCCTTTGCAAGCTCAATCTTACATGAAGAACTCAGGAGGAGAAAAAAAAACTCAGGTTTTTTTTTTTTTCTTTTAGATGGGTGGAGAGGGAGTGAGGGTGGAGGTTGGGGGAAAAAAAGGGCAACACAGCAAGCTCCAAAAAGTAAAATTAAAAAAAAAAAAGTCCAAACAAAATAAAACACACACACAGAAAATGAACACCAGCTCATGAACTGAAGAAGAAGAAGAAAAAAATTATGTGAATGATGCAGGCTTCAAAGGTGAGCATGAAGAACTCTGCTGAGATCTTTGAACGTTGTGCAAGTGGGGGGGGGGGGTGAAAAAAAAAACAACCTAGCAAGTTATGGAGAATTTCAGATTGGCAATCCATGAGCCAGACATCCATTCCCTCCCCAACTTAAAAAGCGCCACCACCACCAACTCTGAGCAGGGTGTGTGTGTGTGTGTGTGTGTGTGTAGGGGGCAACGGGGGGCAAACTCGGTAGGGGAGGGGGCGAGGTGGTGGCGAGCGTGGCTCTGGATCTAGCAAGCCCACACCCGAGTCGGACCCCCACGGAGCACTTATCAAGGTGGCTAGCTGGGATCGCGTGTCAGACTCACATGAAAAACTCGGGAGAAGACGGGTTGTCGCTGCTCGAGCCGTTTTCTCGGAAGCCGCTGCTCACCAACTTCTCGTATTTCTCCTTGTACGCGTCCCTCTCGCGCACCAGCCTGGAGATCTCCTGCTTGAGGTGGTCGACCTGCTGCAGCAGCTGGTTCTTCTCGGACTCCAGGACGTGTCTCTGCTGCACCCTCTTGAAGCGGCAGGACTGGGCATAGCCGCGGTTTTTCAGGGTCCGCCTCTTCTGCTTCAGCCGGATCACCTCCTCCTTGCTGACCCCGCGCAGCTGCCGGTTCAGCTCGCGCACCGACATGGTCACCAGCTGCTCGTCGGAGAAGCGGTCGTCGAAGTGCAGGCCGCCGGCGGCGTGGTGAGGGTGCAGGGCGCCCCCCGCCCCCGCCGCGCCCCCGCCGCCTCCGCCGCCGCCGCCGCCGCCGCCGCCCCCGGCGCTGGCCGGGCCACCGCCGCCCGCGCCGCCCGCGCCACCGGCCGAGGCGGACGCGCTGCCCGCGGCGCCGGGCGCGCCGGCCGTCGGGTGGTGGTGGTGGCCGGCGGCGTGGTGGTGGTGGTGGTGGTGGTAGTGCGGGCCCGCGCCGCTCTGCGCCGCGGCCGCGGCGATCACGGCGGACACCACGGCGGCGGCGGGGCCCATCTCCTCTCCGCTGCCGCCCAGGGAGGCGCCGGCGCCGGCCCCGGCCGCCGAGGCCAGCTGCTGCGCCCCGCGCGCGTAGCCATCGAAGCCGCCCTGGAGCTGGTGGCTGTTGCTGATGAGCGCCTCGACCGCGTCCTCGGGGCTGAAGCCCAGCGCCTCGGGGTTCAGCTGCTGCGGGTAGCCGGTCATCCAGTAGTAGTCTTCCAGGTGCGCCTTCTGCTCGCTGCCCGAGCCCGGGCTGGGCGCCGAGAAGCTGGGGGAAGGGGGCACCGAGCTGCACGGCGTGCTCATGGGGGTGGAGGACAGCGAGCCCCCGGCGATGAGACGGCCGCACTGGCTGATGATGCGGTCGGTCTCCACCGGTTCCTTTTTCACTTCAAACTTCATCAGATCGAAGTCATTAACATATTCCATGGCCAGGGGACTGGTGGGCAGGTCGGAGTTGCTCATTGCCAGTTCTGATGCCATTCTCCTGCCGCCGCCGCCGCCGCCGCTCCGCCAGATGGGCTGCAGGAGAGGGGCCAGCGGGCTGTGCTGGGTGGCCAGCGGGTGAGCCAGCTTGCCGGGCTGGGGCGCTTCTAGCTCGCGCGGCGGTGGCTGGCCCGAAACCTCCGAGCGCGCACACACCCCCCCGCCCTGCCCGCGCCCCCCGCGCCCTCCCTCCCTCCCCCCTGCTCACGCCAATGTGCTCGCTCGCTCGCCCCGGCCCCTCCTCGCCTGCTCGCCTCCGTGCGCGCCGAGCCGGCGGCTTCAGGCTCGGAAAGGTCCTCCGCGGGCTGGGGTGGCGGCGGCGGCGAAGCTGGAGGAGCCCGGCCCGGTGCGCGGCGTCCCCCGCTCGCCGCTCCGCTGCGCGCTTTGCATAAGGAGGGCTCGCCTAGCCGGCCCGGGCTGCAGGCGGGGCGCGCGCGGCGGCCGCTCGGGGCTGGAGGCGCGGCGGGCGGCTGTCCCGGCGGCGCGGGCCTTGGCACGGGGGAGTTAACACTTCATGCTTCTCGCCTCCTCTTCTGCCTGGCTCTTTTTATTTTTTTCTTTCCTCTCTCTCTCCCTCGCGCGCTCTCTCCCTCCGTGCAAAGTGCAAGACAGAGGTGCAGCCCGGCTGGAGGAAAGGGAGGGGGGAGTTTAGTTCGTTCTTGCCTTTTTTTTTTTAAAGCAAAATAGCGAAGTCCTGGGGAAAGGCGAGGCAGAGAGCAAAAAGGGGGAGGCCGAGCCGACGAGCAGCCCGAGCTACAGCTCGAAGATGAAAAAAGATTTTAAAGCCTCTGATCCAGCAAGAAGAGTTTAAAGCAATTGCTGAGTTTTATACCACTTGTGACGTCAGGCCCAAAAGGGAAATTGACTGGTACTCCGGACCAATGGGAGGCGGCGAGAGCGGCCGCGATTAGCATAATAGTATAGAAACAAGGAAACTTTTCGTAGCTGTCAATCAGGGCCCAATCAGCTGACTGTCAGCTGGGACAGGCAGGCTTAACCCTTCCCGCGCCGCAGCCTCCCCGGGAGGGAGCAAAACCGGGCGCAAAGTTTGGGGCAAGAGGGAAAGGAGTTTTCCAGAGGGGCTGCGGGAACCCGGGAGGAGAGGGAGGACGGGCTGCTTTACTTCGGAGCGCGAGAGAGGCCTGCTTTCCGGAGTCCCAGCTTGTCCTCCACTCACTCTGCGGGGACTGTCCTGACTCCCCTCGCCTGCCTGCCCCCCATCCCCAGGATTGTGAATTCGCCCCGCAGCTTTTCCTCCTCGCTCCACCTTCCGCCCCCAGCTGTCTGTCCCGGGGACCTTCCTTCCCCGAGCCTGGCTGTGCCGGGAGCTCAAACTTGGCCCCAACTCTTTGTCCCTCTCCCCGGTGCCTGCGCGCAGGGGTGCAGGCGTCCGGACTTTGCGCAAGACACCGCCTCGCCGCGCGCCTGCCTGGGTGGTTTGCAGTCCGCGGACAGAGACGGTCCGTTTTAACACCCACTCTTAAATGAGGTGAAATAAGTTGTTGAGGGGCCATTACGGGCCGGGGCTGGCTGCCCGCTGGCGTCGGGCGCCCTTTGGGGGAACGAACGCCTACGCGAGTTAGGTCCGGGAAAACTCAGAGTCGGGTCAGCCGGCTCGGCCCTCGGGCTTCGGACTCTGGCCCGAATTTGGCATTTAGATTCATATTCATCTCTCTCTCTCTCTCTCTGTCCCTCTCTCTCTCACACACACACACACTCATGCACACACTCATACCCACGCTTACCCACCCCCTTATGAAATCTGACCCTGTTTATCAGGGTCCCGCGCGCCCTTTGCACTTTTACGTTTCACTTAATTATTTCAGATTTGATCGTGGAGAGGAACAAGGGGGAAAAACAACTCCCCAGCCTTCACCAGCTCCATTCGAAGGGTTAAATTTTAAACCGCGGTTTCTCGGACCAGCCCGGAAACCCAGAGTGGGGGCGGGGTGGGGGGGCTGCTTCTCCCCCTCCCGGTTGTAGATGCTAATAACTATTCAATTTTCTAGATCGATTCTTTTAAAGTTTATGCAAAAAAAGAAAAAGGAAAGATGGAAAAAGAAGAGGAAAAAGAAAGAACCAACAACTGTTTCTAAGATTTTAAAGCGATAGGCAAGTCGGAGAAGCTGAGATTTATTCGGAAAAAGCAAAATTGCGCTCAACTGACCCAGCGTTTGGAAGACCAGCCCGCCTGCTTGGATGATGGGACTGTTGATTCCTCCAATTAATGAAATGCATTTGGTGTTAATCATATTTATTTTACTTTATGGGACGGGGAGACGCTAGGAGGGTGCATTAAAAAAAAAAAAAAAAGAATCTGAAAAGCCTGCAAGAGGATCGAAGAGTGAAAACTATTGTTGGACCGAGTTGGTTTTTACCTCAACAGCGCCACCTTTCGGCAAAGGTCAGTTGAAATTGATCCGTGTCCAGTTTTGTTGATGAAGTGAAAAGAAGCTGGTTTCCCAAGGTGGGAGGAGGAAAAAGGCACAGACAGTTTGACTGCCATGGGAGAACCCGACCTTGTAGGAAAAGGATTGAAGACAAAGCTGGCAGATGCGGGAATCATTTTTCCCCCCCTCTCCCCCTTGATTGTCGACAAAGAGGCCAGGGGACACAGAAGCCTTCGGAGAATAATTCTGGCTGAGAGACTTTTGCAAGTGGATCCCATCTAACGGGGCCCCCAAACCCTTTAGAAGGGCCAGGATGGATTGTCAACGGGCGTTATGGCAATATCAATAGAATTAAAGTTACTTGTAATTCAGTGATAGATGAGATGTCTCTAGTAAGTAAGATTAAGTGCAGTGCTATAAAGTTGTTTATCTGAAAAGTAATTCTCAGAAAACCTGACTTTTGACACTTAGTCATATATTAAGCCAGCGTCTTGAACATTGCACTTCAGAATGCTCACCCACCCTCAGCGGAGTTGACTATTTATAACGAGACCTTAGGTGTCACTCATTGGCTTCAAACACCAGGTTAGACCTGAGTTAATTTCTCTGATGCTGGCAGCCTTCAGTTCAGCAGACCTGGGAATCCCTAATGAGAGACTCCCCAAACCGTTCGTAGGCACATCATAACACTAAAAGACCAGCGCTGTTGGTATTTTCCAGAAAAGCACCTTTTCTTTTCATCATTACTGCAGAGAAGCTGTTTATAAGGGTAGTTTTGGTTTTATGGGAATACTTTGTAGGGATGAAATAAAGTGTGTCTGTTACCAGTTTGGAGAAGAAAGAGTGAGGATTATGTCAATATTTATGCAACCTAACAGAATTCCTTTGCTTTCCTCCTCTTAAACAGTGTTTTACCTAATAATGAAGTTAAGGGATTATAGCTTATGTATTCAGAGGAAAATCCACTGTTTAAATTACATAAACATATTATGTCATTTAGCGTTGTCCACAGCAGTAGTTTTCTAGATCTTTTTTTATCATTAGCCACAAATGTCTGAAGTTTTATTTTTCATATAAAACTATGAATTTGTGTATTTAGGAAGAATTAGTTATTTTTTGTTTATGATAATTTTTTTTTATCATTTTGCATCACTTTTTTGTTAAAAGCTGTAAGATATGATCCCTGCCTCTCCTGAAAGTATTTTTGGCCAAGAACACTGAAACTGCTACATTTATAAATAAGCAACATTTATAAACAAAGTTCACTAATGACGAAGACTGCATGATATAGATTCATGGCTGTGCACCTAATTGTTGCAATTATATATCATTTCTAGAAATTAAATGCCCATGTTTGGGCAGCTAAATGTATTATTATCTGCACTTTTTTTTATGGTTTATTTTAGTACACTGCTGTCAAGCCATAGTATTTTTCCTTCTGTAACTGCAAAGTCTTTTATACGCTCCCATTTTCTCTTGAAAAAAGAAAGGATCAGAATTTTTAGATGTGTAGCCATAGTGCTCTCAAGCTTATAACTTAATTCTCATTTTTGTCCTTTTTACTTTATTATTTAGTGATTCACAGGGGTGTCTAAACATTTACAGTCCTCTGTTAGCAGCGTTTCTTTTGTAACAATTGAGCTCTCTCATTTTAATTAGTACTATTCAGATTTTTGATTCTCTACAATTAGAGCAGGCCACATTTCTTTAGACTCCTTTGCTAACATTGTTTGTTTCACTTCTATCCAGGCCAGTGTAATCCAAATACAATATGAACTGTGTTTCCTTACTGCCTAATATCCCCTTGCTATATATACGCTAGTAATCTCTGTAGAACAATATAGAGTAATTTAGAAACCATGCGTTTGTCATTATTGACCAATTCAAACCAGTAGCATTAAAGTTTCTGAAAGCAGTGAATATTTATAGAGGAATTTGGTGGGGGGAGAGCATGGGTCGGATCATGCAGAGGATTGCGAAACTGTAACATCAAAAACACAATTGTAGTTTCATGTCAGTCCATATATAACAACTTCATGCAAAAAGAAGAAAAAAAAACCCTGTTCATATCCAAATTACAATGATTAAAAGCTAAAAACAATATATTTTTCCTGATTGTGAGTTATAGCAACTCAAGTATAGCGTGTTGTAATCAGACATATATAATCTAAAAAGAACACGATGTATCAAGTGCAGTGTCTGAACAGTCTGTTTACCCAGGAGCAGGTTTTATGGTGCAGAACTAACCAGTGTCCACTACATTTCGCCATGAAACCAGCTACATTGATTGAGAGAAGAGTTGTTCAGAGAAAGTGAATGATAAGGTGTAGAGTGTTCCTAGGTCTAGTGTCAGATAAATCCTTTTAACAGTCTTTAGTTAGCAGGGTAAGTAAATCACCAATCACTGTTAGCAGATTCATGGAAGAAAATTAATAGAATCAGACGAGATAATCTGATAAGGGTAAAATTGCTGAGGAAACAGTCTTGCCTCATGTTGGAGGATGTGAAACAACAGTCTGATTACTAGGAGTTGTTATGAATAGGTGAATTATGTGCTAAATAATCATCAGAGTAATTCGGCATTTATTAATTCTTTTCTCTTTAAGCAATTCACAGTTGTAAGTTAAAGCCGCTCTCTCTTTGAAGACACATCTTTTATAATTTTTATTAGAGGTAATTTATTATTTGCATTACCTGTATTTACTTCATAATTGAACATTTTGCATTCAAATTTATGTAATGCATTATGCTTGAGAATATATTTCTGCCTGATTAGCATAAATAGTCACTTACCTCATGAATTACTAACAAAGTTTATTTTAAAATATAGGTTTTTTTATTAAGTGGAACACAAACATATGTACAATAAATTCTGATCTTCCGGTGCAGTTACAGAACAACTCACGTTTGGTTTTGGGGAAGCTAGGCAAGGGGAGGGAATAATCATGGGGAGGAAGCGAAATATAGACAAATGAGATTTGTAGATTTCTTTCAGGGGGTGTTACTTAGATGGGGGGTATACCTGGGGGGGTGGGGACAAAAGTGCAAAGGAAGTTGCTAGGCTCCTCATATACTGTTTAGATTGCTTACTGAGTGATCTCGACATGGACTGAGGATTTTGAAAAAACCTGTAACTCGTCATCTATAACTTTGTGAAGGACCAGGTAGCAAGTGAATAGCATTGACGGAGTTGGGGTTTTTTTTTATGCTTATTTTTTGTTTGTTTATTTGTTTGTTTTGGGATCCCCCCAAGTTCTACCTTAGAACACAATACACATCATTTAATAAAATACTTGTTTGTTTTGCGCAAGAGATGTGAAAAACCAGATGTTTTCTCAAGTGAGAATTCCGGGGAAGGTCTCCCAAAATTTGCTCCAGCTCTCCTCCCTTTCTTCACCCGACAAAGACCCAATCTGGCCTGGCAGACAGCAGGTGATTAATAAATAGTTTTGTGTGTACATGAACGGTTGAAAGGGCTTCTTCTGGTTTTAGGTAATAAATGCAGACGCAAAATGATGAGACCTCTTTCCTGACTCTTGCCTTTCCAAATCAACAGAGTCCCGTGGTTTTCTTTTTTTCCTCTCCTTTTTCAGGGCCTAGCTATCTCTTTAGATTTTTCTTTTTCTTCAATTAGGGACTGCTTACAATTCTCTCCTCCATTGTCATCCCTTTTGATCCTCTTCACAGCTTATCCCGATGAGGGAATTTGTCTCGAAAGCACTCAACCCTTAAAATTGGGCTGAAATTAGAACTGATAAAAAAAAAAACAAGAGAAATAAAAAAGGGTCTGATATTAGGACAGGGTTTATTCATGCTGTGTGTTTCATGCCTGATAACTCAGAGGACAGGCTGGCAGTGGTGCTTGTTCTGTAAAGTCCCTCTCCTTCTTACTGCTGGGGATGGGGGGGCGGCGGGTGGGGATCCGTAGGGCCTGTTCCAGAGGCATTTAGCAGCCATTCGACCTGGGAAATGGAACCTGGAGTTCTAGAAAACACAAACCGAACTTAAATACTTCTCTGATTACCAGGAGGAGTATGGTGATGCAGATGATTTGTGAATTTGTGTGTTTCTGAATTTCCTTGGCTGGGGGCCTGAGAAAAAGGATCCCTCATGGCCCTGTTTTATATCTTAGTTCTTGCATAATGGGTTTTCCTGAGCTTTCTCAACGTGCTGTTCTCTTCCTTGAAAACACCAAACATGCCCAGTGACACCCTCGCAGCATCGGCCATCACCGTAGTGCTCCTGATCGGACAAAGAACAGAAGTGGGCTAAAGAGCGCCCCCCACCCCGATGTAAAATAAAGTCAAACTTATAGACTTTTTGCTAGTATTTTTATTTAGTAACTTTGTAACAGTGATACATGCTGTTTGTTAGATAGAAACATTCGTACAAGACAGAAATAGGAGGATGTCAAACAAAAGAACCACTGTTCCTCATCTCCATCCCAACCGCCTTGTCATGTTTCAGGTGTTACCATCTATAATAATCGAGGTGCACGTGTATACTTTTTTACAGAATGGAACCATATCAGGCACACAGTTCTTCAACTTGTGCTCCCTGCAACACATCCACCTTAACCATCCCAAAAAGCAGTTTGGGGCACTCTTCTATTCTTTGGCAGAATTCACTTAATAGAATCTCAGACTGGAGGGAGTTTAGAGATAGGACCTCAACATCCTCCTCCCAACCGACGCACAATTAGAATCCGCTTGGCAACACGGGCATGTGAATCCACAGCATGCAGGGCCGATTTTACTAGACACAGCAGAGATGGTGCTTAGGCTCCGTGAGACTGTCAGAGGCCCAGGAAAACATTCTCATTTCTTTTAAAATAAGACAAAAAGAAATGAATATAATCTAGCATAGATTATATCCATCATGATACCAACACAGTCATAAAATATAATTAAATTTTTATGGAAGAAGGGGTCCACGGAAACCAAAGTGTCCAGTCCCCACAAAAGTCCAAGTGTGGCTTCAACAGCATGTACTTGATCACCTCCAGTGACAGGGTGCTCACTACATCTCAATTTTACCTTCCCCCCTGTTCATCTATCTTCCCACAGTTCTTGAGGTGGTCAGAAAAGGTTTTTGTGTGTGTGTTTGTCTAGTATGAAGTCATGTCCCCTTTTTCTATGCATGAGTCCTGATTTCATACACTTGTAAGGCCGTATCCAACGAATCTTTACATCCCTCAAGGTCTCCGAGGAGTAGAAGACAACCAGTATGACACCGTCTGCCTGCCTTTCATTTTTCGTTCTAAACGGTTGGTGCCTTTAGCATTTCCACATAAGCCTGAATTTCACGTGCCCCTGCCTCCCGGTTGCTGACTCCCAGACGGGCCCACCTGGTTACTGTCCCCCTCTGAGTGTTCGAGTCCCAGAACAGGACCCAGATCCCCAGGTGTGAGCCTCACATCACAGAGGAAGCACCACCCTCCGTCTCCTCCAGCCAGAGTCTGTCTGCTTCTCCTGCAGACCATGATTTCACGAGCTTCTCCGGCGGACACAGAACACCAGTGAGTCACTGTGTGTGCCCCAGGCCTTTTCTTCTCACATTTCCCCCCATCCTCAATTTGTGTGCTTATGTTTTTAAACCCAAGCACAGAAATGTACAACAATCCCCAGTAGGCTTCATCTCATTAGAGTCAGCCTGTTCCCTGCTCGTCTAAATCTCTTTGGATCTAGAATATGCCATCAACTAGTTTTAATTTGCTTCTCAGCCTTGTGCCAGCTGCAAATGAAATTGATGTGCTTTTTGTATGACTTAACCTCTCTGTAGCTGGTCCCTCATCTGAAAAATGGGGTATTGTCAGGATTATAGAATGTGCCAAGTGTCTTCTACCGTGCAGGGCCACAGAGGAGCTCCGTACATGGTGGGTGCTCTTCTGCATTTCCTACTGTCACCATGAATTGTTGATAACAACATCGGACAAAGCCCTGTGGCACCCCAGTAGAGACTCTGCCTCCCAATCCCCAATCATTACACAAAATGTTCCACTGGATTATTCAAGTCCCCTAGTGGACATTTTAAATTAAATGGGCCTACAACATCACTTATCATCAGGGAAATGCAAATCAAAACCACAATGAGATATCATCCCACACCTGTTAGGATGGCTGTTATCAAAAAGATAAAAGATAAGTGTTGGCAAGGATGTGGCAAAAAGAAACCCTCATACACTGTTGGTGAGACTGTAATTTGGTACAGCCATTATGAAAAACAGTATGGAGGTTTCTCAAAAAATTAAAAACAGAGCTACCATATGATCCAGAAATCCTACTTCTCTGTACACATCCAAAGGAAATAAAATCAGTATCTCAAGAGCTATCTGCACTCCCATATTCATTACAGCATTATTCATAATAGCCGGGATATGGAAACAACCTAAGTGTCCGTCCATGGGTGAATGGATAAAGAAAATATGGTTACATATACAATGGGATATTATTCAGCCTTATAAGAGAATGAAATTCTGCCATTTGTGACAACATAGATGAACCTGGAGGATATTAGCCAAGTGAAATAAGCCAGACACAGAAAGGCAAATACTGTATGATCTCACTTATACGTGGAATCTGGAAAAGTCTCACTCACAGAAGCAGAGAGTAGAATGGTGGTTGTCAGGGACTAGGGGAGGAGGAAATGGGGAGATGTTGGTCAAAGAGTACAAAGTTTAAGTTATGTAGGATGAATAAATTCTGCAGATCTTCTGTACAGCATAGTAACTATAGTTGTCGATACTGTATTGTATACTTGCAGTTTGCTAAGAGGGTAGATCTTAAGTGTTCTCACCACACGCACACACATGCACAGGTGCACACACACACACACAATGAAAATAGTAACTATATGAATTGATGCATCTTTTTTTTTGAGGAAGATTGGCTCTGAACTAACATCTGTTGCCAATCTTCCTTCTTTTTTCCTTTTGTTTTCTCCCTAAAGCCCCAGCAGATAGTTGTATGTCATAGTTGTACATCCTTCTAGCTGCTCTACGTGGGATGCCGCCTCAGCACAGCTTGATGAGCGGTGTGTACGTCTGCGCCCAGGATCTGAACCAGTGAACCCCGGGCTACCAAAGTGGAGCCCGTGAACTTAACAGCTAAGCCACCAGGCCGGCCCCATTGATGGATATTTTAACTAGCTTGATTATGGTAATGGTTTCACAATGTATATGTATGCCAAAACATTACATTGTTCACCCTAAATATATACAATTTCTTTTTGTCAATTATACCCCAATAAAGCTGAAAAAAACTGAATTGGCCTATTTGATAATTGAAGTAATTTTAAACTAAATTACCCCCCCCATGTCCTACACACATCCTGCTAATCAACTCTAAAATAACTACATTTTTTTTTTTTTGTGAGGAAGACTAGCCCTAAGCAAACACCTGTTGCCAATCCTCCTGTTTTTTTTTTGCTGAGGAAGATTGGCCCTGGGCTAACATTTGTGCCAGTCTTCCAGTCTTCCTCTATTTTATATGGGATGCTGCCACAGCATGGCTTGAGGAGCAGTGTGTAGGTCCACACCAGGGATCTGAACCTGCAAACCCCAGGCCGCCACAAGTGGAGCGTGCGAACTTAACCACTATGCCACCGGGCCGGCCCTAAAATAACTACGTTTTTATGGATAGGCAAAGCTCTCTGACAAAGAGGGCAGATTGCTTAGATAATTGTTTGTTCCACCTGCCCTGATCTTTGTAAACCTTGGCCATGTCAAAATATATGGTGGTTGTCCAAAGTTGGGACCTCAGAGACTAATAAAAAATAGATGTAACCTAAAAAAACTAAGTAGAAGAGCTCTGTGTATGTATAAAAGCTTCTTTGATGGCCCTGGTTTTTCTCTTAGATGGCCAACTTCCCTGCCATCTCCTGACGCCAGTTTTGAAGCTGGAAGGCTCCGAAGCGTTTTCCTGACAGAAGAGTTCAGAGTTACCGCGTCCACCTTTGAGCTGCAACTGGTTCCCCCGGTCTCTCTTGAAAGGACCTAAACGTGCAGTCTTTTGCACAATCTGCCCTTCGTGGCTCCTATCGCACCTCCCTTCAGAGAACCCTGGGGATGAGAGTGGGAAGGAGCCCGTGAGTTATTTATGACCTGTTCTCTGTGGTCTGTGTCCTGCCTGAGAGAGCTTGGTGCTGGCTGTTTCAGCAGACCCAGCTGGGATCATGAGAATGACAGGGACTCTTCAGGCAGGTATCACTGACTGTGGACTCCAGGCTCCCTGAAGAGCTGCTGATCAGGGTGAAGTGATGTGGGCACTGGCAGATTGGGGTGGGCGGAAGGTGGGCTGGTCTGGAGACAGCTTGCTGATTCACCCTCTGACCTCAGCAAAGCTCTTCACTGTCTTTCTCCAGCTCCTTTTTCAGGCTGCAAATGGGCTGGACTGCGTGAAGAGGTTAAAAAACTTCTGGATTGCGTGGAGGGAATGTTCTCAGCCCTTTGAGGCTGAATACAGGGTAGGTAGACATGGACCAGACACCTATAGACACAGACAGAGCTGACACGCTGGGACGCTGTAGAGCGTTGATGGGTCATAATGGCAAAATCAGAACATCTTTGGGGTCAAAACAACAAAGCCACCATGGCGGGGTCAGAATGGCAGGACTAAACCCTCCTGCATCTCCAGGCCAGAGGATGCTGTGGTTTTAGGTTAATAATGTTTAGAGCCTTTGGTGGCAGAGCAGTGAGGGAGTAAAGCATGGATTTCTGAGGGTCGCTGGGCAAGGAGACCCAGGAGATGCCGTGCTTTGGCACCATGCCAAGAAGAGTGTGAGTCCTGTTCTGTTCCAGGTGTGAGACCTAGGCAAGTCGGTTGACCTTTCTGGGCCTCAGTCTTCTCCTGGGTCAAAGATGGATCGTGATGAGCGTATATACCGAGTGTCTGGCACATGTCAGCCTCTTCCCTGGTGAGTGCTCAAAATAACGCGATCTGTTCACATGTGCCGAGAACTGTACTGACATGCTACACAGTTTCCGTGAATGGGCCCTAGTGGGTACTAGGGACTCGGAATATTTTATCTTCTTCTGTCTTTTATGCTCCTGCCTTAAAGCTGTAGTTACCCCTGAACCTTGCATAGTTCTTTCTTTTCCTTTCTCCTGAGTCTTTGCATGATTTTGCTCACCTGCAACTCCACCCCTCTCCATCTTCCCTGCCCTCTGTCCTATCTTCTGGTTAATTTGACTCTTTTTTGGGTGTTAGGTTTCCTCTTAAAAGCCTTACCTGAGTCCTTGTGCCCACTAGCTCTCAAGGCAGACTAGGTGTCCAATCTCTGGAGTCTCCATGGTGGCATGGTAGTTCCCCACCTCTCCTGTGAGTGTCATGAAGCTAGGGCCGACTCCTCTCATCTCCCTGTCTCCCTTGCCTACTACAGTGCTTGACACACAGTAGGTGCTCAATAAGTGTTTATTAAATGAAAGTGACTAAATGAATGCTCAGATTCCTCACCTCTTTTTTTGACCCATATAGAGCTAGCCCTGGTGGTCTAGTGGTTAAGATTTGGTGCTCTCACCTCCTCAGCTCGTGTTCATTTCCCAGTCAGGGAACCACACCACCCATTTGTCGGTTGTCACACTGTGGCGGCTGTGTGTTGCTGGGATGCTGAAAGCTCTGCCACTGGGATTTTGAATACCAGCGGTGTGGCCCATGGTGGACAGGCTTCAGTGGAGCTTCCCGACTAAGACAGAGTAGGAAGAAGGATCTGACCAACCACTTCCAAAAATATTGGCCATGAAAACCCAATGAATAGCAGCAGAGCACTGTCTGATACAGCACCAGAAGGTGAGAGGATGGTGCAAAATGACTGGGCAGGGTTCCGCTCTGCTGTCCACAGGATCACTAGGAGTCAGAATCAACTCTACAGCACTAACAACAAAAAACCCACATAGAATGTCCTGCCAAGTGTCTCAGAAAACATGACTTGCATGGGGGCAGGGGTCTGGCTGCTGTGTTGCAACATGACAGTTCTTACGTTCTCCTCTCACTAGACCTATTGGCCCATCCCTCAATTACCAGGATGCTTATCTTCTTCCCTCATTAGCCTATGTCTTCCTGAGACAGAATTGGATGGAAAACTTGTGTTGAGATGTGAAGGCCCTGGAACTGAGGTGGAAATCAATAAATCTTGCTGGGGTGAAATTTTGGATGAACGGAGGGATGCAGTTAAACGCCTGGATGTGGGTAAGGTGTGCTGTCTGTGTTCCAGCACTGGCTGCTGCTGGAGAGGTCCCTGTTCCAGCCTGGAGTCACAGCAGCCTCCCCAGGGCTTCAAGGCACATGGACACTATTTTGTAATCTTCAAATAAGAATGCCAGTCCTCCCCTATTTCCACATGCCCACATCTTGCCCATTCTTCAAGGCACAGCTCATGTGCACACGAGGCTCTGAGCACAGGGACTGGTGTCTAATAAGCATTTAGTAAAGGTTTGTTGTTAGTACAATGCCAGTGCCTCCAGAAGCCCTCCCCAACTCCTACCTGTCATTCATGGATCCCCATGGTTGTAGCTTTACCTGTTTTCTGGAAGCCTCTGTAGCTTTAGGGAGCAGCACGGTGTAGTGGTCAGGCAGAGCAGGGTTCAAGGTGGGATTCGGCTACTTACTCGCTGTGTGGTCGCCAAGGTGTTCTCTATATGTTCTTTGAATGTTGATCTTCAGCATATAGTGGCGTGCGAATTAGCCTTCTTTAAGCTGTAGGTGAAAAAACTTTGCCCTAAATTGTCTTAAAGAAAAAGGAAACTTATTGACTCACATGACCAAAAGGTGCAGAAACAGAGCTGGTTTCAGGCCCAGTTGGGGGCAGGAGTCAGGTGATGTCATTGGAACTGGCTTTCTTCCTCACATCGTCCCTGCATTCTACTGCGTGGACTCTAGACCAGGGCTCCCCGTGGGAGTATGATGGTTACAGCAGCTCCAATTTCTAAATCTTCCCGGGGTAGGTCCAGTGAGAGTCAGTCTGAGTCTTCAGTAGGTCAAATCAAAGTCATGGTTTGGGTCGAATTGGTTTGGGTCATTTGACTGGTTATCTGCCCACCCCTGAACCAATCCCTGTGACAAAGGGATGAAATATGTGGATTGACTCAGACTTAGACTCAGAAATGAGGTGGGCAGGGACCTGGCGAACTCTCTGAGCCTCTCTGAGTGTGGTGGAGGGGCTGTCCCCGCAGTGACAGCATGGAACCCACCATCAAATAATAACACTACTAATAGCCAACACATACATGCAACTCACCTCAGTCATAACTCATTGGATCTTCACAACAGCCCTATGAGATATGAGTGCTATTGTTTCCATTTGACTGAGGAGGAAGCTAAAGTACAGAAATGTTAGGGAGATTTTCTTAGGTCACTCGGCTGGTGAGTGGTACAAGGTATGAATCCAGATACGACTGCCAAGTTGACACTTCTAAACATTTCCTTTATTATCTGTTGCAAGACGGAGATAGGCAAGAAACAAAAAGACAAATAAATACTATACTGTAGTATACTATAATGTAATGTAGTATAGTGCAGTATCATATCATATAGTATAATATAGTATAGTATTATATAATATAGTATAGCATTGTATATCATCGTATCATATCAATCATATCATATCATATCATATCATATCATATCACCGCAGGCGTTGGTAAGTAGTCCATTTTTGTATCCATCCTGAGAACATCTATCACCAGCATGGCGTGTCAGAAGTATTGGATGAGTGTTTATCAGCTGACCAAACGAACCATTTTGTGTGTGTGGTGTGAATCCTTGATCTAAGAACCCTGTTTCTGCCATGGCAACATTGTTATCATTACATTCCTATATTTGTTTCAGTCACACAAGAAGAAAGAATGATGAAAAGGAGGAAGTTTGAGGAAAGATCAAGTGAGCTGAGGTTTCTAGACCTATGCGTCTCTGGCTTCCAATGGTGGTGGGTGTCTAAAGATGTCAAGCTGGACCTGTGTCCCTAAGACTATCTTATTGGACACTTTAGGTGGAAAAGATCTGAAGAGTTCTTTTACAGACAAGCGGAAAATGATACAGAGCTTTTGTACTTAATCTTTTTCCTTTCTTTGTAAAAAATGCCTTTGACATTTTTGAAATTTCCATAACTCTCTCTGCATTGCTGTTTGCTACACACAAAAATGCATTGGTCTGTTTGCAGGTTGTGAGTGTTCAAGGGCACAGTGTTAAAGAGAGAAGTGAAGATTTTGTGTTTTATTTAATAATGACACATATACCCTCTCCTGGCCTTCCCAAAGCATAAATATTAAGGCAAATAAATAACCTTGAATTTCCTGACTTCACTCCTGCCTCCCACCTTGTAGCCCAGTATTGTGAGGCATTTAATCAAAGCACAAAAGCAATGATAAAAATGCCCCTGAAATTATGTTCACATCTGCACTCAGAACTGCTAATATCTCGCCTCCTTCTACCATCCTGGTGTCATCTGATTTCAGTTCCTTTGAAGTGACTAAGAGTCTAGTCATTAATATAACACCCACCATCTTTATTGGAATTTACCGTCAGAAAGATCTGTTTCCAGAAACTCCCTGAGCTGAATGCAGCTGCCGTGCTAATCCTTCTTGGCCATTGCACAAGTCCATGCATTTTCTTTGTACTGGAATCACTTCCCAAACTTGACCACCAATATGAGATTGCTGTCCATTTTCTATGTCACAGGGAGGAAAGGCTTGATTTACAGTTGTATGATAGAGGAATTAGACCTCTAGAAGCTAGCGCTAAGTTGCCCACATTCTTACCTTTCCAACAACATTGGGATGGTTTGGTAGTAATGTAATGATAATGATGATGAGGATGAGGATGATGATAATAAACTACCACCTTATAGGAAATACAGGGGATAGAGAAATGATGCAGGCTCCATGAAGAAGCAATAATTCAAATCCAGAATATGGGAAATTCTATAAGACAAATGTTCCAGTTTCTTCAACAACTAAATGACCTGTAGCAGGGAGGGGGAGTTGGGAGGGAACTGTTACAGATTAAAACCGACATTCTTTTAGGTCTAAAAGTGGCTCAAGCCAGAGAGGTATTGGCAGACTGGTGGGCTAGCCGGCTTGTGGGGGAGGCAGGGACAAAGGCCATCCACACCACAGGTCCTTTCCCATGCCCCACCTTTCATCCTGGCTGACTCCTGTTTACCTATGAGATCCCCTTCCCTGGGAGGCCTTCTTTGACTGCTTTTCCCTAATCCGAGTGGGGTAGTGTATTTCCACTCCACATTCAAAGGTTCCCTGGCATGGCATTTGTGACTATACATTGTAATTACATATATTTTCTAAATTTCTAAATCTTGAGGTAATTGTAGATCCACATGCAGTTGAAAGGAATAGTACAGAGAGAGCCTGTGTACCTTCACCCAGCCTCCTCCAGTGTTGACATCTTGCATAACAAGAGTGTAGAACCACAAACAGGAAACTGACATTGTTACTATCCACCCACCTTCTACAGAGTTCACCAATGTTACATGCACTCGTGTGTGTGTGTGTGTGTGTGTGTGTGTGTGTATTTCATTCCATGCAATTTTATTACATGTGTAGATTTATGTGACCACCACCACCACAGTCAAGATATAGAGCATTTCCATCACAAGGATCCCTCCTGCTAACCTTTTGTAGTTGTCTTTTTATCTCTATTTCCCTCATGATTCTGTGAGCATCTTGAACCAGGGGTCTTATGTTTAATCTCTATGTCCTGGTTCAAGTGAACTCAAACCAGCATGTGACTTCTAAGTGGTCCTACACGGATGCTTGTGGAATAGATTCACATCCTGTCACGGTAAGAGAGTAAGAAATTCGGAATACTTTCTAGAAAGGTTTTGGCCAAGAGGGAGAGAAAATATTATGAAGCACAAAGCACTAAGGAGACACAATATTTTAGGACATCTCCCTCTATAGAAGATTGTGGAGATCTCAGTGGTAACTATGGCTTCATATTGCCTTAAAAAACCAACTTATCAGGTGATTCAAACAGAAACTTGCACTAAGGGAGGGATAGATTTCTCTGTGAAATGAAGCATGAACACCAGACTTTTATTTTTTGGTCCTAATATGGTTCCTTATGCATCATCTTTCCATAAATATGCAGGCTCTGAGGTTAATGCACTTGAAGATTATGGACTCATGGTGATTCAGGCCACGGGGACGTGTCTGGTTTGCTGGGGACAGTGACTTGGGAGCAAGGAATTGTAGGTACTCAGCAAGAGTCTTGGGATTTGTCTTCTTTAGACAATCTCATGACAGACTTTGAAGAAGGAAAGTTTTCTTCCATTGGCCCCTAGCCTCACTCTTGGGTTTCATCCTACTAATGGCAGAATTTTCAGAAAATGTCTTGGAGTAGTAGAGATCCTCACATTACCCCAAGTACCTAGTTATGTGCTTCACTGATGTATGAAGATGCCTATGAGACATCTGAATCCTTATGTTTTGATGAATGAACAAATATCAAATATGTCAGATGACTTTGAGCTCCCTCCAAGTCCAAGTCTTGAAAGGGCAGTGACCAGTAGACCCATTATTAAGATGACTAAGTGTCAGGTCTTCACTTATTGAAAGTTTGTTGTATGTCAAGCTTTGTGTTAGTTGAGTGGATAAAGGGATAAAAAAATCCTGTTACTCATCCGTATATCATTCCATCTGCCTGTCCATTCCTCCATCCATCATCTAGCTTTCCATCCATCAAATTAGCCATCCATCTAGTTTTATGTACAGAGTGCAAACTTTTTTTAGTAGCCCCAGGAGACATGTGAAAGGCCATTGAGGGAACAGCAGCTTTTCAAAGTCCTTTGCAATATCTGCCAGGCACAAACATATCTTTGCCTCTTAGACATAACAAGAACACCAACTGCTTAGAATATATGTGGAACCAGCTTATTGGTGACAAAAGAACCAATGTTATTTTCCTCCTGCTTTAAGTAAGAAACAAACTTGAGAATCTGAACACAAAAGTAAACTGTTATTGTGGATATGCCCTCTACCCACCAGCACTTAATATATTTTATGGTTTTGTTTTCCAGAAGTGAACATCTCATGGAATATTATTTTTTTTGTCACTGGTGTCTATTCATATCTCTAGGGGAATCTGCTACATATGGAAAGCACTGTGATTATTCAGTTTCACCTGAGGAAGAATAAAATTTCTCCTAACATCTTCACTGAGACTTCACTAGGCTTCATCGTGATGGAACACACCTCACAGATAGAAGTCTACTTCAAGAGGCTCATTCTCACTGGTCTCCCTGTAGTTCTGTGAGAACCAAGTGGTTTGGATGGAACTGAACATTCTCTTGAAGATTTAAAGGTGTGTCCTGTTGAAACTAGTTTAGGGACCAATGTGCACCTGAAACAACAGACTGTGTCATGGGATGAACGCTCCCATCTTTCTGCACTGTGCTGATCTTTTCCAGCTATTAGAAACAAAACCTAACTGGCTGGTCACCTAACTTCTTCAAATACAGTGATATGTTCTCACTGCAGGTGCCCTTATTGCAAAATTCTTGTCTATACAGGTTTTGCACAAATTCTTAACGTTATGCGACGAGAAGTTGAAAAGAGAAAAGGCATATATTAAACCAATGAAAGGGCAGGAGTAAAGATACAGGGGAAAATAAACCCAGGGCTTAAAACTGTGCTCATGTTGGTGTCTTATAGGAACAGAGAGCAGAGGCACTCTGATGGGTATAAGAAAGAGTGACAGCTGTCAGGCGCTGTGCTGTGTTTTGAAGTTCCCTGGTAGGATGCTGTTACAGCCATATAGCCTTATATAACCTACAGGGTTAAGGAGTAATTGCTGACACCCTATTCAGAGACAGGGCTTTGCTCATTGTTCTTCTTACAACTTGTCTTAACTAACTCTTATGGATGGGATGTTTAGGGGAGTTTGAAGGAGCCGTTTCCGTTCTCTGGCTTCTGTTTCACTGCTGTCAAATGTCAGAACTATGTCAAGGACCACAGAACTGCTGTCCTAGAAGTCTACAATTCTATACATGTATCCACATTTTTCAAAGCTATTTCCATTTTGAAGCATGTGGCAGTGCCTAACACAGTGCCTGGGACATGGTGGCCCAAAGCGATACTGGTTTCCTTCTTATTTCCATTTTGGGAGGCACTGGAAGGTGTCAGTATACCTGCTGGAATATCATCCCTGTTGTAAACACTTTGTTTCAATCAAATCACCCACCAACATTTGTTTTATTGTTATAGCTAATAACTCTTTCATACAGTGCTTTGGAATTTCCATTGGGAAAGGAAAAGTGTTGCCCGGGTCACGATGGGGTGGGCAGGGCCAGGACGAGATCCCAGCTCTCCTGACTTCTGGCCTGTACTTTCCAAGAGCCGGCATCACCTCTCTTTCTCATCCTCGCCGAGGTGTCCTTTACTTAGATGTGAAATGGGCTCCCCACCCCTCTGAGAATCTCTATTACAGGCGAGATCTGTGAAGAGTCTGACACCTGCATTCAATCAATAGATACGGTTACTGCTATTATTACTAATCATAGGCTTACCGAGAGAATTCATAGAAATGTGTGACTTGGCTTGTTTTTGCTTCTGAGAACTGGAGGTTAATGCTTGTTCCTTGGAGGAAATTCTGTGACTTAGAAAGAAAGAGAATCATATGCCAAATTGACCTTTTCCCTCAACTGTTGAGCAGTGCACAAAACTAATTAGCCAGGTTCTAAGTGGGTTGAATTCTGAGAGTAACAGGAAAAGTCGCTCAGTGAAGATGACACAGCTCGCAGGGCCCCCTGTTTATTCCCTCTCGGTGACTTCTGTATAAAGTGTGTCAGTTTGTTGGTAACGAGCTGGTTTTTCAGATGGGATGGCTTGGCAGCTTCTTCCGGGCCTCTAAGCCAGCAGCCAGGAAGTCAGGAGGGGCCCTGGGCATCGTAAGGGAGACCACAGCTGTGGTTGTCTTTTGACGTGCCCACCCTGTCTTTACCCAAGCAGGAAGAAAAAAAATCACAGATCTACTGTTGGTCATGCCTGATGGGCCACCTGCTAAGGTGGTGGGGGCCGCAGGGCCTGGCACAGGAGGACATATGTGAGGCAGAAGCCCAGGCTGTGGAACCTTCCCCAGGCGCCAAGTCACCAAGGGGACTGTGGGGGAGTGTTGTGGGGTGAGGAGCCTGGGCTCAGACCAGCGTGTGGTGAATATCCTCCCACACCGAGGAGCCAAGATGACTGCGCAGGGCGAGGGCGGGGGTGCAGAGTGGGGGGAGGAGGTGCAGGCTTGGGAAACAGAACCCGCCTCTTCTCCGTCTCCTCTGATGGGAAGCCAGGGCCAGTGGAGGGGTCTGGTGGAGGGCAGGGAGCCACCAAAACCACTTGGCTTTGGAAAGATTGGACTTGAGGTCTAACCTAAGCCTTGAGAAATCTCAAGAGAATATCCTCAGGTCCTTTAATTCTAGTGCAGACTTTAGATGATGTTTGACTATAAGAAAAGGAAATAATGATCCAAGTCACTTATTTTACTTCCCAATACCCCCAAAACATGCTTTATAGGGGTACCCTATAAAAGGTCACTTGGATCTTCATAATGTGCCCACCTTCTTAATCTTCATAATGTGCCCACCTCCTGATCAACTGATGCTTCCTGTGGTACCCTCTGAATGCTTCTCTTTCAGAGTTTATCATTGACTATTTCTTTGTCGTTTTCTCCACATACCTGTGAGCTCTTGGAGGGCAGGGATGGAATCTTATCTTCATATCTCCAACTGAGGATAGTAGCAGATGGTTTATTACATGAATAAAGGGATGGATGAATGAAAAGTCAATAACTGTGGAAATTAGATAATGCTGTGAATATAAGAGTCTGGGTTTCTTGGGTGGCCCCTGGGCTAGAGGGAGTTTCCTTGTCTCAGGATCCAATGAGGAAAGTTGAATCTGCTCCAGCCTTGAACGCTCGTGTGAGGATGGAAGCACGCTCATTATTTATCAGTATAATTAAAACCAGATTAAAATGCACCCTCCCCCCAAAATGACACAAGAACTTATATCTAATGTTAATGAATTACGTGTTCCTGGGTCTTTTCTGTTTTATGTTTTTTTCTATCTTCATTTCTCCTCAGCACAAGAGAATGTTCTTTTTGTTCTTGACTTTACCAGAAGTCACACTTGTATGTGGACAAAAAGCTAAGATAAGTTTCTAAGTAAAGGAAGCACCACGATTCTCTCAGTGTACATTGACTACTACCTAGGGAAGCCGTCTGCATTGAAACGGACCACATCCTTTCCATGAAAAACCCGCCGCATTGTCAACGCTTCTTTGACCTGAGCCTGCTTCCTCAGCATCTGTGGGGTCAAAGGTCAAAGTCTTCAGGCACTGAAGAGTGTAAAGGTCACCAAGAAAAAACTTTTTTCATTTCTCTGAAAAAGCAAAGCCCCTTTCCAGAGTTGTTTCTCCCCCTGACATACCAAGGAGAAGAGAGAGGTAGATTTTGAGAAAACCATCACGGAGTTTTTGAAAGTGACACCAGAGAGGAATGATCAAGAACAGAGACAGCAGCATCACTGAGACACCAGGCGGCCAGGCTCCATTGCTCCCTTACCTTCCCCTCACGTGCCTTCAGTCTCCAAAGTCTGTGGATGCCATCTTGAGTTCATCCTCACCCATCTTTGTGCACCACCATCTTTTTTTAAACAACTTTATTGAGATAGAATTTAGATACCATACAATTCATCCATTTAAAGTGCACAGTTTACTGTTTTTTAATGTATTCACAAGGTTGTACAACCATTACCACTATCTAATTCCAGAGCATTTTCATCACTTGCCTAAAAAAACCCAGGACCATTAGCAATTAATCTCCGTGTCCCCTTCTCTCCAGCCCCAGCAACCACCAATCTACTTTCTGTCTCTGTAGATTTTCCAGTTTTGGACATTTCATATAAATGGAGTCATACAAAATGTGGTCCTTTGTGTCTGGCTTCTTTCACTTAGCACTTTTCAAAGTTCACCCACGTTGTAGCATGTATCAACACTTCATTCCTTTTTATGGCTGAGTAATATTCCATTGTATAAATAGACCACATTTTGTTTATCCATTCATCTGTTGACGGACATCTGGGTTGTTTCCACCTTTGGCCATTATGAATAATACTGCTGTGAACAGTTGTGTATAAGTTGTGGGGTAGTCATATATTTTCATTTCTCTTGGGTCTACACCCAGGAGTGGAATTGCTGGGTCATCTGATAACACAATGTTTAAGTAATCATTTGAGGAATTGCCTGACTGTTTTCCATCTTTTTTTCCTGGGACCACACAATGGCATCTTGAGTGTTCTCTTTGCTCCTGGTGTTTTCCACTCCCTCCTGTCAGGTCTCCTCACTGCAGCAGCAGGGAGCAAAGTCTTTCATCCAGCAGACACCTTTAGAGCCTGTATGTGAACAAGAAGGACAATGTTCTGTTTAGTAAGCTGGCATTAAAGCATAAGCCGGGTTCTGTTACTCATTGCTTGCGATAATCATTACACCTCGAATAAAAGCTCAGCTCCATACTAAATTCTAGAAGGTCCAGAAGGGTCTCCTCTGCTTCTCCCTCCCTCTTGTTGATTATTTTCCAGTCCCTCTGGCCTTCCTTGGACACGGGATTTTTCCTGCACTGAGCCTTTGTACATGTCATTTATTTTGCTTCCTCTGCTTAGATTAGAACACACCATTCTTCACAAAGCTGGCCAAATGAAATGAGTAAATAAATTGAATTCAGTGTATTTAATATAATAACTTGCTCAAGGCCACACAGCTGGTTGATGACAGAGTCCCCGCCAGATTTTCATATCAAAGACTTTTTATTTGTTTGTTTTTAATCTTTCCTTCTAGATGATCACCTAGTATAGTAACCTGTACCGCAGACTCTCTTCCGCATTTTCCTCAGGGTTTCTTGACCTCAGCACTATTGACATTTGGGGTCAGATAATTCTTTGTGGTGGAGGCTATCCTGTGAGTTGTAGGACATTTATGCATACCTGACCTCTACCCACTGGATGCCAGTAACAACCCCCCCTCCAGTTGTGACAACCAAAAATATCTCCAGACATTGCCAGAGTCCCTTGGGAGGGGGCACAACCGTCCAGTTGAGAACCACTGCTCTATAGCTATTGTCTTGTTCAATGAATATTGGCACTGAGAATAGCCAAGGGCCTTTTCCAATTCCTACTCAGCAGAGACAGAGTTTTACCCAATTCCTCTTTAATAAGGCAGGAAATGAAACCTATATGAATTTAGAAAACATTTTAGCAATAAAGTTGGAATCCAAAAGAGTTTGTGATAGATCTGCAGTTAATGAGAAAATTTGATTTACCAGATTCCTCATTCTTCCAGAATTTTGGTCAGTAAATATCAACTTAATGGGATTTCCAACCATCCTGGGTCAGGCAGGTAATACGATTTTACCCCTTATGGAGCAATTTCCTCAAAGTATTGAAGAGCTGCTTGGCTCATTCTTGCCAAAGATCAGAACTGGAAAGTAGCCATGTTAACAGGAAGGGGGAGCAGATGATCAGAGAAAGAGCCCCTATGACAAACAGGATCCATTTTTAAGTGCTTCATGTTAATTTTAACAGCTTGCACTTCCCTACATCCTCAGTCTTAAAACTGAGTCTGAGAAGCAGAAATTAACACAATTGCCCTGAGCCAGTGACTTTCCAATCAAGGATGCTCCCCAGCTCCTGCAGTGCTGTTCAAACTTGACGGGGTGCGACTCGAGGCCCCGTTAGTAACCCCCATGAAAATACGAGTCATCTTAGCTGGAGATGTCCAAATATAAGATTCATCTTTTTTCCCCTGGCAGAATCAATAAATTTTCATGATGCATATTAAATGTTTAATTAAAACCCAATGCTAAGGCATTTTCAGGAAGTTATAAAAACCCTTTGGAGGAGGTCTGGAAGCCAGGGGCGCTTGTAAGTTTTCCAGGCATGCCTCTATTCATCAGACACCAGGTTCCATCTTTGTTCTGTTTCTCTTTGGTACCTGGGTTGTTTTACAGGCATTAGAGCTGCTTGTTGTAATGATTCAATGATGCTCAGATGACTATTAAGATTACAAACACTTGAGCCTTTAAGGCCAGAACCGCCATAGTCCCTCCAGCCAGAATCCAGAATCCGCAGCGGTGTCCACCTCCTTGCCCGTCCGGGGTGGGAAGGGAGCCGGGCGCCTAGCGCAGAGCCTGTGTTGGAGAAATGTAGCAATCCCAAGAGCAATTTGAAGCTTAAGGGGGAAAATGCTTGGAGACAGAATTTTGCTCTTTTGGATCTAATTGCCAGGAAGACTTCCTGGGGCCTCCGAACTGGATGCACTCTGAGCAGAGAAGCCAGGCTCAGACGATGCACCCCAGGTGCCCTCACACTGCGGGATGAAACCTTATTTAGTAGCTGTATTAATTGAATCCTAGCTTCGTGTGGATGGATGGAATTCATATCAGAACGTCCCCTCGCTGTTGGAGACGTCCCTCGCTGATTGCCTCTGCACTCCAAAATAGGAACTCTTAACTTTATTGCTGATTTTTTTTTCCGTTTGCTCATTCATTCACGTATTCATTCCCTCACTCATTTATTCCATAAAAGTCTATTTAGAAACTTCTGTGTACCATGCACTATATCTGTCCCAAAAGTTAACCTTAATTGATCATCTACTAAAAGCCAGGTACCATTCTGAGTGATTTGCATGCATCATCTTCTCCAGTCTCCAGGAGTGCTTTGAAAGCAGAGGGTTTTCTTCAGCTGGAAGCAAAGCAGGAAGTCAGAGAGATTCAAAGCACAAGGAAGACTTGACCTGATGTGCTGGCTTGAAGACGTAGGGGGGCGTGTGACAAGGAATGCGGTGTTCTCCAGGAGTTGAGAGTGACTCCCACCTCACAGCCAAGGGAAATGGAGACCCCAATCCCACAGTTACAGAGAAATTAATTCTGTCAACAATTTGAAAGAGCTGAAAGCAGGCCTCCAATTAGGAGCTCGGCCTGGCCAGCACCTTGATTTTGGCCTTGTGGAAGCACCTCCACAGAGGAGCAGCTGAGCCCACTCAGACTTCCGACCTACAGAGCTGCGATATGATAGGTGGGTGTTGTTTTGAGCTGCTAAATTTATGACATTTGTTATGCAGCAATAGAAAACCGTTATAGCTCTCATTATTACTGCTGCTAATAGACTCATTTCATTCTCACGATAAGCCAGTAAGCTGGATATTATTCTCTTTTGGTTATAGGTCAAGAAACTGAAATTCAGAGAAGTTAAGACACCTATTCAAGCCCACACAGCTTGTAAGGTGGGCAGAGAGAGATTCAAATCCAGGTCATCCGACTACAGTTCTTATGTCTTTTGACCTGTTCCCACAGCCTCAGTCTAGTGGGCCTCCGAAATCTCCGTGGTGGGTGTAACTGCGTTCATTCTCTCTCAGTAACCCACTGGCACTGTGACCGAGGGACACGAGATGCTGGAAAGAGGGAGGGTGACCAGAATCAGCCCTGTGAGACCGAGAGCAAGGGGAGCCTGCTGCACAACACGGACGAGAGGGCCACAGAGAAGAGGGGAGGTGTGTGTAAATGGAGGCACCATCAAAGGAGGAGAAAGAAAAAAGATATTCAGGTCAGGATGTTGGGAGCTTCTAATTTTCAATCTCTTTTCACAAAGATGCACCCCCAAAGGTCCAGAGTGACAGCAGGCACTCCAATGTGCCACACCCCCGAGTCCTCGGGAGACTAACCAACCCTCCACGCTGTCCTCTGATAGCTGTCATTCAACGCTGTCACAAATCCCCATCCATCACATCCACCTGGCTGTCTTCCCCAGTGCTCTGTCCTTGGGGTCAGAGGTCACACATCAAAAATTTTTTCCCGACCCTCTATGGCACTGTTGCGACCCTCACCTTTTTGGGGCAGATCCAGTTGCATTTTGAAGAAAGATTCTGCTAAAGAAAAATGACCAGGATTCTAAAGTTTGACTTCTTTAGCACTTTTATAAATCATGTTTATCACTTCTTTTTCTGATTATGACTATTTTTTGCTCATTACAGAAACTTTGGAGAATACAAAAAGGAGAAAGAATAAAGTGAAGATTACTTAGAAACAGTGGTTGTTAATAGCGTTCTCCTCTATTTTTTGTAGTGAATATAAAAAATATATACACAAGTATGCAGATATATAACTAAAAATATTTTTAATGGAATTGGGAGAAGATTGAATCTACCTTTCATATCCAGCTTTTCATTCATAATCTGCCATCAATACTTGGCCAGCTCACTAAGCACTCTTTGAAAACATGTCTCTATTGGCCACATACAATTTAATCATGTGATTAGAAAATTTGATTATTTTGGGACATTAAAATTCTTTCTAATTTTTCAGTAATATACATAATGCTTTGATCTCTATCTTTGTACATAATTGCTGAACATCTGATAATTTCCCTAAGATAAATATAAAAATTTAGGGTTCCTAGGTTGTGATGATTAGTTTTATGTATCAACTTGAGTGGACCATGAGGTGCCCAGATTAAACGTTATTTCTGGGTGTGTCTGTGAGGGTGTTTCAGGATGAGATTAGCGTTTGAATCTGTGGACTCAGGAAAGTGGATGGCCCTCCCCAGTGTGGGTGGTCATCATCTGATCCACTGAGGGTCTGAATAGAACAAAGGAAGAGGAAGGATGAATTCACCCCTTTTCTTTCTGTCTCATCTGTCTACTATGAGATGAGCTGGGACACCTCGTCTCATCTTCTGCCCTGGGACTGGGCTTTATACAGTCAGCTCCCCAGGTTCTCAGGCCTTTGGACTCGAACTGAATTACAACCCCAGTTTTCCTGGGTATCCAGCTTGCAGATACCCTCAGACTGAGGGACTTCTCAGCCTCCACAACCGAATGAACCAATTCTTTGTAATAAATCCCTATATATATAAATACATATATAAAATCTTATAAAATATATATAAATATATATATTAGCAAGATTATCCGATAGGGTATATGTATATATATATTCTAATGGTTCTGTCTCTGGAGAACTTGGACTCATATATAAGCTAAAAGGTATAAATATTTTAGGGCTTTGATGTGACAAAATATTTTCTAGAAAAGTCCTATCTGTCTGTCTACACTCTTGCTAATGTGATGTGTTACACAGTTTAAAGAAATCCACATCAACTTGAACTGTACTCCTTTAACAGCACTCTGACAGCCTGCCCTGGATTTTTTCCTTTGACAACTCTTCCACATTCTCCTTGTTCCAAACAACCCCCACGCCCCCATCCAGTGGCGTTCCTCAGCTGTCTCCAAGTAGCAAAAAGAAGGACTAATTAGGCAACTCTTTCTCTATGCATCTACATTTGCGTATCTATAAAGATATCCATATGCACGCTCGTCTAGTTACATAGTACATATATCAAATGTCAAATAATGTTTGCTTCAAAGAAAAAACAAAGAGCATTTTTTGAAAGCTGTATTTAAATCTCTATCTATCTATCTATAAATTTTTTTATTAACTATTTGTCTACAAGCTCCTATGCCTGGCTCACAGCCAAGAAGAACAGTATCATTTAGCTGAATCTCTTTGGTGAAGAGAGAAAAAAAGAAAACAGAACTGACTGAGGATATACCACGTGCTACACTCTGTATTAGGCTCCACTGGTATGTTATTTCTTTTCATAAAGCTGCACGAGGTATTCTTGTCTACACTACTCTGCAGAGAGAAACCAATGTCAATGTTCAGAACTTCTTGAGGCCTGCGGCCAGTACTGCAATGAGCAGAGGGAAGATCTGAACCCGAGTCCCTCTGCTCCAAGTCCCATGCTCCATCCTCACTGTGTCCTGTCACCGGTTCCTCTAGAAACAGGTCCGAAAGCAGGTCACTGCCCGAAGCAGCCCACTGGACAGTACACTCTTCTACCAGCTCTCCCTCCTTGCTGTCGCGGAATCCCCCCTCCTTCCTTCTGCTTCCTTGCTTCAGCTCTCAAGCACCATTGCAGCCTCGCTTTTAGGGGTCTCCCAACTGAGACATTTACTGAAAAGCCCAGCAGCCCCAGAACCACCCAGCCGAGCGGGGCATCGCCCGGGTGCGGGCGCTTCCCTGTTCTCTTCTTCAGTCTGCAGGTTCCCCGGGGGCAATGTCAACACGTCCCGCCCTGCAGAACCTCTCCAGGGAGCGACACCTGCCCGCAGAGGTTTCGCCTTCCTCACAGCTGGGCCTACGCAGGACCAGAGTGAGTCACAAGTGAAAAATGGAGACAGCTCCCCCGGCAGCCGGGCTCTGGGTTCCCAAACCACATTTATGTTTTTATATATGCGTTGGGATGATTCAGCGGAAACTTCTGGTCAAACGGATCACCATAGCAACTTTCAATACACATCCAGCATGCAAATGAGAGAGTGGAAAGGGCCACTTTCTCAATAGCCCCAAACCAGCATCCTCTGAAGCCTCCATGGATTGAATACCAGACTCTTTGAAGGTTTAATGCAGAGTCTGCTGAAATGCAGGGCGGCACCTGGCCGGGTTGGCGGACATCTTCAGATGTTAAAGTGAGAAAAACAAAGTCTTAGGGGTGGTTTCTACCTTCTGAATTCTTTGTTTTGCTGGGAAGACGTCTATAGTGGAGCCGGGAGGCTGCGGTTCACGTTTTCTCTATGTCATTCATAAGCCGCAGGATCTTGGCCAAATTATGAAAACTCTCCGAGCTTTGGGGTTTTCATCTGTAAAATGGAGGTAAAAATGCTTGCTTAATAGAGATATGGCATGTCTGAAAGGGTGATTAGAAAGTGCTTTGCATACATTAGTCTCTCAGTAAATGGTAGTTACTGGTAATATCCTCTTGGGACCTTCTGAAGCCTATTTTTTTTCTTTAGGCCTCAGTCTTTAATCGAATCCCAGTTATATGAAAAATGTGGTGTTGATATCTAGGGACAGAAATATTGACATGGCATCTTCTCTCAAGGGACTCTAAGAGTTGCCAAGACGAGGGTGAAAAAGGCATGGGCATCAGGCAGGGTTGGAGTGAATCAGGTTTGAATTAACATGGAGCACTCTCACTTAAAAAACAAGTCTTATGGTACACAGATTTCAACTTACAAAGCAATGGGGTGTTGGAGAAAAGGAAGTTATTGAAGTGACACTGTTCACTGTGTTGGATAAGAATGCCTTTGATTACAAGCAACAGAATAACCACCTAACAGTAGCTTAAACAAATAAGGGTTAATATTCTCTCTCTCTCCCTCTCACACACATGCACACAATTTTGGAGGTAGTTGGTTGCTCGAACTAGTTCAGTGGCTTAATAATATCAAGGTCACCATCTCTGCAATTCTCATGTCTTTTCCTTCTTGCTGTCATCATATCTTCCCAAGATAGCTGCTGAAGTTCCAGCCATCATATCTGCATTCCAAGCAGGAGAAAAACAAAAGAGAAATTAATGGTACCCTTGGAATACTTATATCTTATTGATGAGAACTGTGTCACATGGCCATTTCTAGCTACAAGAAGATTTAGGAAAGTGATTTTTTTTCAGCTTTCCCAGCTTCTATAGTAGACACAGGTAAGAGCAAAGTAGTTAAGGCCATCAGCTTACAGTACCTGACACACTCCCCTTAGATTCATTTACTTTATCCATTTAAATATGATTTGACTTTGCAGATTTGTGATATAATTCTAGAATTAGGCGGAGTGACTCTGCCTCTACGCTGAAGAGTTTAAATGTGAGTGGGAACACTTTGCCTGCCTCTTTGAGGTCCCAGAAGACTATCTTATGCCTTCCTTCAAAAATCACAAGGCAAATAGTAGCTGCTGATCAACCATCATTTCCTGAGCTCTCAGGCATGTGACACTGGAGTAAATCTTGCAGAGGAATACAAAGCTATGCAGGAGCCACAATTCCCCACCCAGAGAACTAGTCTAGCTGGGGAGGCTGCAATTACACTAACCAAACAAGAGCATGTGCACTGGTGGATTGCACGACAAGCGTTAAATCGCCTTCATATATCCTTCCTATCCTTCGGGAGCCTGGTGAGAGTGAGACTCGGGCTGTCACCTCGACTTGACTGATGACCCCGAGGAAGAAGCATGGATACGACCCAAAGTCACAGGGTAGCAAAAGAGCAAAGCCAGGCCTGGACCCAGGGACTCCTGACTCTTGGTTCAGTGCTCCACCTTTTTGCACAGCTTGGCTCTGATTCGGGGGTCCTGAGTGGGTGTTGGGGGGGCTGGGGAAGGGATCAAGACACCGTCGAGGTGCTTATGATCCCAGCTTAGTCCTCCCAGGAAGAGTGTGATGGTCATCCATGTTCTTCTGTACTGAGCCCTGCTTGGGTGCAAGGGAGAAGTGGAAGACGACGAGGAAGACTCCACTGCACGTAGACCTCTGGGGCACCCAGGAGAATCACGCCCATTGCGATTCTGTTTGGTCCACAAACCTTGTATCACTTGGGTCCTTACAGGAGGGAGTCGACTATTAGTAAGGGGAATGTTTACAAAGTACAGGAGCACAGGGCATAGGACATCCTTAAGGGAACGTATACCGAGGTGGGGCTACAACTTCAGGGAGCCAGTACCACCTCCTGCTGCTCCAACGGATAAGGGAGAGGAGTGGTCTCCAAACCCAGAGAGAAAGCGAGAGCTGAGAGAGAGGGGCGAGCTGGTTGGGTGGCCATTGCAGCCTGACTCTGCCTGTACCCTTCAGTGGAGAGACATGACCCGCCTACAGTGATCCCACAGGGCAGGAGGCAGGAGATAGCCCCCTCCCTCCCTCTGATCTCCCTCCAATGCTACTCATAAGCCTGACACAAACGGAAGCTAGAAGCCTTGGGGAGCCCACTCCTGCGTCTATGTTGATCTCCCTCCCAGAGCACAGAGCTGAGTGCAGAAAGGTGGAGAAGGGATCTGGGCCAGAGGGGGCAGGGGCACAACAAAAAGACACGGAGCACAAAATTGAATGAGGGAAAAGAGGCTATTAACACACCCACAGTCCTTTTTGCTGATACAATGATCGCCACCAGTGAATGTTCCAGAAGTTTCCATGGAGCACTTGGAGATGTGGCTCACACATAGGACAACACCCCTTTGCCATGGTGAGTGCTGCCTTTATATGCAGCCCCTCCCTGCACACCTATCTTCACAATCCAGCCCATGCTCAAAATTTCATGATGGCAAGGTTAGAAATAGTCTCCATGGTGTTTCCTCTTAAATATCCTCCAAAGAGTTACACTTTGGGAACAAACACCCAGTGCCAGTTTTGTCATTGTATCCTTTTCATTCATAAATTATATGATCCAAGTTGGAAGAATATAAATTTCCTTAAGGGCCTTGGGTTGAACCAATAGAGGGTGGGGGATATTTACACATTTTTTTTTTAAATTAGTCTAAGCTTCAAATGGTAGCGCCTTAAGGAACCACATGATTTGCAGACAGTCAGTAGATATTTCAAACAAATGGCTGATGACAAAAGAGAGGGGAAAGTATATACACATACCAATTATATGTGAATATATTATGTGTATATTCATTTAATGATGTGTTTGCCCCAGTTGACCAATCAACTCAGTCAAAATAGAGGCTACAGTAGCCACATCCGTAGGTTAATTTGTTTCTATCAAGATAGTAATGAAAAGTGATGCTAGAAGATTCTGTGCCATTCTCTGGAGCCACTCCTACTGAGGACAAGGTATACCTTTTGGCTGCTTGGGAAACGTGTTATCGGGAGTGGTCAGGCATGCTCTGGTGCCACTTGAGGCTCTCCTTTTCAGAGGATCACCAACAATTCCAACACCGAGTTTCAGGTTTGGCAAGAGGCACATAAAAATGTTCTCAAGGCGTAGTATTAAAAAAAAAAAAAAACCAGCAACAACCCAGGCTTCAAGGAAGATCAGCTTTGCCTCTCCCAACCTGCCTTTACAGACATTAAAAGGGCGGGACACGGCCTAGGATTCTCTGGGAGCAGGCGTTGTCTCTGGCATGAGATGTGGGCCATCAGATAGCATCACGTGAGATGCTAACATGGCGGCAGAGAACGTGATGGTGTGTTCACATGGGACCTGATAGAAAGATGGAAACAGGTCAAGTAATTTCGACAAATCAGGTTTCAATCCTCCCTGCCTCCTTGCCAGCACCATCCCGAGAGAAAGAAAGAGACAGAGACAGTTTATGAGGACAGTCACTTTCAGGTTGGGATGCACCAGCAAATTGAGAGGCCGTTCTATACAAACAAGTTCATTCATCCCGCAGACATTCATTAAGCACTTTCTTTGCGTCCGACCCTGTGCTCAGCACCATGCCTGCCCTCCAGGAGGTTTTGAGGCAGGAGGACAGACAGGCAGGGAAATCTGAGATTACAATGGGGGTAATGTCCTGTGATCGCCCCAGGACCTGCGCCAAGTTGCATCACAGGCAGGGTGCGGGCTCAAGATATCAGCAAAGCAGCTGTTCCCTTCACTCCCAGAAATATATCTCCATTAACGGCAATTTACAACACAAATCAAAGTTACTATTGTGGGAAAAGCTGAACTTCATCGGATTTCATTTATTCTCTTCTGGTCTAACATTGTTTCCATTTTTAATTTCATGTAGGGTTACCATCGTCTTTCATCTTCCAGTTCTTAGAGCCTCTAAAAGGTTGAACCCAGCCATATTTTGGAGCACTGACACTGTCCCCCCTAATCTGGAGGTTTAGGGAGACTTCTGGGAGAGGGTGATGACAGAAATGAGCTATTCACGCTTCAAAACAAAACAAAGAGGCATGCTGAGCGGAATGAATAGCAAATGGAGGTGCCTGGATGCTGGCATCCTTGGTCCACAGTCTGAGGGGTTCAAGCCACCTCTTCCCACTCCACATCCAAGTTCCTGTTGGTGTAGGCGGTGACAGCTGACGGCTGTGGGCCTATTGTGTGTTGAAGTTAGATGTCACAATATAGCACTCAGCACCAAGTCTGGCCTGGAGTGAGGGCCCCAGAGATGTTAATAATTGTCATTGCTGGTTGATGCTCATCTTCTTATTGAAGATACTTATCGCTCTGAACATAGACCATCAATGTTCCTGCTCCACATTCTAGAAGGAAGCAGCATGGTGCTGTCAAGATTCCTGAACTCACGTACCAATTCATTTACTGGGCATTTTTGAAGTGCCTACTGGGTCCCAGAGCAGAGCCACGCTGTGGGCCTCGCCTGACCTTGGGCCTTCTGCCTGCAGAGTAAGCCACTGAGGCAGACCAGTGGAGGGGTTACTTCTGACATGGAGTAAGACCTCAGAGAATAAGACGTACGAGAGAATTTTGCTGGAGATCCAGAGCTCACACAGTGAATGAATCCCATAGCTGTCTAGCTACCCCAAATAAAAGTGCTCTCCATGAACCTCTTCTAAATGCATCTCACCCTGAAGCCAGCACACCATTTTTTACTCTTTGCAAAAGTTGCCCTCAGGAGCCTCAATGCTGTTGCTGATGACACACTAGGAAATGTTAGGGAGTCAGGACAGGAGAGTAACATTTATGGAGTGTTCACAAGGTGCCAATCTTGGGACTTCACATGCATGACCAACTCTTGTCTTCTTAATTCTGGGTAATTGGCGAAATGACTTCTCCACGTTATGGATGAAAAAACTGATGCCTAAAGAGGTTAATTCTCTTCCTGGACATCACAGAGCAGATAAGGACCTTGTTAGGATTTAGCTCTGCTTAGCTTCACCCAGACTTTTCCTTCTCCTTCTACTTAATACAAAGTTGGACGAGGAAAATTACCCTGGACTTCAGCCAAAGGACCTCTAAGAAACTGCATAAGGGAATGGGACCCATGCTATCTGCATACACTAGCTGCTTTCCATGGGTTTCCAATGGGATCTGTGTTATTATGGGGGGAATTCTAAGTATGATTGTGACCTGATAGGTCTTGAACTTCAACCCAGTGGGGCTGGAGTTTGTAGAAAGAGCTGAGCGTGGCTAGGACAGGGAGGTGATTACAACAGCTAGGTGGGTGAGGCCAGAGCAGAGCGGAGCCAAGCAAATATTTGCGAGGGCAAATGGTATCTGAGGACTACTTAGAAGGTTCCAGTGGTACTGGGACAGTGGGATATATGCCTAGAACATCATCACCTATTTCTGGACACCACAGACCCAGTCGGATAGCCTGAGCAGGAAATCAGCCTGTGTTCAGAGTAAATAGTTAACTCTTCTGGGCTGGAAGAAATGATTATTCAAAAGTTGGTCCCCACATACAAATGCAAATGACATCCCGAGACACATGAATGCTAATTTCTCCAACGAAGTCTGTAGACAAATGCTAGTCATTAGAAACATTTCCGCGCATTTATATTAGGCCGTCCTCTAAAAGACTTTTCAGACAAATATGTCATCAAGATATTCAAAACCATGTAATCTTATCCAAAGTTTCATCTATCAACAGTACGGTTTTTCATCTCTTGCAGCTGTGTGTCAGAATGCTCGGGGAGATTACTCAGCTGATACGGTGGAGCCGGGGAGGGGCCGAAGAAGTCTCGGGGGTCCGTAGAGCACCCCAACAGGAGAGTCTGAGTTTTCAGGGTAGGCTAGGCCGTTAGCACAGGTAGGGATCTGAGGCAGGTGAGGGGAGACCTCTAACGGGTTAGAGAAGAGGCCTTCAGGGACAGCTCCTTCTGTGCATCTCCCCACTGGCCCGCCTTCACAAGTAAGTGCTACTGAGATGACAGAGTAAGTCAAAAGCAGAGCGACTGGGATCCCAAGATCCTGTCTTCACCACCTTCTGCAAGGCAAAACCTCAGACCTATAGACTGTGCCAGGGGAGGGCCCGGGGAGGTTAGGGGTGAGGGAAGAGGCTTAGAGGGAATTGAAAGGAGGGCTCGGCTTTAAGTCATTTCTCTGAGTGTGTGTACCTGTGTGTTCTCTTCTCTCTCCTCCCCACCCCTGCCTCCTCCTTCCTTTTCTTCTTGGGAAAAGCATTTGGTGAAAAGAGTGCCCAGAGGGAGGCTTCATGCTATCCCCAGGCTGCAGAAGTTACTGTTACTTGATTGTTTTCTGAGGGACCATGTGTGTTTGGGTCTCTTTGTTTAGTGTGGTGGCTTTGGGCGGTGATTTAAGAACATTTCTCTTAATTAAATATGTAATACAGTGAATCTATCAAATAATTTATTTATCTGTTAATCCACTCATTCATCAACAGGACTATTCATCTACCCACTTAACCATCCATCCATCCATCCATCCATCCATCCATCCATCCATCCACCTATCCATCCTCTACCCATTGATAACAAGGTCTGAAGAACTCAAGATCATGGCACTACTATTATCCCAGTCCTGTGGTTGGAGAAACTGAGGCATAGAGAGGTTAAAAAATTGGATCAAGATCACGCAGATAGTAAGGGATGGTGCTGAGACTGACTCATCTATTCTGATTCACTCCATTCAATCCAGGGACAACCATTTCTTGAATGCCTGCCTTGGACCAGGTACCAAGCCCAGGTACAACAGGAGGGTTAAGATGGCTCTGACTGGCCCCTGCCATCAAGGAGCTCACATTCTTGAATCAGAGCTGAGTGGCACAAGGCTGGCTATGAGTTGTGTGACCTGTAAAGGTGTGGCCCCAATGCAATGGCAGCTGTGAGCTGGTGCAAAAATCCACCAGCTGAGGTGCCTGGAGTGCAACTGACATTGTCAGGGTGTGAGTGAGGGTCGTGGGTCTCACTATCCAGCCTCCTTGGGGACACTGTCTGAAAGATACCTTTTGTTTTATGGACGTACAGGTTGTAAATCTCATCCTAACATCTGCTGCTTTGAAGGGGACTCAGGAAAGAACAAGCCAGGGTACGCCCAGGCCTCTGTAGATGGGCTTGTTATAGCTATACTGAATCCTTCAGACAAGGTTTCTTAGAGCCGAGGATGTAATCTGTGACTGTTGGCTCCTGCCAACCAAGGGCATGGCTATCTCCATAAACAATCACTAACTTGTGGAGGGCATTCTTGGTGGAAGAATGTGCAAAGGTACATAGGCATGAATGGTGGTGGAATAATAGAGCAAGGTGGTTACACTGTTGAAGCACAGGTAACATGTGAGGGGGTGGCTAATGGATGCACATGGGCCACTTCTGAGCAGTTAGAATGAGGCCTCATGGTGAAGGGTCTTACATGCCAGTTTGGACCTTAGGGGACCCACAAAGGTATTTGGGCAAGGGAAATATATATCCAGATTCATGCTTCAGAAAGACCACTTGGCAGTGGATGGGCAAGCCTGCAGGCAGGAGCACTAGTTAGTTGATTATCGCAATAGTTTGAATGAGGGCTTATCCTAGACTCAAGGAGTGGGAATGTGATAGATCACAGTAGATTCTCAGAATTTTTGAAGAGTAGAATGGAAAAGATGTGTGGCTGATTGGAGTATTGAATGAAGGAGCAAGAAGAGCTAAGCTCAACTCTAGGGTTTCCAGCTTGAAATCTGTGTAGATAGTTATTTTTTAAACCTGACCAAGGACAATGAGAGACGGGGCCAGCTTTGAGGAGTCTGAGATGTCAATGGGATAGCCCAGTGGAGGTGTCTAGTAGGCAGTTAAAAATCTGGCTCCAGAGTTCAGAAGATAAAGTGTCCCTTAGCAATGGAAATTGGACAGTCACCAGTATATAGAGAGAGGGTGATAAATAGGTAGCGTACATACCACTAATCACAGCTTCTGCACCCAGAGCAGGCATCACTAATCGATTGTGGATTTTTTTTCCATTGAGCCTGGCTGCTTAAACACTGTGATTCAGGCAGCCATTCAGGCAGATTGGAGCTGGCATGGAAATTGAAACATTCTTGATGGCTACTGTAGAGGTGATGACTGAAGCCATGGAGGGGTTGGGAGGGTCGTCTATGGAAAATGGGGAGGAAATGCACTGAGGCTCCACATCTGGTAAAACACACAGCTGTATTTTAAAGAGTGTCAGCTTTGATGTAAGATGACCTGGATCCAAACCCCATCGTCACCACTTACTGGCTTTGTTAACTTTGGAGATTTAAACTCCCTAGGTCTTAATTATTTATGTGTAAAACATGGATAACAATAGTACCTCATTGCATTTTGGATAACATTACAGTCACATAAAGTGTTTAGAACAAGCTGACACACATAAAATGCTCAAAAAATGTTATTTGAAGGTAATAAAAAGGGCCAAGGAACCTGTAAAGACCCAGAAGGGTTCCTCAGAGACTGTACCAGTGCAGGGGGCATCTTAATACTCCTAATCACAGGAGATCAGCTGGCATTTGGGAAGAATTCTAAACTCTGCTTATTTCTTAGACGCAATACCCACATACGATGGCGTGTGGTTTCCCTGGCTGGCCTGGGCCCTCCTTCAACTCAAATACGGTTTGGGCTTTGAATATATGCATTTATAAAACTTTGCTTCCTAATTGGTAACAGTTCCTCTGTGTGGAGTTTGGAAAGAGAGGTAGATGCATTGCTGTAGCACAGTGGCCTTTGCATCTGAACTTCCTGCGCCGTCACCAAGAATAGCGGATGGACAGATGTTCAGCTGAAGCCCAGGAAGAAGACGAATAGGAGTTCAATTCTTTCCAATCAAGAGGTCAGTTTTCATTTTAGGTTGCCAAGTGTGTGTTACCTGAGAGAGGCCTCGTCGCATGTCTAGAAAAGCAAGTTAAAAATAAATAAATACATATAATTTATTTATTTGCCTGGCTTGCTATTTCCCAATCATTGTCCTCAATCTAAAGGCTGTTATGGTCTTTTGGGTGTAGTATAGCATATAAAGTGTTTAACAAAGTGCCCTCAAATTTATGTAGCAAGGATCATATTTATCTGGGTAAATAAAAGATTATGTTTTCTGAACTGCGTCTCTGCCTGCCCTGCCAGCCTTTAATAATCTTTGCCAAGAGACTGGAACCACTTTATATAGGCTTCATAACCACAGAGTGGTTATATTTTATTTTATTTTTTGGTGGGGGGAGAAGGGTGGCCTTTTAATGTTATTTTTCACTATAAATATGTCGGTAAAGTGTGTTACTCTGAACACAGAGGATCACACCGTTTCTTGGCCTGAATACAGAACTTCTGGTGACCTCGTGGGGAGAGCTACAGGCCCTCAAGTTGTGACAGATCAACAGATGCCCAGAGGTTCAAGGGTCGGTTGATATTTCTGGTACAATCTGCATCCCAGCAATCTGTTGTTGGGTTTGGTATGGTTTATTCTCTCAGAACACTGAGTCAAGGATGTGTTTTTGGTCTTTACTTCTAATTTCCTGCTGGTGTGTTGGTGGGTATGTGTGTCTGTTTGCGGGAGCATTCGCCTATTTGCTTTTGTGCTTGAGAGTGTGTGTGTATGTTTTGGTACTGATGGGAAGAGAGAAAAGGCCAGAAGACAAAGAGGGAGAAATTAGAGCGGGTAAGGAGAAAGAGAAGCAAAAATTATGGTGGTCTCGTAAGAAGGAGGCCGTCTGGATTTATTCATTCTTTCATTCATCGTCCACGATTTTGTGTTTGGCACTGTTCTAGGTTCTGGAAATATTACAGGCACCTAGAGAGACAAAGTCCCTGATGTAGATTTTCCCGTCCAGTGGGGGACACCAACACTAAATGAGGGATTAAATAAGGTAATTTCAGGTAAATTGGCTAGTCCACTTATGGATTAAAATACTGCCTTCCTTCCCAGTAAGGCTGACTTTCTCAACACCAGGGGCAGCTGTCATCTCTGAATATTCCTTCCAGAGGGAGGTCACCTCAGGCATACAATCATTTCTCTCTGGACAGACAGGCCTCCACTTTTACTGGATCCCTCCATCCCATTTTAAGGTTGTTTTCTCAAATTCCCTCTATGTCAGTGATTCTCAATAGGAGATGATTTTTCAACCCCACTCCCCCACCCCAGGGACATTTGGCATTGTCTGGAGGCACTTTTGGTTGTCACGACTGGGGATGCTACTAGAATCTGGTAGAGCCAAGGATGCTGCTAAACCTCCTACAATGCACAGGGCAGCCCCCACCGCAAAGCATGTTCAAGGCCCAAATGTCAATAGCGCTAAGAGTCTCTGGTTTACACGTTTATTTTCCATCTCTTCCACAAGGAGAAGGTGTGTCTCGTTCTTGCTTGTATCCATAATATTGACATCTTGTAGATGTTCAAGAAATATTTGCTGGCCAGCAGTGCCTATAATAATGCTCAAGACACCACAGGTGGTATAAAATGTTTACTGAGTGAATACCTGATAAGCTCTGTGACTTAATAGCATATAACTTTGGTGAGCCATCCAACTTTTCTGAGCTTCAACAAAACTCCCCCAACAAGACTGATCAGGCTCACATGTTAATAGCATGGAGGTTAAGAAATCCTGACTTAAGTAAAGAGGGAGGCTGAGCTGGGCACCCAGAGTTCCCATCCTGTGAGTATGTGCTGATGTGTGCATGGGTGTGGAATTTTCCAGGAAGCCCGGTGCTGCCCCTTCAGGAAGACCCCTCACCACAATCATTTGTCTCTTCCCCTAGGAAAACTGAGCCCCCTACCACCACAGTGAGTTTGGAATCTGCATAGCCTCTGCTGGGGGCTGCCAGCAAATGTTTTCCGTAGAATGGCTTGCAGAGCCAAGTGGCTGGAAAGACGTCGTGATGCCAACATCCTTGGAAACTTGGGGCTCACCCTGAGGATATGTGTCCCCAGAAAACCTTAGCCGCCCAATCCCTTCCCGTTCAAAAGCATTTGTTAACGATACGTTTCCTAACATACAGGATCAGCCTGAAATTTACTCTGCCTGTAAATTCCGCCCCGGAAACCACTTCTCAAGGGGAATTCACTCACGTATCCTCTGCCAACAGGATCGAGGCGCGCTACCTGAATGAGTTTACTACCACTGCTGTCTAAGGCAACGGTTTGGGAGAAGGAAAATAGAAATGAAATATCTAGGAAATCGGCAACATTGTTTTAAAACAACGGTTTTTTAGGGGGTTTGATTTACTATTCAACTGTGCACAGCTGCTGTTCGGAAAATAGGACGGCTGCCAAGCTGAGAGAGCTGGTGGAGAGGGTCGGGAGGCTGTGAACAAAAGAATCAACAGTGGTGTTTGCACGCTTCACGTGTTAACTCGACTTTCGAAAAAATCCCAGCCACTGACCCTTCCTGAGAAGCCGCTGGCTGGCATCTCTTTCAGTTGCTGTTTATCTGCTGACTGCTGTTTCCCTGTCATTCTTCCCTTCTTTGTCTTAATTCAGGAGATTTAGGAGACTGCCCTGCCCTCAAACTGCACATTTTTAATTAGTGCTTTGATAATCACTGCCTCCTTTTTCTTCTATTTTCTTCATTGTGGCATCAAGACACCCACACACTGACTCGGGAGGATTTTTTTTCAATTGAGGTAGAAGTGACATAACCTAAAAGTAAGCATTTTAGAGTGCACGATTCAGAGGTACTTTGAATATTCGCAATGTTGTGCAACTATCATCTCCATCTAGTTCCAAAACATTTTCATTGTCCCCAAAGACACCCCATAGCCATTCAACACTTACTTCTCATTTCAGCCCCTCCTCAGCCCCTGGCAACCACTAATCTGCTTTCTGACTTTATGGATTTACCCATTCTGGATATTTCATATAAATGGAATCATACAATATGGGACCTTTTGTGTCTGGCCTCTTTCACTCAGCATAAAGTTTTTGAGGTGCATCCACATTGTACCATGTAGCAGTATTTCATTCCTTTTCATGGCTGAATAATATTCCACTGTGTGGATAGATCATATTTACCACATTTTATGTATCTATTTATCCATTGATGGACATTGGATTGTTTCTATCTTTTGGCTATAGTAAATAGTGCTCTATGAACATTCATGTACAAGCGTTTATTTGAAGACCTATTTTCAATCCTTTTGGATATACATCTGGAAGTGGAGTTGCTGGGTCATATGGTAATTCTTTTTTTTTTTTTTTTTTTCATTTTTTTAATTTATTTTTTCCCCCCAAAGCCCCAGTAGATAGTTGTATGTCATAATTGCACATCCTTCTAGTTGCTGTATGTGGGACGCGGCCTCAGCATGGCTGGAGAAGCGGTGCGTCAGTGCGCGCCTGGGATCCGAACCCGGGCTGCCAGCAGCGGAGCGCATGCACTTAACCGCTAAGCCATGGGCTGGTCCTCGTATGGTAATTCTATGTTTAACTATCTGAGGAATCATGAATTTTTTTAAGACACTCATTTCACAACCAGCCTTAGTGTCCAATTGCCTAATATGTCCTCCACCCAAGACAAGCCCAGAATTAAACTTGGGGTCACCTCTTGAAACAGTGCTGGCTCTCTGCTTGGGAATGAGAAGGCTGAAGAGAGGCAGGGACCCCCATGGAGCCCCTCTTTTCTCCATCACCAGAACAATTAACTATGTACTCCATACGGCACTAGGGTGTTCAATCCCATGAAAACTATGTAGAGCAGGCATTATCCTTCTGATTTTTTAAAATGAAGGTATAAGGATTCAGAGAGATTACAATTACCCAAGGATACACAACTAAGAAGTAATGGGCCTTATTAGGTCTAAAGACCTATTGAAGCCATTTCACTAGATTCAAAAGGCTGTGGCTTACCTGCCTAAGAAAGCAAAATCTTTCAGAAAGAACCACTGTCAGCTCAAGCAGAAAAATCCCTTCCCTTTTTGGGGGAGTTTATCTGATCCAAAGTCTGACCACAGGCAAGGAGAGATTTCCTTCAGCCCAAGTGACACAGGAAACAGGGATTAGCTTTTTCTGAAAGATCCTTCGGTGACCTATGTTATTGGGAATGAATCCTTTTCTAACAGCTACAAATTCCTCGCCACAGTCCAGTCTCCTGTCTAGAGTTTCCCCCTAAGGGGGAAATAGCTACCTTTATCCTTCTTTCCCGTGGAATATTCTCCTGTTTAGAGAAGACGAAGCAAAAAGGGCAGAAGCAGAAACCAGCCATCTCTTTCTAAGCATTCTCCTCTCCTAGCACGTGCTCAGTTCTTATGATACCTTAACACAAGTCTCCCCACGGCTCTGTGAGTTTGGAGGTGGTGTTATTTTTATTCTGATGAGGAGCCTGGCATTCAGAGAGGTTAAGAAACTTGCACAAAGTCTCCCAACCAATAGGGGGAAGAGCCAAGATTCAAACAGAACTTGATGGTTCCAAAGTCTATGGAACGTTGGCACTTTGCCAGGCCAGTCACTTGTCAATCACTTCCTATATCGGCTGTCCCAGCACCGTAGGCTAGCTGCTTTCACACATGGTCTCATTTAATCTTCCTAAACGTCTAGCTCATAGAAAAGGACCTTGAGGCTTAGTAACATCAAATAACTTGACCAAGCTCATACAACCAATACCAGCCGAAGATACTTATTGTGGGGCCACCTGAGTCCAAAGCCCTCTTGTGTCTACCACCCTGCTCTAGTTCTTTGTCCAGCATGGTGCTGAGCTCATCCCAGGATCAGGGGCCAGGAGGAAGGGCTGCCAAGGAAGCCTGCTTGGTTGCATCGTAAATCTCTGACAATCTCATCTTACCCCGACTCCAGTCAACCACGTGCTGTGGAGTTAGCTGATTCCCACATTAGGCTGGAGCTCTTGAAAGGAGATGGCTTTCAGAATTGCTTGTGGTTAGTGATTTTCCTAAGATGAATTATAAAGAAAAATATTTTGAAGGGAGGTTAGTTAGTCTCAGCAAGAGCTGAGGTATAGCATCTCTGTGTTAGGACGTGTGGGCAAGCAGATATGGAGATGTGTATGTCTGTATATGCTTAGGCACGCGTGTGCAGTGGTATGCATACAAATCACATGCACACACACACATCATATGCTCACAGATGTTTGTTTGCAAGGGCAGGTCTGTATATGTATGTGGAGGTGGAGTTATCTGAGTGTTGTGCAAATGTATTTCTGAGGGCATGTATAGGGGGTGGGCTGTTAAGGGAAATTATAGTGCAAGAGATCAGAAGAAGATTCCCCACTATCACTGATTCCTGAATGTTTTGGACTAGAAGAATCATCTTGGGCTCTTTTGAGGGTGGGTGAGCCTCTGTTTGCCCACGGGGGTCTTCTAGCCAGATGAAATCAATAGTTTCCTGGTGCTGGTGATCTAGTTCCCCGGAAAGGGTCTCCATCTGGCCTCAGTTACTCCATGCCTTGCTTGTCACTTGCACCCTCCGGCCCATCTTTGTGTGGAGTTCTGATCTGATCCTCCCAATAGCCCCAGAGCAAGGATCTCTAAGTTCAGGCTGGTGCGGCTTGCCTGGGATCTCCTTAGCATGCAGGATCCTTGTCTCCACTTTCAGATTCTGACTCAGAAGATTTGGATTGGGGTCTGAGAACCTGCATTTTAACAAGCTCCCTGGATGGTTCTGATGTAGATGAGCTGGACCACACTTGGAGACTCTCTGGCTTACAGAGCGTTCAGGAATTAACTGACATGTGTCCATCCCAAGCATGTATGGCCAAGAAAGTGCCTCCAACATGCTCTCTGATATCACCGGGGGAGCCCACTGCCTCCAACTCACAGTGTCCTATCTTGAGTCTGATATTCATTCAACACTGAAATCAGATCCTATTTCCTCTTTTTGCTGAGCAGCTCCAGACACCTCCTCAAATTATCTACCTGTTTTGTGATGGACCCTCATCTTCCAGTAAGAAGACAAGCAAATGGTCTAGCTGTATGCCTCTTCCCTGAAACCAATCAATCACACAACAAAGAACAAGAAAACATGTATTGCAAATTACGCTCAGAAAACCTCTTTTACCTAAAGTCCATAGAATCTACTGAATTTAGGTATGTTTTCAAAGTTAACGTTCCATCTTGCTAAATGCACACTCTAGTCTTTTGGAGTAAGGATTTATAAACAACAGCAGTGAACTTATCCACTGGAAGGAACTTTTTCAACTTCCCGTATAGAATCCTACCTTGGCTGGAAGGAGTTTTTTTTCACTTTTAAGCTCTCTAAATAGGTGAAGGTATGTTGGCTGGCAAAAACTGTTTGGCACTCCATTTCTTCACCCTCATCAACCAATTTTCGATTTCATATGACATTGGTATGCAGCCTGCAGCTCCTAAAAAAGGTGTGTGTGGGAGGGGGGCGGGATGGGAGCCTTGTTTGACTGTGTTACAAGGAGACAAGCTGTAAGCAAACGTTTGACACTCCAGCCCTGGAATGCTGTAAAAATTTAATTAGGTGGATCCATTAGTCATGCCCACATGGAGGTTTCATACAGGACTTACAAACATGCAGGCTACCAAGGAAAGTTTCATACCTTCCTGTAAAAGCCGTTTCCCTCGTTATTGGGAAATGTGGTCTTGGTGGGACCATTGAACTAGGCTTTGTATTTACAAAATATGGTTAGGATGGGATTAACAGCGTGGACTGAAGGGGTTTTTGAATCCAAATAAGAGAAGACTTTTTATACAGGAGTTGTCCCATCTGACTAGTTCCGAGTCAAGTGGGCTGAGAGATGACTTTGGTGCCCACTGCTTTTCATCACTTCCTGGCTCGAATTTTTAGGTTCAAAGGTACCTGGAAGGATATTACGCGGTAGATTTTAATGGGATGAGCATGTGTGTGTGTTTTCAAGTTGAAAATACATAGGCAGCTATTCTAGTTTCAAAACAGGCTGTGAGGAGGGGGTTGAATTGAGAAATCCAATTTGGAGTTTTCAGGGCCTGGGATACTTACAGCTTGATTTGCAAGCAGGCACGTTCAATTTATAAGCACTGTTATTTTCATTTTTAAGTCTCTGCTTGGTCACTGTGGTTGGAAGGAGGTGGATGAGGAAGATATTTAACACAATTAATCATATGGTGGTATTTGAAAGACATTGAAAATTAACTCAAGACTCTTAGCTCTCAATCAGTTTGAGTCATACGAGATTGCCCGCATGACCACGCACACAGTTTCTTCAGAAACATTTCACGTAATTCAGTCTAATATGGTGCTAAGCATTCAACTGAAAATGAAAGGGCTTGGTATGGGATAATATTATTGCTCTAGGGCCACACTCCACTGGAGACTTGCTGTGGACTGACTTCTGTCTGCATCTGTATGCATCCATTTATTTACTCATGTTATATTTCAACAAACATGTATGTCTTTATAGTCTGGACTGAGACATACAGTTTAATAAGACATAGTCCCTGCCCTAGAGGAGGTCACTGTCTAATGGGAAAGAGTGACTTATAAACAAGTAGCCACAGTGCAGTGTGACAATTATTATGTTACTGTTTATTGAGTACCTATGCACCAAGTAACTCACATACATTAGTTCATGTATTTTTAAAAGCAACCCAGCAAGACAGGATTTTTATTTTTTTTAAAGATGAAGAAGCTGAGACTCAGACGAATTTAAGAACTTTCTAGATACATGGTTAAGAAATGACGAAGCTGAGATCTGAATCTAGGACAGTCTCACTCCGTTAAGCCATTGCCTCAGAGCCTCAGGCCAGTACAATGACTGAGACAAAGTGGTAGAACACAGCAATGAATGGAGAACTCTTCAGAGAAGAGGCAGCAAATGTTGGGGGGCCCTGTAAGGATGAATAGGCACCCACAAATGAGGCAAGGATAGCATCTGTTACCTTGCAGGGAAACCCTGCCACATTGTAACTAATATTTCCTTGTCGTTGTTACTTACAAATAAACCTTAGTTTGAGATAAAGAATTATATTTTATACAACTAAAGACACTGTGTCCCTAAAAGTCCTTTGGTTTGATCAATTTTTGGAGTCATTTGTTTGCTTCCAACCTTGCACTGTAGAGAATTCAGGCGTCAGCCCCCGGCCATATCTAAATTGCTGGCTGAATTTGGGAACCACTTAGATGTATGTGAGCAGAGAAAGTACATAACTTTGGGGAAACTGAACTCCAGTGGGAGGAAATTAGTGGGGAAAGTGGAATGAGTAACTGGCACAAAGAATGCCCGTGAGCGAGGGCTGCAGGTATGCAGATGAAATGCATATCCTGTTTGTGTTTTGGATGTTCAGAGAGCTGAGGAAACTAGACTTTGAGTCTTGTAAGATTTTCACGTCTTTGTGAGACCAGTTGCCATCTTGGTTGAAAACTCATTATTTGGGTGAGGGAGAGACGAATAGACTATAATCTAGTTTACTCAAGTTTCCTTCTTCTAAATTTCCTGGGAATGTGTAAATTTAGATTTATTTTTTAAACTCCTCGTGCCTCATTCTGATCTCAGTCTGTTACCTAAATTCAGACACGTGGGACAAGGCCTCTTAAAGTAGATTGGTCGAAAGCAAAGCAAGTCTCACGCTGTGGCCCTAACAGTCAAGATAAGTGTCCTAAAATCAGCTGCTTATCTATGAAATTCCAAGCTGTGCCTTTGTTGTAAAGAGAAACTAGAACTTCTCAAAAGGCAATTTTCATCATCCAAGATGAAACGATCCATTGGCCTCTGTCATTAGTGCCTATCTCTGGTGGACATCTGATTTCTGTGTTTATCAAACCCTTCCCTTTCCCGGGGAGATCCCATCCACCCCCAATCCTGAAGTTTGCGTGGGGCTGATCCCCTAGGGTCCTGAATCCCAAGGTGACAGTCCCAACCAAAGACATATTCCGCAGTGCTGGATTCTGGGATAAGCGGTATACTACAAATCCAAGCCAATAAGTCTCAAATCTAGGACTTTGTAGAACTATTTGAAAAAAGGAGCTTACCCTACAGGGAATGCTCACTCTAAGGATGATGTAAGACTGGCGTTTCCATGGCCATATTTCCACCTCAGGAGGATCCAGGCAACACAGCAGTAAGTGAATTTGGGAGCCAAAAGAACAAGTTCCCAGTGACACTATTGATATATCTGGATCCAGCCATGCCGGAAGCCAGGGTCACCACTGGACTTTTCAAAATGTGGGCTAATAAATTATTTTGGTACGTGCTTAAGCTAGGTTGAATTGAGTCTCCTGTCACTTATAATAAGCAAGACTCCTGATACCATCTCTTGTTGGGGTGCCCCGGGCTGCCTCCCGATAACTTAAACCATGTTATGAAATTCTCAAAATATACATGAAAAATTATAATGAGTTCATTTTAATTTAAAATAGGAATATATGAGTGGGATATAAATGTTGTGAAATCCAAAAGACAGTAACAAGGCAGAGCAAGTGAATAAAATTAGGAATCATTCCGGGGCCAGCCCGGTGGCGTAGCGGTTAAGCTCTTGCACTCTGCTTTAGTGGCCTGGGGTTCACTGGTTCGGATCCCGGGTGCGGACCTACGCACCGCTCATTGGGCCACACCGTGGTGGCGACCCACATACAAAATAAAGAAAGACTGGCACAAATGTTAGCTCAGCAACAATCTTCCTCGAGCAAAAAGAGGAAGATTGGCAACAGATGTTAGCTCAGGGCCAATCTTCCTCACCAAAAAACAATTAGGAATCGTTCTATTTGTGGTGACCTATTCACAGTTCACTAGAGCTCGGATGTCCAGTACGGGAGCCACAAGCCACATATGCTGATGGAGCAGTTGTTTCTGGCTAGTCTGAGGGAAATGGATTTGTGCTTTAAGTATAAAGCACACCCTAGATTTAGAACACTTAGTACAAACAAAAAAATGTAAACTATCTCATTAATAATTTTTATATTGATTATATGTTGAAGTGAAAATATTTTGGAAATATTAGGTTAAATAAAAAGTACTATTAAAATTAATTTCAACTGCTTCTTTGTTACTTTTTGCATTATGGCTGCTAGATAATTTTAAATTACATCTATGGCTTTCATTATATTTCTACTGGATGATGCTACACTAGGGCGGTAATTGTTACAAGATTCCAGTTTTTGTTGAAAAAAACCTCTGTCCCTGGCCCTCCTGCGCTGGCTTTTCTTTATCTTGAACTAATCTGGTTGACCTTGGGGAATAAAAATTAATCAAATCCATTTTCACAGTACATCCCCTCAGCTATTTGAAGCAGCTCCCAGATTCTTCCCATAACTTCTCTTTTCTAGTCCAAACACCCCACGCACTTCAACTACTTTTCATATAATCTAGTTTCTTCACTTTGCACATCTTCCAGTTTCCCAAAGATCCCCTTAAAATGTGGTGCTCAGCGTTCTTCCTGGCACACCAGCTGTAGTCTGAGCACTGAGGTTCTCACTTCCTCATACTAGACACTGTGCTTCTATTAATTTAACTTCATTGCTATTAACATCTTTGGAAACCGAGGCTTCTACCAGTGGTTCTTAAAGGTTAATCCCCAGACCAGCAGTGTGGGCACCGCTTGAAAACTAGTTTGAAATGCAAATTCTCTAGCTCCACCCAAGATCTCCTGAACCACAAACTCTGGGGGTAGGACACAGGGACCTGCTTTAACAAGCTTCCCAGGGGATTCTCATGCACGAATGAATGCAAGGCTTATACCCAAAGCTTTCTAAGTTCTTCTGCCCTTCAGCCAGGTTTTCCCTGTATTGAAGGTTGGATTTTTTGAACCATAATGCCGGAGTCTGCGTGTGTTCTTGTTAGTGCATCGTAATTTCGGCCCGTGGTTCTAGCTTGTCTAAATCTTCTGGAATACAGATTCTGCCATTTCTTCCTGCATTTGGTCAACTACACATCGAATAACGATGCCTTCGTCTTTATTTGGAGCTCTGATATGAATGCTGAACATCACAGGCCTCAAATCTGTATCATACTTCCCTCCACGCCTGGGGGCATGCTGTTCCCTCTGCCAGGGAGATATGTTTCCAAAGCCCATCGCCCTCACCCTGCTACTGGCTTGTCCTGGCTAGTTCCACCAAGGCCTGCGTCTCCACTTAGACTTCACCTCTACCTAGAAAACTGGGTTCAGGGCTGGTCGTCTGAGCCCCATGTGCTGACAGCTATCAGTGTTTGATGAATTACGCTCTCCTCCTCTGGATCACCAGTTCTCCATCGGGACAGTTCTGCCCCCAGGGGACATTTGGCAATGTCTAGACACATTTTTAGTTGCTACAACTGGGGATTGCTACTGGCATTGAATGGGTGGAAGCCAAGGATGCTGCTAAATATCCTTCAAAAGCACACGGCAGTCTCCCCCAACAAAGAGTGATCTGGCGCCAAATGTCAACAGTGCTGAGGTTGACGAACCTCCAAATTGTAAGTCCCGTGTCCCTTTCCGTCACCAATTTTATTTCCAGCCCCAACAGAGTGCAGGGCCCAAAGGAGGTGCCGAGTAAATATCTGTTGAATGAATAAGTGACGTCTCCCTTACTGGGAGGAAACATGAGAAAAAGCAATCAAGATGACGTATTGGCTTATAACCTTCTGTTTTAGGAAATAACTTGCCTAGGGGCTAATCTGGTTGAGGACACATAGAAACTGTTTTTAATGAATAGATAAACTAGCTTCATAATTAGCATACCCATTGCTAATTAGTGCATGTGCTCCTAAAGTGCTTACAAACCACTGACACATTTTTGGGTCTCAAAGTTGGCCGAGCCTCTCTCCTTTTGCTCTCTTATTGCCCTACTAATTTGTTGAGTAATATGATAGTAATACGATATTTATTAGCTGTGTGAACTTGGTCTACTTAATTTTTCCAGGCCTCAGTTTCCTCAAAATTGGTACAAAGATGCTGGCATTTCCTGGAGCCCTGCGATGGAGACTAAGAGGATGAAGTCAAATGATGCCTGTAAGGCACTAAGCTCATCGTTTGGCCTGGAGCAATCATCCTGCTGTGGTGTTACTCTTTCCTCATTTAATCCTCACGACAATCGTATGCGGCCAGTCGCAAGTATAGTTTCAGTTTAATAGACAATGACTCTGAAGCTCAATCAGGCCAACTGGTAGAATTTTTATCTAGTTTTTTTTTTTATCAATGAAGATATCTTACTGGTGACTATGATTGATCTTGACTAAGACCAAGAAAGAAATTTCTCTCATCAACAAAGGTTTTTTGTAAGCTTCTAAAAAATTGAAAAGATTGTTTTTCAAACCACCCAGCATGAGAATGCACAATTTTGCATTCCAGGTTAGCCATCAGTTCAGAGATTTCCAGTGGAGTGGCCTCCTGGAGGGAGATCAGACTTGTGTTTAAGGTGATGCTATTTGGTCCTGAAGAAAGCCAGCAAACATGGACAGGGAATCCCACACTAGGGTCGAGGCCTGAAGGCTCCCACGTGAAACCTTCCCCGTGACGAGTTTCCATCTAAGCTCACTCTGCAGAGCCCACAAGGACCTGGAGCCAGACGGCTGCTCTCCAGTTCTGCGCAGAGAAGGGCACTGGCAGAGTGTCTCCCCAAGGCCTGGGAGCCAGTGAGTCAATTCTGTCTTGGCAGGGAGTCTCCAGGGCTCTCGGGGGAAACAAACAGACTTTGTTGAAAGGAAACTCTCCTGCATATGAATGGCCCCTAGTCAACTCTTCGGAGGGGGCCTGTAACCTGCTCCTGCCCCTTCTTCCCCCATGGGCCTGGAAAAACCACAATGACTCGGGGGCAGAGGTGGGTGTTTGGAGCTCAGACCTTTGTAAGAACAAAGGCCCAGACCCTGGCTGGAGAGAAATTTCCTGGGGCCCCATCAGGGTCTCCAGCTCTCACTTCAGTTTTAGCTGTCTCACCACTGCTTGGGTAAACAAGAGTCAGACTGGACTCCCGATTCCCATAATCTCTCTTCATTTAGTGGGGTGGCAGTCAAGCTTCTCCCCAATGTTGAAAGTACTCTCACTTTGGAAGCCACTTGTGTGCTGTTTATTGGCCTCTGTTAGAGGGATTTCTCTGATGAACACACAGCTTTATGATGCAACATTATGGGCATATTTTATTTTCTTGGCCACTGACCCGAGAATTTTTTATGGGTGGATACCCACTCTTAGGAGAGAAGAATATTCAATGAGGTCTCCTTGGGGATAAGTGATGGGAACCAATCTTCCCCGGGCCTGAATGTGAGAAGGCCAATGGACATGGGGACGACGTGTGTGTTACTCCAGAGACGGAAGGAAGAGGAAGATGGAGAAGTGAGAATGGGACTAAGGCTGGTCAGCCATATGCCGCTGGGATGTGCCCATTTCTGTGATCATTAACCTTCCCGTAAAGCCAGTATACTCAAACTGTTTCAGCCGAGTGGGTTTATTTTGGAAATCCCTTTGAAATATGGGCTTCTTGTTCAGCTTGATGAGGGTGGAATTTGGAGCCACACACAAGTGCTTGTGTGCTCAGAAGCCGTGAGAAATATGAGGAAATCACTGTATGGAGGAATTCACAGCAATTGCCGGCACAACTCTAGATTCTCGAAAATCTGTGGAATTAGGATTTGGACTAATTTTAACTAAATCTCCTACAAGTGGGGCCTCTGGAAAACATCTGAGTTACATTATTAACGTCCCTCCGCTTGCCTGCGCTGATGTCGCCGTTTCTCTCCCTCTCCAACAAAGAAGAAGTACTGGGGCCACATCTGTTGAAGGTCGCTCTGACTGAGGGCATGGAATGGTCTCCGGGGAGGAGGCCAGGCACCCCATGCGAGGCATGACCCTGTTTATTAGCTCCTCGGAGCAGGGCGAGTGAACTGGGACAGTGTGGTAGGCGCGTGGTGAGTCTTCCACTCATTAACCCAGATGGAGGTCACCGCTCCATCTTGGCTGCTGCCGGGAAACAATAACTTGTCAAAACCTCAGGCGAAAGCACAAGGTTCCAGCTCATTGGAAACCAGCTCCTAGATGAGTGCAGGCAGAAGAAGAAGCCGTGCTTGGCTAGCCCCAGATAGGCCAAGCAGATGTGGCGCAGGACTCTTCTCTGCAGAGCTCAAGCGCTGGCTGGCTGGGCTCATCACCCAAACAGGGCCCCAGGGAGAGCAGCTGATGAGGACCCCACGGTGCTGGGAGCCGCCAAGTGCTTGGCTCTGCCCCCCACCCCCACCCCATGCCGGGTGGCCTGGCCCCCTGCCAGCTCCCTTTGGAAGGGCAGGCTAGGCAGTGAGTCTCGCACGGGGAACTCTTGCAAAAGATGCAACAATGCTTTTGGATAACATCCCATTCTCGCAGGTTGTGGGGACATCAGTGGCGTTGGGTTGGTAGAGAGATAGAAGCTGGAAATGCTAAAGTGCTCGCTTTTTACACCACACTTACTCCTGGAGGGAGAGGGAGATGCAAACTGTGTGATCCCAAACTGGTCTCTGAGCTGCTCTGCCTTCTGTGGCCAGGAGAATAATCACAGTCTCCCTCAGGACAAACAATGGCTCGCCTTAGAACCCAGACACATTCCGGAAAGAGATGAGGGGTCTGTTTGTGCGTGGTCAAAGTGTGTGTGTGTATTGTGTGAGTGTGTTTAAATGATGTGAGGATATGTTCAGTATGTGTGTGTGTTTATTTTGAGTGTAGACATCTTTCAGAAGTGTGTGGAAGCTGTGCTTGCTTCGTGTTCTGCAGATACATGTGGACAGTGCGAGCGTGCTGTCTTCCTGTGGCTGCGTCTTTAGTGGCTGGGTGTATGTTGCTGATCAAGTGTGCCTGTGTGTGCATGGACAATGTGTACCTGTGTGTACGCATCCTTGCACATTTGTCCTCTGGGGGCATGTGCACGCTTGGCCACACGGTCAGGGGTGTCTTTGTTTGGGTTTATGTCCTCTGTGTGTGTGTGTCCTGATCTGTATGTACACACTATGAGCCTGCATGTACACAGGGTGTAGGCCCAGTAGCCTCTGTCATCCTAGTAGGTATATTGTGCATGCATCCAATGGGTGCGCCTGTCCCAGGTACATGTATTTTTCGCAAAACCACTGTATGTGTATCTAACGTGTGTGTCAGTTTATGTGAATAAGAGAGAGACAAAGCATAGAATTGGAAACCGTGTGTCTGTGCTAACCATCTGTGGCATTCCCAGACTATCAGCGGCTGTTTCTCGCCACTAGAACTAAGTGCAGCATGCAGGGCCTCCTGCTCACAAGCCCTCCCCCAACTACCCCAGTCCAGCCCCATCACCAGCCATGCCCATGCCCCCCATTGCTCTCCTTGCTCTAATCCTATAAAACTGCCCGCAGCTGCCTGGATAGGCCAGGCTGCTCCATGCCTCTGGACCTTTGCTCATGCTGTTTCCTCTCTTGGAATGCCTTTCCCTTCCCCCATCATTCTGTCACCTACTCATCGTTTCTGATTCAGCTCAAGTGTTAACACATCTATGAGTGTCCTTGACATGACTGTCGAAACTGACCGTTTCCTTCTTTGTCTCCCAATTGCGAATGAGAACACATTTTCCCCCGAAGCCCAGTAACGTCTAAGGCACTTGTGTGCCCATGTGTCTGTTTTCTAGTCTGCGATGGTGACTGCCAGGGTGGGGCAGACCACACTGGCCTCTGCTCCTTGAGCATTGTTACATCCCAAACCTTCTAAACACACTCCCACCCTCACAGCAGCCCCGCTAGACAGGGGACTTTATCCTCATTGTAGAGATGGGGTCTGAGGCGCCCTGAGATAGTCCTAGAACTCTTAAGTAGCTAGGCAAGAAACGAACCCTGTATCCGATTCCAGGGCCCAGGCGTTATCTTGTTGCGTCATTCCTAGGATGGAACTTATTCTTCTGAGTGACTGATTTATTCCAGAGGTATTTATTGAGTGCTTGCAATACACTAGGTGCCATTCTAAACTCTCAGAATACAGTCCCAAATTGCCCTCACAGAGGTTGAATTCTAATTCCTGTCCACCCCAGGAGACTGGGAGGGATGGTGTGTATGCCTGCGTGAGGACATTCTATCTATGAGCAGGAAAGTCCCACGATTCAAGATTATCCCAGAAGGACATTGCCTGAAAGATTAGTTGTGCAACCATGAAGTGGAGAGGATGAGATACAGACCATCAGAAGAGGAACTGTGGTATGCAGATAATGGCCCCCAAAGATGTCTACGGCCTACTGCCCAGAACCTATAAATATGTTAGGTTACATGGCAAAGAGAAATTAAGTTTGCAGATGGAATTAAGGTTGCTAATCAGCTGATTTTAAGATAGGGAGATTATTCTGGATTATAAAGGTGGGTCCAACGTAATCACCTGTGTTCTTAAAAGTGCAAGGGAAGGCAAAAGAGTCAGGATGATGTGATGTGGGAAGGACTAGACTTGCCATTGCTGGCTTTGAAGATGAGGAAGGGACCAGGAGCCAAAGTGTGTGAGCAGCTTCTAGAAGCTGGAAAAGGCAAGATAATGGATTCTCCCCTAGAACCTCCAGAAGGAATGCAGCCCTGGCAACACATTGATTTTAACCCAGTGAGACTCATGTTGGAATCCCGACCACTAGAACTGTAAGAGAATGAATGTGTGTTGTTTTGAGCCACTAAGTTAGAGGTAAATTTTTACAGCAGCCACAAGAAATGGATACAGGAGCCTAGGTCTCAGGTTCTTGCATTAAAATAGGATCTGGATGGGGGGCCGGCCCCATGGCGTAGTGGTTAAGTTAGCACGCTCCTTTTCAGTGGCCCTGGGTTCGTGGGTTTGGATCCTGGATCTACACCACTCGTCAGCCATGCTGTGACAGTGTCCCACGTACAAAGTAGAGGAAAATTGGCACAGAAATTGGTTGAGGGCGAATCTTCCTCAAGCAAAAAGAGAGGAGGATTGGCAATAGATGTTAGCTCAGAGAAAGTCTTCCTCAGCAAAAAAAAAAAAAGGATCTGGGTGGGAGCTTGATGGGCTACAGGCATAATCAAGGATGAAAGATGTTGAATGAGAAGCACCAATGATCAAGTTCCAACTGTACAGTCATGCATCAATTAGCAACAGGGACATGTGAGAGAAATACATCGTTAAGCAATTTCATCATTGTGCAAACATCACAGAGTGTACTTACACAAACCTAGGTGGTATAGCCTAATAGACAACTAGGCTAGATGGTACTAATCTTATGGGACCACGGTCGTATATGCGGTCTGTTATTGATGAAAACATCATTATGTGGTACATGACTGTATACCCTCAAGAGGTTGATGGTCACAATGCATATACACTGAGCATCTGGTTGGCCTTGACTTTTATGCAGTGATGAGTGCATTTCACTAAGCTAGGGAAAGAGCATGGGCTATTATTGCTGCTGCTAATTTTAGAGTAAAAGTGAGACCCACCAGGGACCCATGACAATGTGAACTTGTCCCCAATCCAAAGCTCTCAGAAGCTCTGCAGGCAAGGTTCTGGTGACCATGAGCCTCAGGCCCCATCCCAAAATGTCATTCTGATTCCAGCCAACACATTCCACTTGGATGGCATCCTCATTGTCCAAAAGTCCAGGGCGGCAATGGCCACTCATCGACGGCTGCATCAATAGCAATAAAATGAATAATTACATATTTCCCACTTACGCTCATTGTTGGGGGCTGAGGGAAAGATCCACAAATAGGGCTGCTACTAAGGAAGCTCGTGAGGGAAACTGGACTGAAGCTGAGAACGACTAGGGGTGGGTTCCATTACTGCAATTAGCGCACTGTATAAACAGCACTTAAGGGCTCTATCTGGAGTTTGTGGTAATCCATCTGAAATAGACAACTATTTTATGCAGGGAGGAATGAGGGGAACTATTTCCAAGTCAATTTAATAGTCTAGTCTGCAAACAATCCTCTTCCTCCTTGTTCCCGCTCTCCCCTTCTGTCCTCTTCTTGGCTCAGAGCCGCGTCCCCTCCTCACAGCTGCGTTCACTTGAATGGTAAATCAAGCACCCTGAAAACCTGGGGTGTGGAAGTCTTTTCAGCACTGCCTGGGCTCTATTTATCCCATGGTGGGGTTTTGCTGGATTTCTTCTCTCTCCCTCACAGACAATCAGAATATTATTTGTCTGCTCCTCTGCTACTTTTTGTGTTGCAAACACAAGAGGTGAGGGAGCCCTGTTTGCTGTAGAGGGAAGGCGTTTCTGCAAGGAGTTGAGGCCCCAGGAGATTCCAACTCACCTTCCTGATTTTTCTTACCCTTCGGAGGGTCTCCCAGGTTGCCCATTGGTGTACAGCTCCTATCTCTCTCTCTCAGGAATCCTGGCCGAGGCTATCATTTTGTCATCCGACTGGTCCCTGGGTAAAGCAATTCTGCTCAGAGCTGGGGAAATTCCAATTACTAGGCTTTAGAAACTGAAATATTTTATACTTTTTCTAGCATTCTATTATTTCTTTCTTTCTTTTTTCTTTCTGTTTTGGCTCTTTGGAAGGAAATGGCCAAAAATTGTCATAAAGACACATTAAACAGGTTAAAAAAATATAACATTGACGGTATGAATTCAGCAGGGGCCTGGTTTCCCCGCTGGGTCCTCCTATCTCTTTATGTAATTTCGGGTTATGTATACTTTCTTTATGACGATTTCGAAACGCTGAAAATGAATGCCTGAATTTGACGGATTGTTAGCGACTCAAAAGATTTTTCTGTAGCCAAATGCCACATAAGGGGTGGTAATGATGGCATTTGTGAGAATCAAATATGTCCCCAAACATTGCTAAATGTCTCCTAGGGGGCACGATGGCCCCTGCTTGAGAATCACTCTTCAGTGAAAGAATTTTTACAGCAATTCTACAAGTTCGAGGTTTCACCTCAGAGAGGTGAAGTGTCTTGCCTGAGACCACCCAGGTCTTAAGAGTCTGGGTTCAAACTCAGATCTCAGACCCTTTTCATAGCTCTGCTGCTGCCCCATGGATTGTTTCAGAAAATTCCGTGCGGCCTGAAGCGGGGGCGGCCCATCCTGTGTTCTGTCTGATGGACGCAGCACAGCAGAGCCTCCTTTTTCGGCATGCAGAGGGCTTCTAGATCTGGCTGCAAAAAGAACAACACAGTCTCTGTTATGAAGAAACCCACAGCTTGAAAAAAAAGCAGAGACATGTCTGATTCATCAGGATGACTCATACCTGGGATCACTTCGCCTCCACTGGCTTCCCGTGGCCTGTCTCAGCTTGTGAAGGGCCACGGCTACTTGAAAAGAGAAAACTCCCCTCTTGAATGCTGGGGACAGACCCACCCTTCTGGGTGCAGAGAAACCTCAGCGCAGCCATCAAGATAACTTTATCAGGGACGCGGAATCAAATTGCAGAGAATCAAGCGTGTGCGCTTGAAAGGCCCTTGGAAGTTTGCAAACCTGTCCCGGCCAGCTCAAGGTGCCCCTCCATGAATAGCTTGCGGACATGGGAGCAGTGGCTAGTACAGTGTGCAGAGGAAGGCATCAGTAACTACTTGCAAGACCAAGGCTCGGGGGGAAATGGATCTTGAGGTGCAGATACCGGTGGTAATTATCGTGGCAAACGCATCAAGCCGCAGAGTTCATCTCTTTACATATAAACCTGTGTTGTCACCATGATTACATCAGGCCTCTGGGAAGCCATGTGAACGGCCCTTTATTATCTGTTGATAGATTACTTTGTAATCGCTCTCACGTATGTTTTCTCGAGGACAAGAGGGTGTAATCGTCTTGCTTCGTGGGTCTCACATTTCTCGGTGCACAGTTAATCCCCCATCCGGCTCGCTGAGTGACTGGGTTGACAGAGGAGCCGGTGAATTTCCACCAACCCCATTAGGGGTCTTTGTGCACCTCGAGTAGACAGTTGCCCAAATTTCACCCATTAAAAAAAAGAATGGGCTAATTAAGCCTGCCAGCCTAATTTTGCGCTTTCTAATTTTGCCCTTTAAATGCATCATAATTATCAGATGCAAAATACATTTTCAAATGCAGAGCCACTGACGGGTGTATTTTTAAATGTGCGGGGCTAAGATGGGAGATAGCAAAGAAGCAGGCAATATTTTTAACTTGCATGGGGGCAGGAAAAGGCCCCTGCCTCACTAATTCCTGCCACTGTATTTGGAATGAAAACAGCACTTATTTGATGTGTGACCGAAATGAATGCTATTGTGTTGCTGTCCTGGCAATGCTGCTGGGCGATGCGTCCTTTGGGGTGCACTTGGACAAGTGGGGAGTATGGTCCCAGCCCTGGGACTCTTGGCTTCACATTAAGGCACAGGGTACTCGCCTCCTCGGAGGCTGCAAGAAGTCAAAGTTGGTGTAGATACGAGCATGGTGACTGCGTGGTGGAAGCCCTTCCTTATTATTGTCATTTTAAAGATTTTTACTTGTTCCTTTGTCATTGACAAAAGTGTGTACTCAAAGCCTTTGGTTACTGGAGCTTTTGGACAGAACTGCTTTTCCTTCTCCCCAACCTATCCTCAGAGGCATATATAGTTCTGTTCAAAGTGAATGTCGAAAACAAAAAAGTGTCATAAATAATTACATATTATATTACATTGAGAAGATATCAGTATTTCGTTCAGTGTATGTAATCCTTATGAACAGCATACTATAGATTAATGTAACATAATGCACTTCAGTGGGTCTAATATAAAAAATAACCATAACAGCACGTTAGCTGGGGCCTCGGGGCCATGGAGTTGTTCCCTCTGCAAACATAGCACCCCTGTTTCATGAAGACTTTCCTTTTACAGATGGGGAAACTGAGGCCCAGAGAGGAGAACGGTGTGCTCAAATTCGCATGGCAGATGAGAGAGAAGCAGGATGGGAACAATGTACTCCTGGAATCTCCTCTCACCCTCTTCAGGACAGAGAACGTAGCAGCCCCTCCATTGGACCCACTGCTCCTTGAATCCTGAGGTACATTTCCAGGGGTGTGGGCATCTCCCTGCAGGGGCATGGACTGTAAGAACAGCAACCTCCTTGCATGGCTCTGCCGACAGTGTTCTGGAAGCTACTGGGTCCCATCTGGAAGTCTCTTCTGAATAGGAATGATGAAATTGATTACATGAATGTCCAAAGCAGCGTAATTCATACTCGTCAAAAGGTAGAAACAATCCAATGTCCATCAACTGACTAATGGATAAACACGTTTTGTTATAGCCACACAATGGAATATTATTCAGCCATAAAAAGGAAGGAAGTACTGACACATGCTACAACATGGATGAACTTTGAACCCATTATGCTAAATGGAGGAAGCCAGACACAAAAAGTCACATTTTATATGATTGCATTTATATAAAATGTCCAGAATAGACAAATTCATGAGAGAGTAGGTAGATTAGTGGTTCCAGGGGCTGGGAGTAGGGAAACGGGGAGTGACTGTTTACAGGGGCAGAGTTTCTTTTTGGAGATGATGAAAATTTTCTGAAATTAGTTGATTAGGTGATAGTTGCACAACCTTGGGAATATACCAAAACACACTGAACTGTACATTTTAGAAGAGTGAATTTTATGACATGTGAGTTGTATCTCTAAAAAATATTGAGTTACATTATAAAATTAAAACAAAAGATTGATGATCTCTTTACCTCTGTATTTTCCCTCAGGAATGGAAACCAAATATTAGTGTCAATATTGATTTAGTGGTTTCTGAGGTCTTTTCTGAGCACTGTCCCTGGGTCTTCAGTGTGGAATGAGGGTCCACCGGGGGTGAGAGCACTGAGAGGAGGAGAAGATCATCCGGGCCTGAGAAATGCAAGAGTACCGAGGTCACCAAGGTCAATGTAAGAAAACCTGTTGGAGCAGAAATGCATTGCCCCTGAATCCAGATGACCTGGAAGCATATCCATGCCGCTTTGGAGCTGTGTGACCCTAAGATCACTTAACCCCCCTGTGTTTGATTACCTCATCTGTTAACTGAAGATACTAATAGTACCCACCTTGAGGAATTCTTATGGGGATTAAATGATGAATTATTTGTAAAGGGTTAGAATGGGGTCCTGCACCATGTAAATGCCATGGATATTTTTTATTGAATAAAATAATTTTGGAATTGTATTAATTTCCTTTTGCTACTGTAACTACTTACCACAAACTTAGCCACATAAAACAACACAGATTTATTATCTTGCAGATCTGGAGGTCAGAAATTCAAAATGGGTTTATGAGGCTAAAATCAAGGTGTTGACAGGACTGCATTCATTCAGGGGGCTCCAGAGGAGAATCCATTCCTTCCCTTTTTCAGTTTCCAGAGGCCACCTGCATTCCTTGGCTTGTTGCCCTGGGTCACTCTGACCCCTGCCTCCTTCATCACATCTTCTCCGACTCTGACTCTCCTGCCTCCCTCTTCTGATGACCCTTGTGATTACATTGGACCCACCTGGATAATCTGGGATCGCCTCCCCATAAAGATCCTTAACTTAATCACATCTGCAAAGTCCTTCTGCTTTGAGTAAGATAATATACTCACAGGTTCTGGGTTTAGGATGTGGACATCTTTGTGGGGGGGCGCTGTATTCTGTCTCTGCAGGAATATATTAATTTGTGGTACAGGTGGTTAGAGCTACAAGCAATTAGGCAGGGGTTAGGAAATATTTGAGATACTCTGAGATTCTATTTAATTCAGATACACCAATGGGTCAGAAGTCCAGGGGAAGTTGGGCTGGCACCCTAGGACTTAAACCCTAATTGTTCTAGTTCCTCCCATATCATGGGGGGAGGGAGGCATTGTTCTTGACGCAGGCACCCTCTAGTTGAGGGTCTTGGCACTTCTGTTCCCTATGCCTGAACACAGTTCCCGGCAGGCTTCCTTCATCTTTCAGCTCAAATGTCACCTTCTCATTGAGGCTTACCCTGGCCATCCTATTTAAAATTGCAACCCACCCTCTGCCCCAGATGTTCCCACCCTCGTCCTCTGCTGGAATTTGCTCCACGTTACCATCTAATGCTCTATAGTACGTATGTATGTATTTAGTCAATTGTCTCTTCCTTCTCGTTAGAAAGTAAATTCAGTGGGGCCAGGGTTTTTGTCATTCTTGCCGTTAAGCACCTAAAACAGCATCTGGCATGGAGTTGGCCCTTAATGTCTATGTGTTGTCTGACTGACTGAATGAATGAACCTCGATGGGGCATTTCCATGCTGTGTCGTACTGTAGATGGCAGCTCCTCTGTCTCCCTCACTAGATTGCGAACTCCTGGAGGGTGAGCTTGCGCCTGGGTCCTCTCTCTACACTTCTTGGCACAGAGTTCTCACCCAGTGAACACTGCTGTCTGGGGAATGACCCAAAGGGGCAGCGAGTGGGGTCTGAAAACAATGGCAGAATGCTCAACCATGGCGAGGGTCAGCCCCATGTCTAGACTAGACATCTGGGAAGGTTGCATCACAGGTGCGGGGGGCAAGGTCTTTCTGCCCTATAATACAAAAGCAGGGAGACCCTCCTACTCACATGGTTTATGACATCTAACATTTAATTGTTACTGTAATTATGTTTGCACAAGTGACTTTGATGAAGGAGTTTGTCCCCGGATGGTTCCTTCCCTGAGGTGACACTGTGCACAGTGCCCACGTGCCCTGACTGACAACTTGCAGGCCAGGGGGACCCGGGAAGGTGTTGTCTTCCCAGTTATGGTGTTGTGAAAGGCAGGCGCGAGGCAGCACGTTGACTGCCATTGCCTAACACCAGGCTGGCTGGATGCATCTGTGGGGCTATCATGGCCTCAAGAGGCATCTGCTTTTGTGAAAACTGGCAGAAGCCTACAGCACCCATCAGCACGTCCTAGAGTAAACTGTACAAGCATATCCACAGGAAAAAGTAAAAACTTCACTTCATGACCCACCCTTCCTCTATCATCATAGCAGATAAAGACACTGAGGCCCAGAGGGGAACTGATTTATCCCAGATCACAGAAGAGCTGGTGCTAGAGAGGCAACTGGTACTCAACTATCTTGGCTTTCAACCCAATACTCTTTCATTATTCCCAGTGAGGAGGCAGGAAATATTCTCACTCACCCATTCATTCATCCAATCATTAGTTCAATTAATCATCCAATCAATTACTTTTCCCTTCCTCCTCTCCAGCCCTGTCTTGCACCATGCCGCCCCTAGCTCTCTCTGCCCCTGCCACACTAGCACTCTTTCAAGTCCTAGCAGACACTGTGGTTTCTTCTACTACAGGGCCTTTGCACATGCTCTTCTCTTTTCCCGGAACACTCTCCTCTCCCCTCCCTGCCCAGTTGCTTCCTACTCACTCTTGTGCTTTCCTCGGGGGAGCCTTCCCTCCCTAACCTGCTGCATCATATTCTGATATTCTACATTCTCAGCGCATCAAAGAACTCGCCACAATTTCCAATTCTCCTTTTCTTTTGTTTACTTATATTTTAAAGGATGATTTGCTTACTGTCTGCCTCACCCATTAGACTGTGAGTTCAATGATGGCAGGGGCTGAGGCGATCAATGGATTTCCTTGAATGAATGAGTCAATGAAGATTGAACAAATGAGTTTAAAAATTGATAACAAGCGGGTGCAGGGAGAGAAATAATTAAAATGAGAAAGAAATGGGGCCAGCCCCGTGGCATAGTGGTTAAGTTCAGCACGCTCTGCTTTGGTGGTCCAGGTTCACGGGTTCGGACCCCAGGTGCAGACCTACACCACTCGTCAGCCATGCTGTGGCAGCGACCCGTGTATAAAGTAGAGGAAGACTGGCAGAGATGTTAGTTTAGGGCTAATCTTCCTCAAACAAAAAATGAGGAAGATTGAAAACAGATGTTAGCTCAGGGCTACTCTTCCCCAGCAAAAAAAAAAAAAAAAAAAAAGAAAGAGAGAAAGAAACGAACTCTGGAATAACAAGTTGGAGAGGAAGAGATAAGATGTATGTGAATAGTTATAATTCAACTTAGGAATTGATGTTTACTGTGAGAGAAGTTGAGATCAACATGGTGAGCTTTGAGCTAGGAGCTCACTTCCCTGGTGGAGTGCAAGGGACTGGTTTGGGAAATTTCCCAGAGGAAGGCAGGTTTTCATCTAGATTTGTCCTAGAGAACCTCACAATCCAGCAGACAGCATGAGGCAAACACCAGCAGCTAGAGAAGTGCTATGAGTTCCTGGAATCCAAGGCCTAGTGTGCTGGTACAGACTGAGCCCATATGGATGTGGCCCCTATCAGCCCTTGGGGCCCCGGCATATGGGAGTTCCTAGGGAGCTACCAAGCCTGTGTAAGATGGGACTTAAGGCAGCGCACCTAGCAGATGGGGCAGTTCCTACCCTCTCACCCCATAAATGTGGAGGGGCCCAGGTTTTCCCACATGCCAAGTTCCAGCAGCTCTCTGGGTGGAGTGGTTCCTTCAGGGGACATTCCATCCCATGACCATTGGATGGCAAAGAATTTGGCACAGCCTTTGCCTCCATAGGGAGATCTGGCATCCAGAAAACTCACTGGGTTGACAAATTACTAAACTTGCTTTAACACAGGAAAGACACTAATAGGACACTCTCTTACCCTTCCATATTATTAAGGTATCCAGTTCACAGAAAGAGTAGAGACTCACAGCATCCTCAGAGTGGATGGCGTCTCAGATTTATCTAGCCAGTGCAAGAATTTCCCATCTCATATACTTTGTTGAACATGGTCGCTCAATTTACGCTGGGAGAACCCTAATGATAGGGACTTTTCATCCACTACAAGGGTGAAAGCTTCAAATTTTGTATGTTAATTTCTTCAGCTGTTTCCTTCTGGTTCTCTTCCTACTGTAGAATGTTCTATTGATCTTCTTCCAATCTGGCAATTGCTCTCGTACTAGGTCTGACTGTAAGTCTGGGCTGACCATTGGGGAGTAAGACAAGATCATCACCTCTGTTGCTTTGAAACTGCATTCACTTCCGTGAATGCATCCTAAGTCTGCTTCCCCTCCAGCATCAGCCAGACGCTACCCTTGCTTTGTACAGACCATTCTTATTCACCAGGACACCACTGGCTTTTCTTTTTTTTCTTAAGTATGCACCTGCTAGTCTTTCTTTCCACAATCCTCTTTGGATCTTCTATTTTTTCTTACAAACCAGAGTGTTTTTTATCTCCTCTTATATCTACTTTAACGAGATTTGCCATTACTCCAGCCTGTTACAGATTCCTTGGACCCAGATTTTGTTCACTTGGTGCCTTTGTCTCTCTCTAAGACCAAGGAGGAGGATGGAGCTCAATGAGATGCTAATAGAGACTCCGCACTGAGTTGACTTGAGTTCTGGGTATACGGCCAAATAAATGGACCACCACTCAACTCATATTTATCCAATGTTTCAATAATTCATTGAGAATAATAATAACATAAGAACTATAATTACTGTTAATTACATACTCACTTTATGCTATAGCAGCACTATTCTTGCTGCTCTACATAGTATTATCTCAGATAATAATTCTAATGACAGCCTTTCAAGGTTTCCCCCAATGATCCTTGCCTCCTAGTATTCACACCTTTGTGTAACTCTCTCCCCTTGTGTATGAGCTAGGCCTGCTGACTGGCTTTTAATAAATAGAATACAGCCAAAGTGATTGGCTGTCACTTATGAGTTTACAAAAGACTATATGACTTCCATCTGGCATGCTCTCTTGCTTGCTTGCTCAATTGAAGCCAGCTGCCACGTTGTGAGCTGCCCTATAGAGAGACACACATGGCAAGGAACTGAGGGTGGCCTCCGGCCAATGACCCACAAGGAACTGAGGCCTGCCATCAGGCATGTAAGTGAGCTTGGAAGTGGCTCCTGCTCTAGTTGAGGTTGGGATGACTCTAGCCCCAGCCAACATCTTGATTGTAGCCTTGCGAGTGACCCTGAATGAGAGGACCGAGTGAAGCCATGCTGGATTCCTGAGAAACTGTGAGGTCATAAATGTTGTCGTTCAAGGCCAGAAGGTTCGGGGGTAATTTTTTATGCAGCAATGGATAATTAATATAATAGCCAACATCGATGGGAGGCCAGCAGGCACCATTCTAGGTACTTTTTGCATATGGGCTTATTTGAGACATTAAGATTGCTACATTTTGTAAGTGAGGAAGCTGAGGTGTGGTGAGGTCGTAGCTTGACCGAGTTCCCAGAGCTGGTTAGAGGAAGAGCCAGGGTTCAGCCCGGCAGTCTGGCTTCAAAGTCAGGGTCGAAGTGGCCCATATGCCTTGAAAGAGCTGCATGGGCGATACGTTCAGCCGCCTTTTGGGGAGTAGTGAAACATGCTGAGGATTAATGTGGGAACCAAATGAGTATTTGGCTGAAGCCCCCATATGGAGAACTGTCTCCTGGGGGCTGCCCACAGCCTCCCCTCATGAGAACTCTGCCTGGCCTGGTACCCATGTAAGGACGACTGGGTTTTCTGTGCGTTTCCCCTGGATGCCCGCATCAGGCCTTTGACGTAGTTCTCAAGGGCGGGGGACGGGTGCTTCAGACTTCTGTCTCCTCTCCGCAAAGCCGTCTAGAGGGTGAGATTGAAAGTCTGCCCTCACCCAGGGGTCTACAGGAGGTGTGCGGTTCTCAGGAGAGGCCTTCAAGTGCCCCTGGAAACCAGCCAAAGAGGAAGAGACCCGAAGGGGTTCTTTTCTGCCTAAATCTATGCAAATCAGTGGTTTGCCCTCCAAACACGAGTGTTTGTCTCAGTTTCCTTTTTCAGCTGACTGAGCAATTGGAAGAAAGCAGAGAAGTCATGACTCCACCTGCACTCCGCTCCTCTGAACCCATTTACTCTTCCAAAACCTTGGCGTCTTGACCCCACTACCTCTTTCAAACGGAGGAGCCCAAGGACCCCGGTCTGCTTGGCTCCTTGCACGGTCCCGAGAATGCCTTCCCATCTTGTTCCCAGACTGCTACTTGTCTTTGCACCAAAACTGACTTCCATTCAGCAACTGAGACATTCTCGGAGGTGAAAAGCAGAGGCCACCTTCCTTAGACCTCTGCAAAATGAAAAACAGAGCTAATCATGTTGATATTCTTCTGCAGAGAGTCAGGATGTCAATATCTGCAAGGTTTGGGTGAACACCAAGCCCAACTTTTTCGCGTTACAGGCAAGCAGCCAAGGCCAAAGGGAGGAAAGGATTTGCCTGAGATTACCTAGTTGCTCCTTCAAAAGGTGTATCTTGAGGGCTGCAGACTCATAAGGGTTGGGAGAGCCTGGTAGGAAGCTCAGAAGGCTCATTCCACCAAACCAGGGACTGGACAGCTGCTGCAACGGATTCTCATGTTCTCAGGCACTTCATATGTTATCTCCATCTTCATAAAAAAGTTTAAGGCCACAGTGGTTTCTTTCTTTTTTTTTTTTTTTAAGAAGTCATTGACCTAGTTAAAAAATCTGATGAAATCTAAAACTCTTTCCTTCATAAAAATACATATGTACCAAAAATTATATTCAATTTTTAGGGCTCCTTAAAGATCCAGGGATTCTAGGCTAAAAGCTCCTGCTTTAAGGTAAGTATTATTCTTTCCCCCATATAGAAAATGAGCAAATTGAGGCTTAGAGATGTTATGTGCTGTGCCCGTGCATAGCACGGCAACTCGTGCCCTTAAATGTAGATAGACTGGGCTCCAAACCCAGGTTCATTCCTTCCCCCAGAATATGCTGAGATGAAATGCCGCAGATTCCAAATAGCAAAAATTCACTCATTCTTTGTGTAATTAATACGTTTTTATAAGCTTCTACTGAGTGCTTGGCATTGAAATAAGATACGGCCCCTTGGAGATTACAAAAGGTTTTGCATAGTTGCTAGTTAGCTTTCCTCTCTCCAAGAGGGAATTTGCAACTGGGAACTCATGTCCTGCCTTCCACAATTTGTTCTTTCCATAAGAGTGGATGTACAGAGGTCCTCGGTGGAGGAGATAGGGTGCGTGCCCTACTGAGGGCTTTACTGGTGGAACAAAGGAGGAGCTGAGGAGCAAAATCAGCCAGCAGCCAAATGTATTCCCTCTACATTGATAGGCAATGCATTCAGATCCCACAGGGAGCATTCCCATCCTGATATTTTTATGATTAAGGATTTAGGCTTCATCTCTGAGTAATGGCATAGTTAGTAGGGCACCTTCTCCTTCCTTCTTTAGAGGTGATGGGGCTGGAGACCACTTATCACCTGGTTGACCCTCTCCACCTCGCTCATGGGTATCCAAGTGATGTCTGGTTAAACTGAAGGGTAAGGAGCCAGCAGTGGGAGTGGGGGTCACGGGGAGGAGCCTGAGTCTGGTAAGTGAGAGAAACTGTTTGGAACAGAGCAAGTAGCCCAGCCTGGTTTGCCTAGCTGATGCGAGGTAATGGATGGGTTTGTCTCCTCCTTCCATTTTCTGCCTAACTCAGTGACCCCTCCCAATGTCTGTAGTAGCTTCAGTTTCTCCTGAAACTGGTCCCAGGATACTTTTCCTGATTTCTGGCTACTAGACTTTTGTTCATCTCTCCTCAGAGCTGCAGAATCTCTTTTAGGGACACTCCAGTAGCCTAAAGATGACCTAAAAACCAGAGCTCCTCTATCTGGAGATAATGCAACTCTAGTTCCTTCCAGCTAGCCTAGCTCTGCCCTCTTCTCCATGGAGACAAAGCTTGGGAAATGATCCCTCTTGGTGGAGTACCATCGGAGGGGGTTGTGGGGAGGCATGGAGTAGGGCAGGGGTGGAGATAATGCAACTCTAGTTCCTTCCAGCTAGCCTAGCTCTGCCCTCTTCTCCATGGAGACAAAGCTTGGGAAATGATCCCTCTTGGTGGAGTACCATCGGAGGGGGTTGTGGGGAGGCATGGAGTAGGGCAGGGGTGGGGAGAGGGGCACACTATGCTGACAGAGGTCCAGCAGCCCATTAACTGATAATATATATATATATATATATATTTCTTTTGTGAGGGAGATCAGCCCTGAGCTAACATCCGTGCTAATCCTCCTCTTTTTGCTGAGGAAGACCAGCTCTGAGCTAACATCTATTGCCAATCCTCCTCCTTTTTTTACCCCAAAGCCCCAGCAGATAGTTGTATGTCATAGTTGCACATCTTTCTAGTTGCTGTATGTGGGACGCAGCCTCAGCATGGCTGGAGAAGCAGTGCATCGGTGCACGCCCAGGATCCGAACCTGGGCCGCCAGCAGCGGAGCGCGCGCACTTAACCACTACGCCATGGGGCCGGCCCTTAACTGATAATATTAAAGCCAGGAGAGGGCAGGGTTGAAGTGATGCTCAGCATTTGCTTTGGAAGTGGTCACTCAATAAGGCTCCCATCCTCCCTGTATATTAAGGGCCTTGAGCTCTAGTCCTGCCTCAGCCACCAAGTCTGTGATCACGAACATGTCACTTTTCCTCTTGGGGACTCAGTTTTGCCTTCTACACAATGGGTGGAACCACATGACTTCCCTAGGCCTCTTTCTGCCCTCCAAATCTAGGCTTTTCTTTGTTTGAGACTTTAGAAACAAAGCATCCAAAATGATTTTCTTAAATTGAGGCATAATTTACATACAGCGAAGTGCTTCAGTGTGCTGTTGACTCAGTTTTGACAAACTCATATACTTGTGCAACCTCACTGCCCCCAACCAGGACATAGAATGTTTCCATCACCACAAAACGTTCCCTTGTGCCATTTTCCAGTCAATTCTCCACCCCAGAAGCAACCACTGATCTGATTTCTATCACTGTAGGTTAGTTTTGCATATTCTAAAATTTCATATAAATAGAATTGTACAGTATGCTCTTTTGTGCGTGTCTGACTTCTCTCACTCAGCACATTATCTTTGAGATTCATCCATACTGTTGCGTGTAATAGTTTATCGCTCTTTCTCATGTTTTTCTTGCTTAGTAATATTGCATTGTATGAATGTATCACATTTTGTTTATCCATTTTCCTATAGATGGACATTTGGCCTTTTTCCAGTGTTTGCCTCTTATGAGTAAAGCTGCTATGAATATTCTTATGCAAGGCTTTTTGTATATTTATGTTTTCATTTCTTTTGGATAAATATCTAGGAGTAAAATTGCTGGGTCATTAGGTAGATGTGTGTTTAACTTTTTAAGAAACTTTTTAAAATGGTTTTCCAAAGTGGTTGTCACCATTTTCCTCTCCCACCAACAATGCATGAGAGTTCCAGTTGCTCCACATCCTGTCCATGGTTTGATACTGTCATTCTTTCTCTCCTTAGCCATTCTAGTGAGTATAACACGGTTCTCAATGATTTTTATGTACATTTTCATTTCTTCTGCTTCCTTTTACTATAGAACCAAAAGCAGATTATTATTAAGACAATTTTAAAGCATCAAAGATACTTTAAACGCTTGTTAAATATGTACATTCTTTCGCAAGATGGCTAGTATGCCAAATCATGCCTCATTTAATGACTCTATTCATTCCAGATCGTTTCATTCCACTTCTTTTTATAAACATGTATCACTTGCCAAATATGTGTAAGCCTCTGGTGCTAGATTCCTATCAAGAGGGTAAAGAAAAGTAAGACTGGGTTTGTGCCCTCAAGGACCTTACAGGAAAGGCAGAATCTAACACCAAAAGTCTCACATTGTTGCTATAATGTAACCTGGAAGATGTGCCCCAATAGAAGAAACAAGTGTCTTGAGGGTGATGGATAGGGAAAAATAATTCCCACCATATCAATCAAGGAAGGAGATAGATGTGTTTTTGAAAATCTGTATGTAAAGCAATACTAGAGACAGCAGAATAGGAGTGGGCAGGGAGGTTAAAACCTCATTGTGCCTCTCTAATTTCCGAACTTGGAAATGGTGGGTATCCTCGAGAGATGAGCACACTGGGAGTCATTATGGAGCTCAGGGAAGCCAGCCCAGAGAGTTGAAGGACTACACCAACAAGCCGATATCTGTGAGACATGCTGGAGCTGCCTAAGATGGGCAGTGGCCTCACAGGAGTTGAGTGCGGAGCAGTGAGAAAGAGGAGGTGGCCGGACTCTCCCTCCAAGGTCTTGACCTAGAAAGCTTGTGTCTGAGGGCGCGGGAAGCCTGCCCTCTTTGAGGAATACCTCACCAATATCCAAACTCAAGCTCCATCTCCTCTGTGAGGTCAGTGTTTTCCTAGGCCCTGGAAGAGTGGTGGTTCTTAAAACACAATGAAGAGCCCATGCTGGCTGGGGAAGTGCTAGATAAGGTTTCTTTCCCTATCCTGACTGGAGTCAGCCCAGTAGAAAACCCCAGAGAGTGGGTCTGTCAGAAAGGAAGTCATATTCACCCTCTGGTTTCATGCTGACTGAGAAAGGTGGGGCAGAGCCATCCTCCCATTCCTTCATTACAATAGCCAACATTTATCGTGTACCTTCTGTATGTAGTATACTGTGCAAACTGCTGAGGATGCAGAGAGGAAAGTTGTGACCCCTAAATTTATAGTTTAGTTATATGGAAATTAAAAATGATTATTGTAATACAGTGCAATCTGTTAGGTTTTACTCCCCACAGAGGCTGGCAAAATTATTAAAGCTGCTACTGAGTTAGGAGATGGCAGTAAGGATGTTCTGATTAGAAGTCCAGGCCATCTGATTTGGAGATGATCCCCAAGCCAGAGAATCTCAGGATTCTCATTCCTGAGAGAAAGTGGAAAGGTCCTCATGGACTGAAAAGTTGAGGGTCCTCAGAGCCTACAAAGGGCAGAGATTTGAACCATAAAATCTCCAAAGTCCCAAGAAAATCCTGTGCTAGAGAAGGCTTCTTTCCAGGCAAATTAGGAGTCAACCCTAGCTAGTCTGTGGCGGGTAGAGAAACGTAAGAAAGCCCAAAGTGAAACTTCTACATGATGTTATGAACGACAACGCAGAGTCTCAACACATGCAGGTTAAAAGCAGCTGATTAAAAAGGAGGTATTTGGTACAACCTCCCATACTGGGAAGATATGACTCAACTGTCCATAGATCATGGCACCTGGAAGCTGGAAAGAGCCAGGGGGCTGTGTAGGAGAGAATCTGTGGCTGTACAACTCTGAATCCTCTGAGGATGAGGGTTGTGGTTTGGCTATAGAGCTGGACCATGAGCTAGACATGGAGTAATCAGGCCATCCCCTGTGGACCAACTACAAGGGTTGAGAGAAGAGCCTCCATCTCACTCCATGAAGTTCTGGATCAGTGTGGGGACCATGAGGAAGTAGGACTCTGAGGGTGGTGGGGACATCAAGGTGCCTGCAGAGAGGAAGAACGAATTCATTTTCAGTGACTCTATTCCTCCACCTTCCAGAACTCTGCTTCTTTACGGGATGGTCTTAGGACTCTCCTATGTCCCAACTGTCATGTAGCCAGAGTCACCCGAGATCCTTCCTCTCTTTCTCCCTCCACATCTACTCAATCCCCAATTAGTCCCCACGTTCTGCTGACTGACCTCATAAATACCTTATGAATTTACTCAGTCTCATTTATAATTGCCACATCTCCAGCCCTCACCCTCTCTTTCCTGGACTATTCCAGTACTTTCCTAACCTTCAGTCTCCTCACCCACCACTCCCTATCGCCCAGTTTTCTCCACCACCCCAGCTGCTGGTCGTTCCTCCTACACACTTCGCTTTCTCCTTCTTGCCTCTGTGATTTTACTCATCTAATTCCTCCCTTTGAAATGCATTTCCACTCAAATCAGGAAAGAGCCTCCTCCTCTGAGCTCCCAGGGCATCCTTGACCCACAACTTTTGTTTCACTTACCGCACAGTGGCACCGTGATTTGTGGATGTATTGGACCCCTCTTTCTGACTTCTCGAGGGAGTACCACTGGGTTGAATTTGTCGTTGTGTCCTCATCATCTATCCCAGTGCACAGGGTCAACATGCAGTAAATAATCCTTGAATGATCAAACAGCCATGCGTAGAACTAGCTTACACAGTTTATCCTTAACCTAAGCCAATGCAGTCGTTACAAGACTTTATAGATGTGAGTTCAAATTTCTCCCCCATTATTTTCCAGCTATGTGCCCAGGGACAAGCTACTTAATCCTTCTTAGCCTCAGTATTCTCACGTGTAAAATGGTGAAAACAAACGGATTATTATGAGAATTACAAAAGAGCCTGTATGCTAAGCCCTCACCACAGTGCTCCCCATGTGCTCAGTAAATAGTCCAACTGTGGTCCTTATGATTGTCATTAGCATCACCAGGACTCCCTCTTTAGATTGACTATTGAGAGTTTTCACTCCTACTTTTGGCTTGGATTTTCTTGATGATGTTTCTTCATCTTGATACCATGGGCTCACGGGAGATAGACTGATTCATACACAGTACTGTCCTCCTCTTCATCAAATAGAAATGCGAGCCTCTCTGAGAGCCCATCTATGTCTGTCACCATTAACGAGTGTGGCTGACTGCAGGGCTGATTTGGAGGGTGTGCATAGAAACTGGAGGAAGAAAATAAGAGCCAAAGGCTCACTCACTCTAATAAGTACATAATGTATATTATGCACTACGTTTTTCTTCTGAATGTGTCAGATCTAAGCTAAAGTCTGGCTTTGGTCTCTGGCCTACAGCAGCTACCAAAAAGGGGCTATGACCTCTTTATCTTGTCTCATAGCCTCAATAAGGAACCTCATTCCCCCATTTAGTGAACTCCAAGAAGTGATTATGTGTAAGAATCTAGGAAAGGTCTCATTCTATTCACACTTATTACCGCATCCAAAACAAACACAGTGATGCCTGTTAACATCCAAGGTGTCAACTTGTGTGGGGGTCCTTGGAAATCCAGAAGTTACCATTGGCAGTTTCTGTCAAGGCTGACTACACATAATCCGTCAGAAGGGGTTGAAAGATTTACCCACTTTAAATCCCTTCCATGGCCTTCTGGTCTACTGCTGTTATCTGACCTACCACAGACCAAAACAATCATTCTGTTTGTCGAATTCACAGTTGGCCATTGTGTAAGATCCCCACATTACTCAGGAAAGATCTTCAGAAACGATTATGGTAAATCCCCTGTTATTGTTGGTTGTCTCTTGTTTTTGTTCAGAACCTTTCCCAACCTTCTGTCCTACCTATCTTTCCTTTCAAGTTTCCACAGTGTCTTATTTGAAATACGGTGAGCTGTTCTGGATTTATAAAATGATATATGGGCTTGGTATCACTTTTTTTTTAAAGAGAAAATAATTGTGGGATTCAACTTGTTGCCAGAGACTGTGCAAGATACTGTATTGTAGGCATCTCATTTTACCATCAGGATAACCTGAAAAAATATTCCATCCACGAAGAAACTGAGGTTCGGAGAAGTTATTTAACTTGTCTAAGATCACACAAGTAGTAAACAGTGGAGATGGAGTTAAAAACCTTTTAGAGGTTAATCCAAATTCCACACATTGCATTACCCTGCTTTTTTTAAATACCTCCGGGATTTTGTTTCCTAGCCACAACTCTGAGTGAGTTTTTCCATGGTGGAGAATATAGTCAGAAAAAAGTCTGAGTGGTAATCCAGCACGGAGAAGAAAAGGCCTCCTGTCTCTCCACAGGTTGAGAAGACATATTGTTGGGGCAGAAATTAAACAATATCTACTCCTCATCAAAGAGGAGAGGTTTATGACAGAGATGGAGAATCAGCAGCCTGCAGAGATTTCCTCTTGTGTTGCAAAAGCTAATGTTCTTTATCTTAAAAATATAAAATCAATTCGATTATAGCACTGAAGGTAAAATTTCTTTCCAGGTGCACCAAGCGACTATTGATTGCATTTCTGAGAGTGAACAGTTCTTCTAAAATAATCATGCCTTGGCATTATGATAGACCCTGAGCTTCCAAAATACCGCTGTTCACCACAGAGATGATTCCCAAGTCTTCTGCTGGAAACACGTAGAGTCTCCCTTGAGTCTTCAAGTTTGCTACTACAGCCAAATCTGGGTCCCTCCTACCCAGAGGCGACTGTTCCCAGTTGGGACTGGTGTAGACGCTTCTCTGCCAACAAGAATTGCTGAGAGATTTGTTAGTTCCAGAATCTGGAAGAGCTACATATTTATTGCATTTAATTATGCAAGACTAGATCATCAAATATCTTCTAGGTATTTTGTTTTAGGTACCAATGTACAATTTGAAGTATAAATAATGCAAATTTCTCTTTTGGAAAATTTACCTAGTCTACTATTCTACCTAATGGGGGCTATTCTCGTGCTGTTTGTGAAATTAAGTTTTCCTATCTCCATCGGAGTTGTAAGTAACCAAAGAATCATTCTTGCCTCAGCAGACAGATTGGCCCTAAGCAATCTGTGAATAATTAAGTAGTGAGTACAGCTGCAAGTTCTAAAATGTTCAACATTTAATACATGTTAAGTAACATTTCTTCCTCTCGTCAGAGAAGGGGTGACCAGAAAAAATAATGGTCTAGATTTAGTCCCTCTTTCCTCAAACTCATTTTGACAATTGCTCTGTTCACAGACCAGTGTTTAAGAACTGGCCCCCTCCCCCAAGCTAGGCTCAGTGACACTTTCCATTGCAAAATCCCCAAATCTCTGGGAAAACGGACAAGCTGAACAAGTAGTGTGGTTTACTGGAAGACTTGGGGTTCTGTGCCTCACCTGCCTAATATTTGCTGGGAGACCTTGGGTGGGTGGACCCCAGCATATCTTTAAGTCTCGTATTGTTCCCCTATAAAATAAGACGGTTGACCTATCTGATTTCTAAGACCCCTTTAGAGCTAATGTTCTGTGAATTAATGGCAAAGTACAGAAGAACCTGAAATTGTTCCCCAATATAATGGGAATGAGCAAACGAGAACCAGTGCAAGAGGTCAAAGAGGTGGCGAAGCCCTAGCCTTTGTCATCAGAGAGACCTGGGTTCAAGTTCTGCCACTTACAGATTGTGTAATCTCACATAAATTACTCTTCCTTTCTAAAATTCCAGGTCTTTCTCTGTAAAAAATACTTAATAATACTACATGTTGTGTAGGACACGAGTGGGAATTAATTGTGGTAAATATAAAGCATTTGGTGCAGTTCTGAGGCAGAATCAGCTCTCAATTGCTGACTCGAAATAAAATTTTTAAAAAAACAGTAACTGCCATGTACCTGTCTCAGGCGTTTGCCTCCGGAGGCGCTCGGCACATACGTGTCTCAGGCGTTTGCCTCTGGAGGCTATCTGTGGTCTGCCCATCCTCACGTCCTCTTCTTGGCCTGCTCTTTAATTCCTACTGCTAAACCTCTCAGATCTCCGTCTTTTGTCTGAAAAGCAGTGTCACTGTATTTGCTGATTGTTCTAAGTAGGGGTATCTAAAGTTATCTCTGGCCCACAGAATTCAGAGCCTGTCTTTCATTGGGAACTAATAGGGGCATTTGTTTATTACGTACGTGTGCTAGTCTCAAGTTGGTCTCCCCCTAGCACTCCCCAGTCTATTCTACACACAGTAGCTGGATGATCATATCCATCCAAAGTGCAAATCCCTTTAATAGCTTCCCACTGACTTTATTTATGGATAAAGCGAAAATTCTTAACAGAGCTCTGCTTGTTTCAGACCCTGACAATTTCACCGGACTCATTTGGTATCTCTGCCTTCTCCAAGGATAAGCCTTCTCTCAGGACCTTAAAAACAACATGCTCCATTGTGTATCAGGATCATTGACACAGTGCTTCTGCCACCTAAAATATCAGCCCCCTCCAAGTCTATTCTTGCTCCCCATCCAAAGCCCAGCTCAAAAGCTTCTTCCTCCAGGAAGCACTCCTTGATATTTAGTCTCATGCCATCCATCCAAGACAAGAACAAGACTTCTTGGTAAATGTATTCATAAGAAGTCTACACTGTATAGCTTTCTTTTTTTTTTTTTTTAAAGTAATCATTACAATTTAAATTTAACATTTATTGGTGTAACATAATTTGATGTCCGTCTTCTCTTCCTCCTCACATAAATTCCAGGTTCAGGCTGTGACCACCCTTTCCACTCCTACATTCTCCACAATATGGTGCACGTAGTCGGTGTTCAACAATATTTAGTGAGTGAAGGGCTGGCTACTCTAATGAAGACATACACATACAAAATGTAAAAGGTTCATCCTGTATTGCAAGATGTGGAGTTGAATGCTCATAAATTATTTAAAAAGTTAGACATTTGACAGGAACAAAATGATCCTGAGATCCTGAAAGGCTCCAGGATGTACAGTTGTTGAAATGTCACCTTAAGATGTGGGTATTGATTTACAGTTTGCATTCTTGAGTACATAGGATTCTGTACTACCAGGGGAAGAGAAATCCAATTTCTGCATCTCAGTGAAGGAGAAGGCTAAGTCAGGTTTGGGATCATCTGTCAGAAGGTTGTAGAGTGTGTGTGTGTTTGCCCGTGCACGCACGTGCTCATTTAAGGATTTTACGTTGACTAGCACTCTTGGTGGTAAGAAGAAAAAACTTTTAAGGCATTTTTTTTTTTATCAGAGATTAATTTTGCGTGTTTCAATACTTAAACTGAATGAAATCACACGGTAGTACTCCTGTATCAGGCTTCTTCTGCTTGGCATAATGTTTTTGAGATTCATCCATGTTGTGGCGTATATTAGTAGTTTGTTACTTTTTATTGCTGTGTAGTATTCCATTGTATGGATATATCATACACGGTTTAACCATTTCATTCTGATGGACATCTGGGCTGTCTTCATAGTTACTTATATTATTAATGAAGTTTCTATAAATATTCTTGTACCAGTCTTGTTGTGTACATATGCTTTCATTTCTTTTGGGTGAACACCTAAGAGTGATACTGCCGGGACATGGCATGAGGTAGGTATATGTTTACTTTTATGATATCACTAGACTGATTTTCAGAGTGATTCTACCATTTTGCACTCCCACTAGATCACATTAACATCTGGTGTTGTCAGTCTCTTATTTTAGCCTTCCCAGTGACAGTATCATATTATCTTGTAGTTTGAATTTGTATTTTCCTGATGACTAACATTGAACATTTTTGCACATGCTTATTGACCACTTGATATTTTTCTTTGTTAAGTTCTTGTTTGAGTGTTCTGTCCATTTTACTTTAAACAGTGTTGTTTATCTTCTTTTAAATATTGAGTATTGGGGGTTGTTTATATATTTACATATTTTGAATATAAGTTCTACCAACAATATGGATTGCAACTCTTTTCTCCAAGTCTGTGACTTTCCTCTTCACTTTTTTTTTGCGTGTGTGTGGGAGGAAGATTGGCCCTGAGCTAATATCTGTTGCCAAGCTATCTTCCTCTACTTTATATGTGGGACGCCTGCCACAGCATGGCTTGATAAGCAGTGCATAGGTCCACGCCTGGGATCCGAACCTGTGAACCCCGGGCTGCCGAAGGAGAGCACGTGAACTTAACCACTATGCCCCCAGGCCAGCCCTGCCTCTTCATTTTTTTTTTTTTGGTGAGGAAGACCAGCCCTGAGCTAACATCCAATGCCAATCTTTCTCTTTTTTGCTGAGGAAGACTGGCCCTGGGCTAACATCCGTGCTCATCTTCCTCTACTTTATATGGGACGCTGCCTCGGCATGGCTTGACAAGTGGTGCGTCAGTGTGTGCCCGGGATCCCAACTGGCGAACCCCGGGCCACTGTAGCGGAGCGCGCGCACTTAACCGCTTGCACCACCGGGCTGGCCCCTGCCTCTTCACTTTTTAAAGGCATATGTTGAAGAGTAGATGTGCTTAATTTTTATAAAATCCATTTTTATCAATTTTTTCCCTTCATGGTTAGCACTTTTTGTGTTCTATGAAAGCTTTGCTCACCTAAGTGTTGTGAAGGTATTCTTCTAGTTTCCTTATAAAAGTTTTATAGTTTTATTTTTTATGTTTAGGTCTATGAACCAACTCAGATTGACTGTTGTATATGGTGTAAGAGATGAGTCAGAGTTCGTTTTTTGCTCCATATAGATATATTCCTTTCCCCACTGCATTGTTTTGGTCCCTTTGTTGAAAATTAACTGACCATTCCTAATTATTTTACATGTAACTGTGTTCTTTAGCTTATTTGCACCTATTGTATCTGTATGGCAGGAATATTATATAATGATTTGCTACTGTGCATCTCTTCCCGACTCTGTGTTCAGTGACATCGTGTTGGTAGCTAGAAATCAGCCATGATGGGAATATTTACACTGTGGAAATAGGCAACACTACAAATCAAGGCTTAATTTGTTGTTATTTTGATTCTCCAGACTTAAGAATGTATTGGAAACAATGTTAATAATGCAGATTAAGGGCCGGCCCTGTGGCTTAGTGGTTAAGTGCGCGCGCTCCACTGCTGGCAGCCCGGGTTCGGATCCTGGGTGCGCACCAATGCACCACTTCTCTGGCCATGCTGGGGCCGTGCCCCACATGCAGCAACTAGAAAGATGTGCAGCTATGACATACAACTATCTACTGGGACTTTGGGGGAAAAAAAAAATAAATAAAAATTAAAAATAAATGAAGATTAAGCTCAATATGGTGCGGTGTCTGCAACTACGACATTGTGAATAGCACGAAAATTTGAGGAAATATTCTTCCAGTATTTGAAAGCTATTGTCTGAGTCAGCAAAGTAGTCATGTATATCATTGATGAACAAGCAAAGTTCCAGCACAGCTCATTTAACTTTCATCTTACTCCTTAATATAAACAAAAATATCAACAAACATTCATGTGTGAACTATCTTTACGTGTCTATCGCAACCATAGGTGAGTTACAGATGTAAGTGTTTGACCAAAAAATCAACAAAAGCATTTTGTGAGAATCAATGGGCTATGTGGAATTTACAAAAAAAGAGTTATTGATTATTTTATTATTATTTGTAAATGTGCTTTATATTCTTTATATCAGCATCATTTACATTAAATGCATGTATATGTAGATATGCACACATTGTCTCCCTTCCCCATCCTGAGAGCCGGTTGTAAACATTTACCAGCAGCACATCACTGCCTCACTCAGGGTTGTGAGGATTAGCCTAAGAGTGTTATGAGGGTGCCCATACATTGCGGCAGTTATGCAAAAGTGAGGATTACCATTAGATAATGTTCCAGGTCTCTGCCAATTTGGAGAAAACTAAGGAAAAACTTTGTGGAGGAGGGGCTCTGATGGCTCTGAAGGAGGAAGTGAATGGCCACATGTCCCATGTGGACAGCCCAGTCTGAAGCTCAGCCTGAGAAACCACACACAGGTGGGAAGGCAATCTTGGAAATGGTCCTCCCTCCAGGTTGGACAGAGTGATGGTGGGTCAAGGCTAGTGGGGTGGGATGGGGGTGGAAAGACCAGGAAAGTTGGATTGGAGTCATTTTGTGAACATCCTTGAATTCCAAACTGTGGAGTTGGACATGCATCAGCAGGCAGCAGAGAGCCATTGAAGATCTTTGAGCGAGGGAATCACACGGCCAGAGCTGTGTTTTCTGGTAATTGATCTGGCAGCATTGGCAGGATGGATTGGAGAAGAAAGACTGGAGTTCGGAGAAGTCAGAAGATTGTTACAAGAATATAGATGAAAACGGGTGACATGAGTCCAGACTAAGCTGGTGGCCATCAGAACAGAAAAGATACAAGTAGTGGGAGAAATATATCCAGGGTAGAAGTAACAGCACTTGGAAAAATAATTATATTTTAAAAAAATTTATTTTAAAATTTTCTTTTAATTTATAATTGTTATTTTTTGTGGAGGTTTGAGGACGTGGGGAGGTGTCAGTAAATTGGAAAAATGTGAAGTAAGGAGATAGAGCGAAAGCACTCTGGAATTTATGCACCAGATCCCCCTTTTTCTTTATTTGCAGGATTTGAGGTATTCGAGGATATTTTTACTCCAGTGAATACTGACATATTTTAATTAACATAAATTTTAACACATTTTTACTATTTCCTTTCTAGGGGCTTGCTACTTAATAAAAGGAATAAAATAGAGCCTTGCTATTTTCTTTTTTTATCAGAAATATTTAAAGAATGTTCTCTGTTTGCCTTCGAGTGCATTCTGGCGAAGTGACTTTAGGCTATAAAGACTTGAGTGTTTGGGTCATGTCCTGTGACAGAACTTTCTGACTTTGCCTGGTTTATTTGGAATATAGAAGAAACATTGTAGAGACCACTTAATTCTCAGGAGCCATCTGAAACCAGCCCAGCATAATGCTTAAGAAAGAAATATATTCTTTTAAAAATGATTTCTTTTTGGAAACTATAATATGTTAGAATATTCTAGAAGTTTTAGAAGTTTGTTTAGGGTAAAAAAAATCCTAAAGAGAATATTCTCATAGACCACAGACTCAGACAACTGGCAAATTGATACTGCAGCTAAATGGGTCAAAGAGAAGGCATACGTCTTTCCTTTTGCAAATCAGATTGCATGATTTAAGCCATCTTTTTCCTTTTGTAATTACACAAGATATGACTCTATGTTGTCAAATAATCCAAACAACACACAGGTAGACAGACAGTATAATGCAGGGGTCAGAGGGCGATTTGTAGTGTCAGAATAGCTGGGTCTACATTCTGCAGCTTCCTTGTTCTGTGGTCTTGGGCACACAACTTCTTCAAGCCTCTGTTTCCTTACTGTAATATGAGAATAATAACATAAATTAATCCATGAGGTTGCTGTGGTAATTAAGTGAGAGGATATATGTAAAGCATTTAAGAACAGTCCCTGGCTATACGCAAGTTAGTGATAATTTAGTAGTCGTGATCATTATCATCATCATTATTTTATGACAATAGTACGTTAATTCATTATAAAATCCTGAATAGCACTTGTCACATAATAAATGCTCAACAAATTAGCTATTATCTTTAAGTATTGAAGGTAAAAATCCTCAACCTCCAGAGATAATCACAATAAACATCATTGTGAATATGTATATATGTATACGTGGATACATATATTTTTTCAAATAGAAATGGGATCATACTGTACATATTGTTTTGCAACTTGCTGTTTCACTTAAACTTTAAAAACTGTTTACCTACACAAATATGCCCAACTGATTTTTGACAAAGGGGCAAAAGAAATTCAATGGAGGAAGGGTAGACTTTTCAACAAATTGAGCTGGAGTAATTGGACATCCATAGGCAAAAAAAGTAAATCTTGATCCAAGTTTCAAACTTCGTACAAAAATTAATTTAAAATGGATCATGGTTATAAATGGATAACATAAAGCTATAATACTTCTAGAAAAATAACATAAGAAAATTTTTAGGATTTAAGTGTATTCAAGGAGATCTTAGACTTGATGCTGAAAGTATGAACCACAGAAGGAAAAAATGATAAATTGGACCCCAACAAAATTAAAACCTTTTGCTCTGTGAAAGATCTCATTAAAAGAGGACAAAAAGACATGCTACAGACTGAGAGAAAAGATTTTTGCTACAGATCCGCTAAAGGGTTAGCATCTAGAATATAGAGAACTATAGAATATAGAGAACTCGTGCAACTCAATGGTAAAATAAATAAGCAATCCAATTAGAAAACAAACAAAAGACATGGACAGATGTATCATTTATGAGGAGATACAGATGGCAAGTAAACACCTGTAAAGATGTTCAGCATCATTAGCCATTAGTAAGTGCAATTTAAAATCACAATGAGATATTACTGCACACCTATCAGAATGGCTAAAATAAAAAATAGTGACACCACCGAGTTCTAGTGAAGATGCAGAGAAATGGGTCACTGATACATTGCTGGTGGGAATGTAAAATGGTACAGCCACTCTGGAGAACAATTTGGCGCCTTTTTGTACAACTAAATATGCAATTGTCATATGACCCCACCATTACACTCTTGGACATTTATCCCAGAAAAATGAAAATGTTCACACAAAACCTCTACATGAATATTCAGAGCAGCTTTATTCATAATAGGTCCAACCTGGAAGCAACCCAGATATCCTTCAGCAGGTGAATGGTTAAATAAACTGCGGAACATCTGTACCGTGGAATACTACTCAGCAATAAAAAGGAATGAGCTGTTGAGTCACGCAAAAACCTGGATGAATCCAGAAAATTATGCTGAGTTTTGAAAAAAGTCAACTCCCAAAATTCATATACTGTATGATTCCATTTATATAGCATTCTTGAAGTGAGAAAATGATAGGAATGAAGGACAGATTAGTTGTTCCAGGGGCTATGGTCAAGGTGGAGAGCAGAGATTATAAAAGGATGGCACAAAGGATCCTTGCGGTATGGAACTGTTCTGAATCTTGAGGGTGGTGCTGGATACAGGAACTCACCCACGTGACACAATTGCATAGAACTAATGAGTAAAACTGGGGATTTCTGAGAATCAGTGGATTGTATCAATGTCAGTATCCTAGCTGTGATATTTTACTATAATTCTGCAAGATGTTACCATAAGGGGAACCGGGGTAACGTCTACGTGGGATTTCTCTGCATTATTTCTTGCAACTGCCTGTGAACCTACAGTTTTCTCAAAATAAAAAATCTATTTAAAAAAAGTAATATTATAAGCTGTTAGCAAAACAAAACAAAAACTGTTTAACCAAGGGTTTGACTCATTTCAATTGTTTGCACTCTGATTTTTTTCTTTTAGGTACTCACTAACCAATCATTGATTGGCCAAATTCTACCTCCCTTATAATAAATGATTCCTACAATTGTTCAGGGACACTACAGCCTAAATGCAGTAGACGGAAATGGTAAGGGAAGAAACTGGCTTAAAGATCTGGAACCAGAGTTGTACTCCTTACAAGTTCATTTATTAGAGACTTCTTTGCACGTCCATTGGGAAGGGTAATTAAGCATGAAAATTAAGTTGAGTCATACCTTCCTCAGGAAGGCCACTCTGGGTTAAGGATGGCCTTTACCAGGAGAGTTAGGACTTGAGCAACTCCCATCTAGTTGGGAAATTCGAGCCCATTATCTCTTACTGAGGAGGCAGTAATGACCGTCATGGAAGGAGACCTCAATTTAAGCAAACAGCTGTTTTTCCTTGAGAACAGAAGGCTAAACGGGGCTCGGGGTGGCCCTTAGCAAACTGATCCATGGAAAGATAGTCTAAACAGACTCACTTATTGAGCACAGTGAAGAAAACACTCAGCCTCACTCCCTAGCCTGCACAGGTAAGGCCCAGAGTCAAAGAAACTCGTTTCTCTGGAGACCAGGCCAAAGAAAGGAACTGGTTTCCAGTCCTCTCCCCAGGCTGCCCGTCTGGGACCTTTGCTCTTCTTAGGAAGGCTATTTGGAGCCCCAGGCTGGGACGGTTTGTGGTTTGTCCAGAGGGAGTCCCTGTGTCCTATTCTTACCCAATTATCTAATACTTACCTGGCGGACCCTCAGGTCAGTTTCCCTCGCATGGTGAGGTGGCTGAGCATTAAAATTCTTCAGATTTGCGCCTGGCCTTTGCAGTGGGGAGGACTGGACTGCAGCGCCGGAGGGCTGTGCAAACCCCGTGCTGTTGACAGTCAGCTGTGATTTTCCGTCAGCTGCATCTCATTATCCTGTTAGGGCTCCTTGGTGCTTATCGATGAGAAACAAAGCGTAATCACTTGCAACTGATTGCAAACCACTCTGCACGGCCTGTGTGAGACTTGGCCCACAACCACGTGGCCCAAACTGCCAAATGGTCCCTGTGGCCCACACTGCCTTCATAGTGGGGACTCCGGGAGCTTGGAGCACAATGGCCATGCTTTCTTCTGGGGCTGGAGTGGGAGAGAGGGGGCCGGGTTAAAGAGGGACATTGGCTAATCACAAACCTCATAGAACTACAGAGTCCAGTACAGAACAGCTATGTCGTGGAACTCATTTCAGAGACAGAAGAGCGGCCAAGCCTCTTCCCTTCATGGAGAACTAGAAGGGTTCTAGGATTCTGGAACCAATAATTTGGTGGGAGTACGGGCCATGTTTTTTCTAATAGAGACAGTAGAGCATGCCTGCTGTAGAACTCAGACATTGAAGGCAGTCAGATCCAATTCAAGTTCTGATTCTTGTAGTTACTACCTGTATGACACTGGGCAAGTCACTCAATCTCTCTGAGCCTTGGTTTTCTGATCTGTAAAATGGGAATAATAGCAGTACCAAGCAATTAGAGATGTTTTAATGATTAAATGAGATGGTAAATGGAAAATCTTTAGGATTCACTGAATGCCAATTGTTGGTATTAATATAATTTGATATTGAAGGAGACACTCGTTTCTGAGTATTGGATGTTAGCACCTATACTGTGTCCTTGTTCCTCCTAAAAGAAAAATATCTGTGACAGAAGAATCCCAAGTTCTGAATGTGTCTTCTACTGAAAACTACACTAGTCCTACCACGGTACTATAGGGGTAGAAAATGTGGTCAAATATATGTGGAAAAAGAATTTATAGATTTCAAAGTACATTATCCCCCAAATTAATGATGTTTATCATAGCTGCACATTAGAATCTCCTGAAGAACTTTTAAAAACTATCTACAACCAGCCGGCCCTACCTCAGACCAAGTAAATCAGAATCTCAGGGTGAGGCTTCGGCATCTTTATTTTAAACACCCTGTGCCCCCCTCCACGCCCATCCCTTTCCTGCCAGATGATCTCGATGCACAGCCAGGGTCAGAGCTACAGTATCCAAGCTCTGAGAGATGCTGCCATTATAAAAAATCTGTCCAACTTGGTTTCAAAGTAGCATTTCCTATACTTCGACAGAGCAAGGATCTCCTCCTCTTCCTCCTTCTACTTTGGAATACATGTTGAGAAACCATGCTGGAAGCCTTCTCCAGCTCTTCCACAGTAGGAGCGGGGGCCTGGGTTGAATGCTTCCTGACTTTATCCTTCTCTGGTGCTAAAGAGCTCCCAAGAGTCGGGACAATGAGGGAACAGTCTATAATTACCCTGATTATTCTCAGCAAGAGTGCCCAGAAAAGGCAGAGTCACAGACATGCCCAGACCTTTCTGCAGGCATCCAGAAAGCTCGCAGGAACCCAACTGGGCAAGAGCTGGAAGCTGGAGAGCTGGGAGGGAGGGAGCTGTGGATGAGCCTTGGGGGTCTGCATGCCGAGGCAATGGGATCCTTGGTGTTAAGAAGTGACCAAGCCTCTTGGTCCTGAGAGTAAATGGCAAGACTGTTTTCTCCTTCACTGAAAAATCTTTTCAACAGTCCTAGAAGAGGAAGGAGGGTGTTCACTTTCTTGTAGAGTTTTTTTTTTTTTTTAATTTAAATGATTCCCTATTGTCAGCTCCCCAGATAACACCACATGACTAGTCTATAGGCAAAGCTGAGTTTATTGCTTACCCTGGTAAGAAAGAACACCATTTCAACAGAGCTTTGGCAGCATCCTAGAGACAGGAGGCAAGATTAAAATTTATTGAGAACTGGAAGTTTGGTTTACGGCAGTTCCCTTAATGTGGCAACTTGATTAGAATTGGGTAAGGATCACATACAACAGTCTAGGATGGGGAGGGGGAAACAGTAAGGATTCAAGGACTCCTAGGGTACTAGTCGTCTGTTGATGCTTTCCATGAAAGCGTTGGTGGGTCTTTGGGGAAGCTCCTGCAATGAACAATCTGTTTGGGCAAGAGTTCCCCTGAATAGCGAAGGCCGTAATGAAGACAATGGAACAGTAGTGTCATGATAATGCAACGCAGACAGAAAGTTGTGTGTGGCAGGGTAGTTTTAGTTCTGTGTCCAAGCTGTGTGTGGGGTAGATGAGTTAGTTCTCAGTTTTTATTTATTTTAATTAGAATGAGGGAGAATTTTCTTTCAGACTCTAATCTCCTGAAATTGCTGTGCGTCCTCTGGAAAACCCTTCCATTTTGCCTTTTGGATACTGCAAAGCCTGAGACTGACCACGTTTCCCTCATTTTGGACTCGGGGAAGTCCAGAGCCAAATCCCCTTTAGCAAATGTAAGTCACACCCCACTTTCCCACACATCTGGGGCCCTCTTGTTTGTGCTGATTGGAATGTTTTTGTTTTGTGTTTGTAGGTGGTAGTGGTGGGTGAAGTGCAGAATGAGATTCTGTGATGGCTCTTCACAGGCACCACTTACTGGGAGGCAGGAAAGAGACGCCTGGGAGAGCAGGCCATATTTGCGACCCTGGGTTCCCCCAGGCCACAGTACATGCGACAAAAAGCTTGAAATTTAATAGGAGAAAATTCCAGAGGATATCAGGCAGTCAAAAAGGAAAAGCTCTGCTTCTCCATTTAGTGGTTCCCTCCTTGGGAAGTTATTTCTCTCCCAGACCTTTATTTCTCTACCATTTCTCTTGGCATATTTGTGAACAATTGGGTTTTATTTCTTTCATTACAATTGTAATAGACATTTGTCATATGCTTGAAAATGTACATATTTGCCATATTATGGAATATTTCAAGTATATAGAAAAATACAGAGAATAATATACCTTAGCCAATGCAGTCATCACTAAACTTGGTTTAATCTTAACATTTTTTGGACTATATTCACTGTTAATTTTTTTCCCTAAATAATGCATCATTACAAAGACAGTTGAAATCCACTGTATCTCCCCCATTCCATTCCTCTCCCCCTCTTGCCAGAAGTAACTAGTTCTCCTGAATTTGGTGATTATCGTTTGGCCTCATGGTTTTATACTTTTACTAAATATATAAATGCCCATAAACAACATAGTAGTATATTTATATTTTAAGTTTTATGTAACCAATAACCTTCTGCAACTTTCTTTTTTCCTTTAATGTTATGTTTGGAAGATTAACTCATTTTGATACATGTGTTTCTAGTTGATCTATTTTGTCTGCTGAGGAGCATCTCACTGTATCAATACACCTCAAATCGTTTATCCATCCTCCTGTTGATGGGCATCCCGGCAGCTTCCCACTTTTGGCTGTTATCAACATTCTGGTTTATAGCAGTAAACATTCTAGTACCTGAACATCATGCACATGCATTCGAAGGTTTCTCCAGGACATGTTAGTAGAAGTGAAATTTCTGTGTCATGCTCATCCTTACTTTCACTAGATTTTGCAAAACTACTCTTCAGAGTGATTGTGAAAATTTATACCCTCATCAAGAGAGTGTGAGAATTTACTTTGCTCTGCATTCTTGCCAGCACTTTGTATTGTTAAACTTTTCAATTCTAGACTCTCGTGTGGGTGTGGAATAGTACCTTGGTGTTGATTTTGTTTGAATTTCCTTTATTACTAGTGAGCCTGAGCATTTTTCCATTGACTTACTGGGCTTTTGGGTTTTCTCTTCTATGGCTTGCCTATTTGTGTATTTGGTTTGTTTTATTATGGCTTCTTTGCCTTTTTCTTATTTATTGTGGGATATTCTGGATACCAACACTTGGTGGTTATTATTGTGGTGTTACTATCTCCTCTGTGGTCTTTTAGTTCTGTTTATAGTGTCTTTTGTTGTATATAATTTTTAAATTTTAACAAAGCCAAACTTATCAGTCATTTCCTTGAAGTATTATGCTTTTTTGAGTCATGGTGAAGAAATCTTTTCCTATCACAAAGCATAAAGATACTCTCTTAGATAGTCTGCTAAATTTAAAAAATTTTGCTTTTCACATTTAGATCTTAATCCATCTGGAATTATTTTTGTGTGTATGGAATGAGGAAGGGATCTGATTTATATATCTTCCTTTGGAAAACCAGTTTTACCAGGTTTTCCTGGTACCACCCCTCCACCCCCCAAGCGATACTGATTTCTCTGCCCGTTATATTCTATGTCACGTTTCCATAAATGCTTGGCTGGTTTTAGAGCCTGCTATTCGATCCCATTGGTCTGTTTTTCTCTCCCTATAACAATGCCACAATTGCTGTAGATTTACAGTAAACCCCGATAGCTGGTAAGCCCCTTACTTATTCTAATTATTGCTGGTTTGTAATCTGCTCGCCATGACCATGATCCATATCTTCATATACTGAGATTTTCTTTGATGACTTAAGATAACATTTTCTATTTTTTTCTTAGAGTTATGTACATTTTTCTTAGATTTTTTTTTCCCGAAGTATTTATTATTTAGTTGTCATTGTGAATCACACTAATTTAATAGTACATTTTGTAATTATGTGCAATAAGAACACAATTGAGTTGTGTGTATTGGGCTTGGATATAGCAACTTTGGGGAACTCTCCTCCTAGTTTCAATAGGTTGTATCTGAAATGTTTTTAAACATGAGACCTTTGGATAGGGCTATGCCAAAATGTCAAATTAGTTGCCTCTAGGTGGAGTGATTATGGGTGATTTCTTTTTTGGTTCTTTATACTTTTCAATAGTTTAAATTTTTGTACAATATGTATCATCTCCTTAATAATTGAACTGAAAATTAAAAAACAATAGTACCGATAATAGCCACCATTTGATTAATACCTATTGTTATCAAGCATGTGCTAAGGGCTTCATATACATAACTTAATTTTAATTCTGACAACAACCTTACATAGAAGGTATTGTTTGCCATATTTTTAAATGGGGAAACTGAGGCACAGAGCAACTTGTCTAAATAGTCACCTACCTACTAAATAGTTGAGCTGGAATTCATGGGATTATGCTATTTTCTAGGCAAACTCAGAAGGACACTTTCATATAGTAATACTTTCTTAGTGAATTCAATCTATATAGGGTTAAATGGGTTAGTTCGTCACTGACAGGACTGTTTGCCCTTAGCTCTGGGCAGAGCCTCAGACTCCAGAGAAATGGGCTTTGGAAAGGCTTCCTCATGGGGCTCCACCCCTGGGTCTGCAGTGGATGAGGGGAACTGGGCATGGCAGCCAGCGACCTGGACTCCATGTCTTGAAAATGAGAACAAATGTTTTAAAGGATGAGTGATGCCCAGGAAGACCAGACTTTACTAAGTTTCTTGACTAGCAACAGCTCCTTATTCAGGAACACAAGACTGAGATCCAGCAATTACAATATGAGAACAGGGAAGCCTATCTCTGGAGGGTGATGATTTGGCCTTTGTCTTCAGTCTCCCTAAAGTTTAATGATCACAAATATGACTGGAAAGGTTTTAAGTAATCTAAACCCACAGCTGTGTTACAACAGAGATGAGGAAAGGAACCGTGGGATGATTTAAAGTTACTTATTGCCTTTGTAAATCTTTTTCTAGTGCATTAATGATCACTGGAATGTTAAAATACAACTTTTTGTAATTGCATCCAAGTCACAAGCCAGGCTCTCTAACTAGACAATGCATGTAGAAGCTACTTCTGGAAGAATCTTTAACAACTGTTATCACCCTGCCAAGCTCTCACAATTGTATCATATATGCCTTTATCTCTGTTTTCTTCGTCCCCTCCTCCTCCTTCCCTTCCTCTCCTCCCCTCCCCCGTCCCCAGGACCATGTTATGACTCTTGTAGGCCGTAGGCACTTTTGCCTTCGTGAGCCCCTTCCTCCTTAAAAAAAAAAAAAAATTAAAAATTGTGTTTTATGACGGCATTGATGTAAAGATGAATATAGTCCAGGCAGGATTCAATATCTCATATTCATTATTATTATATTCACTTTTTTCTTCTGATTGTAAAAGAAATTAAAATTAAAACATTTCTGTGGGCCCCTAAAAGTATCATGGGTCTTAGAAGTCAGGCATCCTATGCCTGATGGAGAAGTCAACCTGTTCCTTCCCTGCCTTCCTTCCTCCATTCCTCCCTCTCTTTCTTTCTCTCTCTCTCTCCCTTCCTTTTTTTTCTTTCTCTTTTTCTTCCTTCCTTCCTTCCTTCCTTCCTTCCTCCCTCCCTCCCTTCCTTCCTTTCTCCTTCTTTCTTTTTCTCTTTCTTTCTTTCTTGCGTGCTTGCTTCCTCTCACTCTCTTTCTTTCCCTTTTTCTCTCTCTGTCTCTCTCTCTCTTTCCCTCTTTCTCTCTGTCTCTCTCTTGCTTGCTTTCTATTTTTTCTCCTTTCCTGGCTAGACTTGGCATACTAACTAAGAAAAACAAGTTTTCAGTTTCTCTCATATCTTACTTGCAATCATTTCTGTTTGAAGAAGAAACAAATAAGACATTTCCTTCATTTTCCTTTAAAAAAATTGAAATCTAACTGTGAATCTAAATTTCTCCTGGAATCCTACAGGCTTTTTTTTTCATCCTATTGCAAGTCATTTAGATTATCTATATGTTTCTTTTTTTCAGCTCCACCTATATACTACAAAAATTTTGGGGGAGCCCAGAAAGATCCTTTAGCAATTACTCCTAACACTGGCTCAACTTCTAGGTGCATTCAGCTTTCCTATAGAGTTTGGATTTTCAGGACTTCTGCTGGTATAGTGGATGACATAGGAATACAAGAAATGAGAAATGCACGCCCTGTCTTGTCAAAACACTGCAGTCACTCTGAGATCGCTGCCACCAAAGGGAGTCCATGCCGGCACCGTGGGTTCCCTCTTCCTGGAGCAGCACTCGAGTTCACAGCTGTTTCCCATTGCTCTTGGAGCAGTGTACATGTGTTCAGAAATGGCCCTTAGGAGTCAAGGGGCCGTCTTCTTATTTGCTTTTCTAAAAGATAACTTTCCCAATATAGCACTGGAGTCAAAAGGAGGAATTCACAGTTACAAACTCAGCCCATGTAACAGAGGGAGGCCCTGGCTCTTTGGATTGCTGGACTGTGAACCTTTTGGGGCTGGCAGGGGGGCCGAGGAGGGTCAAGCTTGGCTGTTCTTGGCCATGGGCTGGTGATTCATAACCTCAGAGGTGCTCCAGGTTTGAGTGAATGGACGATTTAATATTGGATCAACACTTGGCCTTCTCCCATGGCTTCTTCCTTCTGGCCCCAAGAGGAAGGGACAGTGGGCTCCCTAGGGTGCCGCTTCTGGAGTTGGTTTACGGTACGCCTGGCACTGGACACCAGGGCCTGTAGAACCGGAGCTGGAAATAAACTGTGGACAGAGATGTCAGAGCTTCTGCTGTTTCTAGAATCCAGGGTCTCCCTATATTTCACATTATTTCGCATCACGTAGGGGGTGCTAGATAAGGAGAACCCAAATAGTCCTTTGTTTCAGGACTATGAGATATGGCTGCTCAGTGAATAATGCAGGGGAAGTCTGCACCATGTTCCTTGATCCGCTCTTCCTTCTTTGGTCCTCTGCAATAGAGTTACAAAGAGCCGGCCAACGTGCCAAGTCAGGGCAGGGCAGACATTGTGTTGGAGAGACCTGGCAACAACATTCAGAAGGAGGTATCATGATCTTCTGTTCAGTGTGAAGAAGCTGAGTCTCAGAGAAGAGGAATTCAAGACAGACAGAGAGACACACACACACAGAGAAGGATCTAGCCATTTCTTAATCTTAAATCTGTGAGATTGCTTGATTTCTAAATGGAATGTTTAAGGATGAAAAAAGTAAACATGTTTCCATTTCCTGAAGGTACGTGAGTAATCATCTTCTATTTTCCTGGTGAGAATCTTCTAGAGCACTGCTCAAAAGTGTATGTGTCTCCTTGACTCAGTGCAAAGTCCCCTGGAGCTGGAGTTGGAGTACTAGGTTTGGCATTGTGAGTCTGTTCATCATGACCTGTTGGAGGTCAGGCAAACAGTGAAAGACAGGACTCAAATCTTCTTCCCAGGACTGGGCAAGGCTGTCCTGTTTTGTCCTCCTAGCCATCCTGGAAGGTTGGTACCAGTACTGTCTATTTAACAAATGAAGATTTTTGACTTATAGGGACTGAGTAACCTCCTCAAGTTCACAAAAGTCATGGGAAAGGGGCTAGTAGTTGAAAAAAGCCAACTTTGTCCATTTCCAAAGCTTGTGCACTCTCCCATCTGCCACGTTGTCTGGCACAAGTTACTTTCTGAGCCTCCCTTTCTTCATCCATGAAGTAGGAATGATGATATCTTCTTGTGCTCTTGTTGTGCTGTTGTGTGTGTGTTAAATATAGTACTGTACACAATGATGCCTAGTGCAGCACTTGACACATGACCTGAAAGGGATATGTGTGAATTGCTTTGAAATCAGTGTCATTTCCAAGGTGCTTTAAAATCTTTGGTCTCCAACAACGATTCTTGGATGAAATGCAGACTTAAATAAAACCTGAGTACATTTGATTAGATATTTTAAAAAGAGAGACGGGGCCGGCCCCATGGCTTAGTGGTTAAGTGCGCGCGCTCCACTGCTGGTGGCCAGGGTTCGGATCCCAGGCGCGCACCGATGCACCGCTTCTCTGGCCATGCTGAGGCCGCGTCCCACATACAGCAACTAGAAGGATGTGCAACTATGACATACAACTATCTACTGGGGCTTTGGGGGAAAAAAAAGGAGGAGGATTGGCAATAGATGTTAGCTCAGAGCCGGTCTTCCTCAGCAAAAAGAGGAGGATTAGCATGGATGTTAGCTCAGGGCTGATCTTCCTCACAAAAAAAAAAAAAAAAAAGACAGAGATGGCCACAATGGAGAGCATTTTGACCAATTCTGGCCAAATCTTGTGCTACGTGTCTTCAATTAAAGTCTAACTTTGTTTCCAAAGGAAATGCTACTTCTTATAGAACATGGATTTGATTTCCTTAAATGAACACTTAAATGATATGGGCGTTATGAAAATAGCAATGAGCTGTTCCTTGCCTCCCTTAACTGAGAAACTGTCTGAGCTAACACAGACACTGCTCATCTCTGTGTTCCCCAAATCTGGGCAGCTCCTAACCCCTGTCCTGCTCGGAGATGACCTGGGAGATTTTAGAGAAAACAGACAAACAAAAATGGTTGCCCAGCCCTATGCCAAGACCTTTGGAATTGCATTCATGTAAAATGGTTCTTGAGAACAACTATTCTTTGAGTTCTCTAGGTGACGTGCAGCTGGGGATGAGAACCACCATTCCACCAAACTGAACCTTATCAGCTTTGCAAAATTGCCATTCCTCTTCAGGGCCTTTTCACATGCTGCTCCCTCTTCCTAGAACTCTGTTCCGTCTAGGCTTCACTCAGCTAGGCTGTACTAATCCATCAGGTCTCTATGAAACATCTCTTTCAAGGAGAAACCTTCTCCTCCTGTGCGCAGACCCTAGGGTGTTCCCCATGTTTCCTGCTTCTGTATTCACACCCTGTATAATCCCCTTTTCTTGAGTGTAGGCAGAACCTCTGACTTGCCTGTGGCCAGGAAAATATGGCAAAAATGAAGAGATTATGAAGATATAATAAGGCCCCAAATCAGTTTTTTTTTGCTGAGGAAGCATCACTCTGAGCTAACATCTGTTGCCAATCTTCCTCTTTTTATGCTTGAGGAAGATTTGCCCTGAGCTAACATCTGTGCCCATCTTCCTCTATTTTGTAAGTGGGCTGCTGCCACAGCATGGCTGATGAGTGAGGTGGGTCCACGCCCAGGATCCTAATCTGCAAACCTGGGCCACCAAAGTAGAGCACACAGAACTTAACCACTATGCCACGGGGCCGGCCCGCCAAATCAGTTTTTTTTTAATTAATCAAGGGAGATTATCTTGCCTTCCAAGGCCTGGCTTAATCAGGTGAAATCCCTTAAAAGAGGGATTAGGCTTTCCTGAGAGAGACTTCTCTTACACACTTGATGAAATAAGTGGCCACAGCCATGCTGGAGAAGTCCTCATGGCAAGGAACTGTGGGCTGACTCTAGAGCCTAAGGGTGACCTCCAGCCAATAGCAGCAGAAGTCCACAGGGAACTTAGTTCTGCCAAAAACTTAAATGAGCTTGGAAGTAGATTTTTCCCCATCTGAGCCTCCAGAGGAGAACATGGCCCACTGATAGAAAACTGAAACAACTCCTTCATTCTCCCCTCACAAATGCTTTCCTGGACTCCTGGCATTCTTTGCCACACTTAGAACCTTTCTAAATATGGGATCTTCCCCAGTAGATCACAGGCTTGATGAGGGCAGGGATCTTGCCTATCTACTCATTTCCCTGACTCCAGCACCTTGCTGAATGTCTAACACATATCTAGAAGGTTCTCAATAAATACTATTGAATGAGTGAATACCTAAACCTAGTGAATCGTGCTGTGTTTCCACTCCAGTCTTTCCGTGGAGCCCCATCCACATTCTCCTCCTGCACTTCCTTGCAGCATTTCCCCTTACGCTAGAGCTGGGGTTGCCAAACTATAGCCCACTGGCCAAATCCAGCCTGATACCTAACATCTAAAACTTTGTGTGGCCTTGCATTAATCATTTTTACATTTGAAAATGGTTGCAAATATTTTTTTAAAAAAGAATAATATTTCACGGGTCTTGAAGAGTCTGTGAAATCCAGGGTTCAGAGTCTGTACATAAAGTTTCGTTGGAGCAGAGCCATGCCCATTTGTTTAGATCATGCCTATGCTGGCTTTCTTGCTGTGATGACAGAGTTGAGCAGCTGTGACAGCGACAGCATGGACCACAGAGACTAAAATATTTCCTATCTGGCCCTTTAGAGTAAAAGTTTGTCACCCTCTGATTTGGAGCTTGAGAACTATGGATGGAGATAGTAGAGTCAGAAGCAGAAGGAGCTTTTTTCACCTGCTTGCCTAGACGGTCAAGCCTGGTCGCCTCAGGTCGTAAGATGGCTTCAAGCTATCTCAGGCTTACCTGGCTGGGGAGCCCCTGGAGAAGGCAGCAGCGGTACAGACATCACGGTGGACAGAGGCAGCAGTGTCGTGGGTGAAGTACCACCTTCCAGTGACAGTTTGGACGGCAATATCAACAAATGGGCATGTAGAGTCCCAAGGGAGATGTTTTAAGATCCCATAGGACATTTCCTGAAGCCTCTCAGAAATTATTGGGGCCAATTCTAGAAAGATCTGAGGGCCTGTATGGTATGCCCATGAAGATGAGTCAACAAAAGTTTGTATCACTATTAACATGACTGCATTTGAACCAACTGTTTGTTGATGATTGGGGAAAATCCCCTTTGAGCTGAACGGCTAAGACATCCTGCTGGCTGGCCACAGACTCGGCAGCTCAGAAACACGGCCCACGTCCACGTGCCCAGGAGGAATCTGAAAGAGGAGGCAATTTCTGGAAACGTGAAGTCCAAGAAAACGTGCTTGTTCAAAATAGCTACCTAAATAAGTCAAAAATAATGTGTATTCTTGTGTATTTTCTCCGTATTTGAAGTTGTTTACACGCGTTCCCTGAATGTTGAAGTAATATGCAGTCATTGTGGAAAACATAGAGCATTATAGAGAAATCTAACTGATTATAATCTCACCACTCAGAAGCAACTATTGTTAAACTTTTGGGCTACTTCCTTCCTGTCTTTTTTATTTGTCTGTTTTCTTCCTTTCCTCCTGTCCTTCTCTCTTCCCTCTCTTCTCTCTTTTCCTCCCTCTCCTTCTAAAATTGTTTTGCATAGATAAGATCACAGTCTGTCTAATGTTGACTTTTCTGTTCTTGCCAATTGTAGCATACGTAATTTCTAGGATTATTGAAAATTTACTGTGGGTCAATACTTCTCAATGGGGGGAGGGGGCAACTTCGTCCCTCAGGGGACATTGGACAATGTGTAGAGACACTTTTAGTTGTCTTAATTAGAGGGGGGATTGTTCCTGAGCATCCTACAATGCACAGAGCAGTTCCCCACAATAAAGAAGTATCCAATCCCAGTGTCAATAAAGTGTAGATGTTGAGAAACACTGCTGTAGATATAATTTCTGGTGGCTGCATATTGTTCTATTGTTAGAAAGCCTTTTATTTAGCCTTTTATTTATTTAAACACCATTCCTCTATTGTTGGATTTTTATTTTTATATTTTTTACCTAAAACAAATAACGTTGAAACATGCTCATGTGTTTTGAATGAACATGAAACATTAATATTCCTCTCTTTTCCTATAAACACTGAGCTGAGTTAAAACAGCGCCTATGGTAAATGCCAAAGGAGGATGGCCTGTCAGCAGTGTGAGCTCCTCCAAAACAGGGCCTGTCGTGGGCCTAGCAGACAGCCTAGAACACGATAGATTCTCAGTAAAAATGACCACCCTGCAACGGTTAATAATAAATCCTTGGTGGTGGTGAAGGATGTCCAGGTTTTTCTACACAACATTCAGCCCCAACTTTTCCTTTTATCCCTTTTCACGAACGTTGTTTGCTCTCGAGGCTGGTAGTCAGAAAACAGATGTTAAGTCACTCTGTTGCTTCTATGGTGTTCTGCCAACATCATGGGGGTTTCAGTGATGTTGGTCTTAGTGTATAATTGTTATGTCAGATCAGCAACCATAGAGCAGAAAGACAGTGTGCAGACAGAGCCTGAGTCGCTCATTTTACAGATGAGAATGCTGAAGCCCAGAAGGGAAATGACTCCACCAGTTTTTATATCCCCCGACCTATAGCTACACAGCTATTAAGAGGGCCATTGTCTCTATGGTCACTGCGCTATCTCTTTGATATGCTGGGAAGGAACCCTGCAGAGGCCTCGTGAGCCTTGCTCTGTGACAGCTGGCCGAGCTCTGGGCCACAGTGAGCCGGGAACTGCACACCAGACTTCTATAAAGCAGCCCGCAGGCCCTGCCGGGCAGAGGCCCCACTGCAGACCAGCTTTCCCTGGCCCTGGATGCTGTAGCCCATGGAGTTGGCCCTGTCTCCCCAGAGTCGGAGATCGACCAAAATTTCCCAAAATGTGGTCTTGGGCCATCTGCATCAAAACCCCTGAGGCTCTCACTAACCTTTAGATTCCTGGGTCCCACCCCAAATGGACTGACTATTTTCTATCAGTTCCTTAGCAGACTCTCAGGCATGCTGTAATTGGAGCAGCATTGGCCTAGAACAGGGGTCAATGAATTTTTTCTCTAAAGGGCCAGATAGTAAATATGTTAGGCTTTGCAGACCATATGGTCTCTGTTGTAGGGACTCCACTGGGCATTGCGACACGAGAGCAGTTATGGACAATACAGAAATGGGCATGGCTGGTTTTAGCCCATGAGCCGTAGTTTGCTGACTTCTGGGCTAGACCATTCAGTCAACCCAAAGAACTTGAAGACTGAATTCTTGAGTAGGTTGGTTTCCTTTATTCTTATTTGACAGCAGGAGACTTTCTGTGAGACACATTTTGGGAGGTCTGGATCTGCCTGCCAGCTCTACTCTCATCTCACCGTGTGGCTTTGGCAAGTCCTGTCCTTCACCAGGACTCAGTTTCCCCATCTTGTATCAGTTGACGTCTCAGCCCTTGGTCAGCTTCAAATGGCATGCCTCTTGACTTTCTCCTCCATCTGACGGCATCTGAGGGCCCCGGCTGGGCTCGCCTGCTGCCTGTCCCAGCCTCTGTATAGGGAAGGGAGGAAGGAGGGAGACCTTGCCAGGCCCAGACCTCACTTCCCAGCAGCTTCCCTGAGCAGCTCCCGGCCTCTCGGCACAGGCGAGAGCTCCAAGGCCCAAGAGTGAGTCACAGGGTGAGGGCGCCGACGTGCTCTGCTCACTCCCTCTCTCCAGGCACTGGCCTCCAAGACGCTGGGCTGGAGGCCCTGGCAGCGTGGGAGAGAGGAGCAGCCCTCCTCCTCCTGGCCCTGCTCTCGTGCCACCTTGATGGCTCTCCACAGGCAGGATGGGCTGGGCTCCGCCTGCAGTCCCGGGGCCTCTTCTCTGTACTCATCTGCCTGTCCTTGTTCACAATGCCCAGCAGCCCTGGGAAATACCCATGTGGACCACAGGGTCTCAGTGCTCTTTCTCACACCCCTCCCCCTGCCTGGACTACCTTGTGCCTACCTTGTCCTTTTGGCAGGTTCCTGCTTGTTCCTCATGTGCCATCACCTCTGAGAAGCCTTGCCTGGATCCCCGAGGAAGCTTACTCCACCCTCCTGGATGCCCTGGCAACTCTTGCCCACACCTCCTTCTGACTACTTTTCAGCACTGGACTTTGTTATTGTAGTTGTTGTTGTGAGTCTGTCACACCAGGTAATGAACGCTTCAAGGGCAGGGACTGCATTTTACTAACCTTTCTATCCCTGACTTCAGGGCAAGTCTTTGTATATGCTAGGAGCTTAATCAATGCCTGTCCAACAAATTTATAAAGGCACATTCCATTTTATGCTTCAAAGAAAACGATATAGGGCTTTCTCTACCAGGCAGCAAACTTAGGGAGATTGTTGCCCCCAAGAAGTTGAATGAGCAAAACTATGAATTTATCGCAGGGAAATGGAGATAATGGATGATGAGAAGAGCCTGATGGATTGTGGTCATTTTCACCCACTTTTGCTTTCACTCCATTTCTCTTTCTCAATTGCACACTCCTTGTCTCCCAGGAGTGGGTATTGTCCAAATTTTGATCTTGAGTCCTTATTTTCTGTTATTTCTTTGTCTTCAGAATCGTGGTCCTCAAACTGGAGAATGCCTCGGAGTCTCTTAGGCAGCTTGGTAAACGTTCAGATTTCAGGGTCCACCCTGAGAGAGTGGGGATTGGTAGGCTTGGATGGGGTCCAGGAGACTGCATTTCTAACAAGCTCCCAGGAGACCTGCACGCGGGGGGTCTGTGGGTCTGCAATGCTGCTCTATGCTCTCCATCCTGGTTAACTGCCTTCTTCTAAGAGCTTCCACTGGTGTCTCCATACAAATCTCTCAGCTACTTATTTAACAAGTATTTTCTGAGCACTAACTCTATTCCAGATATTGCCCTAGGCACTGAAAGTGAAATGGAGAATCTAAAAATGCTCCTTCGCTCATGAGGGACACATTCTACTTTTTGCCCCAGACACTCTCTTAGGCCATTTTGGCAATTCAAACTCAATATGTCTAAAATACCATTTCTCACTCTTTCTCCTCCTGTCAGCTGCCCCACCTCCTGACTTTCTTGTTTCCATCATGGCCCCAGCATTCTCAGTGCAGTCTCCCAATGTCTGGGTTGCCTGCACATTATCTACTCCATCCATGCAGGCATCATGCCTTGTTGATTCTTCAGCCGTAACATTTGTCTCTTTCCATGTTTCTTGTCATCACAAACAAGATGCTTAGAAGTTCATCCTAGAAATCTGCAGAAGACTCTTAATTTGCTGCTCTGTCTGCAATTTCTCCTTAATTTAATTCATTTAAGTTGATCTTCTAGTGCAGTGTTTCTCAAACTACAACACGCATCAGAATTACCTGGAGACCCTAAGAAAATGACATTCTATGTCAGGAGTTCTGGAGGATGGCCTGAAATTCTGCAGTCTGTCACTCTCCCAGGTAGTTGATGCTGAGGCCCTGGTCTATGGATGTCACTTTGAGAGGCAGAGTTGTAAAGCACACTGCTTTCTCTTTGTAACTGTCCTTCTCTCCTCTTCATTGACTGGCACCCACTAGCTTAAACTCCTAAATTTAGACTGGCATTCAGGACCTAAACCTGTTGGTGATCTTCTTATTCAAATTTATCTCCCACTCCATAAATTACTTTCTTTGCATCACAGGTCTCCTTCCTGCCCTGTTCCCCGTATTTGTTTTTGTATCTTTCACTCCAAGAATGCCACCATCCTTCTCTCTCTCTATTCTTGTAATCCTGACTTATCCTTCAAGTTAAGCCAAAGTTCTGTCTCCTCCACTTTTCTGGTTCACAGGCCCCTAGCCAGTCCTTGAACTCCCAAGATACCTACTTTTGACACGTCACTGTGATTTGTCTCACTAGCTGCCAATTTAATGGTGTGTTTTGTCTGCCCAACTAACGAGATTTTGAGTCCCTTATGGCTAGGACTGCCTATTATCAACATCACAGTGCTCGGTACATAGTTAAAATTAAACAAATACTACTACTAATAGCTGTTTTCCTCTTTTATTGATGGAAATTAGGGCTTTTTCTTGAGATCACTAAGCTTTTGGGGTAATAATCGAGGTTGACTTTCATTCTTCCCACAGCCATGTTGGTTCCTCTTCCTGAAACATCTCCTTCATGTCTATTTGTCCTTTGCCTGGTTAACAATGGTTTACTGTATGGGTCTCAGTTTAAATGTTCTTCTCTGATCTCTAATTAGTTGTTTATTTCAAAGTAGTTTCTTTTCATCTGATGTCCTTTGCATAGCTATATATTCCTCTTTCATAGCACAAATCACATCTGAAGTTATTTTAATTTTGCTATTGTTCCCAATTGTTTGCTCTTCTCTCTGTAAGAGGATCATGTATCCTTACCTCTTATTATATGACCTGCAATTCCTTCCTACGGGAGGAGTACATTTCCTCACCCCATTTGTGTTGGGCCCGGCCATCTGACTTGTTTTGGCCAAAGAATGTGAAGGGCAGTGATGTAGGACATATCCCAGCAGAGCTTTAAAAAGAACTATTGCATGATTTGACTACTATACTCCTTTCCTCTATAACAAACAAGCATGTCCTGGGTAGAGACCGCTCCTTCAGTGTGGATCTAAAATGGAAGAAGAAACAAAGATAAAAGCTATGGAGCAGAACTTACCCAACTAGGGCCGGCCCAGTGGCTTAGCAGTTAAGTGCGCGCGCTCCGCTACTGGCGGCCCGGGTTCGGATCCCGGGCGCGCACCGACGCACCGCTTCTCCAGCCATGCTGAGGCCACGTCCTACATACAGCAACTAGAGGGGTGTACAACTATGACGTACAACTATCTACTGGGGCTTTGGGGAAAAAAAAATGAGGATTGGCAATAGATGTTAGCTCAGAGCCGGTCTTCCTCAGCAAAAAGAGGAGGATTAGCACGGATGTTAGCTCAGGGCTGATCTTCCTCACAAAAAAACCAAACAAGAAGAACTTACCCAATCCGTAGATGGCATGCAAATGAAGGATAAATAAACCTTTGTTATTTTAAGCTGTTGAGACTCGGAGGTTGTTTGTTTCTACAGCATAACCTAGCAAAAGCTGACTGATACAAGGTCTAGTTACCCTACCAGGCTACTAGGTGTGTAAGGTCAGTGGCAAAGTTGACCTTAACTACCAGTGACTCTCCAAGACCTACAAGTGTGCCTGTAACTACAGGCCCTCAATAGATACTTGTCTGATTGAAACACTCTTCTGATGAGCTTGTCTGTAATGTCATCAATATATTAAATCAAACCTTTGTGGCGTCCCTATGATGCACTAGACATTGTGCTAGATACTGTCTTGTAAAGGGGCATGCAGAGATGAATCAGACGCTGAATGTCCCCTATTAAAAAGATTCATTCCATAAATAAGTAAAATATGGTTACTTTTTTTTTTTTGGCGAGTGAGGTTGGCCATGAGCTAATATCCCTTGCCAATCTTCCTCTTTTTGCTGAGGAAGATTAGCCCTGAGATAACATCTGTGCCCATTGTCCTCTATTTTATACATGGGGCACTGCCACAGCATGGCTTGATGAGCCATGCATAGGTCGTGCCCAGGATCCAAACTGTGAACCCCGGGCCGCCAAAGTGGAGCGTGTGAACTTAACCACTACATCTCTGTGCCAGCCCCAACATTTTTTAAATAAAGAAAAGCCAACCATACTGGAGATCCATGTTTTTGTGATACAGCCCATTTGCATTTTTGCAGATTATATTAATGGTCCCAATTCTTTACTTTTGTCTGTTTGATGTGCTTTGTCATGTCACTTTTTATTTCCTTCCACTAAAAGAGTGGGGTACATTGCTCAAACCAGGGGGGTGTTATTATTGGTGCTTCCTGTCTAGTTCTGTAGACTTGAACCCAGCCTCTGGTGGGTTGAATCCAAAGGTCTAGGAACTTTGTGTTCTCCAAAGGCAGGCAGCCAGAACCGTGTGTTCTTTAACTGTTTGTGTCTTTGGGTTTGCAGTGGCAATGGAAAACAGGGAAAAAATGACACTGATACTTATGCTTAAGTTGTGCTAGGATCTCCAGCCAGAATGACCTTTTAGAATGCAAATATGATATTATCATGCCCATGCTTAAATCCCTTCAATGGTTTCTTTTGAGGCTGTCAAGTCAAAATACAAATCCTTCAGATGACCCAGAGTGACCCTAGTCTCCCTCTTGTTGTCTCTGCCTTAGTGTCACCATACTCTCTCTGGATCTCTGAATATATCCTGCCTTCTCCAGTCTCTGAGTCTTTGCACATGCTGTTCCTTTGGCATAAAAAGTTTCTCTTCCCCTTTACCTGTGTAACCTCCCCTTATCTCCCAGGTCTATACTAGAGTCTCTTCCTCAGAGAAGCCTTTCCCACCTCTGCTAAACAAGTTCGAGTCTTTCCAGCCTACGTTTCCATGATGCCCATTCTCAGAGCTGACAGTAGACAGTAAACCTGTGCACACCACTGACTCCACTTTGGTAGTTGTTGATACTAGTTACTGCTCTGAGCCCCCAATGCCAAGCTCCAGCCGCCCTCCCTGGGACACTTCCCCCTGCCTACTCCCACTTCTACATAATTGAGCAACTAAAGGTTTGTTGCCTGGCACTGCAGAGCACTTCCAGAACCTTAATTTGGGTTTACAGCCAGGTCTGATTGGAATCAGCCAATTCTGATTGATCTATCTTGCCTGTGCTCATATTTCCCCTTATGATTATTTCTCTAATAATCATATTATTTAACAGGGATTATTTATCTTCTTTGTTATATTTGAATCTCCAGAAAGCAGGGACAAGTTTTAGGAATGTAGAGGGCCTGGCACTAAAAGATCCATAGTACATATATGTTAACTGCTATGCCATTTAATCCTCACAACAACTCCATGAGGTATGGAGGTGTTTATTATCCCAATTTCACAACCAAGTCTTCAAAAGAATAAAATAAACCCATACTGAAAGTAAGGGAGCAGGAGAAAGCCTGCATGCTCTAAGGCTCAGGGCTGTGTTATCCAAATTCTTTAGTCTTGAGACATTACAGGAGCTGCCAGGTGTCATGATGGCTCCTCTTTGGAGATGCTTCCATGAAATGGTTTGAGGAGAGGGTCATTGTGGCCAAGTCCCATCAGATTTGCCCTATAGATGAAGCAGAAGTTTCTAATGCAGATGTGGATGGAATTTCCCAGCTGTGTCAGGAAGCTGAGATGCTATGGAACCAGCCACATTATGCTGAGACATAGTTGAGGCTCTTGATCAGGTCTTTACCCATTTTGGTCTCCATTTCTGTGGTAGGCAGGCTCTAAGGTGGCCCCCAATGATCCCTGCCTCTTGATATTCATGTCCTTGTGTTATTCACTCCACATGAGTTTGGCCTGGACCTACTGGCTTGCTTCTAACAAATATATTATGGCAAAAGTGATCGGATGCCACTTCCAAGCTTAGGTTACAAAGATAATGTGCCTTCTGTCTTACTCACTGTCTCTTGCTCTCTGACTCACTCTGAGGAAAGTCAGCTGCCACTTTATGTGCTGCCCTATGGAGAGGCCAACATGTCAAGAAACTGAGAGAATGCCCTCCAGCCAACAGCGAGCAAGGAACTGAGGCCCTCGGTCAACAGCCTGCAAAGGATGAAATGGTGCCTATAGCCATGTGATCAAACTTGAAAAATCTCCCTTTGGTTGAGCTTTCAGATGAGACTGCAGCCCTGGCCAACACCTTGACTGCAGTGTAATGACAGACCTTAAGGCAAAGATACTCAGCTAAGCCACACTTGGGTTCCTAACCCACAGAAACTGCAAGATAATAGATGTTTATTGTTTTAAACCACTAGATTTTGAGGGCAGTTTGTTACACAGTAGTGGATAACTAATATAGTTTGTTAAGCTAGTATTCCAACCTGTTTTTTTTAACTGCAGGTTAAAATTAACTTCTTCATATAAACACTCAGATTTCAATTCTATAGACTATATTTGGCTTATATTTAGCTATTTATGAATCTACACATAAACATGCAAATTCCTCTAACACTGAATGGAGACCTACTGTGTGCTGGACTGTAAACTGTGGATTCCTGGAAATGGAGATCTTGTCACATTCATCTCTGCATCCTGGGATCTAGGACAAGACTTATCCCACAATAGCTATTCAATAACTATGTGTTGAATTAAATTATCTCACCGCTGGTTAGCTATTACGACCCACATTTTACTGAGAGAGGTGCTGAGAGTTTAAACGATTTAGAAAGGGTCACATAAGTGGAGTTAAGTCTTTCACCCAAATTCTAAGGCTGCTATCTGTGTACCCCAGGACTTCTATAGCAGGTAAAATAGCCCACTACATTCTAAAATGGCAGTTTCCCTTTCCCCTAAAAAACTAGCTCAAAATAAGCAGGTGGCTTTAAAAAAATGTATTTATTAAAGGATTTCATCCAAAAAGTCTTTGTTCTCCTTTTTTTCCCCCTTAAGTACAGTGAAATGGCCTTTACCATGTTTTAAATGGATTCCTGGGATATAGTTCTTCAATGATAACATGTTAGAAGTAAGTAACAATTAGGTTATTTTAGTCTCACTAATAATGTTCATGGAGCAATTGGTGTTTCTCCCTGAGTTAATCAGAAACATTTGCAGTGAAAGCATGAGACTCTGCAGATAAAGCAATTGGCAAGAATGGTATGTTTAAATATTAGAAAACAGCCCATATCCAAACAGGTGTGCGATAAAACAGTATAAATAAACTGTTCTGTATGCAGTTTAGCCCGAGCAAAATTGTGTAAGAAACTTTCCTCCTATTCTGGAAACAAGAAAAAAAAAAAAAACATATATATAACCAAACCAAGCCTCTCGTATCCTCCTTAGACTACACAGCTGGAAAAACAGTTGTTATTCAGAGAGCCGAAAGTAAAAGTTGTTCTACATTTTTTTTAATGGCCAGATAAACAAAACCTTGCTAGAGGAATGATTATACTTTTGCAAATGTGGCCTTGAGCTAAAATCTTGTGAAAGACTCACCTCTTTCCAACCTTTAAGAAATATGTCTGCCTCTTTGAATTAGCGACGGTCACTTCATGTTGTGTTATGATATTTTTAAAAAATGTTTTTGTTGGTGCAGCTCTCTTCACCATGTGGGCACTTGACTTAAGGCATTAAGAATATAGATGTCGGAGAGAGCTGTTTGGTTTCCATTAAGACCTGCTAAGTGCACAGGAAACATGGTTTAGAGCTGAAAGAGGTTATAAAAACTGCCCTTGGTCTCATGCCACTTCTTTCTGGCCAGAAACAAAGGTGGAGCAAGGAGTCAGGCCATGCCGGAAAGTCTGGAAGTACGTGGGTTAAATATTTCCCACTGGGCTGTATTTGGTGTTTGGGATCATTTGTTCTTTGCCAACCTGTGTCCGGAGGGGTGGAGAGGCAAAAATAATGCAGACAGAGCCCAAAGGCCCTGGAGATCTCCAAGAATTGATGCGCCTTGGCGCTGAGGATGTATCACGCTGGAGTGAAAGAGTGGTCCTTTGCCTTCGACAGTTCAAACCCTGCTCAGCTCCCAGCTAGCATGCAGCCTTCTGCTTCTGAGTCTCAGTTTTCTACCTCTAAAATGGCCTTGTACGCATGGCAGTTATGAAGGTTACCATGTAGAGTCTGTCACAGAGTGACTGTTCAATGTATGGCGGATTTTATTTTAACTATATTGTTACTGCCCTCCTCAAGAAGTTTCCCCTGGGAATATGTTCCTTCTCTCAACACATATCCCTGGATCCTTCTCCCTTCTCCTTGGAATAGCTATCCATATGCACTGTGTGCAGAGTGGAATTGTGCCACGTGGCATAGGAACAAGAATGGTTGCGTGGAGATCGTTTGGTATGGTAATTAAGAGTGTGAATTCTGAACTCAGGCCTGCTTCTATTTCTGGCCTCTTTTCTTTCTAGCCAGGTGACTTCTTTGAGCCTCAAATTCCTCTTCTGTAAAATGGGAGTAATAGCAGTATATTCTTTATTGAGTTGCTCTCTTTAAAGGGCAGGGCACAGATGCTAAGGGGCACCCAAGTGCTTTTTTGGTGCATCTATATAACCACAGGGACTTCAAATGGTATCTTCCAGAAGTTCTTCAACTAAATTCTGCCCTGTTTCTCATTTCTAACTCTATTAACTGTTCCAGCCTGTAAATAACCACTTCAGAGCCAGAAATCACTGGTTAATATTCCAAACCCTATGAACAAACATTTTGACTTATGTTGAACTCACTGGTTCAGAACTCTAGTCACCCAGTTCTGGCTGCATCTAGAATGAGGTGTAAAGCCAGCACTCCACTCTGGAACAGAATTTTCTGTTCTGACAGAACAGACGATGGGTGAATGGAGGATCAGGATACAAGTTCTCCTTTCTGTTATTAACGAGGCGCAGAGAAAGAGAATCAGCCTTATGGCTTACGGCGCCTGAAGTACATTTGGTATCATTTTATGCAACGCTCTCTCTCATTCTTGCTCTTGGTTTTTTTTTCTCTTTTTCCCCCCTGTGGCAAATATTATAAATAGGCCTCCTTCTTATCTGATCCTCCCCTAAATGTTTTTCATTTGAAAACCACAGTTAATTTTAGATAATTGTCTGAGATAATCTCAAATTTGTGTGTAATATAGGCCCTAGTTCTAAGAAAAACATGACATTTCTGGAAGACCTGGTTTTGCTCCCCCTTGCTCTGCTGGTACCGGGGTCAACATCTCCATCCGACTTCTCGCACTTCAGCAGAGACAGGTTGTATCATAGGCCTGCTGGCTCCCTTTTCCAGAAGCAGAGAAACTGCCATCCCTAGGAGGGCTCCTCTCTAACTCAAGAGGTTCCCAGGAGTGACTTTAAAACCGGAGAGGAAGCCCAGGGGAGCAAGGAGTGAGCCCACCAGCATTGCCCCCAGAATCAACTTTGCAATGGCGGAGCGGCCTCCACCCTCTGACTCTCACCAGACCAGGCCTTCTCCTGATCCCCATGCAGATAGCTACTGTTGTAAATGTTGTGCAAGGGCTGCTGTACAACTCTTGTAAATAGCAGGCTGTTTTTCAGAGCCTGGGCCACATTTGTCCTGGCCCAAGTTAAGAGGTAAAGAACATTCCAATTGTGAGCTCGGATGGAAAAAATATATTTGAAGTTTTTTCTGCTAACAAGGTATGCAGAGGACTCAGATTCCAGTAAACGAAGGTTAAAGACAGGCTAGTTTGCAGAATACAGTCATCTCCCCCCTCCTCTTTAATTTTTCCATAAAGTGCCATAATAAGCCGCTACACTAACAAACATTTTGGGAAGGGAACAGGCTCCAGGCCAAGAAGCCACAAGCTTGAATCGGGGAAATCTGAGCCCTGAGGCATGGTTTCCTGAGCAGAGTCATTATTCAAGAAAGGATCAGGCATTAACCGTACTCCTCAAACCAAATCTATGGCTACCCTGGGCTCCCGGGACGGGTCGTGGGGGTCAAGAGAAAGCCACACTCCTGACCTGGAGTAGCGCTCTTCATCTTGACTCAAAAAGTGCAATGACGGTGCTTCTCCACTACTCAGGTTCTGCACCTGAGAAACATACACTTCTTGCTTAAAGAACGAAAAGCAAATCCAATGCAATCGCAATCAAAGCTCTAGCTGCATTTATCTTTAAAAAATTTAGTTGTGAATCACAGAAATATTATGCTAAACTGGATACAGAATAGTCAAGTTCCCTAGAGGGCTAAGTCAACCACGAAAATGGAGAATATATGGGAGAGGCTTACCCTACAAAATATTGACATAATACAAAACCGTAATAATAAAATCAGTATGGTACTGGCTCAAGAACAGAGAGTGATGAACAGAACAGGCCTATTTATAAATGAGGACTTGAAATATGATGAACACAGCTTATAAATCATTAGGAATCATTAGATTATTTAGTAGATGGTGTTGAGAAACTCACCATATGGAGAACAATAAAATCTATATCCCATATAACACAAAGGTGGGCTCCAGATGAGTAAGAGATTCAATGAGAGGCAAAATGAGAAGGTTAACAGAGGAAAACTTAGAAGAATATTTTTATGACTTAGAGGCGGGGATAACTTTCTAAACGACACCTAAACTGACAAAGCATCAGAGAAAAAAGATCGATGGTTTGGTGATTCCAAAACTGAGGAGTTCCTTTTGATAAAGAATAGCAAAGATGAAGTTAAAAAAATGCAAATTGGAACAGAACATTTGCAATGCCCAGAACTGACTATGAACTGATCTAAGACATGTGAAAGACACTTGTAAGTTAACAAGAAAAGGATCATAAAATCCAAAAGAAATAGTGACAAAGGGCATGACAGCCAACTCACAAAGGTAGAAATCCAAGTGAGCAAGTTGAATCACACCAAGTGTTTTCTTGAGATGTGGGAACGCAAGACTCCTCACGTACTGCTCTTGGGGGTATAGATTAGCGAAGCCATCCCAAAGAAGAATCTCATAGACTCGAGTACCCGTGTACCTTAGAATCAATAGTTCCCCATTTGGAATATCCTGAAGAATCCTCCCTTGGGTCCATAAGAGAGAACATAAGAGGATGTTATAGAACCAATAACTGTGGTTGCTGGGCCATAGAGCACCAGTGGCTCATAGTTGAGGAAATGGGGCAGTAAAATGTTGTGGGGCCCATTATGGAATGCTGTGTATGAGCAGTTAGAAGAAATTAATTGGAATTACCAATTAGCAGTAAGTCAAGTTCTTAAAAATGTAGCGCTGGGTGACAAATAAGGAAAGCAACCAGTCAGGGTTGTTGGGAGGATCAAATGGCAATAGAACACTCAACATGGCGGCTGGGCCAAAGAAGGTATTGGATTCTATAGACAGGTGGGTGGGAAGTCGGAATGTTAGTCCATCCTGACAAAAGACTCAGCATTGTAAGGTAGGGGTGGTATCTGAAACTATTCCAGGTGAAATTTGTGGACTATCTGCCAGCCATTTTCTTTCTTGTGTCCTTTCTCTCTCACTTGGTAGCTGAATCAGGGCTTCTACAAGGAGAAAAACTCTGAACATGGAGCCCTGTCTTACTGGCAGACAGTCCACCCGTCCTGATGTGAGTGGGGAGGTTCCAGTGTTGCCCTGGCTAGCTGCTGGGTTTGCCAAAGTTAATTCTTAGCTATTTATGGGGGTTCATAATTCATCACTGCCCCTCTTGACCTTCCATACTCAGTCTGTGTTACACTGTCATGGAGGGAAGTTCTGCTGAGAGTTGTGGTACGTTTCACAGAGTATACTGAGTAAATTTCACATGGGATATGGAGGAACCAATGCTGATTGGATGGAATGAGATTTTTCTCCCTCTTCCTTTTATGATGCAAATACTTTTAGACATATTCATTATATTAACACGCACTACCGAAATGTCCGTGACTGACAGCCGTAGGAGTGAAGAAGGGAAATGGATGAGCCTGTCTGACATTCTTGCTCTGGGAAGCCTAAGAGAAGAGCTTCCATTCTGCAAGCATGAGGCCAGGGAGTTCTCTTTTAGAGCAGGAGACAGCAGGTTATTTACACTGTATTTGTGACCAGGGGTCACAGACAGGGGCAAAGAGCTGAATTCCAAGAATGGAACAGAATCCAACTCTCTCTGAAGGAAATTCAGGGTTTGGAAAACTCCCAAGGAGCAATAATTCAACTGAAATAACCTGATGAACTGTTTTTAAATGAGCTTAGAGAAATATAGTCAAACATTGAACAGCTTCCTAGAACTGAAGCAACGGGGCAAAGGTAACCTTTTATTAGATCTTAGCAGTACACTCGGAAAACTGGTTGGAGTGTAGGGCTCAGCTCTATCTGGAAGAGGGAGAGGAAGGCTTGGTTTTATCTCCCTTTTAGGAGGTTCTCTAGAGCAAGGCATAAGTTTTCCACTTCCTGATAATTATTTATTCAAAACTAAAAATATCTGGCAAATGAAGTCAACTCAATGTATTGAATGCTTGCTCTTTACCTGTTGATCTGCTGGGGCTTTTCCCTATCTTATCTCATGTAATCCTCTCACAGTCCTTCAAGGAAGAGATTATCATTCTCCATTTTTCAGAAGAGGAAAGGGAGTCTCTGGGAGTTTAGAGAAGTTCTTAAAGTCATACGGCTTTTAAAAAGAAGATGCGGATTCAAACCCACACAGCTGATTCCAAATTGAAAGTTTCTTCAACCCAGACCCATGCTTCTAAGGGCCATCAGGCAACCTAGAGGATCCCCTATCATGGATGAAGGAATAAATTATCCCCTCATCAACTGTTTTCAGGCAAGGATGCCAGAGGAAAAGCTGTGTACTAAAATGGAACTGGGGCAGAAGTAATGATAATAATCACGTAGTGAGCTTTTGTTGATGTCTTACCAAGTGCCAAGCACTATGATAAATGGTCTGCATGAGACACAATCCTATGAGTTAGTTATATTGCTATCTCTATTTTTCTATTTGGAGAAACTGAGTTTCAAAGTTTAATTAATTGTTCATACTCAAACATCTAGTACCTTATGGAGTAGATTCTAAATTTGTCTGACTCTCAAACCAGTGTTTGTAAAACACTAGTCAAAATTGCTTTCCTAGGATACGGCAGTGTGCGGCAGTGATATCAATAGCAGCTGTGGTAGGGTTACGGTGGCAGTAGTAGTGGTGATGGTGGTGGTGGTGGTGTTGGTGGTGGTGGCAGTGATGGTGGTGGTGATGGTGATGAAGGTGGTGATGATGCAGGTGGTGAAAGCGGTGGTGGTCGTAGGGGTATGATCATGTCAATGGTGGCGGTAGTGTGGGTGAGGGTGGATAGTGGTGATAATGGTGGTAGTGATGGTCGTAGTAGTGATGGTAGTATTGGTAGTGTTGAGTATAACAGTTATGGTGGTGATAGTGGTGGTGGTGGTGATGGTGGGAGTAATGATGGTGATGATAGTACTGATGATGGAGGTGGTGGTCATTCTGTTAGTGGTGATTGAGGGGACGGTAGGAGTTATGATGGTGATAGTGATAGTGGTGGTGATGGTGGGAGTGATGGTGATGACGATGGTGGTAATGATGGTGGTAGTGGGAACGATGATGATGATGATAGTACTGATGAAAGAGGTTGTGGGGATCCTTTTGGTGGTCATGATGGTGATGGAGGTGGTGATGGTGGTGGTAGTGATGCTGGGAGTGGTGATGGAGGCGAAAATGGGAGTGATGAAGGTGATGATAGTACTGATGATAGAGATGGTGGTGATCTTGTTGGTGGTCCTGATGGTGGCAGCAGCAGGAGCTGTGGTGGTGTGGTCATAGCACTAATGTTGGTGATGACTGTGACAGTGGTGGTAGCCAGAAAGGTGTTGGTGGGGGTTGTTAATACCCTCCTGTGGAGGTATTTCTGAGACCTCCTCTGGAGAGTTTCTGAGAAAGAGTCTTCTATTTTCTCTGTGCCTGGAGGGTTTGATTAGCTTTTTCTCCATGGGTTGGCCTTTAATTCCTCTGCCTCTATTCCTTTCCGTGCTGTTGACAAGAGCTGCAGTTGTCCAGGACCCGCTGGGGAGAGACAGACCCTGTGACCATTTCCCCCAAGGCGGCCTTTGGCCACTCTGCGTTGGAACACATGACCCCCTGCCTCGCCCCTGGCACATTAACCAGGTGACTGCCTGCCAGGGCCCAGCCCAGTCCAAAGGGATTTGGGATTCAGTGTCCCAAACAAGGCACTGATTAGCTGGTAATCAGGCAGCGATTAGCAGGTCGGGTCACCTGCAGTTCAGTGCCCATTGTTCCCTGCAGAGTCCTGGGATGTTTGCCACGCGGCCAGTGAGTCTGAATGTCTGAGGATCTTGATGTCTGCAGCTCTGCTGTGTAGAGCTGTGATTAGGAAAAAATCCTCTGTTTCCCTAAGCCTATCTCAGCCGAGGAGGCAGTGCCATGACCCCTCTGTCTATTCACACACAAAGGCTTTGGAGAAACAGTAGTCTGCCTAAGAGCCCAGCAGTGGCAGGGAGGTGAGGCTCCAAGGATACAATGAAGAACTAGAAGCAAATTAGCACCTTCCTCTTCATGCATGATGTTGCAAGTGTGAGCAGTGGAATTGGACAGACCTGGGTCCAGATTGGTATTCTGCTGTGGTCTTGATATGTGACCTGGGATAAGATATTTAGCCTCTGAGCCTTGGTTACCTTGGTTTTTAAGAGGATTAATAATAATACTTGTCTCTTAGGGTTGTTTGAGGTTTAAATTTAAAAAAAATGAATGTCAGTTAATGTCTCTAGAATAGAGAAAGTGTGCAGCAAGCGCTCTCATCATCACCATCAGTCGTAGTAGAAATATCATCATTATTTGAAATACTTTATTTAAAAAACGTACCAGTAGCATCACTTCTAAGATGAGAGGAGTCGCTCCTTTGCAGGCCATCATAAGGACTAGGTGAGATAATTCTTATCAAGCATTCAACACAGGGCCAGCGCACAATTCGCGCGCAATTATTGATAGTAATGACCATGGTAACTGTCATTATCATCTGCAAAAGGATTTTTTGTAGCTTATTTCGCTACATTGCAGTATATAATCATGAAACTTTAGACAGAACATGATTTTGAACTAAAAAGGGATTACGGAGATGACTCGTGGTACATTCATACCATTGGGTCCCATACAGCTTTATAATCCATCTGCTCTCAGATCACCTGGAGATCTTGTTGAATTGCAGATTCTGATTTGCTAAGGTGGGGAGTAAGGCCCAAGAGTCTATATTTCTAGTTAATTCCCAGGTGATTTCAAGTCTATAGTTCATGGACCCCATTTTGAGTAAACAGGATATACACCTTTGTAACCACAAAAAGTATGGATATATATACTTCTGTACAGGTATAGAAAAAGTTCCTAGAGTATACTCAAGAATAGTCATCTCTAAATGAGGGACTGTGGGGTTTTTTAACCCCATCACTAAAACATTCTATTCTCAAAAATTTAATAATGAACATGTAAAGAAAACATTAAAAAATGCGATAAATTTAATTCAGAATATAAAAAGATCTTCACTTTTCTTAAATCTTGTCACAGGGCCAGGTTTTCCAGCACATTCTTTGCCAGGTCTGCATGCCTGATGCCCCAGTTTTCGCTTATAGCCACACTAGTCCTTTTCAGTGGTTTAACCACAAGGAAATCACATTAATGCATGCTCATTCTATAGGCTTCAGCTCTCTAAGGAGCAGGTGGGCCCCAGCTCAGACATAGCAGCTGGCCAAGGTTCAGGGCCTGGAGGCATGCAAACCAGCCAGGTGCAAGAGGGACAGCTATTAACTTAGAGCAGCCCAGAGAGTTCTAAAGTCTGATTCTGGCTGCATGTGAAGAGGGTGTTCTGGCTAACGTGGTGGGCTGTTCTTTGGAGCAGAAAAGAGCTCAAGAAAGCCCATCCTTCTAAAAGGGCTGCTTCGCTGGCCCTTCCTCTAAGGGGAGGAACAAGGGGAGGACCCTCAGGATCTAAGGGTAGGTGGGCATAGGATCTTTTCTTCGTTTTGAGTGCCCCCAAGTTGGGTACTTGATCCCCATATTTCATCCTCATCAGACTGTTACTGTCGCTGAGTGGGTGAGAGAAGTCTGAACGAGTACAGAGAGGTAGAATTGGAGAGAACCTGGCTTGAATTCTGAACTTGCCATGTAATAGCCAAACTGCCTCAGACTTAAGCAGCGGCTGTTTCTTCCCAGGGAAAATGGGAATGGCAATGCAATGGTATCTTCAGGATTAGGGATTATGGAGCTAAAGATCCTAGTCTCTGGTCAGGAACAAAGCAGGCTTGCAAATGCCAACGTTAATAATTATCATAATTTTTATTCAGTGTTCATTGTCCCCTTTGCCTTAGCATATACCTTGTGTCTGCCTAGAAGAATCCCTCACCCACCATGGAGTCCCTTGGACTGGCCCCCATCACCCCGTCGCTCCATGGATCAGTCAGAGGCTGGAGAGAAACAGATGGCATACTCAAACTGGGTAGCAGGAGGAGAGTTTGATAAAGGGATTTTCACAGAGGTGAGGGCAGGGTTTAGGAAATCAATAAGAGACAACTTGAGGTCCCAGGGCTAACAACAGTGGTAAGAGTAGGGGTTGAAAAGCTACGTTACCCCCAGCTTGAAGAGCCAAAAGGAAGAAGCACTCCAAGAACCCAGAGAGGGTAGCTGTATGGAGAGGGTTGCCTGACAGGCAGTCTGACCTTTATTAGGGGGAACAGCAAACTCGCCAAGGAGGGAGCTGCCAGGGAATAAAAAGCCAGACCTCTTTCTTCCTACCCTCCTAAGTCCTGCTCACGCCTTTGCCAAGATCTTGGCTTGGCTTCTCTTCTGACTGATTTCACCTTGATACTTCTGATCTTGTCCAGTGCACAGTTTACACACTCAAGAGATGAAACCTGCATTTCCAAAGAGGACACCAATGGCTACATCGATGCATGATATACAAGCCAGGGACTAAACATATTAAAAGTGATATCCATGCAAGTTTTTTAAAACTGCTCTGAAAAGGACCGTTACAGAACCCTACTTCTTGGACATCCAGTCCCACTTATGAGCTAACCATAAAACTCCCTGAAAGTCTCCCAGAAGCAGATAACTTCTAGAAGTAGAAAGCTTCTTCCCAAAGTCCTATGGAACAAGAAGATGGCGCCCCTTTGGCAGAACCCAAAGGGAAGTCAGATGGCAAGGTAAACTGTTGCTGTCGTCTATAAAGGTCATCTCCTGGGGGTCCAGAGCAAGGCAGAGAAGGAAGACAGAGAATCTGGAGGGACAGATGGAAGGTTGCAGCAACTCTGGCAATCCAAAGCTGACCCTTACTTTATGAAACCTTCCAGACAACACACCCTGACAGATCCTTCCTTCCTTGGAGCTCACACGCACCTTTATTTTAGGATTTGACACTCGTAACCTCATATTAACTCTTTATATGCATGAATCATTTCCTTAGTAGATTGTCAAATCACTGAGAGCAGGAAGGCAGTATAACGTAATGGATTAACAACCTGTGTTTTCAAATGCTTATGAAGATTTAGAAAGATAATATATGCAACATCTTTAGCATATTACTGGGCTCATGCAGAAAGTGATGAATAAATAGATGAATGATTATTCATTATTTTTCTATTCTTCATATCTTCCACAGTGTTGAAGATACACCTCCATCACACACATTCCCAAAAAGAAACTCAGTGTTTCCTCTGCACCTTCTGTAGGCCACTGGCCACGTGGAATGTCGTATGCATTATCAGAGTGTTTCCCCAACTCAGTTATGCACAGAATCCACTTAAAATACAGAAAAAAAACCTGGCATATTAAGTATGATGTTTTTTAAATATTTAGAAAATAAAATTCTTTTTAACCTTCTAATGCGTATTGCTCTTGTGAAATGATAAAACAAAGCAAATTAATAATTTAAGTGCAAAGCTACAACATATTTAAAATTCAGGCTAACAATTTTAACTAAATGTGACAGATGCTGTGGTTCTGATGAAACTGGTTCAAAATTTGCTAGGTAAGTGTTACTGAATGCTACAGTACAGGTACATGTTCAGTTCACCACGCCTACAAAGCATGATGATTCAAGCACCCCACAATTGTTTCCCATTTATACTGGGAACTATGCAGTTACTTGGCATTAATTTGACAGTACTACATGATTTTGAATTTTTCCCCTTTTATTCTTTTCTCATTTGTACAGTCAATCAAATTAGTACTATACAGTGCCAACTTGTTTGAAATCATTGACATTAAAATGCAGTGGCAGTTATTAACTATAAAGGGCCATCGAGATAATCCAGAATACACTTTCTCAATTTTACTTTAGATTATATTTGACATGAAAACACAATATTCAAAAATTCTAGTAGAGAAGTGGTTTCCCTCCCCCACCCCTGGAATACGGCACATGGCATAGGCACCTTGAATCTCAACAGCTTGGATAAGTTAGGTGCTGTTATTTCTGTTTTTGTTATATCTGTATTTCTGTGTTATTTCTGAGGACATTGAGGCTCAGCGGGGTTCAGTCACTTCTTGAGGTTCACCCACCTAGTAAGTGGCATAATCAGACTTAGACCCAAGGCTATGTGTCTCAAATCCAGTCTTTAGATTAGATTTGAGCATCATTTGAGCATCATGGAGTGGTTAAGCTGTATGATACATATTAGTGATGAGGGATTGGATGGAGGTGGGTATTGAGGAAGAGATAGAAAGTGAAAAGGGCACAAAATATGCTTGACCAGAGATGGCAATGTAAACCTAATCCACAGTAGTCTTGGGTGCAGTGGTGGTTAGATCATAAACAGCGGGGAGTTTAGAGCCATATGGAAGCCCAGTAGCCATACAGAGGAGGCCATCCTCCCAGGTGCTCTCCAGGCACACTGCCAGGTGGGGCCACTCTTGACATCTCCACATCTGGCTTAGCAGTAATAAATTCATGAAGAATTGAAGTGTGTGAAAGGAAAGTTATGGGTTGCTCCTATTCTTATGATCCTTGTTGCTGGTTCCAGCCATTTGCTGTTTCCTGCTATGAGACTGAAGCTAGATGTTCTTTCCCAGAACACTTCATGTCAATCCATTTGGATTCTCAAGGAGTTACGGGAATAGTGGCCCTCAGTTCACATCCACGTTCTATTGGGTGAGCACGAAGCTGGGGCCCTCTCTGCCTCCAGGGATGAAGAGGCCATGGAAGAAGTGTTGTCAATCAATGTCCTTATTGTGGAAAGCCATAGGAAGGTGTGCTCATCCCTCCAACTCCAAGTGTTGAGAATTTAGGAAACCAATAAATTTAGGTAACTAACAGACAGACGTGAGAGATAAACTCTCACTCACTTTGATCCAGTAGTCTAATAATGCTTAATATAACTTTTGCATGGCTTGCATTTCCTGACAATACAAACTTATCTGCTACTAAAGTTCCACCTTCGCAGTAGCAAAGTTAACTTTCTGTTATTTTGGAATGGCAAATTGAGTCATGTGAAGTTTCAGGAATCACACACACACACACACACACACATGCACACACACCAGGTAAAGCCTTAACAAAAGTCCTTTCTCCCTTCCATATATTTTGAGGACAATGAAACCATTCAATCAGTGCCCAGAATGATAATTATCTTTTTGGACACATGACCTCATATTCCCTGTCTATTAAGCACACAAAATCTGAAAATGAGTGGTATTAGTGATTCTATTGAAATGGATACAAGGGAACTGAAACAAAACAAAGCCTGCTTTAGTCCTGTAATCCCCGAAGGAATAAGTGCTAAGAGGATGGGCGACTTAGGACACTTAGAGAAGAAAAAAGAAAACAGTGAATGCACATGGCTTTTTACTTACTAGATGCCTGATCTTCACTGCTTCAGGTCACATCAATTTGGGGTGGAGGTGGGGGTAGGGGTTGACTCAGATGTGGGTAACAATTGTGAGGACCTATGACCAATTCCACAGTAAAGTGATTGGTTTCCTGACATCTCCTCAATTATTTCCAGGTTTTGTTGTTGTTGTTAGGATCCTGGGTAGCCATTAACATTCTGCTACCAGAGCCACCCCACAGAATGGTTAGCTACGTCAGAAACAACTGCTTCCAGGAGTCTCACCTTCATTCTAGGGGCAATCTCATCTGGATTTTTAGGATCTCCTTTCTCTAGAGACATAGGTGCAAGTTGCACCAAGTAGGGGTGTATTAGAAGGTGTGTGACCATGCAGTGTTGCTCTCACAGACTTTATTCACTGATACAGACCCATTGGTGGTCCAGGAGAGAGTGCAGGCACCTAGCATCTCTCCAATTTAGGGTCAGCTCTCTGCCTTTCTGGAACACTTTCTGCACAAAAAGGGGCCATGTTACCTGCTCTTAAAATGAATCCTGATTTCTGTGTCCTGGACCCCACCATCTGTGGTCGCAAAAGTCGTCGTTGTTATTTCTCTTAAAAGGCCTAGAATTGGGTTCTTGGGCAAATGGAAATCTTGGGCAGGTCCCAGAATTTCTAAGGTGGGAATGCTGATCAAGTGTCTCCACTGCCCATCCCTTTACCCCTCTGTGCCCCGCCTCCTTCAGCTCCCTGGAGACCCACATTAAAAATGCTTAAGAGCACGAAATCTGGTTGATGGGTTGATCAATCAACCAACAAGTATTTATTGAGAGCACCTAATTTTTACTTAGCAAATGCTGACTGGTGTGGATGGTGTAGTGACAGATAATGGAGGACTCTTCAAAGTCAGATAGAGGACTTGAAACTGATGCTCAACTCACCATGTATTCATTCAACAGATAGTACTGAATACCAAACTGCAGACTGTAGAGTATTCTGGGAAATGGGGATAAAGAACACAGATTAGACTTTTACCCCAAAGAGTTTATAGTCTATCAGGGTCATGATTATTGTTTAAAGCAATTAAATGTAATGTGTATTATGGCTGGAAAACAGTCTGCTTAGGCAGCTTATGATGGTCAAGGAAGTGAGGAAATTTATACTTGCTTTAGATTTTTGAGACCTTGAAGATTACAACCAAGAGGTGTTTGGAAATCTAATTTTGGTGGTGGTATACAAGATGGATTAAAGGATGTATTAGGTTGAAAAGTGCCCCCCCCCCAATTCATATTTACCCAGAACTTCAGAATGTGACCTTATTTGGAAATAGGATCTTTCTAGATGTAATTAGTTAAGATGAGGTCATACTTCATTAGGGTGGGCCCTAAATAAATACTTATAAATGATAGGTGTCCTTATAAGTAGGCCTTATGAAGATGCAGACACACAGAGGGAAGAAGGGCATGTGAAGACAGAGGCAGAGACTGGAGTTCCTAAAATCCAAAGAACACCGAGGATTGCCAGCAATTACCAAAAGCTAGGAGAGAAGTATGGAACAGATTCTTCCCTAGAGCCTTCAGAGGGAGCCTGGCCCTGCTGACACACTGATTTCAGATTTCCAGCATCCAGAACTGTGAGATAATAAATTTCTGTTGTTTTAAGTCACCCAGTTTGTGGTAATTTGTTACAGCAGTCATAGGAAATGAATACAAGAGATAAGTGGCTGGAGTCAAGGATATCATCAGGCTAAATGATGTACATGTCCTGACTTAGGGGGTTGAGGGCTTAGGTGAGTAAGAAAGACACATTTGATTTTATATTGTTGCATGCAAGAGGATGGTTGAAGACCCTGGTTGAAGAATAAACTGAATACATCTTTCCAAGATTTTATGATTGACAAGCCAACTAAAGGAGTATGGATGGAAAACTATTGGGCTTCTGAAGGCACATCTCCACTTACGGAACAGGATGAAAAAGAGGAAGCAAGTAAAAGAGTGAAAGAGTTAAGGAAAATATTCCATTCAACTCAATAGATATTTATTGAGTCTTGCCTACTTCATGCTCCTGAGAAACTCATATTGCAAGTCAGGTGCAAAACAAAAGAATTTCAAACCAAGAGGATATGGGCAATGATGGAAGTAGGCTGAAGGAATAGAAACAATACAGAGAAAAATAAATAATTGTCCCTGTCGAAGGGTGGTCAGAGTGTCTTCGTAGAGAGTATGACAGGGGTTAAAAGAATGGATCAGGATGGCCCAGTAGATAAGGGCAGAGGAGAGAGGAAAGAACCAGAATCTACTGTTTTATCTGAACGTTCCTTGAGAAGGAGCCACGCCTAACTCAGTCCCTCAAACAGCACATAAAGGCACACAAATTGAGTGAGTGAATGAATGCATGAACTAATGAAATGACTCAGAAACCAAGGGAGGAGAGCACTTTGATGAGGAAGAGAGGATAATGCACATCGTCAGAAGCCAGAGACAGGCCGAGGAGGACAAGGATGAATGCAAGGCAGTGAGCAGGTCAATGGAGCCTTGGAGAGATCTGAGCTCCGGAAAGTCAGAAGGCAATTCCTAGGAGTTAAGAAGAAAAGAGTGAGCAGTGAGTAATAAAGACTTCTGCTGATGAAAGTTCAAGTCGCTTGGCAGAAAAAATATTGGAGAAGGGTCAATCAAGAGTATTGAGGGGAAGATTGTGTTTGAAGGTAGAGAAGAAGGAAATTTGAAGATGCTGGAGACATACAGGAGTCAGGGGTGGATGGATAAGTGAATCAACCAACATTTATTGAGCACCACCCTATGGCAGGCATTGTACTAGCCATTTTCAAATACATTTTCTCTTCATCTGAAACCTAGACTTCACTTGAAATGTTAGCTTAGAAAGAAGAGAGAGGTTTTCCTCTAATGATGGGGAACAGGATAGACAGACAAATTTTATAAGGAAATGGGTTGAATGGGGTCTCCTCATTCACCAAATACCCATTGGGTGCTTCCTCTGTGCTGGACACTCTCTTAAGGGCTTCTGATACATTACCTAATGGGAACCTTCCAGGAACTCTGGAATGTTCCATCATGATCCTCATCTTGGAGATGACAAAACTGAAAATCTGTGAAACTTTTGCCAAATTACTTCAATATGCAAGTGATTACTTGTGAAACCAGGATTCAAAGCTGATTGTCTCTGGACAGACAACTAGATATTTCTCAGCCTGTATCAGGGTTTTGTGAGGTTTAATCATGGAGAAAGTGCTCAAGAAATGAAAGTTCTTGTTTTCACTCTTACCTTCCCCCTTTCGAATGAGGTCATCAGGTCCTCACCAGACCTTCACTCCTCTGCCAACCTTCTCCATTTCTCCGTGAAGCTGGAGACTTCCTGGAGCCCAAACAGGTGCCAGAAGCATTACGAAATCGAATCCATCCGCTACCTCGGGCCCGTGATGTCTGCTCCTTGCTCCCAGAAAAGAAGCCATATTTGGGATGCAAACTAAATCCAGAACATGACCAAAAAGCCAAGGGTGTCTCCAAAAGGGATAATGCAAACTGAGACAAGAGATTCACAGATCAATAGGAAACCTTTAAAGGCCACTGATGAGTTAGACTGCAGGGATGCTCCTGTTCTGTAAAAGGAAAATAAAATGGATCAATAAGAGACGAAAACTGATATTAAATGGCTGAGATTTACTCCCTGCTCCCAGATGCTCCTCGCCAAGCTGGTTCGCTGGTCAGACTACTTTTTTCCCTTTCTACCCTCTGTAATGAGATCCTAAGGCCCCGGAGTAAGAGAAATGGGCCTACAAACAGCCCACTGAAAGGCGGCAGCAGAAAAGTCATAGCTCATGCATGTCTCATGGCTTTGGTTACTGGTTATTACAATGAGGGGCAATTTGCCTGATTGCAACAAACTTGGTATGGGGGAAAATGTGTTTTCTTAAACTCAACCCACCGCCCCCCACCTTCCAATCCCCATTTGTGTCCATGTGTCAGCAGTGTGGTACATTTTAAAGAGTTTCTGGAGCATTTTAAAGATTCATCTACCAAGTGGGTGATCTTGGACAAATTATTTAAACTCTGAGTCTCAGTTCCTTATCCATAAATATCTCAGGGTTGTTGCAATGAAATAAGGTAAATGATCATTATGTTCCTCATCATAGCCACCACCATCCCTATCACCAGCTCAACAGTTAATATTGATATGGCTGAATGCCCAAGTGCATTTGTGGGGGGAAGTTTAAAGGCAGAAAGACCATACGCGATTGGCTGAGTAGTCTTGAGCAAGTTGTGAATATTCTCTGATCGTCATGTAATTCATCACGGACCCAGGACAACAACATCTCTTCTGGTTGTTATGAGGACTGGAGGAGACCGTGAAGCACTTACAGATGCCGGGCACATAATAAATAGTCAGTAAGCGTCCTTTCTCTTCCCCCATGACTCCAGTCTGTGATTGCTCCCTCAGCAAAGAGCTTTAGGCTAAAATCTTCATGAGCCCAGACTGACAACTAGGAGTCCAGGTCAAGAGAAAGACAAAGGACCTATTTGGGAGAGAGTGGGTGGAAAGCTTCCCCCCACTCCTATGCCCCTCCTTCTTTCTCTTTCTCCTGCCCCGCACAGAGCCTACACCTTCACTCCAAGCTGCTCAGGTACCTGTGGGCCATGTGAAGGGATGTAGGGTTTCTCCTCTTGGGACCCCAAGCTTCTCCTTCCAGCACGCATCACTGGAGTACGTGGGGGCTTCCTGTCTCTCCACCCAGTGCCCTCCGCCCAACTCTGCTGTAGGGTTCTGGGCTCCATTCATGGTCCACGATAGCAAAGGCCATGGGGATCAAGATGGATGACCACCCTTCTGCCATCAGTATCGATTCATCAACATGACTTGAGCCCTCACTATGTACCAGGCACTGTGTTGGGTAGCAGGGACCATGAGGTAAACAAAACAGAGTCTTTACCCCTGAGGCCATCCTATACTAGTCAGTAATCACAGACTTCACAAGCTCTGCTCCCTACCACTATTCTTTTGCCTTAAAGAGAAACCTTTTGAGAATTTACAATTTAACCCCATGTTTTTTGAATAACTCCTTTAAGCTTCTTCTTACATAACCCAAAACTCCCAAAAGCCACCCTGAATCCTTCACCCCCTCCATCTCTTCCCTCACCATGCTGAGATTTTTTTACTTCCCACACTTCCCTCCTGGCTTCTTATTCTGCAATATCGTCTTTCTCCCATTGCACTTTGATACTTTCCCCTCATCTTGTCTCTGCTGTTGGTTGGCCAATTGTCCCCAGTGGAGGGTGGGGACATTCTCTTTCTCTATTTCTCTCTACTCTGGATAAGTGAATATGTAAGAGTCTGGGTGTCCAGCTCACCGCCCCCAGAAGGGATTCTCATTAGCTTGATAGCTTATTGTCCTTGTTGTGTGTGGCCCATTGTGTCTGGGTGAGGCATATTCAGATTGTTGAAAGCAAGCAAAAAAATTGGCAAGCCAACCCTTTTTCTTCTCCTATCTGACTAAGAAGGAATTCCTCCACTAGAGTGTCTCTCCTGCCATCCTGTTGTCCTTATTGCACACGTTGTCTGATTCCTCTGAGTTCTCTTATATCATTTTGGATTCCTCTTTAGCAACTGTGTCTTCAGTAAGAGCTTCCGTTATGAACATAAAGAAAACTTCTGCATGTCACTTAATTTCTCTCTCCTTCACCTTCCTCTTCTACCTCTTTCACACACCGTGTTTCCTTGGAAGGAGGAAAGGGACTGACGTGTTGAATTCTCTACATGCTAGGTGTTATAAAATACTTCTGTGGATATTTCTCAAGTAGAAGTGATTAGCCTCTTTTTAACAACGAGGAAACTGAGGCTCAGAAAGCTTAAGCCATGTGTTGTCGATCACATATAATTACATGACAGGTCTCCAAGACTCCATGCTATCTGTCCTTTGAAATACACACACATGGATGACACATGCAAACGCATGCAAACCCAGTCAGTTGGGTCCGGGTGACTTTCGTTATAGAAAACATTTGTTTGATTATCTCTCATTCCTGAGTCCCACTGGGGGGCTTTCTGCTGGCTTTAGAATTACTGTCTTCTTAGTGATTCTGTGTTCAAAGTTGTATAACAAAAAAGACACAAATTTGGGCAAATCTAGGGCAAGGAGCAGAGCCAGAATGCGTGAGTCCAAATCACAGCTCTCCCCATCCAGATGACCTCAGGCTACGGGGATAGTAGGAGCACCTTCCTCATAGCAGTTGCTGTGGGTCTTTCGCCTCCTGACTGTCTCTTCTTGGGGATTCAGGGCGAGAATCACATGGGGCACTATGGGTAAACCACAGGGACTCTTGCTTGGTACATGTAGTGCTGTATAAATGTATGCTGATGATTTCGTTACCTGAGATCCAGTTGGACCTACCACTTGTTAGCTGTGAGACTCTTGGATAAATCACTTGCCATCACTAAACTTCATTTTTCCTGTTAATAAAACAGAGGTAATATTAACTCCCCATGTTGAAACTTTGCTCTGAGCCTCTGACGAGATAAGCCATGTAAAGCTGTTAATTCAGGCACCTGGTTGTAGCAGGTGTTTTCTTGCTGAATACACGCCAGTTCCCTCTCCCTTTGTTTGCGAGAGCTCAACTGCTACCTGCTTCGGATCAATGGAAGAAACCAGGAGAAGGAAATGAGGAAACAAACTTTGGGGCTGGATCTGGTTGAAGATCAGCTTCATGGAGACAGCCAAGGAATCTCCTATTCTCAGTTCCCACCAAGGGGTGGTCTAGTCTGAGTAATCAACTGGAGTCCACCCCACCCCTTTCCCAGGTGGTCCCCCAAACTTCTTGGTGAGTGGCCCTGTGGACATGGACTCTTCAAGGGCGGTGGTGATGACGTGAAACATTATTCACGTCTGCATTGGACTCTCTCTGAGTCACTCCAGAGCCCAGTGGTGACTGGAAGAAAACACTCCTCCTGATCAATAACACATTTCAGGATTTCATTAGAGTTTTAAGAGCTCAATGCTCTTTTGCAAGGCAGCACTGGGTGTGCATCAGTTTTTGGAGACAAAGAGAAATGTGAAGAGGCCACCATTTGAGCTTGGACTTGAGGACACCCTGGATCCTCTGAGGGATTTATCTCCTTCCAGAAGCTGCAAGAAGCACTGTTGTTGCCTTGACATGAGACAGTTTCCCTGTTCTGCCTGAAGGCTGAGTATCTCCCGGTTCTTCTGTGCAGTTGAGCTCTCCCTGGGACATCATGAGCTTGGTCCCTGGGTCTTTCCCCCAAATTCTACTCTTCTCACCCTCATAATCACCAAGTTCTAACAATAGAATCACTCAAATGTCTACTTGTCCCTTTATTTACCACCCTAGTTCAAGCCAACTTCCTGGAGAGAGACCAACTACAGCAATTCCCAGGCCTCCTAGCAGCCAGAATGAGCTTTTCAAAACGTAGAGTGAAATCCATCCCTCCCTTCCAAACACCTGACTTGGCTTCCCAATGCTCTTTGACCTGCCTTCCAAGGCTGTGCATCATTAGATCCCTGCTCATCTTATGAGACCCGTCTTGCTCCTCATCATCCCTCTGTCACTCTAATTCAGCTTTCCAGGCCTCTTTTTTGTTGTTTTGTTTCCAAAACATGCCAAGATTTTGTATACTCATGGTCTGCATCCATGGCATTCCCATAGCCTGGACAACTCTTCCCCAGTCCCTCTAAAGACTGGTTATTTCATATTGTTCACGTCTTGGCTTACATGTCTTCCTACCAGAGGCCTCCCCTGAAAAACTTATCTAAGGACACTGCTCTTCTAATTGCCATTATTCTCTAGTATTTCATGTTATTTCTTTCTATAATTTGAGGTTATGAATGAATTTTCTTATTTGCTTGTTTTATTATATCTCCTCCACATGACTCAAAGATCCCTGAGGACTTGCATCTGTCTGTCTTGTTCACCACTTGTACCCCATACAATACTGTGCCTGGCACACTGTAGGCCAATAATAATAACAATAATAATAATAATAATAATAATAATAATATATATGTGTTGAAAGAATGAATGAGTGCTGCCAAGTGAATCATTGGTAGGCTGGTAGCCCTCTACCCTGTTCATGTGGGTGTTAGGGTGGATATGTATACCCATGTATGTGTGTATGAGAATGGAAGAAGAACCTCCTGGAGCTTGGATTGCTCCCTGTTAAAACCCTTCAAAATCTCCCCATTGCCTAGTGGACAGACTCTAACTCAGCTTAGTTTGTAAGGCTCTTCAATAACTGACTCTGCTTTCCCTTGTCAGCCTCTTCTCTTGTGCCACTTCCCTGCTCCCTCCTCTGCAGAGTGTGTAATGTGTGTGTATTCCTACTAGGCTTGGCCTTTTTGGTTCTGAATTCCATTTCTCATTTTCCCCACCTTGCTGACACCAGGATCATTTCATGCGACACTCCCTCCAGAGAGCCTTTCCTGAACCTCCACTTTGTCTCTGTGGAGGGGGGGCATGTTGGGTGCCCTCTTTGTACTTCCTGCACTTTCACCTCAAACCAGAGTCTCCAAAGTGGGGCAACACAAGGCCTTCTTTTGGGCAATTGGGGAAAAATATTAAAACACATTTATTTTTTAAAGTTCCTGCCTTTATATGCTTTACAAAGTGTACAAAATATTAGCATACCATTGCACATTTATTAATTTTAAAAGAGGAAATATAAATGCATACAGAGGAGTATGATCAAGAATTTCTAATAAGGGGGAATGGTCAAAAAAGTTTGGAGATCACAAGAACATAATGCTCTTCACACTGCATTGTATTTGTCTGTTTTTTGTCTGTCTCTTCCGAGACCTCCTTTAAAGGAACTCATGCGAGAAGGAATATCATACAGAGTGGCGTTACCCAAAGGTGGTAGAGAAGCTGGTTTTAGATGGTACATCAAAGAAGGACACTTAAAAACACTGACTCCTGTTGAGAACTTATTCCCTTTTCAATTCTCATTCATTCTTTCTCATTCACATAGGACAAAGTCGAAGTTGGTGTCAGTATGTTTCTAACACCTCTGGGTGACACTTCCTAGTTTCCCCTTTGAAAAAAGAGATCAGGATTCAAGTTCAAGCCTTTGGAAACAGCCTCTTATCTAGCCAGAATCCAACAACTGGGCTTTATTTTCATTGCTCTTTTCTATTTGTGGTAAGTGATGTTGGTTTTTCTCTGCTGACTGTGCAAAATTTCTTAAATTTATTTCAAGAGTGAGTAAATTTTAAAAATATTAAGTTATAATATATATGAAACTTGGATATGGCAACTCATTTACATTTCTGAAACACTAGGGTAGCAAAGTCAACATGATCTTTGAAATATGAAGACTTTGCTAGATTTCTGGGCCTGGCAATGACTAAATTGACCATTGACAAATTATTCTCTGAATCTGACTGTAAAATGTGGACAAAAATACTTACCTTGCAGGGTTTTTTTGAAGATTAGTATTAATGTATTTAAAGACATTTCCCAATGCCTGCACCTACTTGGTAATAGATATATGTTTATGCAATGAATGAAGGGCAAGTATGAATTGAATAAATCTGAATCAATAAATCAGTGAAACTGGATCCTCCCTGAAAGCCCCATCCTTCTCAGCTGGGTTGTGTCAGGCTCTGGAGGGTTCCATTCTCTTTTTCACTAGGGTCCCATTTCACACCCAGTTGACATTTACCCAGGAGACCTGGGAAAGTTAATGAATGCTGCCTAGTCCCTTAACTCTCAACTTTGGGCTCATTAGTGTGAGAGGATAATGGAATGTGGATGAGACCTAGACTTATTTTGTGGCTCTGCTGGAATCCTGTTAGAACATTGACTGCAGAACATGACAAGTCTCTAAATATAACTCTGTCTTGGCAGTTGATGCGTTCCCCATACAAAGAAGTGTTCAAGATCAAAGGAGATGACCACCTGACCCAGGCCCTGCCTCATCTTTTCTCTAAGAAACATCATATTCATCTTCCTGAAAATGAAGAGACATTTTGAGGGCATCATGAACCAGGTATGAAAGAGTGTTTGTGGAATCTATGAATGGGCTATGCAGATCTGACTTTACAGGCCACCATTCCGTCATATCTGTAACTAACATTCACAAGCACAGCTGTTCCACTTTCATTTCAAATGAAAGCTATGTTTTTTAAGAAGTCAAACAACCCAAGACCTTTCAAAAACAAACAAATGACAAAATGGATTAAAGACTTGAATGTAAGACCTGAAACCATGAAACTTCTAGAAGAAAACATAGGGAGTGTGCTCTTCGACATTGGTCTTAGCAACATATTTTCAAGCACCATGTCTGACCGGGCAAGAGAAACAATAGAAAAAACAAACAAATGGGACTACATCAAACTAAAAAGCTTCTGCACAGCAAAGGAAACCATCAACAAAATGAAAAGACAACCTAGCAATTTGGAGAAGATATTTGCAAACCATTTATCTGATAAAAGGTTAACTTCCAAAATATATAAAGAACTCATACATCTCAACAACAACAAAAAACTAACAACCCGATTAAAAAATGGGCAAAGGACTTGAACAGATGTTTCTCCAAAGAAGATATACAGATGGCCAGCAGGCACATGAAAAGATGTTCAACATCATTAACTGTAAGGGAAACGTGAATCGAAATTACGATGAGATATCACCTCACGCCCGTCAGAGTGGCTATAATTAACAAGACAGGAAACAAGTGTTGGAGAGGATGTGGAGAGAAGGGAACTCTCATACACTGCTGGTGGGAGTGCAAACTGGTGCAGCCACTATGGAAAACAGTATGGAAATTCCTCGAAAAATTAAAGATAGAACAATCATACGATCCAGCTATTCCACTGCTGGGTATTTATCCAAAGAACATGAAAACACCATTGCGTAAAGGTACATGCACCCCTGTGTTCATCGCAGCATTATTCTCAATAGCCAAGACTTGGAAGCAACCTAAGTGCCCATCAAGGGACAAACGGATGAAGAAGATGTGGTATATATACACAGTGGAATACTACTCAGCCATAAGAAACAATGACATCCAGCCATTTGTGACAACATGGATGAACATTGAGGGTATTATGCTAACTGAAATAAGTCAGAGGGAGAAGGTCAAATACTGTATGATCTCACTCATAAATAGAAGACAAAAACAACAGCAAACAAACACATGGAGACAGAGATTGGATTGGTGGTTACCAGAGGGGAAGGGGGGAGGGAGGAGGGTGAAAGGGATGATTAGGCACATGTGTGTGGTGATGGGTTGTAATTAGTATTTGGGTGGGGAACATGATGTAATCTATGCAGAAACAGAAGTATAATGATGTACACCCGAAATTTATACAATGTTATAAACCAATGTTACTGCAATAAAATAAATACAATACAATACAATACAATACAATACAATACAATAAAATTGGGGCTGGCCGGGTGGCGCAAGTGGTTAAGTGCGTGCGCTCTGCTGTGGCGGCCCAGGCTTTGCTGCTTAGGATCCCAGGTGCGCACCGACACACTGCTTGTCGAGCCATGCTGTGGCGGCGTCCCATATAAAGTAGAGGAAGACCGGCATGGATGTTAGCCCAGGGCCAGTCTTCCTCAGAAAAAAGAGGAGGATTGGCATCAGATGTTAGCTCAGGGGTGATCTTCCTCACACACACACACAAATAAAATAAAATAAAATAAAATAATAAAATAAAATAAAATAAAATAAAATAAAATAAATAAAAATAAAAATTTTATAGTTTTACACTTAAACAAAAACAAAGCAAATGAATGAACCTCTCCTTTCCACATTGTTTCTCATTTTTAAGTAGTCTAACCCAATCTTCTTTATATGATTGTTGGGTTCCAAAAGGGTGGAATTGGAAGCTTCCAGACTTCTTAAGGCACAGTTTCTCTTCTGTTGCATTCTGTTGATCAACACAAGTCAGAAGGACAGCTGAGATTCAAGGGAAGGGGACTCCTCATTTTGATAGAAGTAGCAGTGTGTGTGTACAGGAATGGGAGAAATCTTGGTGTCTGATTATGTAGACAATCTGATGTGCACACATACACACACACACGCACACACACACAATCCAATTCATGAAATGTAGGACTCACTTCTGCTAACACAAGGCTCAGGATGAGTACCAGTCATCCCTGATTTCTGCCTTGGAAAGTCCAAGGAATCTCCAGTGGATCCCCAAGGATGAAGACCTCGGGTCCTTCCATTTTGCTTTCATCTTCATTTACACTGGAAAAAAATGCAAGAGAAAAGGGCTAGAGGTCAAATGTACTGATATGCTTTTGGAGACCAAAAGGAAGGCCTCTGTGTGTCTATGTGTATATGTGTGCAATACAAATGTGTGAAAGTTACTTTAGACTTTAAATTCGTATCTTGAGCTGTCCTGTGGTGCTCTGCTCTCAGTCCATCTTTTCCTGCCTCTAGACCTTTGCCCAGACCATCCCTCATGCATAACTGACCTGCCTTGTGCACAAGACCATGTCTTTTCTCTTCTCTAATTAGCAGATCAAAGTCTACCCACTTCATTCCCCTCATAATGATTCTTCTGATAAAAACAAGTCTAACAGATTTGACTCTTCTTTATTCTGAGAGATGTTAGAGGATGGATAGGAATTGGCTAGATGGTAGGGCAGGCCATGAAAGGAGAGGAAACAGACTATGTTAAGTCTCAGATCTGGAAAAGGGAATGGCTACATAGTTATCAGGATTTCTCTTCTAGTTTTACCTCACAGAGAGAGACTTCTGTGGGGTTATAGGGTGAGATTAGATGGGCCTTATAAGGAAAAAGGATATGCATACATATCCTCTGTATGCAGAGGATAAAATGTTGAAAAAGAATTTGGGACTGAGGTAACAACATAAAGGAAATGTTTACATTTGGAGATTTATATTTGGTTTAACTTGTTTTTGGCAGTGAAGATAAGCACTAAAATGGTTCTAACAAATTTCAGTGTCCTTAGCAGTGCCTTTCCCTTATTACCAGCCCAAGGCTGCATCTGTCAGAATGTAGCCAACTCTATTTAACCAAAAGGGAGAGAATTCTCCAAGTATGTCAATACATGCATAACTCCATTCATCAAATACAAACAGCCATCACTTTTAAAACACTGCATCTCAGAGAATATAGTACATCTGTGCTTGCAGAAACCAGTATAAACTCCCCCAAATTGGAAGTAGATAACATGAAGTAAAAATCTCTCTTAATAAATAAACCTTGACCCATGAAACCAAAAGTTATTTCTTTGAAAAGATCAACAAAATTGACATTCCTTTACCTAGACTAACCAACAACAACAACAAAAAAGTAAAAGAGAGAAGACTCAAATTACTAATATCAGAAATGAAAGCAAAGACATCACTACCAACTTTACAGAAATAAAAAGAATACTATGAACAGGTATGCCAACAAATTATATAATCTAGATGAAATGAACAAATTACTATAAACACACAAACTACCAAAACTCAAGAAGAAAAAGAAAGATATTGAGTCAGCAAGTAAACAAAATAAATTTCCAACTAAAAAGACCCAGGACCACATGGCTTCACTAGTGAATTCTTCCAAGTATATAAAGAGTAATTAAAAATAATCCTTCTCAAACTCTTCCAAAAAGTAGAAGAGGAGGGAACACTTCGTAATTCATTCTATGAGACAAATATAACTATGATACTAAAGTGGGACAAAGATATCCCAAGAAAACTACAGACCAATATCTTTTGTGAATATAGATGCAAAGATTCTCAACAAAATACTAACAAACTGAATCCAGCAGCATAATTAAAGGATCATACATCAATACATCAAGTGGAATTTATCCCATGAATGCCGGGTTGGTCAAAATAAGTCAATGTAATATACCGTATTGATAAAATAAAAGGGAGATAGCCACATGATTATATCAACAGATCCAGAAAAAGAATTTGACAAAATCCATTATTTTTCATGATAGAAACACAGAACAAACTAGGAGTAGAAATGAACTTCCTCAACTTGATGAAGAACATCTATGAAAAACTGACAGCTAACATCATACTTAATGATGAAAGACAGGACACTTTCTTTCTAAGATGAGGAACAAGACAAGAATATCTATTCCCATCACTTCTATTCAACATTGTACCAAAAGTTCTAGCCAGGGCAATTAGGTAAGAAAAAGAAATAAAAGCCATGCAGATTGAAATGAAGAAGTAAGACTATCTCTATTCACAGATGACATAATCTTATATAGAAAAAAACCCTGAAGAATCCACAAAAATACTAATAGAGCTAACAGACACATTTAGCACATTTGTGTATAAAAGATTAATATACAAAAATCGGTTACTTTCCTATCACTAGCAATGAAAAATCAAAAATGAAATTAAGAAAACAATTCCATTTACAATAGCGTAAAAAATATACTTAGGAATAGATTTAACCAAGAAAGTGTAAAATGTGCGACCTGAAAACTATAAAACCTGGTTGAGAGAAATTAAAGAAACCTAAATAAATGGAAAGACATGCCATGTTCACGGACTGGAAGACTTAATATTGTTAAGATGGCAATAGTCCCCAAATTAATCTACAGATTCAATACAACCATATCAAAATTTCAGTGGCATTTATTTTTATTTTTTATTTTGCAGAAATGGACAAGCTGATCCTAAAATTCATATGGAAATGCAAGAAATCATTAATAGTCAAAATCTTGAAAAAGAACAAAGTTGAAGGACTCATACTTCTGATATCAAAACTTATTGCAAAACTAGAATAATCAAACTTCATGGTCCTGGCATAAATATATAGATCAATGGAATAGAACTGAGAGTCCAGAAATACACCTACACATCTATGGCCAATTGATTTTCAACAAGGTTACCAAAACCATCGAATGGGGAAAGAACAGTCTTTTCAACAAATGGTGCTGGGGCAAAAGAATTAAGTAGGACCCCCAACCTCATACAAATATAGAAAATTAACCCAAAATGGATGAAAGATCTAAATGTAAAATCTAAAACTATAATACTCTTAGAAGCACATATAGGTATAAATTTTTATGATCTTGGATTAGGCTATAGTTTCTTAAATATGATGCCAAAAGCACAAGAAACAAAAGAAAAAATAGATAATTGTATTTCATCAAAATTAAAAACTTTTTGCATCAAAGGATATCATCAAGAAAGTGAAGCAGACAACTATTTCGGACTGAATGCTTGTGTCCTCCCAAAATTCATGTAGTGAAACCCTACTCACCAATGTGATGGCATTTGGAGGTGGGACCTTTGGGAAGTGATTAGGATTAGATGACGTCATAAGGGTGGAGCCCTCATGAATGGGATTAGTGTCCTTCGAGAGTCATGAAAGAGCTTGCTTCCTCTGCTCTGTTCTCCAGCAAGTGAGGATACAGTGAGAAGTTGGCAGTCTGCAATCTGGAGGAGGGTCCTCACCAGAACCCAAACACGCTGGCACCTTGATCTCAGAAATTCCAGCCTCCAGAACTATGAGAAATAAATTTCTGTTGTTTATAAGCCACCCAGCCTATGGTACTTTGTTACAGCAGCCTGAACTGACTAAGACAACAACACATAGAATGAGAGAAAATATTTGAAAATCATACAGCTGATAAGGGTCTAGAATCCAGAATCTATGAAGAATTCTTACAACTCAACAATAAAATGACAAACAACCCAATTAAAATATATGCAAAAAGATTTGGGCCAGCCTGGTGTCTTAGGGCTTAAGTTCAGCATGCTCCGCTTCAGCAGCCTGGGCTCAGTTCCTGGGCATGGACCTACACCACTCGTCAGTGGCCATGCTTTGGTGGTGACCCAGATACAAAATAGATCAAGACTGGCAACAGATGTTACCTCAGGACAAATCTTCCTCAAGCAAAATGAGGAAGATTGGATTTGCATATATATACACACACACACACACACACACACATATATACACATATATATATACACATATATATATACACACACACACACACATATGCAAAATATTTGGATATTTATCTAAAGAAAATAAACCAATGCTTGGCAAATGTATGAAAAGATGCTCAACATCATTAGTCATTAGGAAAATGAAAATCAAAACCATAATGTGATATCATTTCACACCTACTAGGATGACTATAACAAAAATAATGGGAAATAGCAAGTGGTGGTGAGGGTATGGAGAAATTGGAATCTTCATACATTGCTGGTGGGAATAAAAAATTTTGTAAACACTGTGGAAAACATTTTGGCAGTTCCTTAAAAATTTAAACACAGAGTTACCATATGACCCAGCAATTCCACTCCTAGTATATACCCCAAAGAAATAAAAACATATCCACACAAAAACTTGTAGAAAAATGTTCTAGTAGCATTATTCATAATACCCAACAAGTAGAAACAACCCGAACGTCCATCAACTAATGCATTGATAAACAAAATGTGGTATATACAAACAATGGAATATTATTCAGTCCTAAAAAGAAAGGAAATACTGATAGAAGCTACAACATGGATGACTCTTGAAAGCATTATGTTAGGTGAAGGAAGCCAAACACAACAGGCCAGATATAGTTGTGGGTTATATATATTAAATGTCCAGAATAGACAAATCCATGGATACATGAAATAATATCGTTGTTGCCAGTGGATAAGGTGAAGGGAAAGATGGGGAAGTAAGGGATTTCTTTTTGGGGTGGTGGAAATGTTCTGGTGATGGTTGTACAGCATTGTAAATACGTTAAAAACCACTGAATTGTGCACTTTAAAACGACTAACATTTTATATTGTATAAAACTATTTATACATTGTATATATAATTGTAATACAATTGTATATGTAATTGTAATACAATTACAAGCTTTGATTTGGGAAGGTGAATTATTGACATCATCCCCTTTGCCACTTTGTTCTGGGTTATTCCTTTTCCACAGTGTCAGCTCATCTGCAACATCACTCTTGGCCAAGCCGGTTATTTAGACCCACAGAAGGGGAGATGTGCAGGTGTATAAATGGTAGGTACACAGCCTAGGTGCAGAATCTAGCTTCTTCCTGGGTCAGGGTCTGCCTCAGCCTGGCTCCCTGAGTGACCTCGTTCCTCTTCCTCATACCTGTCTATTCCCTCATCTGCCAGGCCAGAGCTCTCTGCCTGAGCTTGCCTGGCCTGAGAGAAAGCCAGATCATCATTGGCTGATGGTCCCCAGCCCATTCTGGTCCTCAGGCGTGCCAGTTCCATATTGCCTTGGGCTGCTACTCTCTGTCACTCTCTGTCTCTGTATTTCTCTGTCTCTGGACTGTTCACCTGGCAGACAACACTCCCAACTTACCCTTCTCAGAAATCTTTACTTCCTGCCTCAACTCACCAAAACTTTCCTTCTAACTTTGTGTTCCACTGAAAATGCTTTGCACTCACACGTGACTGTCTCTTCTATCCAAAGTGGACATTCCACTGACCCATGTTTACACAAAACACGTGATGATTATGGTATGTAATGTGTGTGAGTGCTGACTATGTGTCAGCATAGTGTCAGCACTATGTGTCAGGCACTAAGAGTGCCTCCTTGAATCATCAGGAAAGCTACACGAGGTGGATACTGCTGCCTCCATTTTATAGCCAACAACACTGACGTCAGGGAGAGAAGCGACTTGCCCGTGGATGCGGGTCTGGAAAGGAGGCCCAGGAATCAAAGATGGGAGTGTTTGACTTGGGAGCCAATGCTCTTTCCTTTACAGCAATATTTTCTGTTATTAACACTGAGACCATCATTAACCACCCTCCCACACTGCCATTTTGGAACCCACTCCTTGGGGAGTGGCTGCTAATGGGCATGGAGTTTCTCTTTGGGGTGATGAGAATGTACTGGAATTAGATAGTGGTGATGATTGCACAATTCTGTGAATATACTAAAATCCACTGAATGGAACATTTTAAAGGGTACGTTTTATGGTAAGTGAATTATATCTCAATTAAAGAAAAAAGAACACATTTGTACCCCTATTCGCTAACAACTCAGCCCAGTGAGGGAGAAAATTTGAATAATTTATCACCTCTGATGGTTTCCCATCACACTTAGAAAAAGTCCAAATGCCTTCCAGACCATTAGCAGAGTCTGAGCATGCCCCGCCCCAACCGCCCAGCACTCACCCTGCCAGAGCACATCCCCTCCCGGCCAGCACCCTACTGCAAACACCCGAAACTCCTCATCTGAGGATTTTCTTTTCTCCAGAAGAGCCAGAGTGACACCCCTTGGGAACAGCACACAGGGAACCATGGATAGGAGGTGACAAATAAGTAGCCCACTTCCTCCCCTCCAGAGGAAGCACTGAGATGTGCTCTGGGTGGCCCATAGAAGGCCCCGGGGATGGATCCCCAGTTGCCCACATGGTAATAAGGTCAATAACATTGCCTTTATCAGAATCCTTCCCTTCTCTTCTCACTTCCTCACTCCCCTTCCCATGCCTCCTGGAATCACCTCCCAAACAGTTGTTTGCACTCAAACCCTCATCTTAGGGTTTTCTTCTGGAGAAACCCAACCTAACACAAGGCTTTCAATGATATAGCCACCACTTACCTCTCTGAGTCTTCCTCCTACCACTTGCTTCCTATCAGACTCTGTTACACCCACATTCAACTTTCCCTTTCCAGCACACCAAGTTGATTCCTACCTCGGGTCCTTTGCACTCACGCTTGGTTCTTTCTGCCAAGAACCATCCACCCCTACTCCGTGCACTGGTGGCTTCTTCTTCTTTTGTGGCCACAGCTCAAATGTACCCCCGAAGAGAAGTCTTCCTTGAACTCTATCTAAAATCAATCCCAATGCCCCATCCTGTGCCCAGTCACACCCCCATTTCATTACTCCAAAGCATTCATACATAGGGGTAAGTCTGGAAGTTTCGAGTCTACTCTTCTAGGTCCAGTCTCCATCCTTCTCTACCCTCTTCTGTGCTCAGGGAGGCTGATCTTCATGGACTACCGTAGTGAGCTCCCTGGACCTCAGGCTATGAGTTGGATTTAGCCCCGGAAGATACTCACAGGCAGCCAGGGGCAGGAGCAGTGTGAGTCAGAATATCGATTTCCCCAGTGCCCTCCCTGCTGGGTTCCTGGGTTCGCCTTGAACCTGCCCACACCTTTGTAAGTAATCCTTTATGAAAGTCTCCTTAGTTATTCAGTTTGTGCCATCTGTTTTGTGGTATGTGTGTGTTTGTGTCCCATTACACACTCTCTAAAATTATTTTAAGTATCTACGTTTCTGTTATCGAATTCTCCTTATAGGAATGTAAACTTCACAAGGGGAGACATCTTGCCTGTCTTTTTCATGACTGTATCCTCAGTAACTAAAACCTTGCTCAGCATAGAATAGGTGATTATAAATACTTTTTGAATGTATAAATTCCATCTATTTGAAAATTTTTACCAAGGGAAGTCAACATATTGCTATTGGATCAGGTCACCTACATTTCTTGAGGTCACCATCTTTATCTAACTGATTTCAGATCCTGGGGCAACAAGGTTTTCTGAGTTCACGCTTTTTTTCCTTAACCCCTTTGGTTCTGGAAGCTGCAACATAGGGTTACACATGAGTTGTTCTCTGGAATGGATTTAGCTGTAAACCACTTCTGTTACAGGTTAATAACATATAGGAAATTACCTTCAAACAGCCAGAAATACATTGTGGGAAAATGAAAAGACAGTGGAGAAATAAGCATTTGAGTTTTCAACATTTATATTTGCTTTTGCTCCTAATAAATATTAAAGTTAAATTGAATTTAACTTAACTTGATGACTATTTAAGTTTAACAGTCATCTGTTTATAGCAGTACTTTCCGCAGATTTTTAGCTAAGGATCTTTGGCTCTTAACCAAAATGCATTTAAAAAAAAAAAAAAACCCACCTGTCTCCTTCTACTATAAATTTATAACTCCACATTCTCTTATGTAATTGTTGTATGAAATCAATTTTGGTTGTTTTTCTTTTGTAGAAAAACAGATGGAAAAAGACTCATTTGCATTTGGAATTTACTTGGTAGATTTCACAGAATAAATTAAAAATGGTTGTAAGCAGAATAATGTCCCCTCAAAGACGTCCATGTCCTAATGCCTGAAACCTGTGACTGTGTTATCTTGTATGAGAAACAAGAATTAACTTTGCAGATGGAATTATGGTTGCTAATCAGCTGACCTTAAAATAGATTACCTTATATTATCTAGGTGGGCCCCATGTAATCATAAAGGTCTTTCAAATAGAAGAGGGAGGGGCCGGCCCGGTGGCGCGAGTGGTTGGATGCGCACGCTCCACTGCGGCAGCCTGGGGTTCACCGGTTCAGACCCCGGGCGCGCACCGAGGTACCGCTTGGCTGGCCATGCTGTGGTGGCATCCCATATAAGGTGGAGGAAGATGGGTATGGATGTTGGCCCAGGGCCAGTCTTCCTCAGCAAAAAGAGGAGGATTCGCAGATGTTAGCTCAGGGCCGATCTTCCTCACAGAGGAAAAAAAAGAGAAAAAAGTAAAATAGAAGAGGGAGGTAGAAGAGAACGTTAGAATGATGTGATGTGAGAAGGACTCACCCCACCATTGCTGGTTTTGAAGGTGGAGGAAGGGATCACAAGCCAAGGAATGCAGGCAGCCTCTAGAAATTGGAAAAGGCAGGGAAATGGATTCTCCCCTAGAGCTTCCAAAAGAATGCAATCCTGATACTTTGATTTTAGCCCAGTGAGGCTGTGTCCAACCTCTGATTTATAGAACTGTAAGACGATAAATTTGTGTGGTTTTAAGCCACCAAATTTGTGATAATTTGTTACAGCAGCAATAGAAAGCTAATGTGGAAACATAATGACATTCTCCCTTCTAGAGGGGCAGCCATATCATCTCTCTCCTCTACACCAGTTATTTTTATTTCTGTGTGAAGTTTTAGTTGTGCAAACATGAGCACAGAGTCACTTGGATACATTTGTGTGTTTCCCTGAAGGCATTTTTTTTTTACAAGTATATAATACATTCCAGGTATTCCCATCAAAATGGGAGGTGCTCATAAATTAAATTAGATTTAATCTTTCAATTCCCAGCTCTTTTGCAAGAAGCAAAGAAAAAAATTATTCAAGGACATAATAGTGTGTTGAATATCTAAATAATGTAGATGTGCACCTCTTGTTTTTCCCACCTAGCACAGTTGGTGAGCTGCAATACAAGGGGTTAATATCCATGAATAAGATCAGACCTGAATTGTGAGGGAAATAGTAGATCCCTCGAGCAGTGCATTATTTTAAAATTACATTTTCCTGCTTCTTTCTCTCCTGCTTCCATAGTGTGAAAGGAACTTGTGCTTCTCCACATGTTCCAGCCAGCTTAGACGCTCCGAGAGAGCCAAATGACTCAGTCCCTGGACCACTCCCAACGTTTTCAGGATTGAATCCTGCTCTTATTTTCTAAGGAACAATGTTTAACTGGCCTCTGTGGCATTGTGTCAACTGACATCACCCTTTAATTGCAGATATGTCACATTAGACTACCACCAATATTGAAGGAAGGATCCCAAGGTGAGTTAAACAATACAATGGAGGCTGTTGTGTGTTTTCCATATCCTCGGCCCAGGGCAAGGTCCATGTCATGAGGATATGTACATTTCAAGCCCTCTCAATCTGACCTCAAAAATGCTAAAACAGGTTAAATCACATTTATCAATCAGCTATAGAGCAAGCCAGTGTGATAATCTCTCTGAAAGGTACATCATTCTGCTGTCATCTATTTTAAGTAACTCCCATGAATCAGATAGTGCTTGAAACACAACAAGCTAAGTTCACCTCAAAAGCATTTTTATTTCCCCCTGTGATTACCAATGAATATGCAATGAATTATGGGACTCAAAATAAGTATTCTCATGCTATTGCTTAGGGAATTTGAAAGTTAACATCTGCCTGGAAGATGATGAAGTCATCAGCCCAGTGGCCTCTGAATTAACAAGATCCTGTGAAGTAGATCTTGCCCGAACTTGTTTTCAGTACCAGGAGACCAGGAGTGGATACAAAGAGAATTGACATTCATACGGATACTTTACAGAGCTGGCCGCCCAGATCTGATCTTGCACAAAGTCATTGGTTGGTCCCAAACAAGACACTCAACTTCTCCTTCACATGAAAAACAATAGCTGCCTTTATTAACTTAAAAAAGGTGAAAGCTGATGATCTCTTTCACGCCTGTGAGAAATGAGAGAGAGGACTTGCTTGAGGACCCTCAAGAAGGTCTTATGAGGCTCTCTAATTCCTGGGGAATGAAGTGACTGACCGGCAGGGGCCTTGATGGAGATGTGGAGAAGAAGGCACAATGGAAATACTTTCATAATGTAATGGAGGTCTTTGGATTTTCCTAAAAAGAGAACGTCATTTTCTGGCTGAGGGGTACAGATTCCCTTGCTTTATAGGTACTTATGTAGAGGAATATGGGGCAGCAGCCAGCTCTAAGTAGAAAATCACTATAGGGAAACCAAGAAAGCAGAGTTTATGAAAAAGACATGGAATTGGGGCTATGATCAGGATCAGACAGCAAGATGGCAGACCAGGAATTGTCGACTTGAAGAGGGTTCTTCAACATGTGTACAGTATGCATTGAACTAATTTCATACAGGCTCTTTGCTGTGGGGTTTCTTTTCTCACTCCTATTCTGATGACCATGTGTGAGCTCTTTGAATTTTAAGTGTGCTATGGACTGAATGTTTGTATTCCCCTAAAATTCACATCTTGAATCCTAATCCCAATGTGATGGTATTAGGAGGTGGGGCCTTTGGGAGGTGATTAGGTCATGAGGGTGGAGAGCTCATGAAAGGGATTAGTGCCTTTATAAAAGAGACCCTGAGAGCTCCCTTACCCCTTTTGCCATGTGATGACATAGGGAGAAGATGGTCGCCTGTCTGTGACAAGGAAGTGTATCCTAACCAGACACCAAATCTGCTGGCTCCTTGACCTTGGACTTCCCATCTCCAGAACCGAGAAATAACTGCTTCTTGTTTAAGCCTCCTAGTCTATGGTATTTTTGTTATAACAGCCTGAGTGGATTAAGACAATGGGCATTGTCTTCTGTTCCTGGTATTTGACTGAAGAGCTCTGATTGCCTGGAGGGTCTGCTCCAGTCAGGCACAGCTTTGTCAATGGAAGAGAAAGATGGCTAGAAACAGAATAAGCATAGAGGCGGCAGGGACAATTGTCTGAATGACAACTGTGGAAGGAAGGAAAGTAAGGCAGGGATCACATATGGCATTTGTGATGGCAGTTTTAAAACAGATGAATTTGGCTTTGTCAATGTCATCCTGTTTTCTGGTCTCTCTTCTGGCTCACCATTTGGATTAAACATTCTCCTCATAGTTAAGCCACTTGACTAAGTACCTTGGACAACACACACTGGGAGCTCATTATTCTATGTGTACAACAGATAAATCATTATCCTTTTAGTTATAATAATACTCAGTTCCAGGCAAAGCACTAGGCACTTTCCATATCTTATTTTATTACTTCTTCTCGGACATGTTCTTTAAAAGAAACCCAACAAAAGTCCCAGTAATTTGGCTAACAGTCTCCTGGATGACCTGACTTTGCATCTACTGGATAAGGCTAATGTGTATATTGTTTAAACTAAGGTTGGATTTGAAAAAGACCTGGATCATCTAATGCTTGTGTTTATGGGAGATCAAAATTGGCCACCCTGAAATATGTCTCTTTACCTTGATTATTTTCTCTAACGGACATTTGACCTCCCCTAAACTGCCTAAAGAGTTTAACATAGAAGGCCTGTTTCAGGAAGGAGCCACTATCATATGATGGCTGTAGTATAACATAAGATAGATGCTACAATAGGAAAGGACCAAGCCCATCTTATCAAAAATTCTGTCTCTCCCTGGCCACATTCTCTAGGTGGCCCTGAAAAGAGTTGTCACACAAACATTTGCATTTCCATCTCCATGTGAATTGTCTTCTTCCCCTCTGAAATCCCAAACCGCTATGCCCCCAAAGCCCTTCTGCAGCCTTTAGTTAAGAAAATACATAAGGGAGCAGGTTAATCAGAATGAGGAGTTCCTCAGTTCTCTTTCTGAGTTTCTCCCATGTATACATGTTATTAAACTTTGTTTTATTTTCTCCTGCTAACCTGTCTTTTAACTATTTGGCCAGCCATAAGAACCTTAAGGGAAAGTGCAGAGGGGGAGTCTCCCTCCTCCCCAACATGTTCAATACTTTTGCCACTTAAGATGACTTCAGAATCTCAGGCCAAAATGAGATGCCAAGGCTGACAGAGTGGTCTCCATACAGTTCAAATAATTGGCGAAAGGAAATATAATCATAATCATCCCTGATCTAGCTATGTTTAGTTTTATATAATCTTACTATCTCCCTTAAGCTTAGTCATGTTCTAGAAGATTTTTCAAAGTGTAGTCCTTGTAGATCTTACCAGGTCAAGGCCTTTGGGGATGAGACGTCACAAATCTAAACCTTTGACAACATTCCTGGGACACCACTCACAGAAAAGTTTTAAAACCGCTGTTCAGGAGGATAAGGGCTAAAACTCTGTAGCAAGGGTCTCTCCCTTCCTTCTTCCCCCTTCTTTCCCGTCTTCTCTTCCTGTCCCATCCTTCCATTTCTCTCATGCTTGCATCCCTTCTTCTTTTCTGCCGTATTTTCAGCCAAAATTTACTTTCGTCCACATGCCAATGAGAGTCAAGATAAGGACAATTAAATTAAAGGTAGTTAGGTGGTTAGACTTAATTGCATGAAGAAAAAATGGAGTCATTAAACTTTCTTTTGTGAAGAACAAGATATTTCTTTAGAAAACTTCCTTGGCAAGTATTCAGGATACAAGTGAGGCCTTCAGAGGCCTTGATATGAACAGCAAGGCTCTGTAGGGGGCAGGGAGAGGAATGTGTTTATTGCTCCTCAGCAGAGGAGGGGAGATAAGGAAGGATGAGGGGCCGGAAATATGGATAGAACCACTAAGATTGGGGGCAGGGGGATCACAAAGCGCAATGTGGCCACTCCAGCATTCTCCCAAAATTTATAAAGTATACCAAAATACTCACATGATTAATGTTAGTGGGGTTTTTGAGTCAACCAATGAGAGTCAAATTCTGTGTCTAGGTTGCTATCAGAGAAAAACAGAGAATCCAGGAAGCCACAGAGAAGCCTGAGGGAACAAACTTTAGGGACTCACAGATTTCTGGGAAGTCTTGTGGAGAGCTTGTGACTGCCTGTCACAAGCCATGAAATTGGGATCTGAACCAAGTTTAAAGACCTCTCAGGAAGAGAGTAACCATATCATTTATCAGAATATCATGACACTTGAGAGTTAAAGGGACATTTGAAATATGCAAGGACAACAGGCATGCGCTGGGGGAAGTGATCATTCCACCTGGAAAGGCCTTTGATATCTTGAGGTCATAGGAAAGCGAGGACATGTTGTGGAGGAGGTTCAGAAGGTTTCCTTTAAACTAGGCTCAGGCTGTTAAGGGCAGAGAAGAAGTGAACGAAATTTGACAGCAGCTGGAGGAGAAGCTCAGGAAATGAATCACAGATGCCTTCATTTCAGTGAGAAGATTAATTTTTGTGTTCTTAGGTAAAAGACAATAGTACATTCAGCTTTTATAGGGGTTAGAGATGCTCAGAAAATTACCAATACTGGTAAAAGAAATAAAGAAAAAAGGGAATAAATGAAAGAAGGGAGGAGCGAAATAAGAAGAAAGAAAGGAGAGAGGGAAGCAGGAAGGAAGTTAGTTTGAAGCTATCTATTCTTAGCCGCCTTCCTCCATGAATTGATGATGGTAGAATTTGAAACCCTGCCTTGAGTGATGCATCACAGAACTCAGAGGTGGCTGACAAACAACTGCTCAGCTGAATGGCAGGCAATGTGGTGCCATGGAAAGAGCTGAGGCCCTGAGATCGGATAAGCCCGCCCTGTAATCCCAGGGGAACAAGAGAGGAGCAAAACAGAGTTGGCTGCATGGAAGTAGAGTTTCTAAGAGAGAGTTACAGTTTCCAATCTCCTCTCCCTGCGCTTTCTACCACACTTTCGTTAAAAAAAAATACCCAACTATCTATTTAACTGTTTGTGCGTTATGTAAAAATTGTTGACAATATCATAAAATTTGCAAGATTTCCTTGGGATGGCTTGACTTCACATGTAAGTTATAGGGCACATGTAGATTTCAGGGTGGAGTTGCAGTGCTTCTCAAGAAGTAGACAGTTCTCCCCAAAGAAGCTGAAGCTGAAGATCAGCTGAGAGTCCTTACGACCCCTTGTTAGGAGAGATGGCAGAGACATCGGTGATGCTGTGGACAGAAAAAAGGCAAGCAGTATCAAGAAACCCAGTAGGTTCAAGTATGAGAGCCACGGCAAATGTCACAAGAGAGCATGTTCCAAACTTGAGAGGTTGATTTGCAATTGGACTTCTCACATGGGTGAGTAGACGTAGTATGTTCTACAGGATGATTGATCTGGAGCAATCTAGGGAAGGCAGCTGGTGTAAATTAATTCTTGCCTGCAGAGGCCTGCCTTGTAATGTGTGTGCATAGGGGTGGCAGTTGGGGGGATGACAAGGGCTGTGGAATCGAGTGCAGAGAGGGCATATGGCTATGATGCCTCATTCCAGAGCAGAGCCAACATGTGTTGGAAAAGCCACCAAACTTGGAGAATAATAGTGTAATACATGTCAGAACTGAAGCTCTGCCTTTGGATTCCTTTGTCGGTTTTGTCAAAGCCGTACAATCCATCACCTCAAATCTGTAAGCCGTTTTCTGATAAAGACATGACCACCCCTTTGAGGCATAGTACACTCTTCTCTCACCTGGGAAAATTACCTGGAGAGGCCCTTTAGTGGTACATATACAAAACAAGTATCACCCAGTGCTCTTGAGGAAAACCTGTGAAGAACCAGGAAGCTGAAGACAGATATTTTAGAATAAGAAGTTTGATAACTTAAAACAGAATGTTTGGCTGAGCCATAGCTCTGTTTCCATTTTTAGTATTTTTCTTGGGGAGCAGGGGCTGAAATTTTTCTTTTTTCCACTGAGATTCAGTCTGAACTGTGCCCATGAACCGTGGCTTCTCCATGTTGATGTAAGCGTATTTCTGTTAAAGGGTATGAAGCAGAAAAGGACAGCTGGGTGGATGTTCATTTCATCTTGAGGGAGCCACTGTGAAAACAGAAAGCAGACCATCCTGGGCAAAGACCACCCTAAACCATTACGTTGATAACCTATGGGAAGAATTCTTCAACATTCAATGGATCAGGCTTGGATAATTGTCTGGAAATCAGACAACTGCATTCTGATCACCTATTTGGGGTTATGTTGTGTGTGGGTGGAAGGATGGGACAGAGAGGAGTGCTCTTGAAGAGAATGGAAATCCCCATTGTCCATCATCCTGGGATGAGGTCAACACCAGGACAGAGATGGAAGGTTGATCTTAAACCTGGGTGCACAGCACACGGTTTCTTTCCTCTGGGTTCCATGGTACTCACGTATGGACACTGGGACTGAGATATGCTTGAGGTCACTTCCTAGAGGGAGAAACTGCTCTTCATGCATAGAGAGGTTTAGAATGCACATAGCAAGGCAGCTCTGTGGAGGCCGCCTGAGGAAGGGTCTGGGCCTGTTGCTCTAAATAATGTCACATTCAGTTCCAATTGATCAATTCTGGCTCATTTCATTTAGAGCCAAAAATACACCCAAATCTTCCTCAAAACAAAACAAAGCAAAAATAACCAACAGGAGCAACGACAAGGAAATGCTAACTGTGTGGAGAGGAGACTCTGAGGAGAAGCGAGGGCAGCACCCTGAACTTGAGGCCAGCCTTGTGTGTGGTATCAGCATCTGCCCGAGGAGGGTGAACAGAAGTCTTGGGAAAGCATAAGAGAAAGGGGGCATGATGCTGAAGGCTGAGGTACCACCATCCCTGATATGCTAAGGAAGAGAGAGAGCTGGCCGGTGAGGCCTCATTCATGTCCAGTCAGCCTTACAAGTTGGTGAAGCTAATGCAACATACAAATTACAACAAGATGATGATGATATCAAATAACAATACAACAGCAGTAAGACTATGACTGTTCTCTTTAATGAACAAAAAGCAGAAAGAAGTGCCAGTCCTAATATCTCAAACAATTGTAAAATGCTTCTCCCACTCCTCTCCTCTCCTCTTTCTGACTTGACTGTTCCCTCCAAATGAGTCATTCCAATAGGAATGTTAATGTATTTGACATGTGTCAACATCACCCTGAAAAAAAGACGTTGGATTGTTTTACTGGCACACACAGCACAAAAAGACCTGACAATGCACGTGTTTGTCTCTGCCTGACACTGACACGGTGTATTCAAATCTAATATCTCATGCAGTCCTTACATCAGTCCAGTGAAGGAGTCTGCTCGCCACCTATGTTCTTGCCACCCGTCCTTTTAGTTAAAAATGTGCTCTTGGGGCCGGCCCGGTGGCGCAAGCGGTTAAGTGCGCGCGCTCCGCTGCGGCGGCCCCGGGTTCGCTGGTTCGGATTCCGGGCGCGCACCGACGCACTGCTTGGCAAGCCATGCTGTGGCGGCGTCCCATATAAAGTGGAGGAAGATGGGCACAGATGTTAGCCCAGGGCCGTCTTCCTCAGCAAAAAAAAAAGAGGAGGATTGGCAGATGTTAGCACAGGGCTGATCTCCTCACAAAAAAAAAAAAAAAAAAAAAATGTGCTCTTGACAGAGTTGGCCTTCTTTCTTTCTTGAATCAAAGATGTGTATGGAGACTTTACTACATGCACTAGATATTGGCAGTATGAAAATAAAGTATCTACAATAACAAACAAAATTGGTAGTATAGAGACACACACTAATGTATGTGAAAATGTAGGTGTTTGCACTAAAATAATTGCAGCTTTCTGATTTTTCACTTTGCCCTTATGTAACAAGTATAGAATGATATATAATGGCGTCAGTCATATGTGTGTATTGCTCATATACTGACTTTCTCTTAAACCCATTCCCTGGGGACCCGGCCCCTGAAAACTATATTTCCCAGGTTCCTTTGGGAACGGGCTTCTGGTTAGTTTCAGCCAATGGGAGACACTGGTTGGAATTTGGAAGAAAGGAGTGGGCAGTGTATTTCTTCCCTTCTCTCTGTGTTTTCATCAGCATCTCCAACAATGCTTATCTCTCCTCCATAGTTCCAGCTTCACCCAGGACGCCTCTACCATCCAACCTACTGTCACACAGCTCTGGCTTCTGAATTTTGATAAAACTACAGCCTTCTTTTGTATCCCTGCCCTAGGAGTGGTAGGAGATCCAAACCATTGCTAATCTTTGGATTGCTTCCTCATATCCTGATTGCCTTTCATCAACACCTTCGTAGCTTGCAATATGGTGTCCCATATTAAATTTTTGCCATTGGGCTCCTTGGCTTTGACTCTTCTTTCTGACTGGAGTGTGACAGTTCCAGAACATTCTGAAGGGTAACATGAATGTGGGATTGGAACTTCAGTTTGTTGTTTCTAACTGGCTTGTGCCTTTCCAGCTGGTTTCCTGTTGGCCCAAAGAACGTTCTGAAAATTACATGGACTCTTAGATATTGTTCCACTCAAACTTCCAGGGCATGAGTTTTCTAATAATATTTTTGGCATAGGTATGCAATGATTCTTGATATGAACAAAAAATAAGTAAGACCCTGAGGAATTTACAGGCTGGGGGTTGCGGGTAGCAGAGGAAAAGTTTCCAAGATGATTCTGAACTTGGGTGGGGAGAAGCTTGTTCAAACCAAGAAGGATGGCAAATCTTGGTAGAAAAATTGGCTTGTCTCTCAGGTCGCCTCATGTGCTCCATCCAGCTGGGACATTTTATGTCTCCTTTCAGAAAACAGGCTCCGTTTCACTCCCAATTCACACGGGAGCTCGGCATGATGCTCGGATTAGGTGTTCCCTTGTTCATCAGACTTGTTATGTTTGAGAAAGAATTTGGTCCCAGCCTAGAGGACTTGGCTGAGGGAAAGGTGAGGCCTGGCTTTTCTGGAACTTCAAGACAAGTTGTACCCAGGGAGAAACGGCCCCTAGGCTGAAATGACAGGAGGCCACGGATCCCAGTGTGATCGTACTGTGTGCGTTGACACGCACAAATGGTCTGCAGCTCTCAGAGTTGTGGCAAAGTAAAACCAAATCAAGGCTAATAGTGAAGACTTGAGTTTCTCAGATGCTAACAGGAGCGTATTCACTATGAGGCCAACTAAAACTTGGCCAAGAAAATTAGTGATGGGCGTACCTCATAAAACATTTAAGTTCAGGCTCATTTCAGTTAAGCCTCTCAGAGCCTCGGGTGTTTGTCCAAAGCTTACCTGAGCCTGAACTCTTGGAACCAGCTGAGTTTGCTGAGACCTGCAAGAACATGCTTCCCCATGAGAAGTTTGGCAGTGTGAACCCCCCATCTCCACCCCGTCTGCAAAGATCCCATCTGAGGACTGTAAAAACTAGGTTTCAAACATTTCCAAACTATTTCTAAGTTTGGATTTCAGTTTAACCAGACATGTCCAAGTATCTGGTTTTTTGGAGGAGGGGGTAAGATCTCAACAATTATCTTTCTGTCCAAGGTGAAGATATCATATAATATGGAATTGCAATCTCTCCACTAGATGAACAATCAGGGAAGTATGTAGCACAAAATGTGGTCCTCTCTTCCCTATTCTGGGCTGAAAACTGTGGATTGGATTAGATTTGTGGGGTCAGGTCAGGCCAGATTGAGTTGGCTTCCTCTCAATTCCTACAGTCACTAAAAGTTTTTATTTGATATATTTAATAACAATGATAATGACAATAATAACTGATATTAATGGAACGCTTACTCTGTACTGCACTGTGCTGAGTTTAAGTGATTATTTCATTTCATCCTCATGGCTACTCTATGGAATGGGTACTGTAATTATCAACATTGTATGGACAGAGAAACAAGAGGTGGGAGGCTATATTACCTGTCTGAATTCACCGTTACTAAGTGGCAGGGATTGAACGTGGGTCTCTCCAGTTATAGAGCCCATGCTTCTAAGCATTTTGCTGGGTGAGTCTCCACTGAGATACTTTTCATAAGAAAGACAAAGCTATCATCTAAATAAATGAATCTGGTTCTGTTAATAAGATAAGAGACATGAAAATGCTTTGAGAGCTGCAAAGCCTCACATAAAGGTTAAGAATTAATTATTACAAAGAACGAAGTTCTATAGTATGGGAGGAACAGCAAAAAAGGGAAAGAGGGAAAGATATTGATCATGAAATTAAAAGAACCATATCTCAGAAACATATCAATGTAATGACCATGAATTGGTAAAATCTAAGTATTCAACGACTGTAAGGGAAAAATGGGGAAAAAGATTAAATTGTGGGGAAGTGTGAAAATAGAAACAGATCTTTTCTTTCTTTGATCTAGATTTCCATTACATCATTTGTGCAAATTAAAAAGGCAAAATGAAGACTGTGTGAATCCATGTCAAGAACTGGGCATTCAGGACTGTTGAGTGGTTAACCACAGCCCTCCAAGACACAGTCTTGGCGTGTCAAGGCTTTGTCACTGAACAGTATCTGGAGGGAGCTCAGATACTATATAGCAAATGTCTGTATTCTTTCACAAGGCCACACACTTAGACATCACCCAAGGGGAAAGGAAAATCCTGGGTTGGAAGAGGAGGAAGGATGCAAATTTTGTGCTTTGACCTAAAAAAGGTTGTAGCCTCCTCTACTTGTTCTTAGAAACACTAGTTGCACTGGATCTCAAATTTGAATGTGCATAAGAATCACCTGGTGACCCTTTAAGACTGTAGATTCTCAGGTTCATTCCGAGATATTGTGACTCAGAAGTCCAGTGGGGCCAGGGTGTCTGCACTGTTAACCCATGCCCTGTTTTAACAAGCCCTTCAGGTGGCTGGGATGTTGGTGGTCTGTAGACCACACTGGGATACAGGAATTCACAGCTCAAATGAGAGGACTTCATGCCCTGATTTTCACAAATGTGGAGATTGGTATTAGCTGTGTGTAGCTATGACTGATGAAGTTCACTCTTAGAAAATCAAATTTTCATGATGGTGGCCTGTGTGAATTTGGGGAAAGCCATATGTTTAGCACTATGTGAGATCTTTTATGTATAGTCTCATTTCATGCTTCAACTAACCTCATAAGATTAGTATTATCTTGCAGGTAAGGGAACTAAGGATTAGGAAGGTTTAAATATCTTGAATGAGATCATATGGCTAAGAAATGTTGGAGTCAGGATTCTAAATCAATATATATTTACCCTTTTCAGTATGCTATGAACCTTCAAAACCTCTATCTTCAGGTGAAATGTATTATGATCCTACTGTGATTGGAGCAACAGTTATTGAGGGGAAAGTTGGGCATTATGGATGGATTGATCAAATTCACAAAGCCACCCTTCAGTGCATAGGCGTCTTACTCAGGGAATTGCAGCCCTGAGGACTGAATCTTTTCTTAGTGGAGTTCCAGGGTTCAAAGCCTCTACTCTGGGGTCATCAAGGCAACCTTTCTACCGCTGGGTTGCCTCTTACTTCCTAACCCATTTGGGACTCAATTGATGGCTGCCATTGATCAGCCACCATGACAGAGAATAAGCTTGGTACATCCTGTCCCCTGGTCTTGATATTTTCATGGTCATGAAAATGGAGGAAGCAAAACCCTCTCTGCAATTACAATTTTTCTCTTTTATATTTTAATAATATTCCATTTTTATGATTATAAAAAGAGCATATCAATTTATTCAGTGAATATTTATTGAATTCTGTCTAAGGCTGTATGCTAGGGAGGGGAGGAGTGCGGGGTTTGGCATTGAACAAGACAAAGGCCCAGTCCTTCAGAAGGTGACATTCCAGAGGATAGAGCAACAATGACACATAGCAAATAAACAACTAGGTACTTAGGATGTCAGACAGTGAACAGTGGTGTGGAGAAGGATAAAGCAGAATAAGGAACATAAGAAGGGAGAGTAACTAATCTATACATTATCCATATTCAGGTATATTAACATACAATAATGTGTAGATACTTTTGAAAATATTGAACACTGTTAAAAAGAATATAAAATATCACCTGTAATCCTTACAATAACCACTGTTAATGGTTTGGCCTATTTTCTTTTGGACTTTTTTCTCTATGTTGAGCTGGAATCGCATCCTATCCGCTTTCTTAGTGTAACCCTCATTTTTTTACTTAACAGGCTGTAATCATTCTTCCATGTCGTTAACGTGATTTTATATTTAAAGGTTTGCTAAGTGCCATTGTAGGAATACACTACATTGATTTAGCTATTTCCTCTGTCGTTCGTTGAGATTATTTCCCATTTTTCATCAGTATAAATATCACACTGATGCTCTTTCTTACCTATAGATCTTTGTGCAGACATCTAAATATTTTTTCAGAATAAATTTGTGCTTTTGCCCCCCAGAAGCAAGGTGGAGATTTGGCCAACTTGCCACACCAGGGTATAGTGAATCCTTTACTAAGCTGTCTAAAGAGTTCTATTCTGGGCTTGCATTTAATTTGCCCCTGTCTCGAGGATCCAGTTCTCCCTGGCCTGAAGATATACATGTGCCACACCCCAAGGTGACACTCCAAAAGGACCCTTCCTGTCTGCACAGTGGAGTAGAATGTCTCTGGCCACATGGGTACCTTCCCCAGAATCGGGAGGGGTGACCTTCGTCCCTTCCCTCAACCTTCACTTGAGTGAGCTTTAATCTATTCCTGGCCTCTCAGGGCCCCCCTCCAGGATGCTGTAATCACCGCACTAACCTGTGTTCACATTTCCCATTATCGAGCAGAAATCCCCCTGTGCATCAACTCAGCCTGGCTACTTCCTAATGGCCCCAGCTCCCAACTTCTAATGGCCCCATCCTCATTTCTCCCAAGAGCCAGCTCTTTTTCCTCGTGTTTTAAGACTCCTAGTCCAGACAAAATTTCCCCCATGATGTCCATCTGGCCAAATTGAAGGTGATGCAGGCAGTGAGCCAGAGAGACGGGTGTGTCTGCGTCAATAGGACAGAGGAGCCTCCCAAGGTTATCCATCTTCTGTCTCCTCCAGTGACATCCACCTGACCCCCTCTTTGTCTGCGATTTGGGGATGAGAGACGACATCCCTAATTGCCAGTGCCATGCCACAAAGATGGGGTGGATGCTTCTACTCTGAGCACAGCCCTCCCTTCTAGTCCTGACAACAACTTCCTGGAGATGCTGCTTCTTTCTTTGTGGGTAAAACCCATTCAGAATGTAGACATTCCACTTAGCAATTCACCATGCGGGAGATTTAACCTTCAGAGGAAATATTAGCAACGGCAACAAAGATTCTTCTGGATGTCGATCCCTTCCAGGGTTTGAGCTCTCTGTACTGGGCCTCAAGAAGGAAGACTTCACCCACTCTTGACCTCAACTGCAGCTTCCTCAAAATAGATAAAATGCTGTGCTGATGTAGAGAATGATGATCAGAAGTGATTACAAAGCATGCTGCAAGCACAAAACTAATGATTGTTTTAAAAAAGGAAAATATTATAAGCACTGGACAATGCCAGCATCTCCATATATATTTTTTTTCAGTTCCTATGAAGCCACCTGGGGATCCAGTTTTCCATTTCTCCCTTTCTTGATTAAGGTGAGAGATTATTCATGTGCTTCCATAGCCAACTGCTAAGCACATGGGTTTAATGCTATGCACCTATTTCTGGGAAGAGAGAGGGGTGGGTAGTGGGGAGTAAAAGAAGAAGAAGAAAAGCTCTTCAGTTGCAAATTCAAGAAGTTATCTCTGAACTTCGATTTAATTGTTAACCAGTAATTAAATTACTAAAACAAAGAAAAGTTTTCTTTCCAAATCGCCAAAGGATTCCTAGGGAGCAGACTGGAGCCTCTTTGAGTGACAGTAGCAGAAACCAGCAGGAGGACATTCCCACCAGGCACAGGTGGGTCAAACGGCCTCCTGTGACTCCTGCTCACCTCCTCTTGGGTGCTGCTAGCATCCTGCCTCACTCAGGTTTGAGGAAAAAGTCATTCATTGGCTCAACAAACATGATGAGGCTCCCACTTGGTTCCAGGAACTCTGCTGGCACCATAAGTTCAGAGGTGAGCAAACTAGAGCAAGTTCCTGCCTTCATGGAGCTCTCGTTCTAGTGAAATAAAGGCAGATCATCAACTGGTCAAGAAGCAAACAAAGGCAATAATTCCAGCACACGCACGGTGCTTGCAGGAAATTAACAGCGAAGACGAAGAAATGTTAGTGGTTCTAGTGGCCGACTGGGAGTGATGTCCACTTCCTGATCCGCTATTCCATTCTCAGGAGCCAGAGGGAATTTTTTGATGGGGAAATTTGATCACGCATAATCATCGAATGTGACATTTCATTACTGGTCCTTTAAACATTGTTTCTTTCCCTCTACTAGATTGTAAATGTCATGAAAGCAGGGACAGGACTGCTTTGCTAACTTCTTCCTCCCAGTGTTGCACGTTTAGGAGCTCAGTAAATATTGCCGGCTGGCTGGCTGGCTGGCTGAATTAAGAAGGGCTCTATTTGAGGAGGCGGCTGTGATTGATTCTTTGGATAGATGCAAGCTAATTAGTGTCCATCAGGGCAGCACCCAACTGGAGGGGTAACAAGAGGCAGAGGATGGCATGCCTGTGGAGTGAGGAAGCTAACTCCAGCTGCTCTGAAAATGGCAACTCCATGGCTCTTCACCACCAACTCATGCACAGATGCCTGGAAGGGTGAACCTCAGAGCCTCACTTTGGTGGTATTAAGTCTAGGAGGGTTCCATTGGAAGACCATTGAGAAGAACGGCCACTTACTTAACATCATAATTCAGGCTCCTAAGAATGTAGGAGAGATATAAGGAGCAATGGAAGGGTAGCCCTCGAGGGCTCCTAGACATTTGGGTTGTGATCTTTATGAAGGTATTCTGGGTTCTTTATGTTCACGGTTGGTATCATCTCCAAGTCAGGAGCTTTGCTGTTAGTACACATGATTCTGTTTATCCCCTCCAACTTTGTTTTTTTTTTTTATATCCCCTCCAACTTTGTTTAAACATTTTATCCATACCCTTCATAAAAAGCTCATATTTTCTTTGTGGGCCAAGTGGGAGTCTTGAGGCTGAAAGCTTTTTTGAATAATCAAAGATCTGAACTTCAACCTGGCTTCATCAAAAAGGCAGTGAATTCCCTATTAGAGGAGAGAGTCTGGTTGAGGCTGGACATGTCAGGGGTGTTATAGATCAAACACTGGGTAAGAATTAAGAAAAAAAATATGGTCGTTCTGGAACACTGTCCAAACTTGATTTTTTGTGAGGCTCTGACATAAAACATTCATCCAGCGAGCTGTCAAAGAATACTTTATCCTATTCTGCATCCATAGCATACACTTGGAACCAGGACCCAAGGGTTTTCTGGGCCTTGGTTTTCTCATCTGCAAAAAGGGACTGACAAGTTCTATTGCCCAGTGTTGTTGTAAAAGTTCCAAGGGGGCCATACTTAGGAAATACCAGGCTCCTACTCAGCACTTAATAAATCTTGGTTGCATTTGAATCTGAACTCTTTCATTCTAGGGCACTGAAAGTTGAACATTTCTTAATAATATAAGCTCCACTGGGCCAAGGCAGAAATCAGTAGGACTCCAACATTCCCCCTCCCTGATTATGGAAGCAGGGAAAAATGTGTTGATTTATCCCTTTGGTGAGCTGTACACCAACCTGCAGGACCAGGCCTAAACATATGGTCCCAATTTCTTGTCTGAGGGGAAAGACCCAAGTTCTTAGAGAAGCCAATTTTTACCAGTCTTAATAAAAGTAATTTCCCATCCATGGAAAATGGATTAGACTGAAACAGTCTCTGCTAACTGTTCTCAGTGGACGCATGGATGTCAGACCCAGCAGAGGACATTTGCTTCTTCCTTTTCACTTTCATCCCCACCTAGACACTATGTCCATCCATGAAACCTCAGCTCAAACATCACTTCCTCCATGAAGCCTGTCTTGATTGCTCCAGATGACTTTCAGTCCCTTTATCATACTCTGTGATTCTGTCATGTATGTACGTCTCCTTTGCAGCATGGACTATGGTATAAGTTTGGGTTTCTGATGGGGTTTGGGTAACACTGTTTCTCCCAGTTACCTGTAAGCGTGGGGGTGGGAGTCCCCAGTGCCTACCGCAGAGGCAGAAAACGCTCCAAGAAAATACTTGTGAAAGGGAAAAGGACAATCATTTGGCTCTTGGCTAAAAAGAATACAAAAGCAGGAGAGACAAGGCATTGTGAAGGTAGGCTTCTGCGTGCACTGGGCAAAGCTTGGGAGGGAGCGGAGGTTGCAACAGGAGGGACTTAGGTTAGTGTTCAGGAAGAAAGCTGCTTTGCAAACATTCTTTAAAAACCAGGGCTGCCTAAAGAGTTACAGTGGGACACCGGGGAAAACAGCCAGCCATCACATCAGCCTCTACAAACACAATAATCTGCTTTGCTTCAATCCCAATTTTTATTTTCCATAGGTTTTAAAGAAAAGTTTTAGAAGATAAACTTTATGGCGAAAGATTATAAGCAGGGTTTCGGCTAGGTCTTTTAAGCTAGGGGGATTTAAGAAAGGAGACAGTACTATCTTTCTGGGACCCAGGGAGTCCCCGGGGATGGGTGGAGCTGTAAAGGTCTTACCCGCTGGGTGAGACTGGGTATGGAAGTTGAAACACATCTCCTTTAAGTCATCAGACAAGAAACAGCCCTTAGGCTCCTTCTGTGTTAGGGACAGAGGTAAGCATGCCCAGGTCCTCTGACCCTGGAAAGAGAAGGGGGAAGGCTAGTTGGGGCCTTTCTGCTGAGCCTACTAGGCAACAGCAGACCGAGTACAGACATGCTTCCCTCTGGTGCCAGGCTCAGAACAAGGGCTGGGGTGGTAGGTAGCCATCTCAGGTAGAAACCAGCCTTGCCAGCAAATGATCCGCCACTGGTCAATCCTGCTCCCAGCTGGGGCCACTTCCCAGGCAGTTTCCAAACTAGAAGTAGAATAGGTTTCATTTCTCACTGACTTTTTTTTTTTTTTTTTTGCTTCTGCATTCCCAATCCCTACATTTTGTTGTTGTTGTTCTAAATTCATAATTTACAGGCCATAGGCATTCTTGGAGAGCAGAGAAAATGGCGGGGCAGCAGGGAGAGGAGGGGAAAATCTACGCTCTAGTCTTGGGTCTGCCACTGTGTTACTGTGTGAGTGACCTTGGGCCAGAGGCACTGCTTCTCTGTGCCTCAACGTTCTCATCCGTAAATGGGGTTAACTTTGCATGCCAGACTGACCACCACAATGGTGAAGCCATAACAAGATGAATTGGAAGGAAGGGCCTTGAAAAAAAGAAAAAAGGAAACTTTGTAGGAAAAAGAAACGCATTTTGTTACGTATGCTCAACTGGATAGTTCTCCACAAAATTAAAAAATAGTGACTCTCAGCCTGCAGCTGAGCTTCTGTAAGTCTGCCGGCACTTGCCAGAGCAATGCTTTCACGGGCTGGCTCCACTGGCAGACAACTAGCTTTGCCATGGGATAGATGTGCCAAGCCACACGCTGTGTAGCCTTGATCATGTCACTTTCCTCCTGGAGCTGTAGTTCCTGCACCAGTTCAAGAGAAGCTGCCTAGGTGGATGTGTATTGCAGGATGAAGAGAAGACCTTCTCTAAAAGAGAGAGAACAAGTGTCTTCTCCACCTGATTCTTGAATTCTTGGGGAAGATCCACATAGCATGCAAGTGTTAAAGCCAGTGATAGGTCCAGGGTGATAAACATGCTCATTGGGAGCATTGTTGGCTGTGCACGGGGACAGGGTGGAGCTGGGGTGGGGACATGGACTCTACTAAGACACATGCCCAGCTGGGGGACCTAAGAACCCCATACCACATGGGCTGTCTTTCTTGGTGCAACAACACAGGGAAGCGGGTAGAATCAAGGGTTCTGGAGGCAAGGACATACTCAGGTTCAAGTCCTGCTTCTGCCTGAAGACCTGGAGCAAAGTGTTTTCACTGCTCTGTGCCTCTGTTTACCCATCTATAGCAAGCTTTAAATAGGATAAAGCATAGCAATTGCTTAGCACAGTGTCTGGTACAGCAAATGATAGTTATCATTGTTATTATTTTATTAACGACATTATTATTAATCCAAAGTACCCAGTGCTGCATGCATCTCAGTTCTCTTTCCCCCTCTTGTGCAGGAAATTTCCCTTCTAGGCAATCCATTTTCTAAACCGAGGCTCTGCTTTGCAGCAAGAAAATGGTGCTCTGCAATGCTCCAGAACTGGTGTTTGTGTGTGAGTGAGTATATACATGGGGATTCAGGTTCTGGAAGCGACCCAGAGGCCAGTTAGAGACAGCGGGGGAGGAGGGAGGGAACAGCAGCACAGAATGCTCCCGCGAAAGTTCACCGAGTTGATAAAGTTATTAAAACATAAAACACACACATGCACCAGGAAGGGAAAAAAGAAGTAAAAAATAAAACCACCCGGACGTCCCGTCCTATAGCCCCAGGCTGTGCAAAGCCAGGAGGGCGAGGGGACCCGGCAGAGGAGGAACGAGTCTGAGAGGTGAACCACCCAGAGGCGCAGGGAGGTGTCCATCCAGTCCCTTCTTAAAAAAAAAAAAAAAAAAAAAAAAGGCCCTGGGGAAAGGCGCCGCTCCAGCCGCGTCCCTAGGGCTCCCGCATCAGCCCGGGGAAGGGGAGGAGCCCGAACGCCCCTCGCGCGCGATTGGTCCATCCGCGTAGCAACAGCCGCGGGCGGACCAATGGGAGCCGCGGAGCCGTCGGCCCCGCTCCAGGAACCTGGCAGCCAGAAAGTTCCCTGTCCCTGCCAAGAAAACAAACCCGGGTACTCTGCAAACTCCGGGACTAACTCTTTGTTCTTTCTCTCCCTCCCCTTCTCCTTTCACCTTGCAACTTGTCTTCACTCTGCTAATGCTTGCGTGAGTCCCCAAACTCCGACGCTAAGGGGGAGCCTTTTCGGAAGGTACTCTCTTGCCACCCAAGGGAGAAACCTCATTAGAGGTAAAAGAAAAGACGGGTTGAAAACACGTATGTAGGGATTTCCAATCCCACTCGGCCCTCATCACCAACGACCGCTTTCAAACCTCAATTACAGTCTCTTCACTTCTAATATATGGTGTGTTCTTTGCACAGATCTGCAAGATCTGTGCACAAAGGAGAGCAGTTTGAACACCTATCGTGTGCCAGGGTTTGTCCTCTGGGTTTTATGTGTCGTACTGCATTTCCTCCTCTTAGTAATTCCGGGAAATGCGTCGCCCTGTCTCCGTTTAATAGATGGGAAGTTCAAAATGACGAACGGGGGAAGTGTACAAAGTGACTCTCTTAGCACGTGGTCCAGCGGGATTCAAACCTAGGCGGGTGTGATTCCCAAGACCTCTCCGTTTCTGCAATGCCCCGCACCTCCCAGCACATTTGGGTATAACATATCCTAAAGACACAGCGTATGTGGTGAGAATCTGATCCAGACTCACTATTTGTTATCAAGCCAGGGCCAGCTTCATAGGAGTGTGACTTGCGCACTTGCACCTTAGAAGGTCTTGCGTGTAGAAGGTCTTGCACTTGGTTTCGTGCTCTGCTGTTGCTGTTTTGAAACTCTTAATAAGTTTTGAAGAAGCCGCCAGCGTTTTCATTTTGTGCTGGGCCTGCAAATTATGTAGCCAGCCTGCATCCAGGGAAAAGAGGCTTCTAGGACAGTTCTGTGAAGACAGCTTATTTAAATGTCCCAGGGGAATCATACATTTGGGGAATTTAGACATCAGGTAAAGGAGGAGGCTTGTAAGTCATCTCGCTCTCTTTCTCTCTCTCACACACACACGGGCACACGCATTTAGACTTCTGCACACACCCTGTGGATTAGTCAGTTTTATTAGACTGTAACTGTAATTTGAATCCCCAGTCTATTAAATGGGAGTGTATATATTTATGGCTGTGTTTATGTGTGTGTGCGTGCGCCTGCGTGTGCTCGCTGGGAGAGGGAATAGGGGTTGGGGAATTTACGACACACAGACACAGCCCTGATTATTGACTCTATTCTTTCCCTTTGGAGACATTACAGGGGATTTGAACCAGGCCCTGCTTTTATGAAATACATACTTGGGAGGTTTTGGAGTGGCCATAAACGCTGGTCTATGTGAGAGGGAGGTTAGGGTGGGTGCCAGGTCCTCTGGGAGGAGAGACAAGCCTTGAATACAGTCTCCACTGCGCCTGGCAGAAAAACCACACATTCTTGCATCTGTTTTACCCCCAAATCCTAGTCTTCTTTCCTGGCAAAGAGAGACCTGGTTTTTATTCTCTGAATTGTGCTGATTTTGCCCTCTGAGTTAAGAGATTATCGGTGAATTACCAATGATGTGAAAGTCTGGAATAACGAGAAGAAAGTCAGGCTGTATCCCTGACACGTATTTTGTCAACTAAAATGTAAATCGGGCACTGTCGGGGTTGTGAGGGATTCATTCGGAGGTGGCCAATAACTTTGGAGCCGTCTATTTTGTGTTTAAGGAAGCTGAGACCCAGAGAAGTAAGCCAAGGTCTGCAGGCTAAGCAGCTGGGTGGTAGTGATATTTTGGGTTTGAATCCACTTCTTCTGACTTCTGTTCCAGGCTTCTTTCTTGCTTTCATTTCTGTGTGAACAGGAACATGCCGTGAAACATTACATAATCAGTTCAAGTGGGGCAAGGTTGTTGATTTAGTGAATAGCAATATGGGGGTCAAAGGGGAGGGTGACTAACGTTTATTAGCACTTCATAATAAAGCACTAAATGCCCCTGCTTTGCCCACATGGTCTCATTTAATTGAATTTTCAGGATAACATTGAGAGAATATAGGTAACATTATTTTCATTTAACAGATAGGAAAAGAGAGGCATAGAGTTGTAGCATAACTTGCCTAGGGTCCCTCAACTTGTTTAGCCAAGAGATGAATTCAGTATTTCTTAATCCCTGAATAGCAGAATTAAATTATTCAAATTATTGTGACTCCACGGTGGCTCATTTTAATGACAAAATAAACTAAAGAAATGGGTCTATAACTGCCGAATAGAATTTGTCTGTTGTAGTCATCATTAAACTAAGTTTGGGTTATTAATTACTCTTAAGTTAGTTTTGTCTCAACTTTTTGCAAGCTTCCTGGTGATGACATGCCACTTCACTTTGAAACTATAGGCCAACTTAAAGTTTGTTTGATATTGCCTAAAAGTCTCAGTCCTGCAAAATATAAGCCTAATGATTTGCTTGGTATTTCAGAGAAAAATTTATTAGCAAATGTCTTTACTGATTAAACCATTTGGTTCTAGGGGAGACTGGCAAATCTTTGACAGCCATCATAATGACCGATGCCTCCCCCAGGCTTCTGCTCACCCAGTGAAGGTGACTCAGTGCAATACAAAAGTTACAACTATAAACAAAATACATGTGTGACCTGGTAAACAGAGATTGGTAGTACTGTAGGGCCCCCAAAGAAGACATGTCCAAGTCCTAACCCCCAGAACCTGTGACAGTGACTTTATTTGGAAAAAGAGTCTTTGTAGATGTAAATCAAGTTAAAGACCTCAAGATAAGATGAGCCTGGATTTAGGGTGGACCCTAAATCCGATGCTAGGCGTCCTTATAAGAAGAGAGGAAATGCAGAGATAGTGAAGAAGGCGATGTGAAGATGGAGGCAGAGATTGGAGTGATGCATCTACAAACCAAGGAGCACCAAGGATTGATGGCCACCACCCGACGCTAGGAGAGAGGCATGGAACAGATTCTACCCCAGGCCCCTCCAGAAGCCAGAAATCCTGCCCACACCTCGATTTCAGACTGCTGGTCTCCAGAACTGTGAAAAAAATAAATTTCTGTTGTTTTAGGCCAACTGGTTTGTGGCAATCTATTATGGCAGCCTTAAGAAACTAATACAAGGACTAAATTATTTTACCGTATTTTAAAAAGTAAAGAAACACAAGCGTTAAAAAGCATTAAAAGACAAAACACAAGCATTAAAAGAATTCCAAGCTGTAATTGTCTGCCTAGAAATGTATCAGAAAAAATAATCAAAAATAAGATTTGTATGTCTATATACCAACAAATAGTTCATGAGGTTCAATCAATCAATTCTTGTGTATATAATTCAGAAGGATTTAGCTTAATTTGATTAGCTGTTGAATGACTGGCTGACATCGAAGCAGCTTATTGGTCTGGTCTTTGTCCTGTATGTGTCTAAGAAAGAAGGGGTATTTGCTGAAAGCTTAAAATCTTTGTGTAAAGAGGGGGTCCCACTTCCACCTTGGGTATAGAAAGCTGGACAGAGTATTGCTCCTTCCCTAACAACAAGAAAAATCCAGATGAACTAACTTTTATTGAGTCCATGGGAGAGTTGAGGTTACAGGGCAACGAGGTAGCCCCATTTCCAAGTAAAGACAGGCCTCTCCAAGAGGATTTGGGATGGGAACATAGGTTTTCCACAGGACAGGCCATGGGAAGAAGCAACACCAGGAGCCATCTTCAAATTTTTAATGAATTGCTAAAGATTGAGTATAGGCTAGCAGGAGCGTATGAAACCACTAGGAGCCATAGACACCTGGGGAGCTCTTACTTGTCTGTAGGAGTTTCAACATGAACTTCCACCAGCTGCTTACAAGTGAGATTGGGAGCAAGCAGTGGACCAGAGTGAGCCTCCTTTGGTGGCGCAGGCCTGGAGGAAGGGGGCAACTGCCACCATGGGAAGGCCAGAAGCCCTTCTGGACCCTTTTCCCTGCAGAACAAAATCTTTAAGCTGCTTGGAGAGGGCAGCAACCTCTGTGGCATCTGGGGCACAGATGAAGAGCCACTAAGGAGGGGGGAAGTATAAAAGATGAAATCCCTCCATATCTTGGCAATGAAAGAGTTCTGGTACCCACGTCCTATACCAATGCCAAAAGAGACCCACTACTGGGGAGGGACAGTAAACTGCTATCCCACAAGAGCCACCACTGATGGGCAGAGTTTGGCTGCCATGGGAGGAGGGGCAGGAACATCCAGAAAACCCACCCTTGAGGCTCAGGCACATACACCTACCTTAGAGAAGAATTGGAAGTTTATTACCATAAGGTTCTTTCACTCTACCAGTAGAGTTAAATATTATTTGTAGGTCGACTGCAAAAATTTAAAGATTTATGCAGTAAACCCCAGGGCAGCTACTAAAAATAGCTAAAGAAATAGATATAAATAATGAGTCAATAGTGGGGATAGTCTTTTCAACAAATGGTGCATCAACAACTGGACATCCATATGCAAAATAAATGAACGTTCGTCAGTATCTTGCACCATCTACAAAAATTAACTCAAAATGGATCGTAGACCTAAATGTAAAACTTCTGAAGAAAAGATAGGAAAAAACTTTGAGATAGGAGAAAACCTTGGATTGCGCAAAGATTTCTTTGATACGATACAACAAGTACAATCCATTTTTATAAATTGGACCTTATCAAAATTAAGAATTTCTGCCCTTTGGAAGACGCTGTTAAAATGAATAAGCATGCCACAAATTGTGAGAAAATATTTGCAAAATAAGTATCTGATGAAGAGTTTCTATCGAGAATCTATAAAAAACCCTCAAACCTCAATAATAAGAAAACAACCTAATAAAAAAATGGGCAAAATATTTTAATAGACACTTCACCAAGGAAGATAGAGATGATAAATATGTACATGAAAAGATGCTTATCATCATTAGTCATTAGGGAAATCCAAGTTAAAACCACAGTGAGACACCACTACTTGTCTATTAAAATGGCTGAAATAGTTTTAAAAAAATCAAATTGTCAATACCAAGTGCTGACAAGAATGGAAACAAATGGAACTCTCATACATTGCTGATGGGAATGCAAAATGGTACAGCTATTTTGGAAAGTAGTTTGGCACTCTCTTATAAATTTAAACATATGCTTACATACGACCCAGTAATTCCATCCCTGGGTATTTATCCAAGAGGGATGAAACTATACTTTCACACAAAAACCTGAATAAAATATTTATAATGGATTTATTCATGATCACCAAAAAGCAGAAAACACTCAAATGTCATTCAACTGGTGGATGGATGAACAAATTATGGTATATCCTTACAATGAATATCCTTACAACTCAACAATAAAAAGAAACACACTTCTGACACATGCAATAACGTGGATGAATCTCAAATGCATTGTTAAGTGAAGGAAGCCAGGCTCGAAAGTAAACATTCTATATGATTCCAATTATATGACATTCTGGAAAGAAAAAAAAAAAAAACTAGAGGACAGAAAACATATCAGTGGATGCCAAAAGTTGAGGATAGAAAGAGAGCATAAGAGAACTTTTTTGGGTGATGGAAATATTCTACATATTGAATGTAATAGTGGCTATACAACTATACACATTTGTCAAATTTCATATAATGGAACACAAAAAGGTTAATTTTATTTTTGATAAATTATAGCTCCATAAATCTGACTTTAAAAGAAAAAAAAAACTTTGGGATTAGGAAATACAGATCCTGGAACAGACAAAGAAACATTGTTCCTTTGGCTCTGGGAAGAGTGGTGAATGTGTCTCATTACAATTATGTCTGATTTGCTAAGCTCTGATGAAGGTCAATAATTTTTAGATATATACATATCTTTTCTTTCTATTTTTTAAAAACTCAGATCCTTAGTTCCTGATGTGGGGTGGGAAGACTTCTCAGTGGAGGTGAAGGCATTAGAGCTTTATTCAGCTTGGCCGTCACCATCCACATCCTCTTTGCAGTATCCCTGTAAGTTCTCCCTTGGCACCACCAAGCTCCACAGAGCACAATTTGAAAATGACAGGCCTAGCTGAGAATATCCCAGAGTGTGTTCTGTAGGGTCCCAGGCCCATGAAATGCTCCATGGATAAGAGGATTCTGTAACCGTAAGTGACATGTGGCAATTCTACCTATCCTATTTCTGTTTTGGAGATTCACAACGCACACTAGCATTTAAGTGCTCTGAAAAGGACTGCAGGAAAGATATCTCTTCCAACTTCCTTTAATTTACTGTTCCATAAAATCTGTGTTACATAAAATCTATTAAATTGCAGGTTAACATCTGGGAAGCGGTGTTGACGTCTCTTTGTAGAAGGGAATAGGGTAGCAAATCTGGAGCATCCACTGTAAACTCAGGCCTGTTGAGCTGCTTTCTATTGTATCATCCCATTTCCTCCTCTCCACAGTGTGATGAGGTGGGTACACCTATTTTTAGAAGAAGGAATTGAGACTTGGAGACGTCAAGTAGCATATCCAAGTCTACACAGCCAGTGGGCTTGTCTGTCTCCATTATCTAAGCTTTGAGGCTTCGTGGATGCTCTAATAGGATGGACTGAGCACAGGTAGGACTGGAACTGCTTCAGGTGAGCACAGGGAATTCTGCAACATACGGTTCTTCCAGGTCTCTGCGTTTTCATTTGGAGTCTGCCATTGATACATCTCATTTATCATACAGTCGTGGCTTAGGGATCTTTTGGTTGCAGAAAGAAAAACCCACTTAATCTGGAAAATATAAAGAAATATATAGAAACACATTGAACGTGTAAAGAATTAGGAGGTATCACCAACCTATGGGTAGAAGGCACCTGGGCCTCGTGAGGATTAGGAACGAGGAACAGGAAGAAAGTTTTCAGGATCTAAGAGTACCTTTCTCCCTCTCTCTCCTTCTCCTTCCCTCTCTATTTCTTCTCCTGACTTCTTCTCTTCTCTCAGTGGGTCTGCTCCAAGTTTTCATTCCCTCCTTCTCCTTCACCATGCAATGGGATAAACACAACCATCCCAAATCTACTTTGTGTGTTCTTATGAAGGATACCACCTGCAACCAAGTGACTCCCCTTCCAATATCCCAGGTGAGAGAATGTGATTGGTCCAACTTGATTAGGTGTTTGCCACTGGACCATTAAATTACACAGAGGGGAGTGAGGTTCAACTGACCAGTCTTATGAAAAGTTGACCCACCTTTCAGAAACAGTGCTTGATCTGGCTCCTAGACTGTAGCCCAATATTTCCAAAATCTCTCCATGATTTTGGAATCACCTGGAGTACTTGCATACACTCTCCAAGGTCCCAACGCAGACCTGCTGAATCACCATCTCCACAGTGGTCCTCAAACTCAGCTGCACACAGAAATCACCCTGGGAGCTTTAAAGCTACTGTTGCCTGAATCCCACACCCCGAGTTTCTGATGGAACTGGTCTGGAAGACAGCTTGGTCATCAGCAGTTTTAAAAGCTCCCCAGTTGAATCTAATGTGCAACTGAGGTTGAGATCCACGGGAAGGATTTGGGAAGCTGTGTGTTTAGAAAACATCCCAGGTGATTCTTACAATCAGAGGACTTTGAAAACACTCCTACAAGTTATATACTCTGCAGGGGTAAGAGAGCCAGCACACTGATAGGCTATTTAAGGAGAGGCTGTGGGAGAGAAGCCAGGGTTAGCCTAGAGGTTGCCCAAACCAGGCCTACCTGGCATAATTTGAACAGTTACTAGGAAATGGAATTTTGAGTGGTGGGTTGAAGAGAGAAACAGAAATAGCTAGACCTTGAAACCACTTACAGTTAATGCTAACATTCCTTCATCCTCCCGTTCCATGTTTATTGGTCATCTATTATATACTAGGAACCACACTAGTAAAGGGACTTGGGACCTAGTGGTGAATAATAATATGGACACGTTGGGATCCTGTAAAATTTAAAATGCCTCTGGCAGGCTTAAACGACTGAAGAAAGTCTTGACTCAATTAAAATAAAATAAACAGGATGGTATATTTGCATCCTGGCCCTTTTCGTCGTATGTATTCTTTCTCAGAGAAAGCTTACGTATAATGGCAGCAACCTCCATTGAAATCCTGATTTAGAAACACTTAGCTACCCTTGTCAACAATGAGTCCCATGATATTTTTAGCATCTTACAAGAATTAAAACAAACAAACAAACAAGCAAAATTTCTACACAATGAGGCAATCTTCCAGAGGGAAAATTATAGCTTTATGACCAAATTTTATGGATGGATTTCTAACCGTTAACCATTGGCTGCAGGAATCCACAAATTCCAAAGTCACCTCTGGGCAAAGAGAGGTTGCGTGGGTTTGGAAGGCTGCGTTCCGTTCCAATTCCAGGAATGAACAGCCTTTTCCTTCTCGTTTTTCTTCCTCCCTTTGACCCCGGTCTTCTTCTTTCCTTGGAAGGTTCACTGTTCATACTCCAGTTTTCTCTCCACTAAGTCACGTTCAGCTTCAGCACATCGAGCACTCGATCCTTTTGGGTGGTGCTTTTATACTGGAAAATGTAAAAACCTAGGAGCACTTTTCCCAATCAAGCTTCCCTTTGCCAGATAATTCCCGAGCTCCTGGTTCTATTTCAGATGCACGGGATATAATTTTCTCCCTCGCCATCATCCAAATCCAAACATTTAATAATTTCACAGGCTGCCAAACTATGTTTTATCAGAAGAGCGTTGCTGGATCCGGATTGTGCAGACAGGGGACAGAGGAGGGAAGCTCACACCCCGGCGTAACCTAAGTTCCAGGTGTCTTGCAAACTTGCATCTCTCCGTCCCTTTAAACCTCACATTGCCCTGTGAACTGGTATTGTGCCCCATGTTATAGATGCGGAAATTGCATCTTGTGGGATTTGAATCTCAGGGTTTGGGAGAGCATTGGATGTCAGGAGGTGGCTAAGCTAAGTACTCATTGTTACTTGCAGTGATAAGAGGATTGTTGGGCCTCACTTTCCTGTTTGTGTGATTTGGTGTGGGGGGAGGAAGACAAGACAAAAATCTAAGCAATTTATTGAGTAGAAACCAAACCAAAGCTTGCATCAGACCTCTTACACTTCTGCTATCTGGAAAGGCTTGGGGTGGGGCACATAAAAGACTCCTTCCACAGCGGAGGTTGCCTTTCCTTCTCTTAAGTGGCTTCTAGGAACAGCTCTGCCTGCTCTGGGGCTTGGAATGATTAAACAGGTGTGAACAAGTCTGGTGGCTCCAGGTGCGCAGACCTGAAGCACACTGAACGTCCTTGGCAACCTTGGGTGTCTGTGCAATGCCCGTTTCACGAGGGCCCATGCACTGTTTGGGGTTGTCCAATTCAGCAGGCACTGTCCCAGTTCCCAAAAGGACATTCTATTTCTAGGAAGGAGCTGAAAAATGTCATTCACATTCAGAAGGAGAGGCTACTACTATTTTTGTTTGTTGGAGGGAGTGTTTCAGGGGCTGTATCTTAGTGTGTGTGTCTGTGTGTGTGTGTGTGTGTGTGTGTGTGGACAGGGAGATGTGAAAACCGACCAGCATCATATTCCACCATATCATTAGAAATTGTCTCATTCCTCACTAACCACCCCCCCCTTCCTGGAAAAACAGTTATTCCAGCAGTTTCTTTAAAAGGAAACCATTTGAGTTCAGGGAGGTAGGGTATGGATGATAAATTTTAAAATTCCCACTAAAGTGTGTTTTTCAAAGTTCATATCATGAGCACTGATTATATATATACGTACATATATGAATATATGTATTCATTTATATGTCATTCATATATATATGATTGAATGAATTCAGTCTTTTCTTTCATACATGAAATTAAGCAAGAGAAGTTATAATTTGCAAACTAATAATATTTATAATAATAAATTGAATTGTAGTACCTTGTGACCTTGCAAATATCTTGAATTGTCCTTATTTCTCTCTTCCCCTCTCTCTCCCTCCTCTCTCCCCAACCAGCTCCCCCATGTCCTCTTCCAGTGCTTTCCTGCCTCTCTCTGCCCACACCGACTTGAAGAACCAGTTTCTCTCCTTGCCTTTACTCCCACACCGTAAACTTAAAACAAAACACATGGCCCAGGACAGGGTGCTGTCTTCAATTTTCCATTGCTTTCTTCTGATACTTTCTTGTTAGTTTTGGATGCTGTCCCCCAGACCCCAAGAGCACACTTTCTAGGTATGGAGCAAAATAAGTGTTTTTTGTTTGTTTTTTTTATTCTTCCACTCAGCAGAATCTTGCTGAGTATGTGGGATGCACCAACTCAGTGGTGCAAGATTTGATTGGAAGCAGCTGAGAAGCTGCAGCCATCTGGTAAGTGCACTCACCAAAGAGGCTGTCCCTTGTGGTTGCTTAAGAAAAACATTTGTAGTCTCTGGGTCACAACTGCTCCTCCTTTGTTCTCCTAAATGCCGAATTGAGGCTTGCTTTTCCCCCACAGGCCTGGGATGTGGCATCTAAAGAGAGGGCTGTGGGCTCATGGGAAGGACCCTAGGTGTGTGGACCACAGTGACCCCATATGTGAACACCATCCTTCTAGACCCTTCCCCTTGGTTCTTATGCAGATTTATATCTCCTTGCCCTTCACTGCTTATTCTCTTGGTCCCTCTGATAGATCTAAAGGTTGGTGTTACCTAGTAGCAGAGCAGCCTCCCTGACTTCTCCAGGAGATTGTAAGCTTCCTGAAGGCGGGCACTTGCTCCAAACATAAATCCTAGCACAGAATAACCCCTGAAATATTTTTATAATACTTCAATGCGTACGTGAGTGTGGCCCCTCTCCTCAGCTTCTCCAACCCTGTTCTGGAGTGGGGAGGCATGACAGAACAACACAGACTTAGAGAGAGGGTTGACCCTTGGCGCCACAGATTCACTGAGTCCCTGACTTTGCAATAAGAAGGATCCGTTCTTCAGAAAGGGGCCCAGATTTGCTCTGGGGACTTTCAATATCAGAGGCAGCCTAAGGTTATAGATGTTCCTACTGGCCAAATGGGCTCCAGGATAGAATACGGACAGTCCCAGGGAGTGAACATGCAGAAGACGATCGTCTTGAACACTCTTCTTACTGTATTTGCCTGACTATGGTCCCCCTTGATCTGGGCACGGTAGTGGGAGCTGGCCATATAGTCAGTAAGGCATGCCTCTGTTTGTTATATACATTTTTAAAATTTATTTTAAATTGATTTCTATAATCTTCATTAATAGACTTTAAGAACAGTTTTAGATTGACAGAAAAACTGAGCATATAGTACAGAATTTCCAAATTATCCTCCCCATGGCTCCCACATGCAGTTTCCCTTATTAACATCAAGACACATTATTGGTATGACACATTTGTTCCAATCAATGGACCCATGTCTATACACTATTATTTATTAAAGTCCGTACTTTATTCAGATTTCCTTAGTTTTTACCTAATGTTCCTTTTCTGTCTCAGGATCCCATCCAGGATCCCACATTGCATTTAGTCGTCATGTCTCCTGAGGTCCTCTGTGTTGTGACAGTTTCTCAGACTTTCCTTGGTCTTGATGACCTGGGCAGCTTTGAGGAGCGCTGATCAGAGATTTCATAGAACGTCCCTCAGTTGGGATTTGTCTGATGTTTTTGTCATGATTAGACTATGGTTATGGGTTTGGTGGAGGATGACCATAGAGATAACATGCCATTTTCTTCACATATCACAGTAAAGGTACATACCGTCCCCGTGACTTATCGCTCCTGGTGTTGACCTTGATGACCTGGCTGAAGCAGTGTTTGTCAGACTTCTCCACTGCACAGTGCACCATACAGTTAGTCTTGTCCGCTCCTTTCTGTACTATACTCTTTGGAAGAAAGTCACTATGGCCTAAGTATTCTTGTTCTTCAATATGAGTGTGATGATGTCCTTTCTCAGGGGTGTGTATTGCAATAGTTTTGTGGTCCTATGTGTGTATATCCCCATATACAGAGAATGGATTCTCTATACAATTTTGATACTCTATACATTTTATAAAACACAAAGACCTATGAGCAAGACTAGTTGTGAGTGTGTGTATGTGTGTGTGTGTTGGGAGGTCAGAATTCCATGCAAGAAAAACTTAATAGATTTATTTCTGTAACATTAAAAAAATTGTGTAGTCACCATGTAGAGGCCTATTTCTTTTAGAAGTAGAGAGTATTTAGCTAAGGAAAAGCTGGCTAAATTGGCATGGGTGATGTAATACTGATAGTAGCCACTGACATTTATCAGGTGTTCAGTAGGACCAGTCCTGTACCAAGGATTTTACGTACATCTTATTCAATCTCATATCAACCTTTGAGACAGCTGTGTGGCCTTGGATAACTTACTTAACCTCTGTATTCCTCTTTTTCCTCATCCATTATATGGAAAAATACCTATGTCATCAAATAGTATGTGGAAAAAATGAGATCATATGTGTGTGGGTCTCAGAGAGCTTAACAACTTGCCCACGGTCACTTAGCTAATAAATGGCAGAGTCGTGGCTTGAATCCATGTGCAAATCATGCCAAATCCATGTTTGTGATCATTGTACTCTGTGCTATATGTCTTCCCAGATAAGGTGTCGCCTGGTTTGAATTATTCTGGAAGACGAGGGAGGTAGGAGAGGATGGGATTGCCTACCCAGAGGTGCAGTTTCCCATTGTCTCCTGTCGCCACCTCATTTTCAGGCAGAGTTAGCTAGAGCATTAGAAGCCTCTGTCGAATAGGTTTTTCATGAGATTTCCTTTTTGTCCCTTCCCAGAGGAACATTCTAGAGCATTCCAAGACCCTGGCAATAAAGTCACTTTATTTTCTTCCCTCCTAAAAGCTGGGTTAATGGAACTGTGTTAGAGGACGCTTATCTCTTTCTTTTCTTGCTTGATGAGCTGTTGTCCAACTCTCAAGGAGCCCCCCATCCTGGCACGTAAGGCGGGCTTCTGTCCCAGCTTTGCTTGTGGAAACTGCAACCACTGAGTGCGAAGCTGAGTAGATGCACTCTAAAATGAAAATTATTAATAAAAGTTTCAAATTACCACCACCTCTGCCTAGTTTGTGGAGTTATCATATTGACTTATTTTAATTCCACCATACTCTCTAGAGAGAGGGAAGAAAGTCATTCTTTACCTTCTGCAGCTCAAAAGCATGCCACAGACATCTTGAAGCCGTAGTAAAAGAAAGCTGTCATGAGCAATTGGCTGAAAGGAGGGAAAGTGCAAATATTTAAGCTTTGGGCTAAAAAAGAAAGAATAGTGATTATTAGAGAAGACTCTGGGAACAATATTTCCTCTCAGAAACCTCAAGAGGCAGGAATCCCTTCTCTTTTTTGGATGATCTCAAATTGCTTGAGTTGTAAATATAAACTGGTTTTAACTGGCTTCCTGGGTGGCCTTGCAACCCAAGACCAAAACTGGTCAAAGATTTTTATTTCCCCTCACCACAGGGAGGAAAAGGAAGGCATGGTCACTAGGTGCTTAATCAGCGGGCGAAGTCCAGCCTTTTATTCTTTGTATACCGCAGTCAACAGAAAGTTATTGCTTAATTAACCCCTCTGAATGAATACCTGATAATTAATAAACCCATGAAGTATACCCTAAGGCTTTAAGCTAAAGAAGGTTCCTCTCTTCAAGTGGAAAAGAGAAAAAAAAAACATGCTGAACTAATGGGAAAAAATTCCGGTAGAAGGCAAAGCAATTAGGATTAGTGAATTCCATTTCATTTAAAGTTCCAAGATATAGAAGCCATTTATCTAACAAATTAATAATGGGAGTGACTTGCCTAATATAGTAACAAGTCCTTATATTTTATTAGTGGAAATCCAGATGGAGTAATTTAATGATAGACACGCTTCCACATATGTAATTTTTTGTTACTCTTTTTAAAAAATTGTCACTGCCTGCAGATAGTTTGAGATTTATGCATCCCTTCTAAATTGGTCCCCACTTCAGTTTGGAATGATACATTTAACATTATGGCTCTGTAGAAAATCAATATTTTTTTTAGTGTTTTCTTCCATTTTAAAGAGCTTTCTCATCTGGCTAATTGTGCTACCATAAGAAAAGAGAGGGGTTGATAAGGTGGTTCATGTTTCACAGGTATTATTAAATTTGCCATAGACTATAAATGGGGACCACTGGGAGTCTGTTGAAGGGACCATGGGGGAGCTGGGTGGAAGGGCACAAGGGAAGGTGTTAACTTAGGGCCACAGAACTAATCTTCCCCTCTAAATTGAGAGAAAATATCGGATGTGTCCTCAGAAGTGTTTATGGTAATGCTATCGTGTCAAAGATCTATTGTGCTCAAGTTTCTCATGGAGCCTCTGGGATTTTGCTTGGGGCCGGAGGCAGGTGACCAGGCCCTGAGAACACTGTCTTTCTGACCATCTCTCCGTCTGAGGAGGGATTCATCTACCCATTCAGTAGCTACCTACTGAGTCCCTGCTATATGCCAGATGTTTGATATGAGTTCTCGCCCTATCCTCAAACCCATGGTGGAGCAGCTAGATTATTCCTCACATGATCCTTCGTGCTCAGAGTTCTCTCTTGCATTAATCCCTAGAGAACAATGTGCTCCAAAGTGGTGAAGGGCAATAGCAACTGGCTGAGGTGACACCCAGTCTGAAAATTCAAAGGCTTTAGAGAAAAACAGAATGGCACCCAAGTCCCACAGCAGTGACCTTGTACAGCTCTGAGCCTCTGTTTCCATAACCTGCAGAATAGGAATATAAATATTTTCTACATAGGCTAGTTGTTGTATTGTAGGTAAAACTTCTGGCATATGATGAGCACCTAGGAATGCTAATAACCTTTTCCTTTTTTCTGCTGGTATGCAAAGTCTTGGAGGGATCCCAGAGCTTCTAAATAATAACAACAACAACAACAATAAGAAGAATAGTTACAACAACACTAAGAGTAAATACCATGCCAGGCATCCTGCATGGGATTTTCTAAAATATCCAACAGCCCTAGGAGAGGAATATCATTTAGCCCATTTCAAACATGCAGAAACTAGGTCTCTATCTTTCTGATATAATCCATTACTAATACCATAATTACTAGTGATGAACATGTATTGAGTATTTATGACTATAAACCAGCCACTTGACATTTTTATCTTGTTTATTCCTCATTCAAAAAATGTTTACTGAGTGGTCCAATCAATATATACTGGTAAACAGGAGAGAAGTCACAAACCCAGCCAGGAGATAATATACAACAGCTGTAAAGTAGATACTGTTGTTATCCTTAGTTTGCAGCTAAGGAAAATGAGGAGTTAAGATGTGGCTAATGAATGGCAAAGACTAGATTCAAATCCAGGTAATCCACTTTTAACCTGGATACCTTATTGCCTCTAAGGAAGTTGTTTGGGCTCAGAGGAATTGAGACGCTGGGGATAGGCTGGCCGAGATGACCTGTCCTGCTTCAAGACTGTGAGATACTGGGGCAGAGATTGTCAGTGTGACTACAGGTCATTCCTTACCATCAGTTGGGTACATCTTCCCAGCCAGAGGACCCAGGTCTATCTTGAGAGTGAACCCCAGGCTCTGAACCAGCAGTCCTGGGTCTTCTGTTTGCCACTAATAACGATGTAACCTCGCTAAGTCACTCAATTTTTCTGTGCTTCCCTCATCAGTCAAATGGAGATAGCCACACCTGACTTAGAAGGAACCCTGTAGGGTAAAAGGAAACTAATGAAAATGTGTTTTGAATGCCCAAATACACAATATCCATTTAAGATACTATTAATTTTAGCAAATGGTGGGAGAAATGTATTGTTTGGAAAGAAGTGAGATGTATTTATTTATTTACTAGTTACTCTATTTTGACACTCTCTCTTTTGATTTTGCCCAATGACTATTTATGACAAATATTCAAAGGAAAAGTGCCAATTGAAATAGGAAATAGGGACTTCAAAGATGCTCAACATGAAAGTTGAAGATAGTTCAGGTTGATTCCACTCATCTTTGCCTATTTCTGTTGTCAATAACTAGTTTTCTACCGCTAAACTTTTCAGTGAAAACAGAGAAGCCACATATTAGCAGACACATTCTATCTCTTCCTACTAAACGAGCCTTCCTATATAGAGTATCTCTGATATTTGTATAAAGGAATCAAATGCGTATATCTAAACACACACGTACTCAAAGATCAATTGTATTCAATAATATAGTGGGTATGTTTTTCATCTTTAAAATTCCTGCAAGAGTAGTTTTCCTTTGCAGATTGAATCAGCAAAGTAGAAACAGATGAAGTCAATTGTCAATTGTTCAAATGCAGGTACATATTATAGAGACAGATCACAACCTTGGGGGCTGCTAATGTGGGAAGATAAATCCCTCCTCATAAAACAAGTATTAGTAGCAATCTGCACCAATGCATTTAATTTCTCATATCCTTGTAAATCTTCAGAGCTTGAATGAGATGCTTACTTCCTATTACCTCACTCAGATCAGAAGGTTCAGGATCATCCTAAAAATCCCTCATTTTCCGAACCTGTTTTGCTTCATTCTAAAGAACTGTAGTGTCAACATTTAACAGAACTAGTTAACAGGGGTTTTAAAAAAATTAAATGCCCAGCCAAGCTTAGACATCCCAAAATAAGTGGAGGGTTACATGCCTTTGGTCCAGTTATTCCGGCCACCTTCTTAATGGACAATTTGGATCGCTGCACAGTCAATCCGCTTAATTGCCTCTGTGTTGGCCATTAAAACAAATTGAATGCGCCATGGCCAATTTGGTCATGTCATAAAGAAATGGCCTATAGGGCCCATCGAGAAGTAGAATTTCTGCCATTATTTGATTATGTCTGATCAACGGAGACAGCGTGTATGGGAAATCCAGGAGCAGGAGTAGATCATATAGGAGCCCCCTGCCTGATTTGCTGACCACATTATTAGGATCAACTGTCAACAGCAATGAAATGAGCCAGGTGGTTGACAAAGCATCGCCTTACTCCAGCCTGGGGAGAGAAAAGTCAGTCCCCATGACTTTGCCTAAAATATCCAGTCAGCAAACCAACAGGTCATCTTTTCCACTTTGAGTCCTGAGTAATTTGAGAAGGAGAAAAAAAATTCAAAATCTCCACTGGCTTTGACCTCTAAAGTTGCTATAAAGATAGACCGCATGCTGCATTCATTGTGATTAATGCTGGGTAAAGGTAATTTAAGATGGACCTAATTTTCTTATTTTTCTTGATCTCACCTTCATGTACTATACCTTCCTCTGTACCTCTGCTTATCTGAGAGGTCTCAGGGTCTCCATTTGGGGCATCTACTACTGGGTCTGTCATCTCAAGTCACCTTGGTCTTCAGCATCTCTGTGAAGTTGGACAAGAGGAATGACCTTTAACAACGGTATTGTTGGATTATACTTCATATTTTTAAGCCAAGGAGAAATAGCTGTGGGCAATATTTGCTGAACATATATGCTAGGTGCTAACCTCAGCATTTAAATGTATTGTCTCATTTAATCTTCAACTGACCCTGACAGGTTCTGGTATCTCTACTATATGGATGAGGCAACTGATACTTAGCGTTTAATAACCTGTCAAGGTCAAGGTCATTTAATAGTGTCAGAATGAGGATGTAACTCCTGGCCTCTCTGACTTCAAAGCCTGTACTCTCAACTACCATATTGTCCTAAGTGGCATTGGCTGCTCCCTCAGCTTATGAAGGGAAGTGTTCTCAGATAGGGGTTCCATGTTCACGGTGAGCTTAGTAATGCAATAGGAACCAAAAAGGGATCACTACCTGACACCATTAAGGAGTGTTTGTCACCATTCTAGTTGGGCTAGAGACCCTGTGGGAATATAAAATGCTGATGCTGGACACTGGGGGTCATCATGCAAGTGGCCCATACCAGTGAGGGTTGGGTCATGGTGGATTGTGAGAAACCATGAGGGAGTAGCTAGAGCTACCTCTCTCACACCAGCTGCCTCCTAGTGATCAGCGGCCTTGGCATGAATTGCTTAGAAATGAAAAGAACCATAGCGACTCTAAAATAGGAAAGAGAGAAGAAGAAAATTAGTGGCACATGGCAGACATATAGGGCCACTAGTATAGTGCTTGGGTTCAGTGGGGCAGGTGGAATGGGCCTGGGGTTGGAGAATTCAATTTGAGAAGAGGAATAGTGGAAAGGGAGATGGCAAGATAGACTTATATCACGTGGGTAGACATACGGAGACACCAAGAAAAGAATGATGGTTAGAGGTTGAATGGACCTACAGGCTTATGGGAGAGCAGAAGCTGAATCAAGGATAGTGAGTGAGACTATGTTTTAGTTCCAAGGATATCGCAGTAACAGCTTTCACCATCATCCGCACCACCACCATTAACACCACTATCACTATCACTGCCACCACCATCGCTGCCATCATCGCCATCAACATCATCACCACCATCCTCAGAACCACCCTCACCACTACTACGACAGAAACCATAAGAGCATTCAAATTATTGCATGCTTTCTGTGGACCAGGAGTAGTGCTGAATGTAAATTTATTTCATCCTCACAGCAACCTTATGCTTTCTTTAAAGATAAGAAAAGGGAGGCTTAGAGACTTCCAGAAACTTCTGAAGGAAACGTAGTAGAGTGTGGAGTTATGCTTTTAACCATTATTTTTATCGATACAGAGAAGACAAAGACAGAAAAACTGGGCAGAGCTAAAGAACTAGATAAAACTCAAGCCTTCCCCATTTTGGCTCAGTCTTTGGTGGATCTGCTCAGTCTGTGGATTCCCATCCAGCAATCCTAACCAAATCTAACTCTTCGTGTGTTTTGTCCAGTGTTTGTTTTTTGGTGGCAAGTTACTAGCATCTGGGATGTCAATTGCCAGTATGGCCAGCTTGTAAGCCAACACCCTACTAGGTGTGGTCTGGTCTGCCTTTGGGAAGACCACTCCTCCCTCCTCCCAGAAGCCAGCTCCTCCAGCTCTCTGCAGCCTCCATCTGGAGTCAGGGTGAGCGGAGTTGTAGAAAGGGGATGATCTTTTAATGGCCGCTATTTGCATGGATTTCTTGCTCCTCTCTGAGTATAGCCGAAGGTCCCACTGAGGACTCTAATGAGTGGATTATATACAGCTTGATGCATTGGTCTGTGTAACAGACATTTGATAAACCAGGCGGCTTCAGTAATCCATTTATTTTCATTTTTATGGTTAGAATTCATTGTTTTTATGTGTGTGGAAAGAGGGACTCCCTTCATCATTTCTAGCTAAATGCTAGACTTCAATATCTGCAAACTCTGTCTTAGAGAGCCTGGGAGATGTGAAAGCATTTGATTTTCAGGAACAGAAGCTAATGAAAAGAATGTTTAGTCCAGTTTTTTAGATGAGAAAACTGAGACCCAATGGTGTGGAATGCACATACCTAGCTAGAGGTGAATTCTTTTAAAGAGTTTATGTTAAAGGCTTAATAGAGATTTATTTATTTATTATTATTTTTTTATAATTTTATTTATTTATTTTTCCCCCCAAAGCCCCAGCAGATAGTTGCATGTCATAGTTGCACATCCTTCTAGTTGCTGTATGTGGGACATGGCCTCAGCATGGCCGGAGAAGCAGTACGTCGGCGCGCGCCTGGGATCCGATCCCGGGCCGCCAGAAGCGGAGTGTGCACATTTAACTGCTAAGCCACCAGCCCGGCCCCTTAATAGAGATTTAAAAGCTTCACATCTCTTAATGTTTTGGGATTGATAAAACTTAAGTCAGAGATGCTTCTGAGGAGAAGGGAAAAAGAAATAATCTCTTTTAGCAGGTGGGTGGTTGCAACTCTCCTACAATTACAGTTTGAAAAATATTTCTATTTGTAAATGGATAAATTATAAAAGGATTATTCATTTTACAAACCAAGATGCTGCAGAACTACACTCCATAGTTCTTCTAGTGAATTTTAAATCACATAGAATTTACCAATAATCAATTACATGCAACTCATCAGCAAAGCAATTACTATGTAGAGCAAGAGATACCTGTAATGTCACCACCTGAGACACATTGTGAGGATTTTTACCCACCATGTTTTCTTAGATCAAAGGATTAAAAATTGACAATCTTCATTTCAAGCTGTTTCTGGGGCCCTTTGCAAGGGTGAGGATGTTGTTGTGGGCTCAGTTGTGTGTGTACATGTGTTGTGTGTTTGATAATAGATGGGGTTCAGAGGAGCATGATATTTTGAGAGGGGCTTCTCCCTCTCTGAGCCAATAAAGGAACAGATCATGGGCCTGTTCTTTTAGGGTCTAGGAAATAAAGGACATTATTCATCTTTTAATCTTTTCGAAAGGTAACAGAGTTGGTAAAAAAAATAGGGGTTTGAATCAAGAGGCAGGTATTTGAAGCCTGTGCTCTGTCACTTACCAGCTAGTTAACCTTACACAAGTCCCTTAACTTCTCTGAGCCGTAGTTTCCTCATCTGTAAAATAGGGATCAGAACACTTGAGGCCATTAGGATTACATGAGATAATGGACAAATGTTCACAATTATGTAAAAATCTAACACAGTGCCTGACAAAATAGATATTCGATAGAATGACATAAAATAGACACTTAATAAGCATACTGAAAAACATGGAGATTTAAGTGTTCACACTAATTAGTGTAAGCTTTAAACCTAGGAAGGAATCAGAACTGTGACATTCATTGAGGAATAAACTTTATTTGCTAAGTGGATGTTAAGACTTTGAAGAGCCCTGACCCCTGCCCCCCGCAAATTTTTCATGTGAGCAAAATGGTTCTTCATTCCTTAAACCCACTACCCAGAGGCCCCCACACTGGGTTGGGGTTTCTCTTTGGTAGGATTTTTCTTGCCAAATGAGATGATGGGGCACATCATCAAAATGACCTGTGTCGGTGCTTAGATTATGTCATGAGAGAGAAAGGCAAATAGATATGTCAAGGCCTGGGAGCCCACGGTTTTGGCTAAATGACAGTGGATCCCCAGCACCTGAACTGGCTAGACCGGTTCCGGAGAAATAAACTAATCTGAGAAAGCCTCTGCCCAGGGATGAGTCTGAACACAGCAGTTGGCTCCTCGAGATCCTCTCTGGCTAGATTAGTCATTCAGAACCAGCTCGGGCATCCTGCCTGTCTCTTCTCTCTGCAAAACCTGCAGCAAGCTCCCAGAGCCCCAGGAAACTACTCGACCTGCCATTCGAGGTCTTCCTGGGAAGGCTCAAGCCTTCCCCTTCTTGCCAATGCATAGCTTCTGCACCCATTAGCCTTTCTCCTCAGTGCCCCCTGACCTCCCATGTGGACGTCACTGCCAGACACCCTTCCTTGGAGTTGTTCCCTCCTGTCACCTGATCTAATCCTCCATAGCCATCAAGCATTGCTCTAAACATTCCCTATACTAAGAAGATGTCTCCAGCCATCCTGAGATGCAGTTGGGCATTCAAGCTCCTATTATCTCCGTTATGATTCCATCTCCCTTCTTGGGGACCTCATCCATACGTTGGGGATAATAACACCAACATCGTTAGATCATTGCTCTCCAAGGCAGGGACCATAGCTGACTGGTAGAGTGTATGGCATGGAGAAGTCATTCAGTACATGAGTCATAAGTGGAGGCCTGGAGGGAGTTCCCCAATTCTTCAGCTCCCTGGTGTGTTTCCCATTTATCTTCGGAATTCTTTGAAATGTGTTGGAATTTTTGCACGGAGAGCGTTTCTCTTTATCACTTTAGGTAAAGGATATCCAGCCATTGTAAGGTGTCTAAACCATATTAACCCTTTGTTAGCCTCCCCTGAGGCTGCCATAACAAATTACCACAAACTAAGTGGCTTAAAACAACAGAAATTTTTTCTCTCCAGTTCTGGAGGCTAGAAGTCTGAAATCAAGGTGTTAGCAGGCCCCTGTTCTCTCTGAAGGCTCTAGGGGAGGATCTAGTCCATGCCTTTTTCTTAGCTTCTACTGTTGCCAGCAAGGCAATCTTTGGCATTCCATGGAATCTCTGCCTTCGTTGTCACGTGGCATTCTCTCTGTGTGTGTTTACATCATCTCCTTTCTGTGCATGTCGGTGTCTTCACATGGCATTTGCCTCTAGGTGTGACTGTCTCTGTGTCTCCTCTCCTTTTCTTATAAGAACACCAGTCATATTGGATTAAGGGTCCACTCTACTCCAATAGGATCTCATCTCAACTTGCATCTTAATTATATCCTCACAGACCCTTTTCCAAATAAGGTCATACTCACAGGTACCAGGGGTTAGGACTTCAACATTACGTTTGGGGACACAATTCAACCCACAACAACCTTGGACAAGTTGCTTCCCCACTCTGAGCCTCAGTTCCTACATCTATAAAATGGGGATAATCTTGCCCACCTCGCTGAGGTCCGGTGGGGATTATATGAGACAACGTGTAGTCCTCGTGCATAGGGAGGCTTCGTCTCTGACTTCTTTTCCTCTTCCTTCCTAGTCCCCTTCCCAGCTGTTTGCAGTATAATATATGGACAATAAAGGAAGTCCCAGCTAGTAGAATTTTGGCCAATAGGCCAAACAGAAGTACAACAGTCTATCCATTCTCATAGAGCCCGTTTCCTCCCAACTGGGGGGCTCGTCTTCGTGGTTAGATCCTCTGCTTAACTTACTCTTCTCTATGTAGGATGCAGGGGCTGGACTTGGTCAACTGACTTTAATAAGTCTTGGGTGATCCTAGGACAGCAGGCTGAGATGTGTGTCTTTGGCTGGTTACTGCTGTCATGTGTGGTTATTTTTTCATGGTCAAAACAAATAAATATATAAAAAGCGCCTAAAACCTATAGAGAATCAAGTTTCCAAACTGTGTTCTTGTGGCTGACTTCTGAATCATAGTTTAGTAATTAAAAGAAGAAAACACCAAGTTGCACTTGGCAAGGAAATGTAAATTGTACCTTTGTAAAGGTCAAATCCTAGTTGTGATGAACCAGACAAATCACACGTTATCCTGGTTAAAACAATTATGAATTTTAAGACTATTTATAGGATTCCACATCCCCTCCCCAACCCCTTTCCCTGCAGAAGTTCGTGGTTGGAGTCTGACTTGAAGTGAGGTTTTATTTTTTTCTTTCAATTTGTGAGATGATTTCCATATACTGTGGTTTGGCAGTCTGCGCTTGAGCGATACCATAGCATTATCAGGGTGCCGACAGCTGCTCTAGGATAAACAAGCAGTGATGCATTGAGCTGGCAAGTCCATATGGTGTGGAAAATAAAATGAAATAAAATAAAAACATTTGTTATCATTTTTGGAGTTTTTGAACACAACCAGCTTCAGCACCACTCTAATGCCTCGCATGACTTTCTTTAAAAAAAATAATTATAAACGAGAACATTTTGTTTTGCTAAGAAGAGTGGTTTACTGTGTGGATGGGGTGAGAAGCCTTGATTTCTAGCAGCTGTTGCACATCTCTGGTTCAGAGTCTCGTGATGGCTCTGATTTGGCTAAAGCCTAATGGCTGGATCCGGGGAGCCAACGGAGTTTTCTTCTGCTCATCATTTCAGACACTGTGGAGTATTGGCACTCACCGAAAATCCTGGCTCTCTCACCCGTCCTCCAATACCCCCATCCCACTGCCCCAGACTATGTGGAGGCTGATACGGGGCGCAACACCTAAAAAGTTAACATGGGTTCTCTCTCCTAGAAAAGGAAGTCTAGGATCCTGTGTGGTATTACAAGGTCATTAGCATTTATTTTTAAATGTAGTAGTAATAATAACGTTAACAACTAATAGTCATGGCAACTAGCACTGGCATTTGTAAAGCACTTTCCTACAAGGCACCTGGGACTACATAGGCCCATGTGGGGGTCTCTGGCATCAATTTCTATCCTTATTCCACTTCCTAAAGGAGTAACCTTACCTGTGCCAGTTCACAACTACAGATTCTCGTATATAAAGTGGGAACAGGAATTCCTACTACAGGGGTTTATCTATGATGCTTTTTGATAATCAGTGATATGAAGGGAAATCAAACATGCAAAAGACATCTCCTCCCCCAATGTCATGTAAAATGTCTTTGCTTTTGTTAAGAGGACATTAGTTCATTGTGACCGCATTGCTTCTTTCAACGGATCTGAAGCTCGGATGGGCAGTTTTACATGCCTTTAAGTCATTTATAAAAATGGAAAATGAATAATTTTATGTAGATTTAATTTTATGTAGATTTAAAAACTTCTGTAGATTTAAAAATGGGAGGAACGTAAACTCCATGAGGGCAGGGACTTCGTCTGTCTTTTTTACCCTGCATCCTGGTGCCTGGCAGAGGACTGGCATGAGTGTTTCTGGACAAGCCAGCTCACTTCTCTGAACTTCAGTTTTCACATAAATGAAATGGGGACCAGATTTCCTACTCCAGAGGGCTGGCGAATAATAAGGGCTCAATAAATACGGTTTGAATAAATAGATACGCAATCTAGGAATAGAGGATGGATAACAATGTGGATATTAGGCACCAGTGTGCTGGCAAATTGACTTTCCAAAAGAAACTGAAGTCCTGATTTGTAGAGATTGCCAGTTTTCCTGGTGTAAATACTCCCACCACTGCCGATCTCATGCTACCAATAAGGGGTCATAGAACACTGAGCTGGGAAGAGATGTGCTCAATCAGCTCCCGTGAGCTGGGGCCCTCCCGCTCCACATACCTTTGGCTTGGGGGTGACATGGTTGGGAATCAGTATTCCATTTCCTGTTTGTTTTCAGGAAGCTTCTCCCACTGAGTGGAAAGGTTTGGGGACTTCCAGATTGCTTGAGATTACACAATTCTAATTCTCCAGCCAATGTCATGACATTTCCCTTTATTTTGGCAGAGGGGAGAGAAGGGTATCAGGTGCCAGGTAATGAGTGTGGATGGAAGATCTGGTGGGCCCATTGGTTGACCATTAGCTGTGACCATCAGCTGTGACCATCCTGCAGAGAAAGTGCATCCTTTTACTCTTCACTGCTGTCACAGTCCTGGGAAGCCCTCCTTTTCCCCTCTCTTGATGTCCACAGTGATTAACCCAGGCACTTTCCAGTGGGCCATGCCAGGTGGCACCTTTGCAATTCTTGATATTTTCTAAGCTTTACGAAGGCCCCAGGTTTGTGTTTTCTCCCCAAGATTCATTTCCTACCAGTTAGAGCTACTATTTCCCATCCTCTCTTGCAAAATTGCAACGAGTAGCATCAGCACATCTTTGTACAGTAAGCGATTATATTTGGAATGCTTATTTTTGAGAGCTGGTGAAGATGACGAAAAATTTTACACCACACAGAAAGACTGACAATAAATTTAGCAGTGGCAAATGGAACCACTGTTCTGTTTTCCTCTCAGTAAATAAATAAACCTGCAAAACCTGTACTCCGATAGCAGAGCGTCACATCCATGGCGCCTGTCGATTAACAATGAAAACGTCTTTGTGAAACGATACATTTAGAAGAGTCCCAGGGCTCGCACCAGAAGCTGACACTAAAGGTTTATTTTAATGGAGCACAAATCAGAGTGAACGATGGGAAAAGAGTTCTGTTTCCAGAAGATGCCACTTGTTTCTACTCCCAGGGAAAAGTCTTCTAAGCTTGACCAAATCTGCAAGTTGAGCCAATTCCACTGTGGCTGCATTGCCCACCTGAAGACTCCAGGCCCACCGGGAGCCCACAGAGGGTTTGGGAGCTGGTGCAGAGTCAGGACCAGAAATTACGTTCTTGAGTGATTTGCAATATAATGAGGTGTTCCCCAGGGCCTTGTATTTCTTTCACACCACTTAACACTGATGTTTGTGTTGGGCCATATTTAGATGGAAATTTGGAAGGAAAGCACACAGCACTTATGTGAATTGGGACCCTATTTCTAGTCCAGGGATTATATCTATTTAACAACAGCAGCACATAGATTAATACATATTAAGCACATTAGAAGAAAAACAAGAAAAACTTTAGAGGGAGATGAAGGAGAAGAGGAGATACAGGGGAGGAAGAGAAAAGTGTGGGAAGAGTAAGAAGAGAAGGAAGAAAGATTGATGTTAGAAAGTTTTGCTGCCCTTTGTAAATGTGTGATTGCACATGCTGTTCCCTTGTCTTATAATGCCATTCCTCCTTTTCTTTACCTGGCTAACTCCAACTCAACTTTGGACCTCAGCCTAAGTGTTATTTTCTCAGGGAAACCTTCCATAAACCCCAAGACTGGGCCAGGTCCCCATGTCATGTGGTCTGACAAAGCCCTCTTCTTTTCTCTGTAGGATACATCACGATTGTGATAATTATAATGATATCCTGGTGTATGTGATTCTTTCTTACACCACCGTCTCCCCCACAGACCGAAAGTTCTGAACTAGTGAGATTCCAAAAGCCTGGGGCCGTACCTGGCTCAGAACAAGGTCTTCAAGACATCCATTGAGTAGGTGAATGATGAATGGATGTATATTGATGATAAAAATGTATTTTCTTATCTGAACCTTGCTGGTTTTGCATAGCTCTGTCCACCTGTAAGCACCTCATTAGCCTTGTGAGAGAAACGGGAAAGGAGTTCAATGCCCCCAGCTTTACAGGGCTGTTTCTCGGGTCCTAAGAGGGTCATTGACTTGTCAAGAAGGGTCACCAACAGATCTGAGGCAGAGTTGGACAGGATCCAGTCCCAACACTGGATTCCTCCTACAGTCCCCACCACGCGGTGGACAGGCCACTCGCAGAGGAGGAAGGGGAGGGCTGAGCGTTTGGGGAAAGAGCTGGAAGAATCATCATGACAGAAAAGATTTGCTCCTGCCTCCTTCTCCTTTCTTCTTGCATTAAGGACATGAGTCGCCTGAACACGCAAACACAAATGGCAACGTGATGAGGCATCACTTTTTCCGGGGCTGTGACTAACTCCTCAGGGGAGCAGGAGAAGCTGTCCCTCTGAGTTAGCCCTTGAAGAGTCCCTCAAATCTCTGGCTGCAGGGAAGCCCTGACAATCAACCCTGGGCTTCCACTGTGAGCTGTGATCATTCATTCATGTGTTCATTCCACACATGCTTTTCAAGGGTCCACCATGTGCCAGGCATTGTGTTGGGAGTGGTATGTGTGGATCTGAGCGAGGCTTGGAGGGTGACCAGCTGTCCCAGGTGCCCCAGGATGGGGGACTTTCTCTGTGCAAACTGAGACAGTTGGTCACCCTCCTTTTTCTGTGAGCTTAGGATGCAGTGTAACTTACCGTGCAGTGTAGTTCTCAAGAACCGCTTACATAAAGGCCACCTGGAAGTATTTGCTAACATGCGAATTCCTAGGCCCCACTTTACACCAGTGATTTAGGCCCCTCTGGGACCAGGTCTAGGAACTTGCATTTGATGAACCCACCTCCCGAGTTTTTATTTTGCATACTGAAGTTTGAGAACAGCTGAGTTAGTGTTTAAGGGCATGGGATTTGCAGTCACTCAGACCTCGGTTCAAATCCCACGCTGCCACCGAAGACCTCTATAAGAATTTCCACAAATGGCATACTCAGTATGGGCTTTGGTTTCCTTATTTATAAAATGGGTCTGATAATGCTATCTTCATACTGTTCTTGAATGGATTAGATTAAAAAATGCATTAAAGCCTTAGGACAATACCTGGAATAGAGTTAATTGTACAGTGAGTTGTCATTAACAAGACTGAGGCTGTTGCCCTGGTAGTTGGAGTCACAGGTTTTTGGGACTGTTCTATCCTTTTGGATGCAATAAGCAAAAGCAAGATTTGGTCAGCCTCATTTTAGAAATGTGCGTGCGGGCCGGCCCGTGGCTTGGTGGTTGAGTGCACGCGCTCCGCTGCTGGCGGCCTGGGTTTGGATCCCGGGCGCGCACCGACGCACCGCTTCTCTGGCCATGCTGAGGCCGCGTCTCACAAACAGCAACTAGAAGGATGTGCAGCTATGACATACAACTATCTACTGGGGCTTTGGGGGAAAAAAATAAATAAATAAAATTATAATAAAAAAATAATAAAAGAAATGTGCGTGCGTTACCTCTTCCGTTCTTTCATTTTTCCGAATGCACCAAGAGCTTCTTCCCGCTCCCAGAAGAGGTCACGCTCTTTCACACATCTGGACCCTCCTTCATGCTGTTCTTTGTGTCTGCGCTGTTGTTCTCTCCCGAGCCTGATGAACTGTTATTCCTTCTTCAAAACCCAGCTCGAGTATTTCCTCTTTTGGGAAGCTGTCTCCGTTTTCCCTCTTCTTGACTACTTCCTTTCCCTGCTTATGCAACTTAGGCACACACAAATAATGAAATAAAGGATATATGATATCTTCCCCAACTAACATGAGCTCTATCTTACTCATCCATGTTGGGATTGCAAATTAGGGCCCATGGCCAAATCCAGTTTGCTTTGTGTATTTATAAATAAAGTTTTAATGGAACACAGTCACCCCCACTTGTTCGTGTATGATCTAGGGCTGTTTTCACACTACGACGGCAGAGTTGAGCAGTTGCGACAGAGATCTTACGGTCCACAGAGCCTAAAATGTTTATTTTCTGGATCTTTACAGAAGATGTCTGTGGATCTCTGACCTATATAATGGCCTTGGAGCCCAGCATATGGTACACCATGTAGTAGATGCTCAGTAAATACTTTGAATAAATGGATCAATACACCAGCAGATACAATATGAATCAATAACTGTTGCTGGCAGTACAGACTGTCTTCTCTAAAGGCATTCTTCTCTAGCCCACGGAGAGTTCCAGTCACGCCTGTGTGTGGCCCCCTCTGCCTCACTTCACAGAACGGCAGCGAGTACTCAGGCCAAAGGGCTGTTAAGAAGCCTTAGCTACTTTTACCCGTTTCCTTTCCCCTATTTCATTTTCTAAGCAAATGTCAAGACAGAACTGGTATCAGGCATCCAGAAGTCTTTCCCAGGCTTGCCCACCAGCTCCTGCCTTCCTGATGTGCCCGGCCTGGGAAGGGCGAGATGCGCTATGAGGACAGCTATAGTGACTGCTGACTCCACCTCTACAGACTTCTCCCTTCTGTTAGATCATTCTAGTTATTCTAGAATGTCTAGGACAATTCTGTATACAGAGTGGACAATCTACCCACTCCTGATGACTAAGGAGTAGCAAATCCTCAGGAGATGGTGAGAGGGTGGGGTTACAAGTCATTTTCAACTGAAAATGCAATAGAAACTCCATTCCAGAGATGAGACAGTATGCGGCACTTCCAGAAGAATCTCTTTGCAGCCACTAACATGCATTTGGGTCAGTCCAGAAGTGCACGTGGTACCGTCCTCTTGCAGCCGCTCAGAGACCTGGGCCTGAGCTCAGACGGATGAGCCAGAAGCAGAAAACCCAGTCTCCTGTTAAGGTCTGGGTAAGGGCCAGACAGGAGAAGAGTGGGATGGGGGGATGATTACATGGTCTTGGAATCATCTTAAATATAGAAAAGTCAATCCTGCTAAAAAGCCAGACTCTCCGTCTGAGTTACCATGAATTTCTTTGGATGCTGAGATTTCTACAGGGAAGAAAAAAGCAATGACTGAGCAAAGGAACGCATGGAAGAAAGGCCTGTGGCTAACGGTGCCAGACAGAATTCGGAGCCAGTTTTCATTTTGAGATGATCAGATTGCTCGTGTTGGAGACACCACAGCCGTGGAGGGTGGAGAGCAACAGCAAGTCGGAGCTGGGCCAGACGTGAGGAATCCTCTTCTCTAAGCCCCTGGTTTTCACCTGAGGACACAGAGACCCAGAGACTTGAAAGAATTTTCATCATACCTCAGCGACAGCCCTGGGCTTGGAGCCCAGAAGGCCTGCGCCAGACACAGCATATTGACTTATTTGTTTGCTTGCTTTTTTTTGCCATGGTGCTACTCACACAGACTTTCAAAGACTCATCCCAAGTTAGAGAATGTTCTAGAAAATGTAAATTTTGTGCCAGGCCTATGGAGAAAATAGGAGGTGTATTGTTGGAGGTGATGGGGAAAAAAAGGCAGGGGGCTTATGAGCAGTGTAAAGAAAATGCTTTATAGGTGAGGACAACCTTAACTTGTCTTATGCAGTCAACCAAAAATCTATTAAATACTGAGTCTTGGTCTTCTGCATTAGTTGCAGCAAGGCCCAAAGAAACCATGGTGTACAGCTGTTATCCTGTGCAAACTTCCAGCGCACAGGTGTCAATGGCACACAGACCTTCACTCAAGAGCTGACTCTGCCACGAATTAGTTCTAGGAACATGAGCAAGTTCCATAGCATCACTGAGCCTTCACTCCTCTTCTACAAAGCAGGAACAATGAGAGCACTCACCCAATATGTTCATCATGAGGATTCGGTGAGATAATATGTGGAGACACTTAGCACAAGGAGCACCTGCTTGCTCCTCTCATCATTTCAATACTTCTTTTCTTAGCTGAGTGACCAGGCCCCACTTAGCCCTCTCTTTTGGCCCATCACAATCCCTCAAGGGAACTCCTACCTCAGGGCCCCAAGCTGTAATGGGTTGAATACCATCTGTTTACCCAAAATTCGTGTCCACCTGGAACCTGAGAGTGGGAACTTATTTGGAAGTAGGGTCTTTGCAGACATAATTCATTTAGGGTCTGGAGATAAGGTCATACTCAATAAGGATGGGCCCTCTATCCAATGAGAGTGTCCTTATAAGAAGAGGAGAGGACACAGAGAGACACGCACACAGGGAAGGAGGCCACGTGAAGATGGAGGCAGAGACCGGAGTGATGCAGCCACAAGCCAAAGAATGCCAGTAGTACTAGAAGCTGGAAGAGGCAGGGAAGGATTCTCCCCTACAGCCTTCAGAGGGAGCATTGCCTCTAATGCTGACATCATCTCTTGTTTTAAGGCACCAAGCTTGTGATAATTTGTCATGAAGCCCTAGGAAACTAATCTGCAAGTCAAACCCTGACTTTGTCACCCAGTGCCCCATCCACACATAAGCCTTGTAGATTCTAAGCACGTGGTGAGTACCCATTTTTTCAGGCTGGCATGCCGAGGCCCCGCGTAATGAAGTAATGGAAAGGCCTACCTATCCTTGAAAAACTTGTAGGCCCAGATGGTAGCAAAGTTTTGTTAAAAGAAAAAAAAAATGCTAAACTAGAAATGCCAGAGAAAAATGAAGCAACCAAATTGCATAGCTGTTTCTACCTTTCCCTGAAGGTATGGCCAGCATTTCATAGGGAGCTCAGTGGCATTTTGTGGCAATGTTTTACAAGTTTGTTTTGGCAGCACTCGTGTCCTTTCCTTTCTTACGTGGCTCTTAGGCCTCTGGGCTGCTTCTGTGCTGTTCTGTCTCCATCTAGCACAGGCCCCAGCCCCTTAGCCTGCTTTCCTTTCTTCTCCGGGGCTGCCACTGCCAACTCGACGTCTTGGGGTCCCACATGCCCTCAGTCTGGCGGCCTCCTTCTTCATTGCCCTAGAAAAAGGTAGTTAAATTTCATTGTTTAAAGGGTTTCTGTGTTCATCACTATGGGAAGACCGGAGAAGAACAAAGAGAAAATAGTTCTAATAGCTAGCATTTATCGCATGCTTATAACAGGCCCAGCGTTTACATCTGTAGTCTCACTCTATCCTCACAAGAGTCACACAGGCAGATGCTATTGTTATTATTATATTGTCATCATCTTAAAGTTCAAGATCATGAGTCTGGAGGACGTTAAGAAAGTTGGCGAAGTTCACACTACTGTTAATAATGGAAGAGGGACTTGGACTTTCTTCTAATGACTCAGAGCTCAGGTCAGTAAGCAAGGTCCTGCTTAGGCCTTTATTAAGGTCATGTTTGGTCTCCTACCTAGGGTTTTGACTTAGTTTCTGAGATATTAACTTAGACGGTGTTATAGACTGAATGTTTATGTCCCCCGAAAATTCATATGTTGAAATTCTAATGCCCAGTGCATTGGTATTAGGAGGTGGGACCTTTGGCAGGTGATTAGGTCATGAGGGTGCAGCTGTCATGAGTGGGATTAGTGCTGTCATAAAAGAGACCCCAGAGAGCTCCCCAACCCCTTCTGCCATGTGAGGACACAGTGAGAAGACGGCTCTCTATGAGCCAGCAAGCAGGTCCTCGCCAGACATGGAATATGCCACCACCTTGATCTTACACTTCCCAGCCTCCAGAACTGTGAGAAATAAATGTTTATTGTTTAAGCCACTCAGTCTGTGGTATTTTTGTTATAGCAGCCCGAGGGACTAAAACAAATGACAATGACTAAGAAGAACTTCTCTTGTATTTTTGAGGGTGATTTTACTCCAGCATCTCAGCTCCTTCTCTGAAAAGCTGATCAGCATGAAATACTTATCACCAACTAGAATCTATTCGGCAGGACTTTTGTTTGGGAGCCATCTCTGAGGACTTGCAGACTGAGAGGAAATGTTTTCCAGGGCCTTTCTCACAGTGGGAGCCATTTTGTTGGCTGGTTATTTCCTGAAGTCATTGCAGGTAATAGGTGTTCCTTGAAAAAAAAAAATGTTTCAATGAGCAAATACTTTCAGAAAACCCTGAGACAAAGGCTTCAAGACTGCTAGATGTTAGAACTTTATGTTTGCTGTTGTACTATGGGGACCTCTAAGATGGGGCTATAATATGCATCCATTATTTGATAACAGAACCCCCTTTTCATGGAAGGTGTCCGAATTTGGGCTTCCACGGAATACACTTTGGGAAATACTTCCTTAGTTCCTTCCCTTACTTTAAGCATTTTCTTTTCTGTGACCCAGGGAGGCGTGTCCACTACATATTTCCTGGGAGTCCATTATTTTCGAAGCCTGATCTATGTAAATATCAAATCACTTATAAGACATGGCAGGCCTTCCCGGTGATGAAATCTGCAATGACTTCATCTTTTCCATAATCACCCAAATGAGTCCTGAGGTGTGGGCCTTTGGCTGCTGGAAAATAGAAAACAGAGTCAAGCCTGGCCCTATCTCAAATTGTATGTGACAGCTCCCACTCAGTTTCAGTGACAAAAAAATGTGTTGAGCTAAAAATATTCTAAACAGATGTAAATCTAGGAGATGTGACGGCAACACACCCATATTTGCCATTTGTTCTACTTCAAGTGTCTCCCAATGCACAGTCGCCACAACTCTAGGCAACCTCAGTGTCCTATACAAACAACTTGTTTGTGTAAGTGCACTTCTGACTCACCTGCAGATGGGTTGATGGAGAATACCTCTGCATCAGACAAGCGCAATGGCTCCTGGCAGCCCCAGAGTGGAGGCAGAAATAAATTCCATTGCAGAAGAGGTGTTAGTTCCTCTTATGCAATTGCTTGTGCATTTGTCTCTTTCCTCCAGTATTGCATACTATTATCAAGAGCTTGACGCTATCCTATGACCAGAAGACACACTACCTGCAAGATTCTGTGGGACAAGTGGGCTTCACCTTGATCTGGCAATGGTGGAACCAGCAGCCCATGGGCAATGGTGGAATCTCCTTTCCATGCAAAACAGTGGCATGTGGGACTCTCTTGGGGGTTAGAGTCTTGCTTGGAAGCTGAATCCTTGTAAGAAGTCTCTCAGCTGATCTACAGGAGAAGAAAACTAATACCCTTCTTTTACAGAATGACAATAAAAACAATTCCTATAGTTCATTGGATACATCCTAAATGCTAAGCATGGTAGCCAATAGTAGCTACTTTTATTTATTGGCCTCTGTCATCAAGCTCCAAGCAATATGCACTTCAGTGAATTGGGACGTGTTTGCGTTTTGATGGAGCCAATATGAGATTTCTCATGTCCTCTTTTCATCTTGGGATCTTCTAGGAATGAAAGTATGTGTGAAATTTGACTTGAAAAAGCTGAATTATTCTGATTCCAAGTTTTCCTGAGAATTGTTCTTCATGTGGTCAGCTTCCTTGGAAAAAGCAAGGGGCCACCATGAACTTACAATCCTTCCCAAATGGACGTGATATTTGGGTTGAGGGTTGGGAGCTGGCAAATAGAATTGGGATAAGTGGCTGACCGAGACACAAGTCCTTAGAGGAGACACTCTGATCATTCTTTAGGAGATCCTGAGTCTTAAGCCCCGTCAGAGCCGATGCAAAGCCAGACTCTCAAACAGTCTACTAGGTTCCACTGGGGAAGCTCAGACTTGGAAGTCAGGCATGAAAGAATTTGATTTCTGGCTCTGTCACTTACAAGGTTGACCTCACTCCTGCAACCCTCCATTTCATCATCTTTAAAATGTGGATGATTGTGCCTAGATAGAGTAGGTGTGAGGTCATGGTGACACACTACGTGTAAAGTGCTTAGCACATAGCTTCCATTGCTGATGACAGTGGTAAGACTCGCTGGGAGAATTATTAACCTGTCTTTTATGTCCTGATTGAGTCCATGGTCCTTCCTGTCTTGGAGTGTCAAAAGCTTTGCCTGGAAGAGTGGCAATATCTCAGACTGGATCAGCCCCAGCAAGGACTCAGCCACACTGCATTTTCTGAGCTAGGCCTGGACCTGTGACTCACACAGCCTTCTCCATGTGGACACCACAGCAAATCACTTTTCCCATTATGAACAAGCAGACACGCTCCAGTGTGGTGATGGAAAGTAATTATGAGCGTAAATCATCTAACCAGACACAGATTCCACCAGGTTTAACCCCTGGTGTCTTTTTTACACAGTAATCACACACTGTCCTATGGCAGCCCACTGAGGGAGAACCATGATGGGGAATTATGCGATCCTTCCACCCATGGAACCACAGACTGGGGTTCAGACAGAGGCACGGCCCATCTAGCTTTACTTTGGGCTCTGGTGACACCAGGAACATGGATAAATGTTCTGCCTTAAGCATGGGGTGTTCCAGATCCAGAAACAAATGTCTTGCAGGCCGTGGTGTCCTTTTTCCAGGCCAAACTCGGAGGTTTCCATTCTGACGTGATCTGTCCGCAGTATCATTACTGCTCACAGTGCTCACATCCCCTGCCCGTGACACCTGCAGCTCAAAGCCCAGCAGTCTAGGCTACGGTCTGGACAGGCTAATGGGACTCTGGTTATACTATGCCTACCTTGTGATTGCTCTTCATACCACTACAACCACTACTACTACTGATAGTATGACTCGTTACCCTTTACTCTGTGCCAAGCACCAAGCTAACCACTTTCACATATATTTTCTCATTTAATCCCTTTGAGACCATACCAATATTATTCCCACTTCCTAGGTAAATAGACTGAGACTCAATGAGGTTAAGATAACACTGCCAAGGTCATACCACTAATACACAGCCAAACCGGAGTGTGAATCCCGTTCACGTGGCTCCTGAGTTCAAGCTTACCACCGCTCGATACCAACCGTCCTCTGAGCTAAGAGGTCCATGTTACAAGCATCAGGGTAGTAGAACTGACTTTATTATAATAGTACCTAGGAAATCTACTCAAAGCCATTCATTGATACTTAAAAAGAAATAAGATGGAGATTGTACCAATGAATAAAGAAATTAAGCAATCTTGGTATAGTCGGAGAATCCTGATATTTGTTGCAATTAAATTTTTAAATGAGGAATAATATACCTATCACAAAGTACATAAAGTGCTCTCATCTTAAGTATACGTCTTTATGATATGGGTTACCTATGTAGCTGCCACTGAGAACAAGTCAGAAAGCATTTCCAGCTCTCCAGAAGGCTCCTGTGCTCCTCCCCAGTTTAGTCTCCTTCCCCCCACCCAATATTCGTATTTCCATCATCATGAATTAGTTTTGCCTGTTTTTCAACTTTCTATAAATGGAATTATACAAAATGTACTCTTTTGTGTCTGGTTTCTTTCACTCAACAAAATATCTGTGAGATTCTTCTGGACTAATTTGAAATGGACAGTACTGTTGTACTTTGTAGTAGTTTGTTCTTTTCAACTGCTATATAGTATTCCATTGTAGAGAAACTACATCTATTTATATTTTGACTAAGATGAATAAATCATCTAGAAACAGTCTTGTGTATGTCTTTTTTGGACATATGCACCCATTTTTAGTGGGTAATATTCCTAGGGATAGAATTCTTGGATTACAGGGTAGACGTGTGCTTAGATTTAGTAGAAACCACAAACAAATTTCCAAAGTAGCTTTCCTATGTTATATTCTCACCATTTTAATGTCTGAGAGTTCCTTTTACATCCTTGCGCACAGTTGGTAATGTCCTGCTGTTTATTTCTGTTGAGCCTATGTGCTTTTTCCACTTTATAAAATAAAGCCTAAATTGTGTCTATGAAATGAATCACACGGCATTTAACGCTTTTTTTTTTTTTTTGAGAAAAAATTTACAAACAAAGCAAGCTGGTATTACAGGTCTGTCCCTGAGGAGGCGTGAGGTGGGGGGATAGGAAATGAAGAAAACAGACTGTAAAGAAAAGGACTTTCTAATCAGGAGGGAACTTAGATGAACAGAGTCATTACAGAAAGCCTGCAACCAAAGTTTTATTTCATGCATGCATAATTCTGGGTTTATTACAGCCCCTGAATCATATTTTATAAAGAGACAAGTTCAATGACTGATCCTTTGCCATATACTTAATGAGCTGATGCATATACCCCAATTTACCCAAGTCATCAGATGGCAAATGTTTTATTTAGCCTGAAACATTAAATATTCATTGAGCCACTCTGTGGTTTACTCATTTATTCATTCCTTCATTCATTCACAAAACAAACATGTATTAAGTATCCAGAGTGTGCCAGGCACTGTGTTCAGCCTGAGGACATGACACCAGGTAAAACCAGTATCTAGGTGCTGTCTGGAAAGACATGATATTAAATCAGCAAATATAATATGGCTTGCGATGTTAAATGACAGGGGTAGGCTGTATTCTATTATTCATTTGTTCAATAAGCACACCTAATGAATGATTCCTGTGCAGACACATTGCTTGTGTTCTGTACACTGTGGCTGAGAAAGAGGCACAGCCTCTTTAGCTGCTGCTGAAAGCTTGTAGTCCAGGAGGTAAGGGGCGGGAGGTCTCAATGCTGTGGTCAGAGGTGGCTGCAGTATGGCATGAAGAGTTATGAGGGTGGAGATGACAGGTGTTGGGGTTAGGCCCCCATTCCAGAGACCCCTTGTCAGGAACAACGAGGTGGCGTGTGCTGCTCCTGGGATCCGTCCCACACTCTCGAAGGCTTGTCAAACCACAAGAACTGGATATGAGTTCATGAAAAGGCTGGGCAGGGAAACACTCCTATGCTAACCACGCTGTGTGCCACGGATCAGACTCACCATTTACATAGGTGGGCCCATTTATTTTACATCCTACCCCATCCCGGGCAGTGTAATTAACATTTCGTTAATGTAGAAACTGAGACTCAATCCGTTTTAACACATGCTGATGAATTCGAATGTAGGGAACTCAGGCTTTCCATACTGGGCACTTTTTTTTACAACGTCTAGGATCTTTGCACTTTTGAAAATCATTTTTAATGATTTTCATATTAAAGTCATCACAGTAGCAATAGGGTGTCCAGTTGAAATATTTAGGAAATCTTTCCTTACAGTGATGATGGTGGTGTGATCATAATGAATATAACATCACTTAGAGTGCCAGGAATTGCACAAACCCTGACCATAATCCATTCTTATCCCATTTTACAGATGAGTAAACAGAGGTTTGGAGAAGAACTTTGAGCAAAGTCATCTTATAGGCTAGGCGACAAGTAAGAAAGGTGAAATCTGAGCTCAGTCTGACACCAGAGCCCCCTGTTCTGAAGCCACTAGGCTCTATTACCTTCCTAAGAGAAAGAAAGCAAATTTGAAATAGACAAATTCATAATTCACATCAATTGTTTCGTGTATTGCAGGGTGATGAAATTATTTACCATATTCTCGATACTTGAAAACTCACAGGCTTCTTTCAGATTTAGGTAAGGTACAAAGGCACATTTCAACCCAACTCTCCCTTAAACCCCTCACATTCCAGAATAATGAGGTTGTCTCTATTTTGTGTGATGTCAGGACTTCCCTGCTGGGCTGTGTCCACTCTGATGAGGCCCCTTTGTCCTGGGAATCAAATGACTCAGTCTCTTTAGACAAGCTGGGCAGAGAGCCCTGGCTCTCACGTGGCCACTGGACACGCTAAGTCAGAGAGCCAGGAGACCCCAACTCCATCCCCATTTCTACAGCGGGCGGGTGGTGTTCTCTGTAAATGGGGAATAAACACCTTTCGGAAGTATTTCGATATCGAGCAGTCACAGCCTTGGTGTTAAATGTGCCCCTTCTTTCAAAGTGATCGCCGTTGTCCTTTTTTTCAGCTGACTGTGTATCTACTTGCATCACCCTGTAAAGAATGCTGCTGACCTCCTCTGGTTTGGTATCTTCAGCAGAGAATGGTGACTTCTCTCGAATATTAAACTTTCTCTGTTTTTTCCAGAAGTGACATGAGGTTACTAAAAATAAACATCTGCTTAGAAAGGCTAGGAACTTTCAGATGTTAAAACATATCTTTCATTTTTTTTCTACAGTTCTTTTTTTTTTCTCTCACTGATAATTTGAGCACCACCCCCTCTGGGATTAGAAATCGACTCTGTTCAAGGCTTTCTGAGTATCTCGTGATCTAAGTTCTAATAGGCAATGTGCCACTCGGAGGGAGCAAGTCCAGAGAAAAGGACAGGCTCTTTGATAACTCTCAGCCTCTCCACTTCCTCGTCTTTGTGGTGTGCATCCAAGAACTGGCTTCTGGGAGCTGCCACACTGAGAGACAAAATGCAGACCAAACAAATAATCCATTTCCAAGGTTTGCTTACAGAAAGAGGGACTATTTATGAAACATATATTGTTCAGTTTCAGGGGAAAATCATGTAATCATTGAAAGGGAAAAAGCATGGAAAGTGCTTTATTTTGCATAAAAATCCCCTTGCTCTATGATTTATGTGGCTGAGATTTTCAGGCAGGGGGAGAACGGGTTTTAGGATCCCTCCAAAGGAAGGTGGAATTTAAAACGCAGAGAGAATGGCCGGTCACAACAAAACCTTGGCATTTATTAACCTGGCTTGGGGTGGGGCTGGGGGTGTCAAGGACAAAATAGAAAGATAAAAATGTATTTTGCTTTGGGGGGATCTTAGAGAACAAAGATTGACCGGAGGCTCTAGGCAGCATTACTACAGCAGACAAATCGTTTCCTGCAATTAAAATCTGAGGACTCAGCTAGGTTCTGCTGAACTTATGTAGGGTGTGTGGGTTATCGGCATTGATTTAATTTACCAGTTACCTAGATGCTGAAAGGAGCTGCCTTTTCCCCTCTCTGGTTGAGAATGCTTCACTATAGTCAGCTGGTGTGTATGAAATGCCCTCTGGGCATATCTACCACTTGAAAGATACAGTCTCCTAGAATATCAGGGCTAGGAGAAAACTAGCAAGTCTCTTAGTCCAAACATCTTCTCAGTGCTTGAATTCTCATGACCACATCCTAGAAAAGATGTTGATAATTTTCTGCTTCAACTCTTTCAGAGATGGGGAGATAGCAGCGCCTTCTATTGTCAGATAACTGTGGTTGTGATCTCTTATGTTGAACTGAAATTTGGGTCTCTTCTAATTCTAGTTTTGCTCCTTCTTCTGCCCAAAGATTGCACATTAGATTGAACCCCTCTGCCCATCAGTGATGAAGTGCGTGCCAGTTGGGGCCAGCCTCATCAGAATTCACATCACGGCTCTGTCCCTGCCTGGACGTAGGATTTTAAACAAATCACATCCTCATTTGAAATATGAAGATACTAACTACTATCTATATCAGTCAGGGTGAACTTTGTCTCGCTGCAGTAACAAACAGCTCTCAAGTCTCAGTAGCTTTAAATAGCTAAGGTTTCATTTTTGCTCATGTTCTTTGTAATCTGGCCAAGGGCAGCCTTTGACCCACGTCGTCGTCTTCACTCAGCGACCCAGCTGGTGGGTCTCTGTTAATGTGTACTTCCACCCAGAAATTATATGTATCATTTGCTGTCACACTTCATTGGCCAAAGAAGGTAACATGGCTCTGCCTGATTTTAAAGTGCAATCTGGGGCCGGCCCTGTGGCGTAGCAGTTAAGTGTGTGCACTCCGCTGCTGGTGGCCCACGGTTTGGATCCTGGGCCTGCACCGACACACCGCTTGTCAAGCCATGCTGTGGCGGCGTCCCACATAAAGTGGAGGAAGATCAGCACGGATGTTAGCCCAGGGCCAGTCTTCCTCAGCAAAAAGAGGAGGATTGGCATGGATGTTAGCTCAGGGCTGATCTTCCTCACAAAAAATAAATAAATAAATAAAATGGTTTCTCTTTAAAAAAAGTAAATAAATAAAGTGCAATCTTACCATGTCCCTAGAAGGTTGAAAGCCAGAAAAATTTGGTGAACATAGTGAGCCCAGGCTTGCTCCGCAGACTTAAAGACTTAAGGCATGTGATACGTGTTTTACAGAATGCCGGGCACCTGCTAGGTTTTATTCTTCAGTAGTTGGCAGATCATTGAAGGTGCTCCCTGGGTTAGACATTCTTAGCTCCTCCCACTGTTCCTCATGCTACATCATCTTACATCTTTTTACCATCCTGGCTTGTGTCCTCTAAAAATGCTACCTCAGTGCCCCTCTGAATGTTGGTCCACCAGAAACAAACACCTTATTCCAGCTGGGTAAAGAACTCAGGAGAAGAACAAAACAACCTCCTCCCTTTTTGTAGATAACGCATCCTAAAATCTTACTCTTTTTTATCTTTTTTGGCAATCACGGTACACTGTTGAATTTATTGTCAGTTACACACCCTTCGTCTCTTCTATCTATTTCCCTGTGAAGCCGTTTCTCTCTAATCCCATACTTTTGTCATTAGCTCTTGAGTCACAAAGAAGTTTCACATTGTTCCCCATTAAATAGCATCTGTTCGATTTGGCTCGTCCTTCAGACCTAGTTTTAATTACTTCAGATCAAGAGCTTTCTCACTGAACTTTCACACAAACACTCTGGAATAGGAGAGGTGTAAAAACATCTGACCCAACTAGAAATTCCAACAAATGGCCAAGCGTTGGAAACAATCACCTCACCATTTTGGAGGACATCTCTTTAATTTATTTTTAACAGCTTTATTGAGATACAATTAATGTACAATAAACTGCATATATGTAAAGTGTACAATTTGATGTTTTGACATTTGTGTACACCTGTTAAACCATGACCACAATTAAGACACTGAGCATATCCATCGCCCACCCAAAATGTCCTTGGGCCCCTTTCTGATCCTTCCTTCTTGCCTAGGAGACATTTTTAAACCACTCTTTCTATTTTATTGGTATCTGTAGAACCTAGCATGGTGCTGAACACAAGTCAGATGATTAGGACATATTCTTTGAAGTATGGAAGTGATGTCCAGAATACCTGAATGCTCACCATGCCCAAACATATTCACTTGAGGTTGGTCCTTATGTAGAGGTTGCCATTTGATGCCACATGTCTCACCCATCAGGCCACAGATGATTAGACAAGTGAAGGGTCCCATATCCAAACATGGCCAGGCTATGGATGAACCAGGGGCCTGTGGGGTAGCCTGCTGTGAGAGCTCTGCCTAGATAAGACAACAGTGCCTAACTGAACCAATCCAGTCCTCTTTGGGGAAACGTATGTCATCAGAATCAGCACGTGCAGAAGTGGGACACACATGTTATCATTCTATAGGGCTTTCATCCAATCCGACATATATATCCAGGCCCTTAAACAAGTCTTTACTGAGTGCTTACTATGCATCAGGCATTATTCTTCACACTGGGTATTTAGCACTGAAAAATCTGATGAGAGCCTGGGATAATAGTCTATTAATGTAGATCGAAAGTAAGATGATGCAGAGACGAACCAGGAAGAGGAGGAAAAAAAGAGGTCAAAAGTAAAGAGGAGGAAAGACCTGATCATTTGGGGAAACTCCAGATGCGCCTTCCAAGTGAACCCTCTCAGCTTGATTCTCCTGGTGCATTTTTGATTTGCTTTCGTTTGGGCAAAGAAAATGTTATCTAATGTCCTCTTTCCACTTGAACTCTTCCTGCCCGTGCAGCAATCGGAGCACATGTTCTAGCGATGTGTCTGGAAAACAAACTCTCATCAATTAATTACTAACTGTCGTCTGGAGCTCCGGGGTGGTGTCTTGGACACCGAGGGCGTAATCCTGAAATGATGAAGCATCTCTGCTTCTTTTGCATCAACCAAAGTAACTGAGCTTTGCCTACTGTCACAGTGGGACTAACCTCATGCAAGGACTGTCTTCTCAGTGAGAGACCAAAGGGAACATGATTTGGAGAAATCCAAATTCTAGCGACCCACGCTGCACAAGCCCTGCATTATTCAGCTTTGAGTGCTAATGTATGATGCATGCTATTACCATCAAACGTGTGTTGCAAATAATTCATGCTTGGAACTTTTAAAAGATATATTATTAACATTACCACCAGCAGAATTGGACTGAGGAAATTCTTGGAATTTGATGGACATGATCGCTCCAGTGTTCAAGATTCTCTTTAGGTGTTTAAGCGTTTGAGTCTCTGTAAGGAGAGACAACGTAATAAGGTAAAATTTGTTTCCTTAACATCAAATATGCCTTATTTCTTTCTTTCCATTTCATTGAAAAGCATTTGGAAAACCTTTTGAATCACTATTTGAAATAGGCGGCAATCCTGTTTGCAAATAACACTTTGGTGAAGCCAGAATGGTTTTGAAATCAGAAACAAAACAACAACTCTTCGCTGCCTAGTTGGAAACTTTGGGCACATGTGTATAATGCGTGATCCATTATATAAATTATCAAAGATATTTTTGTTTAGTCATCACATGCTTCAAAAGATTCACTAACCCCAGAACATCCTGTTCATAGAACCCTAGTATTAACTTGATGAATGGGATGGTGTCTTCTGAGATGACACTGCTTAATTTCCTGTAGCTATTGTAAAGTTTAAGTTCATTAGAGCTTTCGGCTCAGCAGTAAGCACTCTTTCATGGAAGGTACAAGCGGCAATGATAAATCGACCTCGTAATGTGATCACGGTAATACAAAGTACAGTACTATATTTACTTTTCATTTCTTGATGACCAGTTAAGAAAATACCCCAATTAATCGGAGAGTTGTCAGGTGATCTTTGCCCTAGGGCTGTGTCAAATTCATCCAGCAAGGGCAGAGCTGGCTTGCTTATTTTCGTGGACTTATAGTCCTGTTTCAAGGAGGAAATCCGATTTGTTCCTGCTTCAGTTTTCCAGCAGACTGTTGGAGAATGAAGCCTTTGGCAAGAGCCATCTATTACAGATGGTTTTCTGGAAAAGAATATCTGTAAGTTGCTCTTGAAATGTGTCCATTTGCCTTGGTCTTTCTCAAAGTGCCCTGAAAGATCTTCTTTAGGCAAGAGACCCTGGCACAGCCATTGCTAAGCTGATTCTTTATTTCGAAATAAAATACGAGCAGGATAAACAAAAGCCACATGCAGTCATTCTGCTGGGGCTCATAAAAAACTTTTTAGTATTTAATAAACAATTATAAGATTTGCCTGTAGTGGTAGCTATCACTTTTAGAAAACAAAAAAGCTATTAATTTCATGTCTTATGGTGAATATTCCTGGAAGGCAGTAAAAATGCCTTATTCTTTTTAGAAACATTTATTGAGTCCCTACTGTATTTCAGACACAGTGCTGGGGAAACAAAGATTAATAAAATAATGTCCTCATTCTTGAGGAAGCCTCCTACAGTCCACTGGGGATGCAAGGCTCATCAACATTCATGATACAATTGTAAGGGAGCCTACCTGTGACTAAGTGAGTTGGGAAAAGCATAACCAAGATGGAGTTCTATGTATGGGTTCCGCAAGCAAGTTATGGTGTTCACCAGGTGAGGAAAAACGGAAAGGGCATTGGGCAAAGAGAACAGGAGGTTCAAAGGTGCAACAGAAATAGTGTGGCAAATTCAGGGATCCATGCAGAACTCTATGTTATGGAAATAGAAGACTTGACAAGGAAGGGCAAGAGTGTGGGGTCTACCTGGGGAGCCATGCAGAAGTGTGGGAGGATCTGTGCAGGGGAATTATGTGATCCATTTTGGGATTGAAGACCATCATCGTGGCAGAGGGTGGGGAGTGTGTACATACAGTAGTGTAGGTGAGGGGGCCAGCTGGGAGGCTGCTGTGGGAGAAGAGAGGAGAATTGGTGAGGGCTGAGTGCACCAGTAAGCCACTGAGGTAGAGACGAAGAGTAGGACCCAGCAGTAGAGTCACTCATTTACTCTAGTTAACATACTTTTTTTTGTTTCAGGCATCCTACTGGGCCCTAGGGACACAAAACAAATGAGACACAGTCTTTGTCATTATTTATCTGTCCTCAGCTTACACATCGCTTCTTGTGGGGCCCAACCGGCCTTACTACATATGCCAGAGGCCTTGCTAAGGGTCTCCACAGCACATTATCATCCCCCCATCTCTATTTCTCATTGTACTTTATTACAATGGGGTATTTAATTCAATGTCTTCCCTTCCTGCATATAATATTCATTAGGACAGGAACTGCTGTGTTTGTCTGGTTGACCATTGTTTCCACCAAGCACACCATAGGCACTCAGTAAATATTGGTTGAATGAATGCCTGAATAAAAGAGCTCACCAAATGATAGAAAGCGACAGATAGGTTAAAAGTTAGTAAGTGTGACAGTCTCATGAGCATGCTGAGAGAAGTTTAGACAGGCATGGTGAGAGCAAGCAATTCTTCTCCAGGCAGAGTGGTCAACAAAGACTTTGTGACTGAGACAACTCTAGAGCTGAGTCATGAGTTATTCACTTGGTGAATCCATCCTTGGCTAAGGGTCTTCCTCACGTAGGGCATGTTCCTTCTTAATCTGGAGAAAATTATGACTTCTTCCTACACGGAAGCATCAGAGAAGCTGCCCCAACTAAGGACGTCATAAAAGCATCCCCAGGAGGGAGCTTTGTGTAAGAAGTCTCAGCTGTCTCCCACCTTCGCTGTCCACAGGGAGAAGTTTGCAGTTTCTTGGGCAATGGTACGCCAGAATGTGGAGGCTGGGAAGGGTGAGGTGGGAGGGGGAAGTGAGTGAAATGGAAACACATTTGCTGGCAGCCAGAAACACCCCTGAGCTGCCCACAGAGGCAGCCTCTGCCTCTGAGTGTCCGGCATTTCTTTTCTCTCCTCCTCTGTCTCTGGTATATAGTGAGGCCTCAAGAAGAAGGGCTATCTACATGTTGATTCAAGCTAGAAATATTAAACTTAAATCACAGACTCACGAATTGTTAGAAATTAAAGGAAATTTTAACATCTTATATTGAGTTGTTTGCCTTCTTAAATAAAATTATAGGTATGTTCCCCAAATAGAATATGGATGAAGGAGGAGGTGATCTGGGTTGAGGAGGTGAGTAGGGAGTGTGACAGAGATCCACTGATGTTTACTCCTCTCCATCTTTCAGGTTTCAGCTTCTATCGTTTTTCCTTCTGGAAATCTTCTCTGACTCCCCCAGAGCTGGATCAGGAGATCATCCTAGAGGATCTGACACTTCTGTGAAGTATATCATAATAGTCTGCTTACTTTCCATATCCACCACCACCCTCGACTGGAATATAATCCCCATAAAGATAGCACTGCATGCCTTCATTCATTTAAGGAACATACTGAAATTCATGAGCCGTTCAGTGAGCCAGGCTCTAGGAATATCATGTTCGTCAAGAATGACATGATTCATGCCCTCAAGAAGCTTAGCCTCTGCAAATTTTATCATGTCCGTCATTTTATACTTTAGTCAAGCACTCATAATCGGAGCCCTCTGCATATCTGTTGAATGAACCAATCGAGTAGCAATAAAAAGAGTCTGGGATTAATATTGTTATTTATTGCTCTGCAAATACATTTTCTAAAACTGGACCACAGCCGCATTGAGAATAGCCTGTACTGCTTGTCAGAGTCCGGATAAATAATTCAATCTGTCTCTGCTCAGATGATTTATCAATGGGAAAAGAAGCTTTAAAAACATTTGCTTTGGGGAGTTGGGGCTAGTCCTTTAAACAGAGGCACTGGCAGAGTAAAGGGTCTGCTCAGTTTACCACCAGCAAAGAGGGTACAGTCACTGCAATTTTTTGTCCTCTACAGGACTGATCAGAAAGAACTCCCTGCATTTTTTGAGAATATCAGCTCAAAATATTGGCCTGTTATGGCACACACTAATTATCTCCTGCCCCGAGATGCCTGCCTTAACAGATGCTGAGATGTTTGGGGGAGCAATGTACCCAGTCCCATGCAAGACGTTGTCTGTCCCAGAGGTTTTATGGGGTCACGGTTCTGGCCAGTCATATGGAAGTGGCCGTCTTCTCGGGGTCTGGGAAGGCATTTCTTTTCCCGACAAATGGAAAAGACACAGCTATGGCAGCCACGTTTTCTCCTATCTCCCGTCATCCTGTCTTAAGTGAGGATGTGATTCAGCAGCCAATTTGAAGCCATGAGGCAAAGGCCAAGGGAAATGCAGAGATGGGCCTTGTTCTCGTTCACTACTAGATCCAGGTTTCTCCACGTCAGCACCATTGACATTTAGGGGCCATATAGTTCTTTGTGGGAGGCTGTCCTCTTCATTGTGGAATGATTAGCAGCATCCCTCGCCTTTACCCTGTAGATGCCAGTAGCATTTAGTGACAATCACAAAGGAGTCTCCCAGCCCCGGTGGCCTAGTGGTTAAGTTCAGCATGCTCCACATGGGCTATCCAGGTTCCGTTTCTGGGCGTGGACTTACACCACTTGTCTGTCAGTGCCCATGCTGTTGTGGTGGCTCACATACAAAAAGAGGAAGATTTGTGGCGGATGTGAGCTCATGGTGAACCTTCTTCAGCCAGAAAAATATGTGTCTTCCAGTTGTCACAACTGCAGATGTATCCACACATTGCCAAATGCCCTCTGGGAGGCAAAATCATCCCCAATTGAGAACCACTGTATTAATGTAATGCCAGAAACTCCCTACCACTGGATTTCGTGCAACAGAAATAAACTAAATCCTTATGTATTTAAGCCTCTAGAGTCAGGTTTTCTATTACTTGCAGATAAAAGCATTCCTCACAATGTGTCCACATGGTTGGTAGAGAAGCACTATTTCACTATTACCATGACGGGGCATGGAATAACGGTGCGTTCCACCCACTGACTATCTGGGCTTTTACCTCTCTTCAAAGGCTACCTCCAAGATGACCCCAGCTCTCCTCTACATCTTATGTATTCTATTCTTATCTATGTAACAACTTAGGACAGTGCCTGGTTCTCAGCAGCTTAAACTAGTTAGTGGCTAAGCGGACTGAATCTAGAGTTGGGCTGCTTGGGTTCGAATTCTGACTCTTAGAAGCTGAGGAAAGTATCTCAGCTTCTCTGAGCCTCATTTCTCTCATGTGTAAAACAGGGATAATACGGTATCTGCCTCCAAGTCTGTTAAAAGGATTAAATATGTTTCTCTAAGTAGCGCATACATTTCTAAAAGCGAGATGATACAAAGATGGTGGCATAGTATAGTTGGGTTCTTCCTATAGTGTTAACCAAGGAAGAGAAACCGGGTTGAAGATTGGAAGTAGTGAAGTATAAGGTACCTCTGGGCCCTCTACTTTCATGGAAGATGTCTCCATTTCTAGTGAAAAGGGTGTTGAATTCAGTGGAATTGGTACTCTAAATTTTGTGCCGCAAACATCAAACCACAGGTTTATGCTTTCTATTTTATTTCCAAAATATTTTGGCTTTGTCACATCGCTACAACACAGAAAAATTGGTAAATGCCTCTGAAGGTCATCAACTGCATCCTGCAGCTTCCAGAGGGAATATCTTTCTGTAGCACATGGCTATCCGTTATGTGTATAAAGACATTCCTGAAGCTGAGACCCTCGTAGACAATCCTCTCATTGATTTCTGCCTCGTGCTGTGAGGAAGCTCTTCCTTCCATGTAACTCACATTTCTCACAGAGCCCTGGAAGACCATGTTCTTTGGAGCTGTCCTTTTAGAAAACAAATCACAGCCCAAGAGAGTTGAGTGCCTCAAAGTCACATTTAGGATGTCAGATATATTGGGATCTTCAGGAAACAATTTGTTTTGTTTGTAAGCTTCATATTCTACTCTCAACCCAGTGTCTCCATCTTCATTAACAGATGCCCAGGATGTACTCTTTCAAAATATGATACAGCCCACAATGAAAGATTCCTGCAGGGATAATACAAACCATTGGTCATATCTCAAAGACGTACAGTCTTTAAGAGGAGCAGAGCGGTTTTTCTCATCTTTCTCTTTTCCTGGCTACAGAAATCAGAGTGGAATCTCTAATAGCTGAAGTTTGTAATAGTTACAACTTGGGCCCTGCCGTCATTTTGGTATGGTGTAAGCATTAAGAATGGGATTTCTTAATTTGGATTATTGATCAGTGTGTTCGCTCAGGCAGCCATTCTCGCCCTCACACAGGCAGTAAATCTCGGCTGACAAGGACTCACATTTTGAAAAATATTAACAAAGTGTGGAGCTTCAAATACAGTCATAGACTTTCTCTCTCAAGCTGGGAACTGTCTTCCTAAGACATTCATCATGAAGTAAAGTAAAAACCATCATTTAAGACACCAGAATAGGAGTGGATAATCTCCAAGGTGATAGGCCCTGCTGTGATGGTCTTCTAGGACAGTGCTTCACAAATTTAATGTGCACACGAATCACCTGGGAATCTTGTTAAAATGCAGACTTGGGTTCAGTAGTTCTGGAATGCTGCATTTCTAGCAACTCTCAAGTGTTGTTGACACTGCTGATCCATGGCGGACCCTTTGAGTAAGGTTCTAGCACTTATTAGGTTTTAAGGAGACCAACTACAGGCATGATTCCGCCATTGAGCATATTAGTTCCCTCCAAATCCTACAAACTCTCCATTCTCTAAGTGGCAAATTGGGACGACCACATCCTGTGCTAGAATGTTCTTATGTAGTGTGATCCAGTGAGAAGGTTATCATCATCTCAGGGGAAGCTGGCAGTGGCAATTGCAGACACTTGGCCAACTGTTCTAAGAGGTTAACCAAAGCATGACCTCTATGAAGTGAGATCTCAAAGCAGACCTACAAGGGCTCAAGAAATAAATGATAAAACAATAGAAGCAGATGAAAAATGACATGGCCCAACTCAGGAAGGCTGTGAAAAAGAATTACAAAACCATCACAGAAATGAAGATCTTTGGAAGCCACATAGAAAGCCACTAAAGGGAGAATCTCTGACAAATAATTAGGGACACAAAGGAAGACTTGAGACAAGTGACTAAAATTAAATTAAAGAAGGGCAAGAGTTAAAACGGATTTAAGATAAAATAATAACAATGGAAGACAGTGAAAGAGATTTGACATAACTGATGTATGTTATGAATATACACCACTGATATACCTAAACTAAGCTAAAATAATGAGAAAAACATTTAAAAGAGAGAGAAAAGATATATTCAATGATACAATTCAAGAATGTTTTCCTGAAATAAAATAATATGTGATTTTAGGGAGTTAAAGGAGATTAAAGAGTTTTAAGGAGTTAAAAGAGATTAGAAATAAAATAGATGAAACATAGCACAATTGTTATGCCTAAAACAAGGACCCAACAGCATAAACAAAGTAGAGACAACCATTTGAAGATGTAATTTGAGAGAACATAATAAGCCCCAGGAAAAACTGACGGAAATTAATCTATACCAGACATATCCTCACATAGTTCTCAAGTTGCAAAGAAAAAGTGGGAATCTTATGTCAATCCAGTTAGGTTATGTATAAGGAGAAAAACATCAGACTGATTTCAGACCTCACGTCAGTGATAATTCAATACTGGAAGACAGTGGATCAGTGTATAAAACAGCCTCAAGGAAAGAAACCGGGACACCTAAAATTATAACCAGTCAAATTATCATACAAATATAAAGGCAATGGACAGATATTTCCTATCATGCAAGAACTCAAGAAATGTAGTTCTCTTCCATTGGATTTGAAAGTGTCTCTTCATTTGGACACTGGGACAGAGATAATCTAGTTGTTTCATACAATTTTTAACATATATATGACTGTTTCTACCACAGAAAGGTGGAATTTCTGACAGGGATGGCCATCTCTGTCAAGACGGAAGGGACCAAAGCACATAGGTATGACTGCAGTTGTAGTCAGAGGTGTCCTATGCGAGCCACATGCCATGGGTGTTACTGCCTCCCTTTCTTGGATCTGGTTTAGTTTAGTGGGTCAATTAATTGTTAATCACTGAGTCTCTACTTCCTGCTGCTGAGACTGGCAACTGGCCACAGCTGGCTGTAGAACAAAAGGATATGTTTCAAGCCCAGCCTCAACATCCTTCTTCTTTTTACTCATCCTCGTCAAAACCCACTTCATCCCACCCTACACATTCAGACTGAGCATCCTGAATCCTCCCCACATTCATTCAGCAAATATTTATTTGTGCCGATCTTGATCAGGTATTGTGCTTAGCACAGATAAGAACATGGCAGTAAAAAAGAGAGACACCATCCCTGACATCATAAAGCTTAAGTTTAGAGAGGGGGTGAGAGATGTTGATCAAGTAACTGCATGCTTATTTAATTAACTAATATAGTGATGGTAAGTGAGGTGGAAGCAGAAGTCATGGTATTAAGGGAATACACAGAAGGGTGCCATCCAGCCATTCAGAAGGATCATGGAAATTTCCCAGGAGGAAGTGGGGTTGATGTTGAGGCTGGAAGGTTGTGTAAGATGGGTAGGAGTTGGTTCTCTGAAGAACACAGAGAGTATTTTCCAGGAACAAAGGTAGCATGTACGACACTCTAAAGTTGGGCAGGAGTGTAGGCAACTTGAACAACTAATCGATGGTCTAAGGTGTCATAAGCAAGGGTGGGTGGAAGGCATTAGAGGATGCTAAAAAAGGAGTTGGTGTCAGACCGTGCGTGGCCTTTAATGTCTTGGTGAGGAGTTGACGCCAATGACTTGGGCAAATATATTACAGGCATTTCTTCATGATGAGATAACAAGACGGGTCTGGGACTCCTCAAAGAAGTTATTGCAACAGCCTTCTGGCTGGCCTCCCTGCCTCCATCCTCTCTCTTAAGATTCCAGTCCAACAAATAATTCTTAACAAATTATGCTGCTGCTCAGAACCGGTCAAGGGCTGCGTGTTGCCAACAGGATAGTCTAGACCCCATCCTCTGGTAATCGAGCTCTCCACGACCCAGTCAACCTTTCTTATTCTGCTTTATTTTTTCTCCCCAACATTCACAGGTCACTCAAGCCAGACATATGCATATACCAAGCATGGTCTTGGTTTGTTCGTAATTGCCTTTGCCGAGTTGCCAGACAGCTTTACCTTTCTTTGAGTTTCAAAACTCCAGCAAGTGCCAAGGCAACAGCATCTGGTAGAAAGATCCTGGGCTTTAGTATCAGGCAGAAATTGATTCAAATTCTGTCTTGCTATTTACTAGCTGTGTAACCTTTGGCAAGACCCTTAATCTTGACGTGCTTCCATTTCCCCATTATTATAAGGGTTTAGTAATTATTGTAACTATATATCATAGATTTTGTGAGAATTAAATAAGATTTCTCCTTCTCTCTGTCTCTCTAGACATACACACACACATATACATAAATATCATATATCATATATCTCAAACCTGTTACTGGATGTTTCAATGACAGTAGTTACTATTTGTTTTACTATTACTGCTGTTGGTGTCACAGCCATTGCTACTACTACTTCTATTACTACTACAACTGCTACCACTGGTATTTTTCAAGTCCTATAGTCCCTGTTAAACTTTCTCAGGTCATCAAATTTCACAAGAAATTCCCTCCATCTAAAGATATTATTGTTTAAACTATTCACTCACCATCATTTACACATTATCATTTATATTGTTAGTTCCATATCCTGTTTAAGAATGTAAACAACTGTTGTTTTTCTTAGCTGGGCATTGTGAATGTGACAACAGTCTAATCTACAAGCTGATGTTAAACACCAAATGGTAGGTAGACTCATTCAACCATCAGCGCATGGAAGCTTTTTACTTAATTATTGGTAAGACAAGAATTTCAAACCAGGCCTTCCCACTTAATTTCTCATGTGTGTCTTGACTTTGGAAGTTGCTAATCCTTGATGAGTTTCCATATCTTCATCTCCTATCTGTGTAGTAACTAGTGGCCTCTCCTTCATCCCCTTGCTCTCACTTGGGTTCTTGATTGGATAAGCGTTGGTACCAACATCTCAGAAGACTTTTGATTTAGTGTCACATCACCCTGGTGCTATGGCTGCTCCTTGTTTCCTCCTTTCTTTTACCAACTTAATCATTGTTCATTGTGATAAGAACTTTCTCAGCTCATTCTATACTTCCATTGAGTATATATGACCTCCATTCATACTTCCATCCATGCATCCACAAATATTGAGTGAGGTTCTTTTATATGCCAGGCCCTGTGCTATGCACCAGAGATGTAGAAATAAATGAATCCAATACCATTCTTGCTCTTACGGACCTTACAGGGCTTACAGTATGTGGAAGACCCTTCACAGCCTTCATTGATCATAATTTCATGGGCTTCCTTTTTTCTGTTGAAAGATCAATAATAGCACCTTCCAGGGTGTGTCTTCTTAGTGATTGAGCATCCAATATCCTGGGCTGGCTTTTGGGTTCCCACTACTTCTACTTTCCTTTCTTAGCACTCTTCCAATGTAATTAATTGCTTAAAGTTCATTTCCCTCAGACCACGTTCCAGAGGTTAGGGAACTAGTGTGACTTGCCCACCATTCTATGCCCAGCACCTTGAACACCACCAGGCATATAGAAGGTGCACAATAAATACTTGTTCAATGATTATGTAAGTCTGCCAGCATAGCTGTCCCCTTCGTCCAAACAGAGAGCCCTTGATCCCTTAACGCAGTGTTCAGAAATTTAGGGATCAACCTGGACTCAGACGCTAGGTTGAATCAAGTTGAATCCCACTTTCACCACTTGTGAGATAAATGACCTTGGGAAAGTTGCTTAACCTCCCCTAGGCTCTGTTTGATCAAATACAAATGGAGATAACAACTGTACCAAGCTCATGGGGTGGTTGTAAGGATTTAAATAAATACTCAATAAAGAACGCCTAGTAAGCACTTTGCGTAGTGCTTTGCTCATAGTAAACAATATGTGTCGCCTTACTATTATTGACCCTTTTCTTTGACATTTGTGATAGGGTATCTGGGCAGGGCTGGGGTTGCACACTTTAATTTTAGGAAGAGATAACTACTTGGCTCATCCTCTTCCTCCTCCTCCACCTGATGCCCTGGTGATGATTGAGGGAGATGCTTACATCTGCCATGTGAGCTACTGAGATCTATTTCTCCCCAGACATTTTTGGAGCGTTTCTTCCTCAAAGGAGAGAAACTGTGATGCATGTTGTTCTGTTCCATGTATGTCTTTCTTGGTGAGCCACTCATTCCATAGAGATGAATCATCGATGACTTCAAGTACCCCAGAATATCCTTCGTGTGTAACATACAGCTGCGAAGGACCTCATGTTGGGGGAAGCATACCATGCAGGCACAGATGGAAAACACAGGCTGACGCATTGCCCAGGACTGTGGGCAGAGACCCTGATGGTTTTCCAGAATTTTCCATGATATGGGCTCTTTTCAGACTCCAGAGCAGTAGATCTTAACTTCACTTGGGGTGACGGGGATCTATTACAAACTCCTTTGGAAATCTGATATAAAATCTGAAATATTGACCATCTTCATAACTAACCAATCAGATCTGACTAATCAGAATGAACTCGTGCTCTAAACAACTGGTACAATGATATTAGTTCATGCCAACTGAATACCAATCCCACACTTTGCAAACAATTTTACGGGATTCATGGACCCCTGCTTCTCACCTATTAATTTCAGTAACAAGCATTATTTCTTAAGTACATACTCTCTGCCCAGGCCCAGCAATGCCCTGGAGTTACTGCAATGGATACTCTCCACTTGGTCCCTCAAGCTTACACTGTGGTTGAGGAAACAGATGTTACACCAATAATCACATCAATTCCTACATAATTAGAATTGTGGTGAGTGCTATGTTGAGCAGGAGAAGAGGCTGTAAGCACAAAAAACAGATGGGCCTTATCCAGTTTGGAGACTTGAGGTGAACGTGGAGCACATTATGAAAAACTCACTTAAAGAAGCTACACTGAAGCTCATCCCCAAAGGAAGAGTAGGAGTCAGGCAGGTGAACATGGGAGAAGAATATGCCTAAGAGATTGTAGGCAAGGAGACCTTGAAGGTGTGGAGGAGCAAAGATAATGCTGGTGACTTTGGAGCACAAGTGAAAGGCAGTCAGTGGCGAGAAATAAGGCTGGAGAAGTAGGCAGAGCAGATCTGCCATAGCTGAGCAGGCCACCTTGAGGAGTATGGAGAACTTACTAAAGTCCGGTTAGTAACTAGAAAAGGTCTGGACTCATAATCAGTCATCACTGTTGATTCTCTGGGCCACATTTAGCTGCTGAATCTCACAACCAACCTATCAAAAATGTTCTAGGTAGCTGAGGTCAGAGACACACCTTCCTAGTGCCAGATGATTCATCCATCCATCAGATTTATCCATCCATCCATCCATCCATCCATCCATCCATCCATCCATCCACCCACCCATCCATCCGTGCATTCATTTATTCATATGCATTTATTCATATTCACCAAGTATTTGTTCAATTCTCCAGGAACAGCATTATGCCAGTTGCTGAGGTAACCTGGCAAATAGCACACTACTCCTGACTTGAAAATGCTTACAGTCAAATAAGAGAAATATAAATAGGAAAGGAACTCTGGGCTGGGATAACGGTAAGCATTAAGTATTAAGAAAACACAAAGGAATGGGGCACACCTCAGAGAAGGCTTTCTAGAAGAAGTGAAGTCTAAGCTGAGACATGAAGATTGAAGAGGGTGTGGGACAAAAATGTGACAGGAAGTGCAAAAGCCAGAAGACGGAGACAGTGATGTTTGAGAAGAAGTGACTCATTTCAGGGTGGCTGGATGAGAGGATGGGATGGGGTGAAATTGTGAGAGATGCAATTGAAGAGGTAATAGGGGTCAGGTCCTGCACTTTATGCAAAGATCAATGGATAACCATTAAAGATTTTGCTTTATTTTGCTCTGATATTTTTGTTTGTATTTTTTTTGATGGTTGGTTGGTTGGTTGGTTGGTTGGTTGGTTTTTAGTAGAGACAGTATGTGAGCAAGGAGGAATACAGTTTGATAAATTCTGCACCTGGTCACAGGCTATTTGACAAAAACATGTTTTCTGGAGACATATAGATGATGGAATCAAAGAAATAAACACTAATTGAGCATCTACTGCGTGCAAGGCACTTAACCTAAATTGGCTACTTTGAATTCCCCCCCCCTCTGAGAAGAGATTGTGTTGCCCAGCATCCAGCTGGAAAACCAGGGCCCAAGGGGAAGAGGCTCTCGCGAGACCACACAGCTTGTGAAGTGCAGAGCCGGGGCACAGACCCAGGGCTGTCTGATTATGCCGCCTTTCCATTACACTATGCTATCACTCCATTTCTCCCCAAACTGATCATTTCCAATTGTGTGGACTGGTGATTTCCAAGACTGCCTTGAGGACACCCTAAATTATCCAATTATCCCAGGGGAGGATATAACGTTGCCAAACTTTCTCTCAAGTCAAGTTAGTCTTAAATGGTTTAAATTGGAAGAAGAAGGTCTTACATGTAAAGTATCTAAAATGTAATGAGTGTTTATTATTTACGGAGCTGTGTGCTAAATGCTTTAGCTCCTTTGCTCGGTGGGTACCATTATGGTCTCCATTTTGTGGAGGAAGGAATGGAGCCTTAGAAAAAGTAACTTGTCCATGTGTGCTAAGTGGTGGAGCTGTCGTTTGAACCCAGGTAGTCTGACCCTATAAGCTCCACTTTTAACCATGTGACTGCACCACAGCTACACACATCCACACATCACACAAGGCCCACTTCCACCCGAAGGAACTCTTAGGATGAAAGTGGAGGTGGCTTGTAAAAGCGAGCAATACACGCAGAACCTCCAAGTTGGGAAGCAGTGAAGTACACGCATGCTCAGTGGATCCCAGAAAATAGCCTTGGCAAAGCACCTCGAACCACAGCAGTACCAGTGGTGACCTTCAGGCTTCAGCTGCAGCTCCGTCGCTGTCTTTACAGAGGTCGGAACTTTTCTTTCTGTTAAAATGATTTTCCTTTAATCTTTTCTGCAGAAGAAAACGCAGAACAAGCTGTACGGGGTTTGCTTCAATTTGTTGTGAATTTTCTGTGAGCGTGAAGAGCTCTAGTGTCATGCCAAGTGATGGATCTGCCGTCCTCCTTTCTTCTCCCTTTCTTTCTCTCTCTCGTTCTTTCCCCCTGTGTGCAGTTTATGTAGAACATCTGGTTTTAAAAGTGTCGCAATTTTTAAACATATTATAATGCTCATGGGATCAGAGCATCAGCAGCTGTCTATTGCGGTGAACCGCACGTCTGGAAAACATTCCTTGAAACTGAGTTCTTAAATAAACATAAAGCATCTATAGCACACGATGCCCAACAACATCCATTTGTAAACTGAATATTTAGACCAGATGAAGTGCAAACGAGGGCTTTCTTGGTCTGACTGTCAAAGCGGGAAGGGAAGCTTAATTTATTTAGCCCCCAATTTCTCTGAAGATCTTGGGCCTTTGAACTAAGTCAGGCATGTGGGGGTCTGCATTAAATACCTGCCTTTGTCTTCTTCCTCTCCCATTTCTTCAAGGGTCTGCTGGTTTTGACTTTAGTCCCGTACCATTTTCTTATCATTGGCCTGTAGTTCATGGAAGTATGTTTTATTTTTCCTGCTTTTTCATATATCAAGAGCTCCATAAAAGCAGATGATACTTGACTTTAGTCTACAGTTACTCCTTTCTCTCTCTTCTCTCTGGCTCCTTAAGTCTCTAGGAGAGAATTCTGTATCTATCCGTGTGTGTGTGTGTGTGTGTGTATTTCCAATGTTTATTGAGGACTTATTTGCTCCAGGCACAATTCTAAGGTCTTTCCATGCATTAAATGAATTAATCCTCCAGATAACTCATGGTGCAGGTACTGTTATTATTACCAGCTTGCAGATGGGCAAACTGGGGCACAGAGAGCTTAAGTAACTTGAAAAAAATCACACAGCTGGTAAATGGTGGTGGATTAACTATCGTATATAATTTAAGCTAGGAAGCGTTTTCCCATGGCATGATCAGGGTTCTATTTGGGGCGTTAGCAGCAGCGAAGAATCATGTTTTTGGTAAACCGAATAAAGATATATAATTGTACAAGTATCTTTATGGGCTCGGTGGTGAGGATATTTGAAGAGCTCTTGACAAAGTTATTTACTTTTTCCATGCAATCATTTGGTCAATGTCCAGGTTGGAAGAAGAATTGTCTCATGAATAACTGAGAAAAAAACCTGTATAAATTACCTAGAAGTGAGTATGGATACTTAATTTTGCTCATTCTTTAAATGGCCTAGCAATAAAACAGGGCAGAAGAAAGAGGGACAAAATCATGATTTTTTTAACCTTTAAGATGAACTTAGATATCTATCACAGTTCAGCTAAAAAAAAAGTGTCTTTGGGCTTGGCAGTATGATTTGAAGTACATTCTGTTCTACATATGATTGGGCTTTATTTACAGTGTGTAGATTTTTATTCCATTTCTTCAGAGTAGACATGGCTCCTGAACAATGAAAAGAGATGTGAACAGTTCTTAAATATGCCCTTTTAATTGCATTTATCATTAATTCCAAAGTGTCATGGGTAGAGCCCCCACTGCATCCAGTGAGTATCTACACCTTTAACCTTTGAGTTCCTTGACCTAAAGTTTAGTGCTGTGGCCTCAATAAGTATATGATCTGACTTGGGCAATGTTTTCCCCTGTTGGGTACAAGGCAACTTGTAAATAAATGGCTTGGAGTATTCGCCCTGGACTCACATCGCCCTATTTAGGGAAACAAGGCATTTCTTTCAAGCTCATATTTCCACCTTGATGTTAATTCTGCAGCAGAAAAGCTCTCACCTCCCTCCCCAGCGTAAAAGGAAAATCTACATTTAAATGGAGACATTGCAGGCAGTCCTGTCCAGGAAAGCTGGTAAACAGGAACCCTGCTGTGATTTAACTGGAAATAAGCTCTGATAAGTTAAAAAAAAAGAAAAAAGGAGAAGAAAAAAGGAACAAGGGAAAGAAATGGCATGTGAAGTGGTCCATGAATTTCTGTTGGGGAAGATGGAAACCCAAACTGAACAAAAACAAAAGGACACTGATTTGGAAAAATTCCAATGAACAGAATGTTTTCTGCCATACGGGTGTTTAACTGTAATAAGGCTATATTCAAGGGACAGAATATGATGGGCTTATCTTTGTATTAAAACAACAACAGAAAGAGAACGAGGGCAGATATGAGGGTGTTTTTTATACTCATATTTCCAAACCTCATAAAATATTAGCAGCTGCATCAGCTATAAAAATTAATGGCTACAGATTCTATTGTGTTACCCTCTTCAATTTCGTTTTATCACCATTCTTTTTTTTTTTCTTCTTCTCTTTCAGTTTTTGTCTTTCTATCTTCCTAAGTTGTTTGGGGTTCCAGTGTTTATGAGCTTTATAAGCTTGATAAGACTTGTAGGGCAGAATTTCTAACAAAAAGAGTTGAACAAAAGCCCGCCTGATTCCTTGCATTAGAGTCTCTATGGCACGTCGGATTATGAGAACAGATTGTGATAACATTGTCAAAAAGGAAAGGAAAAAAATTCTGGCCTTCATTACTGAGTTTGTTGCAAACTCACTTTTTCTTTCTTTCATTCTTTTTTTTTTTTTTCTTTTTTAATAGCAAAGACTAAAACTTCCAATTTCCTCAGGCCTAACCTGGCCTTTTAAAATGTTTTCAGGCCACAGTGAACACCACACTCAATTCTGAATTTGCATTTACCTAATATAATTTTTCCCATCAATTAATCGATCACATTTAAATTCCTAAAAGTATCCATTGAGTAATAACTACCCCCCGGGTGCTGTAAAAAGTTAATTTCTAAACACAAAGGCCACTCTGACTTTCAAAACGCTGAGTTGAGTTTCCCTTGCCAGTCAAAACCAAAAAAAAAAAAAAAAAAGTCTGTGTTTTTTGATGACCATCCTGAAGATTATTCCAGAGAATTATTTCTTTCAAACAATGAAGGAAAACATCAAGGTTTTGAGGCCAGGAAGGTGAATTGAGTGGACTGTCGAGAGCTGGCTCTGGAAGGTTCTACTTCTCCTACCTGGGTTCATCATGGTTGCTACTGTTGCAGGGCATTCCTTTCTTGGGTATAGACTGGCCACCCACCTACACTCATAAAATGACTGGTCAGGTGACCCAGATGACCCAGCATCTGGATATTGGAATTATGCTGTCCAATCGTACAGTGAATCCAATGCTGAATGTACGATAGGTGTACAATAAATAATTAGGGTATCAGGGTGAAACCACCAGGATGGTTTTGGGAATGAGAAGACCTGGGTTAGAGACCCTGCTCTACCACTAACTGGCAAGTCACCTAACTTCTTCCTAGATCATAATGCCTATGTTCAGAGGTTGTTGCCATAAGGCAATTCAATCAGGGAAGTGCTTTGTGAAGCCTGGGGCAGATGGAGGGGTTGTCGTTATTGGGGTAAATGCAGGTGCATTAGGGATGTGTTGTCTGTCCTTTGTTGGCTTTGTTTGACATGAGTGTATCAACTGGACCAATGCTACCATTTCTATTCGTCATCCTGAATTTAGCCTTATAGGCATCCAATGTGTTGTTTCAACCTTAGTTGTAGATAACATAGTAAATAACAGCTCAGTTACTGACCCTCAGGCAGTACAGCCTGGTATTTGTAATAACCAAAGTGACCAAGCGATTAGAAAATGAATTAATTTGGGATCTGTAATAGGTGTTGGCTTGGGCTTTGCACTCGTCCTGCACTGTCATGTTTACATGTCTGTCTCCCTGACAAAATTGAGGACTCCTCAAGGACAGAGACCAAGGCTTAGTCCTCCTTGGATATTCTCTTCTTTTTCCTCCCCACCAAGCACCTAGCACTGGGCCTGGCCATAGTCGGTGCTCAGTAAACGTTTGGTGAATGAATGGACAAACGATGGGAGAAACGTAAAACCAGTGAGGTGGAATCTAATTCCACAGCCTGCAAGTCAAAATCAGACTGCGAATGGAGGTCATTTTCACAGGGATATATCTCAGTGTCAAGTGCAGTTAATCAGAACACAGCAATTTTTTTTTCATAAGCACAAGACAGATTATATATTTTTTCACATGGCCCCTAAATAGCATCCTCTTCAACTAATTTCAAAACCAAATGGGCTTCTTGAAACACCAAATCAAATGCTGATGTGGGTTGGCATGTGGATAATTCACAAAAGCTGAATCTTCTCAGTGATGACAAAATCAGGCATGTCCAAAAGAGTTAGTGGAATTGATTGGGTGTCCTTGTGGCTATAAAATTTCCCCAAATTTTCCTGCAAATCGCTCTAACCAGGATGCCTTGAACTGGACAGCCCCAAACACAATTCTCCACATGGACCCAACTTGAGACTATTACTTAGATGGCAGAATGCACAGCAGAATATGCATTAAAAATTAGTCTGTTTACCAGTTTCATAACCCAATCAATTGAGCACAGTCTAATGTAGAGCTGTGTACGACATTGGCTTCCCTATAATTCTTTGGTCCTGAGTCAAATGCAATCGTAGTATTCTTCATGCAGTTGTAGTTTATTGAGTTGACACAGCCTCTAAGATTGTCCCATTTGGAGGGCTCTGGGGAGGCACAGTCCAGTGGATAGGTTCAGAGCAGGTCTCTGGCCCCAGGCTGCCTGGATGGAAATCTGATCTCTGCTACCTACTCGCTGTGTGACCTTGGACAAGTGACTTAGCATCCCCATGCATCAGCATTGCATCTATAATATTAAGATGATATTAATAGCACCTATCTCAAAGGATTGCTCTAAGGATTGTATGAGCTGATGTAGAAGAAGCACCTAGAATGTTCCCTAGCACACAGTAAACACTATATAAGAGTTTGCTCTTGTATAGTAAGACTACACTGACGATATATTAAGGCTACATTGAAAGCCGCATTTGTATAAAACTATTGAACTTACATTTGCTTTTTGAAAAAAAGAACACACACAAAAAACCTCTTCCACTCAATTGCTTTTAAATCTAAAATTGAGACCTAAACATTGTTGAATGTTTGTCGCAAAGCTGCTTCCCAAAATGACAAATGCTGTTGTTCCCCAGGGTTGTACGATGGTGTTTCAAAGGGTGCACAAAGCCACACACATAACACCTGTGTTTTTTCAAAGGCACAAACAAACACAAAAATCTTACTGTGCCTCTTCTTTTCTTTCTTTCTTTTTTTTTTTTTTGAGGAAGATCAGCCCTGTGCTAACATCTGCCAATCCTCCTCTTTTTTTGCTGAGGAAGATTGGCCCTGGGCTAACATCCATGGCCATCTTCCTCCGCTTTATATGGGACGCCGCCACAGCATGGCTTGCCAAGCGGTGCGTTGGTGCACGCCCGGGACCCGAACCGGGGAAGCCGGGGCGGCTGCAGTGGAGTGTGAACACTTAACTACTTGCGCCACCGGGCTGGCCCCTGTGCCTCTTCTTGGAGGTAAAATTCTATTTGACAATTTGAAGAAAAATAAAGGAATGAAAAACAGCAAACTGATTTTTATATTAAAACAAAAGTAGATATGTTGTCGAAGGAAGTGAAAATTCCGTGAATTTTCAGGCTGCAGGAGCCCTTAAAGAAATCTCACATTTGGATTTCTGCTTCAGGCTCATCCGTCCACTGTACCCCAATACTGGCCTGACAGATGTCCAAGGAGAGTCGTGGGCAGAGGTGCCCAGACAGGAACCCGGCGAAGATTCCCTGGGTCGGTGCTTCTCCAACTCTATGTGAAGAGCTGTTTTTTTGTTTTTAATTTTATCCTTATTTCAAACTAATAGGGTTATAAAATATAACAAAAATGAATTATTAGAAAAAAGAAATAAAAGAATAAGCCATAGAAAATGCAAGCCCCGTTTTTTAAACTATTAGGTTAAGCAGACAAAATTACTGTGTGAAATTGCTATAAATTTCCTAAATGCAGACCTCCACCTCTGTACTTATCTGGTTGTAAACTGGTAAGGAACTGTTTGATGCCCAGGCCACACTTGAGTTGCTGCCCCAGGCGACGCACTGGTGGAATTTTGAGCCTTGCTGAGTGAGGAGTGGAGCTCCGCATGGCCGCGGAGTTCAGGCCTCTCGCTCATTAATTTCATCCTTGTGCAAAATATCAAATCATGTTAGAGCCCAGCAATGAGCTTCTCTGACTCCGTTTTGGCGGCTCGGGCAAGGTGCGGCCTGGACCACTCCCTCAGCAGGATGCACTGGGGTCCTTAACATCCCCAGATCCTGGCCTCAGTTTTACAAATTACTGGATCTGAGTGATACAACTTGCTAACGATATTCCTGTTGGAGGTGAGAAGCCATCAGACAATGGGCAAGGAAGAGAGGGGGTTAATTCTGTGATTTGAGGAGTTCATTTCAGTGCAGTGATCTTGACCTTTCTGAGAAACCATTGGAAGTTGCAGCCCTTCCCACTGGAAAAGTCCAGCGGCCCAGGCTCACATACATGGATATAAATAAAGGGGTTCAGTGATCGTCTGAAACCCATCCAGATGTCTCAGTATACAAACGCCAACTTCAGGGTCAGTGTAGACTATTAACTAACTGGGCATCTATAAACAGCCCTGCCAGGAGGTGTTTCCACCTTCTCCTGATGCTTTTATCTCTATGCTCACTGCAGTCCTTTCTTCCTTCGCACACCCTTTGGCCAGCCTGACTCTTATTCCTGTCCCCACAGCTCCAGCGTGCAAGGGCTTCAGTCTTCGAGGCCCGGAAGGGGCAAAATGTGATTAGCTCAGTCTGCCTTCTCATTGATTGTGGAAGCACACCAGGCCTGCCCAGGACAACCTCTCCCTGGTGGTGCAGCCCCTGATTGACGGGCAGACAGGTGGGTCCTCCCCCCCCCCCCCCCCCCCCCGTTATGAGGTAGTGTCTCCCAGAGCTGACAATTCTGCCCCATCTCAGAGGCGATTTAATGATGGGCTTCAGGTGGGGCTTGGGGAGAGATGGTATTACTAAGACGAGGGCTCAGAGCTGCAATTTCCAAATGCTTGGGGATGTACTTTGAAAGCCAAGAACCATTTCAGAAATGCAGTGGTTTTTAAACCGTATTCACCTGGCCAGGATGTCGCAACTCAGGATGCTGAGCTGAACACGGTTAGAACATCGACTTGGGCTGAGGAGACGGTATAATGGACCTGCTAGTTGCCTTCCTAAGATCTATGGCTCTATGTGTCTTTCCCAGCTGTACCCCGATGTTGCTCAGACACAACACAATATGTAAGAGCTAACACTTGTGCTTGCTAGGAACTGTGTTCTGTCAAAGTGCCTGCCATTTACTAATTTGTCCAATCCACATAACAACCCTGTGAAGTGAGCATATTATTACCTCTATCATACATATGAGGAAACTGAGGCACAGAGAAATCAACAACGTGCCTGAAGCCGTATAGCTAGTAAGTGGCTCAGGCAGAATTTGAATCCTAGTGTTCTGGCTCCAGAGTCCAAGCTATTAATCATTGGAGACACCACACTGCCTTCATGCTATTCCCAGCTGGGAATGTGGGTCTTGATTAGTTTAACATAATCAGAGCAGGGTATTTTCCTGTTAACTGTTGTTGGTCCCTGCCAGACACATGGTCTGAGATGGACCCATCAGATGGAAGAAGGAACTGTAGCCTGCAACGGGGAACAAGGAGGTATGGTGCTCCCTATTGTTGCCCCCTAAGGTAACACAGGCCAATGCTGGTGATAGCAGAGCAGAAAAATGGAAAAAAAATCCAAGTCTTTGTTGACATCCTTGAACACAGAATGGACTCATCCTGTAATCTGCCCTACTTCTGGGCAATATGTGTTATACAAAATAATGGATTTTCCTACAGCTTCAGCTAGTTGTTTTCTACAATTTGTTTCTAAAAGCATTCAAACTGACATAGATGGATCTTAGAGGTCTGTCGGAGCGGGCATTGACTGAAGGCCAGGATGCACACAATGGAATCCCAGCTTAGGTTGAGGATGCCCAGTTACCGTCTAATTCTCAAGTCTTTAGGGAGAGGTTATCTATGTGGCAGGTCCCCAAGCCCCCGGTTGCTCCTCTTGCTTCTTCTTATTACCTGGTGTGTGTGTGTGTGTGTATGTGTGTGCGTGTGTGTGTTGATGTGCACACATGTATGCACATGATGGTGCTCCTTAAAAGGGATGGGGCAAAGAAAAGATGGGAGTTGGGGAATCTACCTCCTGGATCCATTGGGCTTCTATTAGTAGTTCTAGTCCAGGCTGAGTAACTTATCCAGAATCCTACACCTAGTAAATGTCAGAGCCAGGATAACAAACGCAGGAATGTGGCTCCAGGGACCATAGATCAGCCACTACACTTCCTTCTTAGATCAAGTTCCCTAGAAGTAGCGCCTGAGACAGGGTTGATGTGTATGATTTACTGAAGGAGTGCTCTCAAGAAGAATGGAACCATGGAATATAGGACAGGGGAAAGAGCTAAGCAAGGCCTCAGGTGGAGTTTTAGCTTGATCCCAGGAGAAGCTCTGTAGTAAGAATTACACCAAAGAATTGGTGGACCCTTACTTCAAGATAACCCACCACACAGTCAGTCATGGGCTGGCCCCTGGGTGGGGAGGAGGCAGGGTAGATGGTATAACCTCTTTGGCAAGGAGGTTCCAGTTGGCTAAGAAGGGAGCAGCTCTGAGCCCTCAGCCATCAGCACAGCAGCTGGGGGACAGATGCAGTGGCCTCGTAAAGGGGACCTGGATGGAGCACCAACCAATCTACTACAGCTTCTATCATTATATGCTGTTCCTTTGTCTGGAAACCCCTTCCCCAATCTTTCCACCCACTTACAAAGGCACAAACATCTCTTCCATGACTCTTTGTCTCCCACTGTCCTGTGAACTCCTCAAGGATATGGCCTATATCTTATTTCTGTTAACGTCAACATCTCAGAACTGCATACACCCCTTTGACTCTCCCCTGGCCCAGCACCCAGCAGATGCCCGGCACAGAGGAGAGGCTTCAGTAAATGTTTGTGGGATGCATGAATGGAGAAGTGAATGGATTTCATGAATCCACATGCTGCTAATTTGGAATTTGTGATACTTCGGAGACAGGATATTTATTGAGTGAAAGTTTGGAAAAAATACTCTAACTTGGGCTTTTACTGCTTATGTAGTTCATTACTAAGGAATGTAAGTCTCTAATCCTTCTCCCTCACCCCATTACTTTCCACATTTTATAATATGTAGAATAATTACAATGCAAGAAACTGCTTTTCTTTTAAAGAAACAGCCAACCTCTGCTCTAATTAGACCTCTTGGTTAATTTGGAAGAATTTTCTTCAGCCCCTGGACCTCCCTCCCATCCCCTACACCTTAGTCCAAAAAAAGTTTCACAAGACTTGGTTAATGAGAATTTCACTCTCAGTTCAACTTGCATATAATACTTGAGGATGAATTGTAGGACACAGATGATTCCAAAGTAAGTTGGTTCTCTCAGCAAAATGTGAGAAGAACAATTATAATAGAACTTGGTCATTGACTTAAGTTGTCTTCCATTTGAAGATACAAATGTATTCCACTGGATATCCAGAAATTTAGGGCTGGGATCCATTGTGTGCTGGTGAGGATTCTTGTCTGCTCTCTTGTGGAAAGGGTGCTGGAAACTTGGCCAGAGAAGAAGTACGCTTAGTGCAATGTTTCTCAAAAGTTGTCCCTGGACGGCAGCAGCGGCCGCACCTGCCAACTTATTGGAAGTGCACATTCACCGGCCCCATCCCAGACCTCCTGAAGCATGAATTCTGGAATGTGGTCCAGTAACCTGTGTTTGAACAAGCCTTCCAAGTCATTCTGATGCTGCTTAAGTTTGAGAACCACTGGCCTAATGGTTAAGCGTCGGGCAAACCTTGTTTGGAGTCTCATCTGCCATTTTGCAGTTTATGAATAATCTCCCTAACACTCACTCCTCCCATTTGTAAAATGTGGTTGAAATGGTGTTGCTGTGTGAATTCGTGAGTCTACATATGTCAAGCTCTCCATACAGTGCCGGGCACAGATTGCTTTCTCTGTCATTCCTATACTATGGATAAGAGGAAAAGAAACATGGAGAATAGGATACCTCCTAACATTTTCTCTGTGATTGGCTTAGGAGACCAGAGGAGGGGAGTATAGGGAAAGGTTCAAGTCTATGATCCAGGCTAGAGAGAGAAGGGAGAGAGTCCTGAGGACCATTCATCTAGCAAATGTGTACTGAGGCTCCTTCTGGGCCCTTCACAGGGTTAGGGGCTAGAGATCAGAGGTGAACAAGATGGGCATAGGTCCTGCCCTCAGAGGGATTTACAGTTTAGCAGATGGGGTGGGCATTGTGTTTGCTGAAACCAGCATCCTGTAGAGGGTTATCATGGGTGGGGGGCACTTAAGCCATTTCTTTGCAGGAAATATAATAGATCTACAGATTCTGATGAGCAAACACTCAAGCAGAAGACTTCTATGGGTGGATGAGAGGGGATGTGGGTGGTCTGAAGGCACCATCACCTTTCCCTGCCGGGGTCTTGAGGGTGACTTGTGAGGAAAATGTTTCTCCTCTCGTCCTAGCGGCACTACACGCTCCTCTCCCGAACAGTCCCCAGTTCTTCATTCCCAGCCTCTCTCCCAAGCGTTTGACTCAGAGTTCATCCCAAAATATCATGGATATGTCAAAAGTCAGGACATTAGAGGAGAAGGGACACTGAGGATTATGGCGATGATGATGACAACGGTAGCTCCGGCCCACTGAGTGCCACTTCCTGTACCCCAGACGTGGGCTGTGCTTCTATAAGCCACCCATTATTTCATTCTCATCACAATGCCAGGAGGTCAAGCGTATTGGTTTTTTTCCATTTTATAGATGAGAAAACAGGGATTTCCAGAGATTAAACAACTTGCCCTTGGTACAGAGCTGGGGAGTGACCGTTCCATGCAAACCCAAGTTTACATCCTGGGAAACTGAGCCCAGAGCAACCCAGGGCAGGGGTTTTCTCCAGGATTCACAGCTGCCAAGGACCAGAGTGGGGGTGAAGCCCCTAAAACGTGTACTTTCCTTTACAGCAAACCACAATGCAATGACAATTTTGTGGCAGATGGTTAAAGCCCCTCCAAAAAAAGAAAGATTATGAAAGCTACTGGTAACATCGGCTGGAAAGTCCTGGAATTTTAAATTTGTCTTAGCTGATTTGCGCCATCACTGCAGCAGGGTTTATATAGAAAACGTATGGCCCACACTTTGATTACCATGACTCATGGATCCACACAGCCCTCCCTCTGCCCTGTAACAAAAATCCTTTTCTTCCCCGGCTATTTAATATGCAAGGCAGATTGGAACATTAGCAGTGCAAAAGGGTAAATAATCTGGTAATTGATCTGGGATTTGTGGATTTTTACCTCAAATTTCTGTTTATGGTTGAAGGTCGTAAGCTATACAAACCTCTATTGATCAGAGCTCTTTGTTTAAACAGAACCTACTGTATTTATTTGTGCTGCTCCTCCAAAGTCAAACAAAAGGGCAGGATGGAGCTAAACCTCGGCGTGGCACTGTGGCCGTGTGGCCCATTCACTGGGCGTACAGCTGTTTTCAATCTGCCCCGCTCGTCTTTCATATCCATCTGAGATGAAGCAGCCTTCACTTAGCCTGGGAGACAGGCCAGCAAGAGAAGATACAGGCTTAACCCTTCACAGGCAACGTTCCACTCCCTTTGATTCTGAGAAGTGATTCTTGGGCAGCAGGACTTTTCCCTAGAGATGCAGTCTGGGTGCCCAGTGTCACCTGTCTATAATCACCCACACATCTGGAGGAAAGGTACCCCTTCTCCTCCACTCCCATCTCACTCCCCTACACCTGACAGCTCCTCAAAGCCGTATGCCCCTTGAGAGAGATTTAGGAAGGAAAATGGAGTTCTCTGCTGTCTCTGGGTGTTTCAAACTATCCCACCTAGAGGATGGCACAGGATTTACTAAGAGTCAGGCAGGCTAGAGCCTGGGCCTGCAGAATACAGGCAGGTTGCTGTTAATAGGGTCCCCTTTCCAACAGTGGACTTAACTCTCTCCCATTTCTGTCCTTAATGCCAAACTTAGCCCAAGTTTTCTCAACCTTGGCACCGCTGACATTTGGGGCTGAAAAATTCTTTGTTGGGGGAGAGAGGTGTCCTATGCATTGTAGGATACTTAGCAGCACCCGGGCCTCTACCAGATGCAAGCAGCAGCCCCCAGCCCCATTTTGGTGACAACCAAAAATGTCTCCAGGCATTACTTACTATGCCCAGGGGTGGGAGGGGGGTACAGTCTCCCCTAGTCAGAAGCCCTGCCTTGGAGAGATTGCCTGCTGGGTTGTAAATGGCAGAAGCTTTGGAGCAGACAAGCCACTCTTAAACTCTTCTGGCCTCCTGAGAGCTGTTCAACATTGGCCAAATGTCCTTCCCTCTCTGGTCCCAGTTTCCTCTTTAGCAAGGTGCCCGTGGAGGCCCTAACTTTCAGAGCTGTGCTGTGGACCCCATGCAAAGCTGCGTGGTCAGCGCCTCACCCCAGGCCTGGACTGAGGGGCATTTGGCATGGTCTTTACCCTGTCACTGGGAACAAAGCCAGACAGCAGCCCAGAGAACTCAGGAGCCAAGGCAGCTGATGTGAGATCCACTCCAATCAACCACCATCGGGTTTTTAATGTCCTTTGCCAATAGAAACAACTCTTGATTTTTGGAGGGAGCCGTGTGGCTTGGCAGGCAGAATCAGAATAGATTTGCTTTTTCCTTCCATCCATGGCTTCACCGAGATACAGACATCTGCCCTCCCTCTTCAGAGCTGGAGCCGAAGGCAGGCGGCTCGCAAACGCTTGGAAATTAATTGCTCTGAGTAGGTGAATGTGTTAAATAAATTGAAGCCCTTCGTAAAAGAGGGTTATTCTCAGCTTGGCTGTTACATTCTCCTGGCTGTTAAATCTTTGGAAAATAATATATCAGGACTTGGATATAATATGAGTGTCTTCATCGCCAGACTGACCGAGGTTCAAATCCCAGCACGGCTGCTTCAATCGTGGAATGTTCTGAGGCAAAGTTGCTTTATGTTTCAGTGCCCCCCAAACCCCATCAGTAAATGGACAATGATACTGACCTCAGAATACTGCTCTGAAGATAAATAGGCGCCGGATGTGATTCCACCTGTGTGTGTGCAGCACATTCTTGACATTACCCAACAATGGATGACATTAGTATTATTAACATCATTATGATTATCCTTAAGGTGTTTTTTAACTGAGTATCTAATCCATATACAAATTCAAAACAACATTAAGTCCAAAATCCAAACATAAGCATTTTAAGATATTCAATAACAGATCTTGGTCGTATCCAGATGATTTCCTTCTTACTTTGTATTAGGATATTTTGTGTTGTAGGGTCAGTCATATTTGGGAGGAATTTCACTTCTACCTCTTTCAAACTCTAACTTCCCAAACTGAGAGGTATTTCTGAATATGGTGAAGTGCAACCGGGATGAAATGGAAAATGAGGCGAGGATCTTTATGGGCAGAGCAAGCGAGCTGGGACCCTGTGTCTCCTCGTGGCTCCAACGACCTGCATAGAAGCACGGCATTTCGCAGTCTACGACGCGAGCATGTATCTATTTTGTTCACATGCCCCCCATTATTGGGAGGCATGAAGACCTCGATCAGGTCACACTTTCAGAGTGGAAATAGGGCCCTGCGAGTGTGACTCTGAGGTCGGTTCCCTCTCCAGCCTATGTATTCGCCAGCATGAAAGTGGGGGAGCCTCACGTCCTGGGAGGGGGGCTTCTGTTTTTCCCCTTGTCCACGGGTCCTTAAAAAAGCATCTTAGAGGGTGTAAGAAGAGAACATCTTATGGAGAAAGGAGAAAGAAAATCAAGACCCATAGACATTTGTTCTCACAACTTTCTAGCTTCCGTTTTTTTCTTTACTTTCCTCTTCTTCCCAAGCCCCCCTGGACCCCCCATTTCCCCCAACACTCCACATGCCTTGTATTTTTCTTGAAGTTCATGTTTATCTACTTTCACTGAACGAAACAGTTTGCCTTTGGGCCATTTGTGCTAGGAAGCTTCTCTCTTGAAATATGTATTTTTGAGACATATAAAGTTATATATGTAATCTATATGTTAGTCATGAAACTGAATACAAAATGCCTGGAAAAGAATGTCTTCAGAACCATAAACCAATATTGATGACTCTTCCTTCCCAAGGCCCCTCACTTTCCCTTATTGAGTAACCACTGTCATGAATTTTATGTTTATGGGTCTCTGTCTCTTGCTTTTCTTTAGATTTGTACTTCTTATGTAGGTACACCTCAGCTACACATGGGGTGGGGGCTTGTTTCTCAGCTTTCTAAAAATGTCACTATATTCTATATTATCTTACAGGACTTGTTTCTTCCTATCAATGTTATGTTTCTAAGATTCATCTATGTTGGTGCCTGTACCTATATGCAGTTTACTTATTTTCTCTACTATATAGTGTTCTATTTATTTACCCTTCTGTTGATGGTAATGGGGTAATTTTCAGTTACCTGGTTTCTGTGTGGTTGTTTTGCTTTTAGAAATATGACTATGTGGGGGCTGGCCTGGCGGCACAAGCTGTTAAGTGCACGCGCTCTGCTGCGGCGGCCCGGGGTCCGCTGGTTCGGATCCCGGGTGCGCACCGACGCACTGCTTGGCAAGCCATACTGTGGCAGCGTCCCATATAAAGTGGAGGAAGATGGGCATGGATGTTAGCCCAGGGCCAGTCTTCCTCAGCAAAAAAAGAGAAGGATTGGCAGATGTTAGCACAGGGCTGATCTCCTCACAAAAAAAAAAGAAGAACTATGACTATATGGCATTCTTGTCCATGTTTTCTGATGCACATGAATAAGAGTTTTTCCAGAGTACATACCTAGGAGTTGAACTGAAGAGGGGTAAAGGGTCTGGATCTACTCCCACGATGGACCTTCTGATTATTAAAAGATTCTCATTAGTCTGCCCCAAAGAAACCACCTTGTTTCTTTCTACAGAATTTATTTTCCAAAGGTGAGTTTCCACTTCATCACTTCCTAAGAAATGGCTGCTCCGCCAAGGTTTGTCTCTGTCTTACTCACACACAGTGGGGTAGTTTTAGAAGAAGAAAGCCCTTGGTTTGAACCCTGGCTCTTCACTTACTAATGCCTTGGGACAAATCTTGTTTACCTCACAGGGTTGCACTGAGAATCCACGTAGCTACACTGAGTGATCATTGTGACAGAGATTTTCAGAATTACAACATCTGAAGAAATAGAACTGGAAGAATATTCTAGTTTCATTAGAATGCTATGAAAGGGCAAGACAATAGAGGAATCCAAAGGCAACTCTAAGCCTAACTGAAGGTGTTCTCTATGCAGCTTACAGTGGCCCAGGTTGTCATCATTTCTGTATTTCAGACTATCCTGGAGTCAAATGTGCAGTCACTGGAGTCAATGGAAAGGGAGGGAGAAAAGAAACTCTCATGTAGGGAGATCTTATGAACTCCTCCAAGAGAAGCTAAGGTCATCTAGTTCTTAATTCTTGCTTTTTTTAAGAGATAGGAGAAAGTTTCTCTCTACTCTCTTCCCAAACCTCATCTACCTCTTCCAGCCCAGCACCCCCACACACGCGAGTGCACGCGCGCGCGCACACACACACACACACACACACACAGTGTTTTATGGAAGCTAGTTGTTGTATTGTCTGTGTGTGTGTATATATATATGTGTGTACATTTTATTTTCTGTATATTATGATGTTTTGACATCTTAAAAAACCTTTCTGGCTGGAGAGAGACTGTCCCTCCCTGGATTAGTCAGTTCCTAGAGGTGGCAAAGGGCCCAGCATGTCTTTGATATGCAAATAAATCAACCCAGAGCCAGACTTCCTCCATCTGGTCCATACACCCCAGGAGGCAATATTCCTCTGCCTTAATCATAAGGGAAGGTACCGGGCAATTAGGGACCACCCCTAGAGCCTGAAGCCTGTTGACGTTATTGAAACTCACCAATCCTAAACTGTTTCTTCTGCCCTGTTTTGTCTTTCCCACGGGAACCCCAACAAAGGCTGTGGCCTAAGTGTTCACCTTGCTCCTGTCTGCTGCCTCCTGAACACGCTGGTATCTTTCCATGTGGCCCTGCATGGCGTGCTGTGCCTCCTGCCCCCAGCACCTGTGGGTATGATAACTTTTGTTCTCCTGAGCCTCTCCTCGTCTCCTCTTGTAGCTGCACCTGACTGACCATCACCTAAAAGGATGCTAAATCATTGTGATTTAGAATTTATCATGACTCCTGCCCTTGTGTGATCAATGAGTAAATTGAGGTCGGTGTGTGCTACAGTAGCATCTTGAATCTTCACCCCTTTTTGCCTTTATCGTGGAAAGGACTGTTTACACCTAAGTGTTTGAAAATGCCTAGAAAGTGACCACTTTCCTCCATCCAGAAAGAAATGGGAGCCCCTCCTAAAGGCAAGAGGAGATGGAGTTGTATGGTCCATGGCGGTTCTTTGTTTATGACGTGCTAAGCCTTCCTGTGAGGCTATAAGGCATTTGCAGTGGGTCCTGCTCCCCAAGGTGGGAGAGCCTTGGCTAGTTTATGTCTTAGGTCTCCACATTTAGGGTATCTCTCTCTGACCCAAGGCCTCAGCACCTTCACCTGTCAAAGGGACATTATAGCAGGTAACTATTAAAAAACACAACAATCATTACAATTAATTACAGCTTTTACACCTGCTTTGGAGATCCAAGATGAAAGACACTTCATGAAGGCAGATATTGTGACAAGTGAGCCATGCAATTCATTAAACAATCTTTTGCATAATCACACACACGGAGTATTCTTCAGTTGCCTTGAGGCTGGGTCACAGCATCTTCCAGGCCCCTCCCACATGCTGAGGTTCAAGGGCATCTTTCATCTCTTCATTCAACTCATCACACGAAGGCTCCCCAGCTGCCCCTCCTCTGTGAAATGAGGCCAACCCCAGCACCAGCTCGCAGGTCTTTTGTCCACACAAAAGCATTGTGAGTTAATTCACAGGCCTAGTGGAAAGTGTTTTCAAGGCCTTCCTTTGAATTCTTGCTTTGAATCCTGGCTCTTAATTCTTAGGTCTTAGTTCTGAGCAAATTGCTTAATCTCTCCTGGTCTCATTTTCCTCATCTATAAAATGGGATAATAATAGTACCTAACCCTTAGAGATGACAGTGTTGATTAAATAAATTATTGGCACAATGCCTGGCACACAGTCAATTTTTTATGGAGTTCCATGTGGTCTGTACTTAAAAAAATAGGCAAGCATCTTCCAGAGTAGCTCAAACTGAGAGAATAGTGTGTGGTCCACGTGGCTCATTGATCAGGAAAGTAGTTCATGAAATATGAAGATGAGAGAGAGAATGAGAGACCATATAACTCAAGGCAGATATCTTCAGGGGCAGGTATGGTCTGTGAAGATGCTGTTTCTTACAGGGGCATCTCCATATGGCAGGTGAAGCAGCCATAGGATTTATTTATGTCGTAATGATTAGTGACTATTCTTAGCAATTAGTTTAAAATAAACCCATAGGGAGGATCTCTAAGTAGCCAGATTCTTCAATTTGGGTACTGGGTTACTTGTGCTAAAAACTCAGGGAGAACAGTCTCTTGTGGAAGTGACCCTGTGACAATCCCACCCCTGCCCTGGGGCCAGTGGAAGAAAATCAGGACAGATGGAAAAATGGCCAGGAGAATGAGGTCAGTGAGTAATGTCCCTCCTCTCACACGGAGAACATTCACAGTGTTCTAGCGCACGGAGAACACTCCTCAACTCCCATTTGAAGGCACACCCAGTTCACAAAGCCCTTTTGGCTTTAATATGTCCCCTGGTTCTTACAGCAACAACATAAGGCAGGCAGTGCTAATGCTGATTTATTCTCCCCACTTGACAAACATGGGAATGGAGGCTCCAGGAGGCCAAGGGTTTTCTTGAGGTTACACAAGGTAGCCTGACCTATGCCTAGTGGCCTCAGAGGATGTGTCATTTCAAGAGTTGGGCAGATGGACTTGATGGGAACACTTGAGATTGGAACGGTATGGGGACCCGAAAATAGGGGTTTGGTGGGGGTAAGGCAGGGAGGGAGCAGGGACTGAAGTCATCTGTTCTTTGGCAAGAGATAGGTGGACAAAATTACCCTTGGCTTTCATGGATCTTTCTAATAGCCACAGCTCTCAGATCCCAGTCATTCCACCTGTTTTGTGGTCACTAACCATGCTACATGGCAGCAGAGAATGCTCTTGAGTTTGCAGGTTTGGGATGCGTCTCTAAGACCAGGCCCCAGGAGCAGAGAAACAAGTGGGGCCCCAGTGCCTGGGCTCCTGTGTGCACCTTGCAGGCCCCGGAGACCACGGGATCAGTGAGGCAGGGAGACCACCCATCTTATGATGGGTGATGGGTGGCCAGGCAGGCAGCCCCCAGTGGGAAGCAGGCGACAAGATCGTGGACAGCAGGCCCTTTCTGGGTCTCGCTTAGTGGCAACACTGCAGGGCTCTGCTGCTCATCAGTGTGTGCATGCATTCCGTTTTTTCCACAGCTGTCAAATGAAATTGATTTTCAGTCATTTTAACCTGGGTCAGATCAGCAAGCTGGGTCTCCCAGGTGAAAAGCTAATATATCAAAGAAGTCATTTATCCAATCCTTCTGTGATAGGAACAGAATTTTGAGTGGCTTTTGGTAAACCAGTAACCAATTCCAAAGGATACTGGTAACAACGATCATAATCACCTTTTATGAAGCACATACTACATTTCTTTACTTTAGATCCCTTTTACACTTCTCCACCAATCCTTTGAGGTAGATAATAGATCAATTGATGCGTACTTCTCATGCATTCTCTCATTAAATCCTAACTATGCCTATGGTGTGTGTATTATTATCCCGATTATTTAGCAAATGAAACTGAAGCCCAGACAATTGCATGTAACTTGCCCAAAGTCCCACAGGCATGACGGAGCGGGGATTCTGACTCAGTGCTGGGTGTGGCCAACCCAAACTCGTCCACCTGGGCTCTTGGACTGCGTCCTTTCTCGCTTATCACCAACCATGTTCGCCTTTGGATTCTGACTCACCTGGGACAGCAGGCACCATGGAGTGCTCCTTTTTGAAGCAGGAACATTGTAAAGTATCCAGAGATTGAAGAGCAGAACTAAACGCCTCCAGTGAGTGACGGGTGAAGTCTGTGTCAGCCACTGTTGGGTCCAGCTCTGCATCTCGGGGCCGGGGGCCCTGGGCTGGATCCCTGGCAGGGTCAGCTTCCACAGTAGGGCACAGGGAATCTGTACAGATAGAAACAGAGCTAGAAGTCCTACTCCTCAGATAGTCATCAACATGAAATCAAATAACACATGTGAATGGTTAGCGTTGACCCAGGGATATATGTGGACCTCAGTGAAGGCCTGCTCTAGCATCAAGTTAACCAAGAAATGGATTTTCTCTGTTTGTCCCTTTCTTGCCAAGGGTATAATCACCCTGCCATTTGGCAGGATGCTCAAACCAGCCCTCCCAAGCTGGCGACCTTCCTGGCAGAGGTGTGATTGGGGAATGAGTCTGAAATATCAGTTCTCTTCCCATCTCTGCCACTGAAGTCAGGTCTGAGTTGCCAGATTTAGGCAATAAAAACACAGAAATCCCAGTTAAATTTGGTTTTCAGATAAACAACGTGTACTGTCTCAGTTTAAGTTGTCCCGACGTCTGTCCTCTCCTCTGTGTGCTGGGCGTGCATCCCCATGGTTAGCTGTTCTCACAGAGGGGAAGACCCACCAGAGGATCAAACCCTGGACACATCTGGCACCATCCACTTTGGGTGGCCGAGGAAACACACGCAGCCCCAGACGACACAGTGTTTGTCACCTTGCTTTAGCAAGGACATATAGGGAAACTGAGGACTGCAAACACTGGCACAGATGATGACAAACGTCATCTAATGACAAACCTTATGTGATGCAGAGTGCTGCCATATTGAGCCTTTCCGAAAGAAGCTGCTCCAAAGCGTATCTTTTCCACAATCTGCCCTTTGGGGACCGATCAGACGGAGGCCCCTGGCTTGCACTGGAGGTAATTTCTTTTCTCTCCCTGCTCTCCCCTCCTCTCTTCCCCACTTCTCCTCTGGGCTTCTCTCCCTTTTCTCCTCAACGTCTTTCTTCTTTTCTTGCCTCCTTTCTGCTTTGCCATGTGAGGCAGGAAGTGGTTCGCAATCAGGCTGAGTGCCCCCAGGAGACATCTGGCAACGTCTGGAGACAATTTTGGTGGTCACAACTAGGGGAGGAAGTGCTTTTGGCATCTAGTGGGGGGAGGCCAGGGGTGCTACTCAACATCCGACGATGAACAGGATGGCCCCCACCACAAAGAGTGATCTGGCCCCCAATACCAACAGTGCCAAGGTCGAAAGCCCCTGTGATAAGGTGATTGGAAGTCCTACCTTCCCTTGACATGGACTTTCCAGTGACCTCAGGAACATTTTCTTGCTTCTCTTGGCCTTAGCTCTCTCACCTTTGCAAGGTGAGGTCTGGACTAGGTGGGCATGAGGACCGGCACAGGGGCACCATTACCAACTTCTGAGAAGCTGTTCCTCCCACTTCTGGTGCCAGCTCCTGTGGCCACCAAGGGGGGTCTGAGCGCCTGAATGGGAGCCCCTCTGTGGTACATCTTGTGCCTTCCTGGGTGTGAGGGCTCTGGCGGCCCAGCCCATCCCCACCCTCCTGGGACATTCCCCGTGGCCCTGAGCCGGCACGGCTGGCTGGCAGGATCGGCAGGCCCTCACCCGAGGGCCTCGCCTGAATCCCGGCACACCTCACCTCCATTGCCCAAGGACTGGCAGCGGATCAAAGAGCTCTGGTTGGAGCAACATTTGGCAGCAGGAGGTGGATTAGCAAAATGGTCCTGGACCGGCTGCAGCAGCAGGTCGGCCTCCCAGCGTGTGGTGTGTGCAGCCTCTGCAGCTTCTGACTGTGCCAGAGCCTGGCCTTCTCGGTCCTTCTCCCGGGACATGAGCACCTCCTTTCCTACCCTCCACCTCCCCGACCCATTCCTTAGATCCTGATGCCGCAGGACCCTCAGTGGGTCCCGGGGCGCTGGGAACTTGCAGCCCGGCCTGTGTGCAGTCCAGCTGCCCCGCCTCCTGCCCCCTAGGAAAGTATCAGCAACAACAGCCCCAACTTTATGCAGCACCTGGGGGCCGGGCCCTGCGCTGCGTGCTTCACGGCATTGTCCCAGCTCTCTCTACCACATCCTCTAAGGAGGATTCTGCTATAATCATTTTACTAACTCTGTCTTGGGAAGTCATTTAAGTTCTTTATATTACATGACTTTCTATTTGCTCCTTTAATCCTCACAGCCTCCCCATGAGGTAAGTACTAGTCTTATTCCCATTTTACAGCTGGGAAAACTGAGGCACAAAGAGACAAGTAAGTAGTAGACCTAGGATTCAGACCCAGATAATCTGGTTCCAGAGTTGAGCCCCTTAGCCACTCTGTACACTGTCTCCCAAAATAAGCAAAAGCAGGTTCAGAGAGGTTAATTAACTTGCTTAAGGTCACAAAGCTAAGAAGTATTAGAGTAAACAGAGGGACCCAGAACTGTCTATTCTGAGCCCCATCCTTATTCATTATGCCATATTTCTATGTCATATATATATATATATATATATATATATATACACACACACTATGTAGCACTAGTAAATAAGTAAATGAAAAACAAAACAAATGAATAAATGGAAGATATATATACGTATCTTTAGACGTATACATGTGTGTACATCTATGAGGATTTAAAAACACATATATGTACATATCTATGACAATTTCCTTAATAGTAAATATATTTAAAACAAACCAGTGCTGACAATCCACAATTGACTTTATAATATGCAGAATCTTATGAGCACTGGAAAACAACTGAAGTCATTGTCCCCAACAGGGTCAATGAGAAAAGCTAGCCACATGAATATACTCTTTTAGTGCTAATTTTAGGAATTCTTCAAAGCTGGTGAGGTTTTCATTCTGATCAATAGACTGAAGCTCAGAGAGCTTAACTACCAAGGACCTAAAGCTAAGGCGGGTGGTGACCCAGTTCTGTCTGCCCTCGGGGACTGATGTGTACCGTTAGCCCAGCCTGCCTCTTCCACAGATCTGAAATATGAGGCAGGCCTTGGGCGCGGGTGCACAGGGATCTGGGAACAGGGGGCCAGGGCAGCAGGAAGGAGCTGTGGCAGGTGCCTGGCCCCAGAGCCCTGCCCCACACAGTGTGGAAGGTTCACAGCGGTGCATTCCTCTGCGAGGCTCACAGGGCTTAACTCAATTGGAAAATACCCTAAAAAGCAGCATTTTATCATTCTCCTTTGGAGTTTTTAGGCTTAGAAGTAAGTGCCTCGGCTCTGGCAGGCCAAGCCCAGCAGCTCAATGTCTGCGTTGTGCAAAGCAGTAAGAGGCCTGCTGTTGGCTTGGAGGTAGGTGCAGGCTGACCACAATCCCAGGATCTGGAACTCTCTTTTTGGGCCCCAGGAGAGGCCATGGCAGAGCCAGAGCTAGATTGTGCCTTGCAAAGTGTGTCTTCTTAAGAACTGGCTGGTCTGTAATTACTAATGTACTGACAGAAAAGAAGCCATAAATGGGCAGTGGAGGGGGCTCGAGGGGCGGGGTAGGGGGTCCCTAGTGCAGAGCAGCTACAGGGAGAGGATGGAGTAAAGACCTCCCTCCAGCTGCCCTCCCCTGGATGAATCCAGCTCCCCTTCTCCCAGGGGTTTGGCAGGTGTCTGCCATTCACACGGTTAAGCTGCCCCAGACCTGCCCGTGTAGGCCTCACCTTGCCACTCCCACCTGTCTGCTCCCAGGACAGCAGTTGTGCAAGAAGCCCTGCATGCAGGCTGGCATAGGGGAGACAGCCAGAGAGGCTCCCTGCCTGGGACGCTGGGGCGGGGAGGCCAGCAGGCGGTACTGCCACTGCAGCACGATGACATGGGTGTGAGGCTTGAGCCCTGGACTGATCAGATGACAGAAAGCACCAGGTGAGAAGAGGCTTCCACCGAGGCGATGCTGGCTACCAGCACTAACCCTGGTAAAGGCCTGGGGGTGCCAAGAAGAGACGCTTTATACATGTAACCTGAGCAGAGCTTCACCCGCTGGGGCAGTACCTCATGCACACCACGTCCCTCTGAGACCAGTCTCACCTCTTCTCCACGTGCCCAAAGGGAAAAGCAATCTGACGGCTAGAGACGTGGAAGGTGTAAATTTCACTGAAGCTTTCCGAGGGAAATGGAAGAGGGGGTTACATTAAGCACCAGGGGATTTTCTGAAATCCACTTGAAATCCGCCTGATTTTCTGAAATTGCTCCACCTTCCCTGAAGTAGCTGCCCCCTCCCTTTGGTTTGCCCCAAGAATAGCCCCCAGCAGTCTCTTCTGTCACCTGGCTTTGTGTCCCTCTCAACTGCCCCTCAAAAACCCTTCTGCTTTCATATCTTGTTCTGCAAAACAGAAGGAGTAACTCTTAGCAACACAGAAGTCTGTTTAGCAAATCGCACATCATCAGCAAGTCCTGGAAGCCTTATTTCTTCTAACAATATATCCATTGTTTTTTTACTTTATTAATTAAAAACTTATTTTATGTTTTACTCAAATAGAAAATGATGGACACCCATGTACTCCCTGCCGTAATCCGACTGATATTAATATTTTCTCCTACCCTTTTTCAGATCTCCCATTCTCAATCTCTCTCTCACACACTATACAGAAGGTAAAACCCTACAGCCCATTTCTATTTTCTCTCTTTCTGGAAACATTCCCATATATGTCTAGTGAGTGTCATTTGGTCTGAGTCCAAGATAGCGCCGTGGTTATGAATGCAGACTTGGAAGCCAGATAGCCTGGCTATAAGCTTCAACTCTGCACCAACTAGCTGGGTAACCTGGGGCAAGTTGCTTAACTTCTCTATGCTTCAGTCAACTAAGGAAGATGATAGTAAATTAATCCTGGGTGTAATAGTCAAATGTTAATACATTTAAAGTGCCTGGAATGGAGCCTGGAAAAAATAAATGCTTAGTAAATATTAGCTATTATTATGATCCATAAACAACAAATAGAATAGTTTTGTGTGTGTCTATTTCTTTGCCTAACTTGTGTCATAGCATCACCTCCACCCACACACACACATGCACTGCTTTTGCAACTCACTCCTCTCATGACTCTGGTTATGTTCAGACTTATCCATTTCGATACATATAAGGTATTCATTTTAGTTGCTGTAGAGTGGTATATCATTGTTGTTTTAATCTGCATTTTCCTAATTACTTATCTGAAATTTTATTTGGAAAAGTAAAGAGCCAAAGCAATTTTAAAGATGATGAAGAATGAAAGGAGACTTGCTCTATTATAATGAGAGACTTATTTATAAATTTAAGCAATGCTGTCCAGTAGAACTTTCTGTAATCAAGGAACTATTGTATACTTATGCTATTCAATATGGTAGCCACTAGCCACATATGGCTATTGAGCACTTGAAATGTGGCTAGTGTGACCAAGGAATTGAATTTTTACTTTAAATTTAAATAGCCACATCTGAGAGTGACTACCCTGCTGAACAGCCCAGATTTATGCATCAAAACATTGTGATAAAGTGGCAGGACCACTTTCTTTGGTGGACCAGTAGACCAAAGAAACAGAAGAGAGAGTCCAGAGAGAGACGCCAATCTTTGGTATATGGCCAAGAAGTTATTATCTACGAGGGAAATGATGGGCATATTTTTGCCAAATTCTTGGGTTTCCTCTTCTTTGAATTTCCTTTATTTTATCATTTGACCATTCCCTCCACCCTGCGTTGGTTGGCATATCTTTTATTTATTAATATGTCAGAATTATTTGTATAGCTTAATGTAATATAAAAATAATATTTCTCTTAGTGTGTGGATTTCTAAATTAACATTTTTTTGAAAAGTTTTACATTTTTAAAATTTCATGGAAGGATTTTGCTTTGTACATCTTGTGAAAGAAATATTTTCCCACTCCAAGGTCATAAAGTTAGGCTCCTACTTTTTAAAAGACATGTTAAATTTTGCATTTCAAATTAAGATATTTAATCCAACTGAAATTCATTATTGAATATTGTGTGAAACAGGTCTAAATTAGTCTTCCTCTCATTTGGATGCCAATATTCCAGTGCCTTTTACTGAATCATCCATCCTTTCCACTTGATTTAAAATGCCTCCTCAGCACTTAGTTTGCCCAATAAATTTTAGAATAATTTTGTCAAGTTTGGTGATAAGCTTCTTTAGATATTTTTATTCAAATTTTATTAAATTTATAGAATAATCTGGAGGAATTACTATGGTTCCACATTAATTTTAGAACTGTTTTTTGAAAATCCTAAAGACTCTACAAAAAACAGAACTAATAAGTTCAGTAAAGCTGTAGAATACACAATCAACACACGAAAATCAGTTGTGTTTCCATACACTAATTACAAACTATCTGGTATGAAAATTAGGAAAACAATTCCATTTACAAGAGCATCAAAAAGAAGAAAGTGCTTAGGAATAAACTTAACTAAGGAAGTGAAAGACTTGTAGAGTGAAATCTACAAAACATTGATGAAAGAAGTTAAAAGATACAAATGGAAAGATATCCCTTGTTCATGGATTGAAAGACTTAATATTGTTAAAATGTCCACACTACCCCAAAGTGGTCTACAGATTCAATGCGATCCCTATCAAACAGCAATGGCATTTCTTACAGAAATAGACTAAATGACATTTTGAAAGCAGGAACATGGGGCTCAGCATGTATGACTACCTGCCTGCAGAGAGGCAGCAGAAATGTGGTAGCATTTCATCCCTCTGCCTATAAACACCACCCTATACTATGTCCCAAATTCACTAGACAGAGCCCTCTACAATTTCCCGATCTAGCAGGAGAGCTTATATGTGTATATAAAACAGAGACACAATGGAGAAAATCCTGCCATGAACATCAAAGGAGGGAAAGGTGACTCCTGCATGGCTGAAGTCTTCTTGGAGCAGTGGCTATTAACTGAAAGTTGGAGGAAAGGAATCCTACCGTGTGTCCCATCACATCTCTTGGTGCTATGTGCCAGGCAGATATCCTCCAGGGCTCAGGAGCCCTGCAGCCCAGAAAAACACAGTAATCATGCCAATAACACCAACACCACCATGCATGCAACCCCGATCCCAAAGACACCCAATATCCAGACAGGAGTTTTGGCAGGAATTCCAGTGGCACTCTAGTGAGGCTGTATAAGATGAGTTTGGAAGCAGAATGCACAGTGCATTAGGCTAAGTGCAATAAGTCAGACAGAGAAAGACAAATACTGTGCAATATCACTTACATGTGGCATCTAAAAATATCAAACTCATAGAAACAGAGAGTAGAAGTGTGGTGGCCAGGGGCTGAGGGGTGGGGGAAATGGGGAGATGTTGGTCAAAGGGTATAAACTTTCAGCTATCAGGGGAATTAGTTCTGGGGATCTAATGTACACATGGTGACTATAGTTAACAACTATATGTTTTCATCATAACAACAGTGTGGTAATTATGTGAGTAAATTATGTGATGTTAACTAACCTTATTGTGGTAAACATTTTGAAATATATACACGTATCAAATCATCACATTGTATACCTTAAACGTACACAATGTTATAGGTCAATTATATCTCAACAAAGCTGCAGGAAAAAAAAAAGAAAAATAGGAAGCAATATTGCTGCAGATGGAGCAGGGAGGCAGCTGAATCAAAGAACTTCCAGGTGGGACGTTGCCTCTGCAGGTTAAATGCTCTCTTAGTACCTTAATACACCGTGGATGGTTTGGTTTGGCTTTGTTATTTTGCACGTACTCATGATTTTGCACTTACTGTACCTTCTAATGGAGCTACTGACGCCCTTTCTGTGCATGATGAACTCCTATTAATCCTCGAAGAAACTTCTCAGCCCTCAACTCTTCCAAGAATCTTTCCCTGACATCTCAGTCTATAATCTCCTCTGTGTTGGCCACTGCACTAGAACGTTATTATATTGCATCGCAATTGCATCCTTGTGTTTTCTCTCATAGACCATGAACTCCTTAATAGAAGGGTTGTACAGTCTTATCTTTCTCCTGTGCTTCTGGGATATAGTGAACACTTGGTAAACATATGTTGAATGCCCTGAGCAAGGGGCTGACCCCACCGGCTGATAGCAAACTTTGGTTACGTTACTGCAGTTTCTAACCTACGCAGGGTCCAGTTCCTTAGCTACACCTCGGGGCTCGCTGGGACAGTGGGAAGGTGATTTCCCATAGCTGAAAAACGCTTCCCTTCGCAAAACAGGGACTGCAGGAGGTGCTGAGAAAGATCTCACGAGACGTGATGTGTATTCTCTTTGAACTCAGCCGTGGGTGAGGGGGACTTACCGGCAATTGGCCCCTTCCAGAGGCTGCTGCATGGCAGCCCAAAAGGAAACTCAAGGCCCGAGCCCTTTACATAAGCCAAGCTGGACTGTGGTGCTTTCACCTCGCCCGAGGGTCTAGGCACACACTGCTTCTTCAGTCTAGAACGCTCCCCACCTCTCACTCCACTAACACACATCATGCATGTGCATGCACATGCACACACACACATGCAGGCACACCAGGCACATTCATGCTCACATGCAGGCACACTGCACACACACACACACACACACACACACACTCTTTGCCTGTTAGGCCCTCTCCTTCACATTTCCATCATTTCTCGTGGAAGTCTTCCTTACCTTTGTCATATTTTTTCATGGAACTGTGCCCCTTTCTTTCAGATTAAAAACAGTGTGCTCCAGTTTGTAATTATACACTCATTAATATGATGATCTAAAAAATTCTGTCTTTCCCTCCAGACCACAGCCCCATGAGGGCAGGGACTGTCTCTTCATCTTGAATTTCCTGTGCTTAGTACAGTATCTAGGTCCTTGAAAGTTTTCAAATACATATTAAATTTTCATAAACGTACTTATTATGTTGGAATAGCATACTCCTGGTCCTCTCTATATAATTAGTAATGCCTGAGCCACAATAGTAAAGGTATTCTCAGCCTTGATTACACACAGAGGATGATGACATGGTGGGGATACCGGTTCAAATTTCCTCCTAAGCAAGGTTATGAGGAGTATAAAGTCAGCCTCATTAATTTATAGTCACATCTCATTTCAGACCTCAACTGGGATTACCAAACTTAATCAAGCTCCTAGGTTTCCAGAATTGCCCTCGAATCATTTCTAAAATAGAATCCTCCCTCTCCAGGTAACAGTGGTGTGTACATTGGTCGGACGATCCCAGCAGACTGTCTGAGCTGCACGTGGGGGCAGCAGTCTTCTGCACAGAGCTGGGTACTGCACAAGAGCACAACTCTCAGCCAGGGCACACGGGCCACAATCCTGGCTCTACTTCCCAGTGTGAGTGCCAAGGCACAGAACTTCGCTGCACCAGGCTACCATCTACTCATCTGTGAAATGCAGGTAAGTACCTCCCTCAGAGGTTTGTTGTGAGGATGACATGATCTAATGAATGTATTGTGCTTGGCTCAATACAGTAATAAGTTCCTGTAGGAACTCCATAAACATGTGCTAGATCAATAAAAGAATATCACCTGTACAGCAGCGGGTTTTATGTTATGTGACAGCAGTAGATTGTATTAATGACCAACACATATTCCTTCTCCCCCAACCTATCATCCTACTTCGGGCTTGGTCATGTGTCTTGTTTGGCCAATGGAACGTGATCAGACGTGATCATGTCTCAGTTCAAGCCAAGGCTGTAAGAGGCTCTGCCTGTTTCTGCTCACCTTTCTTGAGCTCCTGCCCTCCATGATGGCAAGAACATTCTCCAGGTGTTGCCTCTGCAGCCTGGGCTCTAAAACGAGAGGCATGTGGAACCTCTGGCCAAGACCACCAAAGCCACAGCCAACATGCAGACCCGGCAGCAAGAGAAAAAAATCCTTGTGGTTGTAAGCCACTCAGATTTGGGGGGTTGTTCATGGTACTATTGCAGAAAATGTAAGGCAGTAGCCCATATTTAAAATCATCAGTCTCATGCAGGTGTACTTTGAAGGGTGCAATGCTCATTTAGATGGGCAGGTTGTGGTGTTTTTTTGCAAATTAATCAGTCATATGGCTTAATACGTTTATCTCTAACATGGTGTAACACACTCTTTCCTTTGGCCCACAGCCGTAGATAAATCTTGTCACCTCTCTGGAAATTAGTGGTTTATCATCTAAGGGGGAAGAACATATGTTGAGCTCAAACTAGTGAGTGTCTCAAATGTTGTTTTAGGGGGAGATATGAGGAACTTACCTCAGAGCATGAGGCTTGGTTCAGGTTGATCATATCAGAGTGGAACATTCAGAATGAATTAACAGTTCTACCCTCTAAAAGGCAATTACAAAAAGAAGAAAAAAAAAAAAAGAAAGTCCAAGGCAACCCTTTTAATGCCTATAATTTTCCTAGTACTTACGTGTCCCATTAAAAAGAAAAATGACATTAAAATAATTTTAAAGGTTTTGGCTTAAGCCCATTGAAGTAAGGAAATTCCCCTGCTTAGAATCAAGTTCTCATTACCTTGGCCCAGCTTGCATTAAGGATGGACTCCTACAGAGATGCAGTCGGGTTATTGGGTACCAGCTGGGAACAGCCATGCCAAAATTAATATGGCGCCGACTTTCCCATAATGGGTCCTATGCGGCTCCTTGCCTATGTGTCTCTTAAGGGCCCTTCAGATGGAAATCTGCCAAATTTCTTCCTGCTGCCATTCTATTTTGGGTTTGCCCCTGTGTGTTTTCTTGATGCCAATTATGGCCTTTTAAGATTTTTGGTCTTTTTTTATATAAATATGTAGATGTTCTAGCTCAGCTGTAAGCAGCTGATTGACATGAAGTTTTGCAGTGAATTTTTCATCCTTCATTTCTCATTATATCCCATTTTTTCCCCCTGGTTTTAATCAGATTTCACCACTGTTAAGAGGTAGGCATTGGAATGCAAAGAGTCTAAGTGTCCATCAATGGAAGAATGGCTAAAGAAAATGTGGTATGTTTATGGAATAGAATATTATTCAGCCATAAAAAAAGAATGAAATCTTACCATTTGCAACAACATAGACCTTGAGGGCATTACGCTAAGTGAAATAAGTCAGGCAGAGAAAGACAAATACCATGCAATCTCACTTATATGTAGAATCTAAAAAAAAAAAAAAACCAAAGCCAAACTCATAGATACAGAGAACAGATAGGTTGTTGCCAGAGCAGGGATGGGGGGTGGGTGAAATGGGTGAAGGGGGTCCAAAGGTGCAAACTTCCCGTTATAAAATAAATAAGCCATGGGGATGTAATATGCAGGATGGTGACTATAATTAATAATACTGTATTGCATATTTGAAAGTTGCTAAGAGAGTAGATCTTAAAAGCTCTCCATACAATAAAAAAATTTTGTATGGTGACAAATGATAAGTAGACTTATTGTGGTGATCACTTTGCAGTGTATACAAGTATTGAATCATTATGTTGTACACCTGAAACTAATATAATTTTATATGTCCATTATACCTCAACTTAAAAAAATTCATGATTCAGGTACAAATAAATAACTGATGTGGGCATCTGAGACAACAAAAGAAAAAAAAGAGAGAGGTAGGCGTTGGAATCTTTTGGTGAGCCATTATCTGTTAAATTAATAAAAATATTTAACCTGTTAAGTAGCAAGCAGTTAAGAAAGAAAGCTGGTAATTCAGCTCCTGTGTTTTCATTTAATCTGCAGTGCCCCTCCTGTCTCAGGGTTGTTCTGCCTAGAAGGGGTTGCAGGAATAGGGTACCAACATGTTACTGGCCACCTGTCAGCAGCTGTCAAGTGGGAATGATTTTCCATCACTGCCAAGCAGGTTCTAGATTTGAACCAGTGACCTAAGAAGAAAGTCTCCATAGCCCATTACCAAATTATCCCCTGAGCCCTTTGCTTCCCTGATGAACACCCTTTCCAATAAAACTCCATTTTTGTCATTGAATCTGTCAACATGCCTACAAATTCCTGAAGGGTGAAATTAATTTGAACTACTGAGTTGGACAAACAAGCTCAACAGCACATTCTTCAGAAATAGAGCCAATATTCCAGACATTGATCCATTTGAAAAAATGGCTTTGGTTTCCCTCTTGGAACTTGAGTAGGGGTGCGGGTACAAACAAAGAAGTTGTTACATAGTTTACTGCATGGCAAATCTTAACTATTCCTAATTCTAATGGTTGATGGCTTCAAGCAGACGAACCTCGCGTTCTGCTGGCTGAAACTCTTAGAGGTTAAAAAATGAAGCCCTCTGGAGGATCCTTCTTCTTCTAAACAGGTTACCTGAGAGTTTCAGTTTGATTGCATTAGGAAACACAGTTTCATAGCATTTCCAAGCCTTTTTATTTATTTATTTTGCTTTTCTTTCTGTCGACCATGAACCCACTGAGTAGCAGAAGCTTCCTGTGGTAGGAAATAGTTTATCTTATACTTCCTATCCCACTAACATCTGCATAGTTCAAACCTTGTCAGAAGCCCAACGTCTTTTTTAAAACATTGATAATATTTGTTGTGAACCAACCCAGAAAATAACTAGATATTGCGTGAAGCTAAGTTGAGCACATGTTCTTAACTTGAAGGCAGGAAGATGTGGTAGAGAGTGAAAGAAACCATTTGCTCCTGTCATGAGTCAGTGATAGAGTGTCTGAGCCCCTTTGACCTGTCCCAAATTCCCAGTGTCAATTTTCTGAGGCTTTGTGTACATACAGAAGGTAAAAACATGTTCATCTGGGACTAAAAAGTATCCACATTTTATTATAGAGCACACTTCAGCCTCGCATGGAGGCGAGAGGGGCAGGTGAGGGGTGGGTTAAGACAGATACAAGTCAACAAAAATACCACCTCGAAGTGTCAAAGTTAAAAGAATTCTTTATGTATATTCAACTCATACATTAGACAGATTGATATTTACTACCTGCTCTGTGGAGAGAGTATGTTTTACAGTCAAAGGCCTGGGTTCACATTCTGGCTTTCCTTTGCCAACTGTGTGACCTTAGGCCAGTGACTGAGGCTTTCTGACTTTCCTCTTCCTCGTGCGTGAAATGTGAATCATAATACCTTCAACACGGGGTTCTTGTGTGGGTTACAGGAGATGCATAAGGGACCTACTATGGCAACCACTGTCTGATAGGCACTCAGTACATGGTTATTGCTGTATTACCAGTGAATCATCATTATTATCATGTACAGACTTACCCATGACACAGCCTTCTGGGTTGTAGGCATGTGGTCAGTCAAGCCAAGGGATTTTAGCTGTAAAGTATCCATGATTCCCTGCCCAAGGGCCTTCTCTGGACACTTCAGGGCAGAGTAGAAGGGCCAAGGTCTTAAAACCCTGGGAATAGCTATGATGGATGGGAGTTGGAGGATAAATACCCCCCAGCTTCCTCGCCCCTGGGTGGGATTACTCTGAAGTGTGTTCTACACAGTTTCATAGAGGTCTGCAGTTGGACTGAGCCGCAACTGCCCACACCGGTAACCTACACACTCAGGCAGCCCATTTGGGCCTTCTCTCCTCCCCTGTCAAACTCGCCCCTTTTCCTACCAGTGCATCTGAGACCACTTCCCAAATAAGCCAAGTGCACTCAAATCTTTGTATCCAGGTCTACTCTTGGGGGAACCCACCCTAAAACACTTTTGTTAAGGACCGACCTCGTCCTCAAGCTCTCCACCTGGGGTTGCCATGTGAGAATCAACCGGATCCCAAATCAGCATGGACAGTTCAGAGTGTCTGACCTTGTGACTTCAGGTTGGGACTCATACTTGAGAGCACTTTGTTTTCTCTGCCCAATGAATCTAATACATATGGCTTGTCTTTCCTGGCCACAGAGTGTTCTTCTTGTTCAGCTACTCTGAAAGATGTGTGACTATCTTTAGGAGGCGCTCCCTTCCTTGACACTCAAAGATCTATTTACTATGCACAACACATCCTATATGTTAAGTCCTACCATCCTAGACATACCCTCCAAACTCAGTGAAAACCTATCCAGCCTTTTCACATAGTATAATAGCAGATAATTTTATTAATAGAAATATGAACTATCCAATTGAAGCTCTTTCTTTATTCATAGAGTACGTAAGGAATACAAATGATTTTCCAAATATTTTTCTCTTGCATAAGCCTAAGCAGAAGAAACAAAATAATGACCCAGAAAAAGTAAGCAAATGAAGTTAATCAGGTTCATAAATTAAGCTGAGTGAATTAATGAGTTAGAAATATTTGACACACCAAGACTGACACTTCCTCTAATGTCATTGCTAAGGAAATGCGTTTTCAATGACCTCACAGTTTTTGTTTTAAAATAATTATTGCTTTTTTCGTGTATAATTGTAATCTGGGCAATTAGAACTTAGTCAGTTTCTCCCTTGGTCCCTCTCCTCTAGTCTCGGTAACATAACAAAGGCAGCAGTTGTAGCTACAGTGATGCCCAGAAATAGCACATTGACATAGTGCCTTGATTTTAGTTCAGTTCTGGATTTGTGGTCCAGACCTTGGTTTACACACCAGCTCTGCCGTCATGCAACCTGGAGAAGCCATGTAGCCTCGGCTATCTCGGCTCCTGTCTCTATCAACAGGAAGACTGACTTCATAGGATCGTCCTGAGTTTCAGTGAGATAAAGTGGATGTAATCACTTTATAAACTGTGTACGCACTAGATAGAAGTGAGTTAATGTTTTTCTTATCTCAACCAATCTTTACAATTGCTCTATAAGCTAGAGAAGGCAGATTAGTGTTTCCTTTTCACAGATGAGAACCTGGGAATTACAAAGGTTAACTCACTTTGGCTAGTAAATGTCAGAGGTCAGACCCACAGTGATTCTAGAGTTTTCCTGAACAGTAGAGTCAAGCTGGGGGAGCTTGTTAAAAAAGCAGATTCCCATTCTTTCCTCTCTACCCTACTCCCATCCCAAAGATACTGACTTAATGGGTCTGCAATTGGTTTTAGAGATCTTCATGTTTAATAAACATGTCAGATCATTCTGATGCAAGAAATCCATGAACCGCATTTCCAGAGAACTCAACTGTTACAACACATTGTCTACCAGAATGAAGTTCAATCCTTTGGAATTAAAGGAATATCCTGTTTGCTGGTGTGAGGAAATTTGGGTAATTATTATTACAGACAATAATAATAGATACTATTATTTAAATCTTTAATAGATACCAGCCATTGTGCTAAATGTTGTATGTACCTTGTCTAAATGGATCCTGATAAAACCCTGGTGGCCCCAGGATTGTGCAACTCTATGAAGTAAGTACTATTCCCCTCCCTGTTTTACGATGAAACATCTGACCTCAGAGAGATTAAATGCATTTCCAACAGTTCCCTATATAATAAATAGCAAAGAAAGGACTTGAATCCAGATTTGTTTAACTCCAGACCCATACAATTAGCCATTCTATTCCATAGGGAAAAAATCAATGAGGAAGGGGAAAGAATTCTGACAATTGAATCCCTAATTCTGACAAAATCACACCATGGTTGAACAAATTCAAAGAGAGCTATGGCTGACCTGAGGTATATTTCGTATCTGGGTTATTCCAATAACGAGCACTTTATTCTCAGGGGCCTAGCTCTGTGGTATCAGATCTCAGGAGTGGGGTAGTGTATTAGTTATCTCTTTGGAGTAATAGATTACCCCAAAGGTAGAAGTCTAAAGCAACAAACATCTCATTTCACACAGTTTCTGTGGATGAGGAATTTGAGAGCAGCTTAGCTGGGTGGTTCTAGCTTAGGATCTCTCAAGAGGATATGCAGTCAAGCTGTGGGCTGGGGCTGCAGTCATCTGAAGCTTGAGAATGGAGAATCTGCTTCCCAGGCAGCTCACTCACATGGCGGTCAGCAGGAGGCCTCAGTTCCTCACTACGAGGGCCTCAGAACTTCACAGGGCTGCTTGAGTGTCCTCCTGACGTGGCAACTGACTTCCTCTAGAGCAAGTGATCCAAGAGAGGGATCAAGACAGAAGCCACAGTGCCCTTTTATGACCCAGTCTCAGAAGATGCCCACCATCGTTTCCACTTCACTCAATTAAAAGTGAATCACTAACTTCAGTCCACACACAAGGGAGGAGAACTAGGCTCTACTACTTCAAAGGAGGAGTATCAAAGATTTTATGAACATGTTTTCAAAACTGCCAAAGGTGGAATGGCCTGAGATATCTTTATGATCTTATTCTATCCTGTTGTGCCAAGTCAATTGTTCTCTGCTCTTTAGGTCTAAAAATGGTAACTTCTCTCCATCTACCCATCCATCCATCCATCCACACATCCATCCATCCATCCATCCATCCATCCATCCATCCATCTGTCCGTCCATTCATCCATGCATGCATCCATCTATCCATCCATCCATTTCCATCCAAACATGCATCCCTGTGTTTCTAAATTCCAGACACTTGGAGGAATACCGAAAGAGTCATCCTCTGCCATTAGGAACTTACCATTAATGAGATGGAGGGTGGTTAATACAAGCACACAGTTAAAAATCATATAATACCATCTGAATTAAGTATTTTACTCAAGAGATAGATTAAATGTTCAGGGTTTGGGGATGATGATATTTCTTCTAACTTGAAGAGTGGAAAGATTTCAAGCAATTTTGCCCTGTATACACCCAAAATACATTCCTTTGCAAATACAAAAGAGTTAAGCTCATTTAATATGTAAAAATCTCAATAGCTGAATAAAAACATGACCTTGCTTACTCTTCTTTCCAATATCTGTTACTAACTGATTAAAAATTCTCTCTATGCAAGCTAGAGATGTTCTTGTGGGAAGGCATCTTGACTGAGCCATGGAACAGTTTGGATCTTGAGAATTCACTGGTAACTGCAATCCCTCGTTGAATGTTACCCTTTTGAGGGAGGAGAACATGACCTTCATGCCTTGGGGACTTTGAGGGGATTCTTACCAGTGGAAGAGAATTGGTGCACCAATATGTGGAACTCTGGATGCTGCATAACCAGAGCGTTTCTGTGCACTGTGTCGTCATGTACTCCTTTTGTGACAAAAGTCTCAAGAGTCTGCCCAGCCATTAGCTGAAGAGTAATCCTCATGTGTTTCTCCAAGATCTGGATCAAAGATCACGTGAAATTGGATTTGGCAAATGGAAACAGAACTCAGGTCCTGTACTCTTTGATGGAAATCAACCTCCACCTCCAGATGTGGGGCTAATTCCTCTCTCCTCTGAGCAACTCATTTCTTTCTTGACCCACAATACAGCATTTGGAGCACTTGGCTTTTTTTTGGCATTATTACAATTAGTTATAGGCTTGTCTGTCTCTTCCAGGCTGTAAGCTCCTTGAGGACATGGGTATGAGGTCTCTCTGTCCTACTCATTTGTCTGCAGAACTGAACTGGATTAGCCTGGGGTAAGTAGCATAGACAGATGGTGTCAAGAAGATAGGCCCAAGATCTCAGATGGCAGAGCCAGTTAAAAGAAAGAAGGGGAAAGAAAGAAAGGAGGGGAGGGAGGGAGAGAGAGAAAAAGAGAGAGAGAGAGGGAGAGAGAGAGAGAAACAAAGAAAGAGAGGGAAGGGAGGAGAGTGGAGGGAGAAGGGAGGAGAAGTTCTTTGCAGTTCTTTACACTCTGTGCTTCTTTCCACTATGAATCTTATTAGTATGCCTGTCTCATCTTCCTGTTTATTTCTTCTTTACACTTAAAACACCCATAAGTGTGTGTAGTTGCTCATTTGTTGGTTACCTGCTCCCTCCATTAGAAAGTGAGCTCCACATGGGTGGGATTTTTGTCCTAACACAATGAATTCTCCAAGGATGTTGGTTGAATGACCGACTGACTCATTGATGAATGAATACACGAATGAAAGAGCTGTAAAATTTTCCTTCATGGCAGAATTGGACCCTTTTTGCAAGGTCTCCCTAAGAGTCTGGCCTAGAAGTAGGGAGTGACCTAGGTTGACCTGGTTCCCATGGCCAAATCCACTGGAACTTCCACTACCTGGGCATTATCATAGCCCTGGACTTTCTGTGCTCTAAACCTTGATCCTGGTAGGGAAAAGGAACCAGATAATGGGATGACATGGAAAGGACACAGGTCTTATATTCCATTTCTGTCACATCTTAATCCATCTATTCATTGAAAAAGGTCTTATTCAGCCTGACTAAGTGATGGCCTGACCTGAGTGCTGGGGAATCATGTGTTCATCCTTAGGCCAGACGTTGTGTTAGGTTCTGGTGATGCGAGCTCCAAGATCAGATGAATCTTAGAGTCTAGAGGGGACACTGACATGTTCCAGTAATTACCCAAGTAAGTTTATAATTATAGACAAAGGCACTATAGACAAAGGGAAGAAACTCTGGTTCCTTATCGTGAGTGCATAGAACCCAGAGGTTAACTAGGTAAGCTGTGTGGGAGGCAGGAGGTGGGAGGTTTGAGTAGGGGAAATTTGAGCAGAACAGCATTCCAGGCAGAGAGAAAGGCATGTGCAAAGGCCCAGAGCATGAGGAGTATGGCATGTCTGCGGAACTAAACAAGGCCAGTTGCGCTAGGATACAGAGAAGTAGAGGAAAGGGCATCAAGCTGTGCTAGAGACGTAGGCAGGGTCAACTCCCATAGGGTGTCTTAGGTCAAGTGTGAGGACTTGTTCTTCCTCCTAAAAGGTAATTACAGATGGTGGAGTACTGGATTTACAGCTTGGCACAGAAGACAGGAACTCAAACCATTAATCAGACAAAAGTGTGTTGTCATGGAAGAATTGCCCAGTGATCTGAAAGGGCCCAGCTCGGGTACCAGCTGGTCAATCCATGTGATGTCATTGTGGGCAATGTCACCAACCTCTTGCACTTTCATGAAGGTCTTGGAGTGGTATGTCTCTGATCTCATTTAGCATCCCTGTCTGCTACCTTTTCACAACCATTTGGAAGAAAACGTTCGTGCCTTCTAGAATGATTTTGTCCTTACCTGGAGCTTCCAATGTTGTTGGTTCTCACCTCTCATCTCTAGACTTAACTGCACCTCTAAGGTTCTGGTTGCGCACATTCCAGCTCTGTTAAAATAATGAAGGGCCCAGGGCTGAAGCATCTGACTTTCAGAGGGTGTGGACACTCAAAGAAGATGTCTACTTACTTAGAAGTTCTCAGCTTGAGTGGCATCTCAGCTAGAAACCCTATTAACCTCTGGAAATCTGACCAAAAAGCCTATTTACTTATATAAGGGGTGATTTTTTTTGTTGTTTGTGAATATATTTGTCTGTGCTGAGCTGTAACCCTCAGCAGAGGTTGCAAGTCAGTAAGATTTGTAGCTTATAAAGTTGAATTCTTTAAAAGTGAAATAATAATAATAGCAATAATAATAAAGAACCCCTTCCCCCATAGCAGGGTTGTCTACACGATTATGAGTGGTTACATTTTGATTTTCCAAGCTTTCTGCAAATGGGCCTAAATCGGACTCGATTTCCCGTCATAATTGCTTTTCGCGTGAAGAGGTCTTTTCCAGAACCGTCTGCCGCTGCTGTTTTAATGGGAAGCCTGTCTATTTGTATGTTAATAGTTTCCTCTGGGTTATTGAGCTTGTTGATGGAAAAGCCCAAATCAGATGCTTCACTATTTTCAAGGTTTACTATTAATCTCTGATTTTTGTGCCAACACGAAGCCATTTCAGCCTCCTCTGCTCGAAATCCTCTTAATGAAAGCAGGAGGAATGACAACATGCTTCCTTTTATGAAGCACAGTTGTGCCAATATACCCTCCACCTGCTGGCTCAGGGGAACCGGGGTGCCCAGGTAGCTCCTCAGGTGAGTTTGCTAGCGAGAATGCAGACCCCTCTGCTCCTGGGTGGCCCGGGCTCATGCCTGCTGGCTTTGCTGAGTCAGGTCACCTGTACCAGGTGAGTGAGCGTTGCAGCAATGCGAAGGCCATGATGAATCCAGGGGAGACAACCAAGAATTCAGTGCTAGAAATGGAACAGGCCAGCCTTTGAATCCAGACTCTGCAGGTGAGGAGCCTTGTAATAAGCCACCAGTCACAACCTCTCTGAGTTTCAGCCTCCCCATTTTTAAAGAAACAGGAGCAGTCATTTTCTTGTATTAGTTTTCTCTTATTCATCCTGAGGTCTAATAATAAAGTGTCCGTGAAGATACGTAACGATCAGCTAACCGTAGCCCTCTGATCCGTGATTGTTAAAACTCAGAGACTCAGAATTGAGTCTTCATAATTCATTCATCCATTGCTTTATCTATAAGGGCAGGGATTTTTATCTCTTTTGCTTTCTGTTGCTTCTCCTCTGTGCTTAGAACAATGTTGTGAACGCAGTAGATGCTTCATGCGTAGTTATAGACACAACGGCTAAATGGATTCAGTCACCACGTGGTTACGGAGCATCTGTTGTGTGCCAGTACTTAGGCCAAACACCAGGACCTTAGGAAAGAAAACGTGTTGTCTTTGTTCTGAGAACTCCTGGCCTTTGGGGGATGGGCAGGTGGCAGTGGCAGAGAACAGAGATGTAAATAAATAATTACAATAATGCGAAGTTTCTTGAAAGTATGGCCCAAGAAGCCTTTGAATCAGAATCGCCCGGAACACTTGTTAAAAATACAGATCTGTCAGCCCCAGTCTGGATTTATGGAATCAAAAGGTGTATGTGATGGGCCCTGGGAATTTCATTTTTTTTTTTACTAGAATCCCAGATAACTCAAATTTGCCTTGCTGTTTGGAAACCCCAGCAGACTTGCATGTGAGAGCCGTGTTTAAGTTATTGCAAAGTGCTATGACAGCTACAGTCAGGGTCGAGGGGACTCGGGGAGGGCTTCTTAGGGAAGTGACATTGAGACTAAGGTTTGAGGGATGAAGAAGAGATTGCAGGTGAAGAAGGGCCTAAGGACACCCTGTCAGAGGGAAAGGCAGAGACACCAGACAGTTCTGGATGGTTCCAGAAAGGACGAGCTGAGGAGAACTGAACAAGAAGGGGAGATAAGGAGTCAGTACAAGGAATTCAGAACTTATAAAGCATATTTTGTAGGCAGATAAATAATACAACCTGATTTGTTTTTTATAAAGAACAATTGTGTGGATTAATTTAAATATATTTAAAACACTGAATTAACAGAATTGCTAATGAATGTAGGATTGAGTGTGATGTGGCAAATGTACCCAAGGAGCGTAAAGGATCCCTTAACAGAACCTAAAAGATACTGAGGAGTAAATGGATATTTAGATTGAAGATGGTCTCTCAATCAACATGAGAAGAAAACAGACAGAAACAAGGGTAAAGGACCATGAGTTCATGAACAATTTTTTTAAGTAATATTTGCACTTTTAGATTTTTTCTTTTGATACTTCCTCTGAATCCAATTTCTTATCCAGCTCTCCATATTTTTTCTGTGCAGAAACCAGGACACAAGATCGATCAAGGGTATGTTTAGGGTGGGGTGGGCCTGAGAAAGGCAGGATTTGGGGAGGTGACGAAGGGACTAAGAGCCCAGGATTTGCCCTGTGCCTTTGCCCATGTTCTAGAATCTCCCAAAGTCTTGGATTCATCTTGTACTAATGATATAAATATTAAGTGTGGATAATAATAAATACCTCTCAGGGCTATTTCAAGGGTTAGCTGATATAAAGTATATAAAGAGCTTAACATACAAGGGGTGCTTGGTGAAGGATGGGTAAATAACAGGAAAAGTAGAAGTGATAAAAATCGTTAGAAAGATATGATTTCTTTCTTCCCCAGGGAGCTGAGCCTGGACTATTCCCAATCACATTTTGCTTAGAAGAATTTTAGCCTGGAAATAACCAAAACTGGGAGGTCTCCCCCTGCCCCTAAAAGCTGTGCATAGAGGGCAGCTCGCTCTGCTCAGGACACATTTGAACAGGCAAAGGCTCCTCGCTCTAGTGAGTCAGCTCATGCATCTTCACAGGGTGACTGGGGAAGTGGGAGCAGCCTCTCCCAGGACCTGGGCTGGCTGTCCTGGCTGCTGCCCCTCAGCCCAGGGAGGTGCCCTTCTCCTACCGGGAAGGTGTTGGGGTGTGGGGGGAGGCTGGGCCTGGCCCTAGAAGGCCCTTCCCTGAGTGGTGGCCTGGAACACCTTATCCTGCCTGACTCACGGCACCAGGTGGGGCACATCGTTGGAGCAGGAGTGTTCCAGGGAAAGGTGAGCCTGTCGTGACAGAGCCCCCAGACTCAGTGCTGACTCACTGCCTGCGTGTCGCCAGCACCCCCGCCTCTCTTCCCTTCCCAGCCTCCCCTCCAGACCTAACCGTGCCCATTTCTGGGAAGGCATTAGGCAATGGATTGCCCAGACACACAGGTGCAGTGACAGCCCAGGAAGAGTTAATTAATTATCCCAGGCGTCAGGCAATTTCTTGGCTCAGAGAACCAACAACACTCAAGTGTTTGCTGTACACAGACCTTGAGTGGGGCTGGGATGGGGATGGAGGATGACTAGGAGGGTGGCCAACTTGCTCCTGTGTGCCCAGTATTAAATTGGAGAGTCTGGGGTCCCAGGAAGCCCCTCAGTTGTCAGCAAACAGGGGAATTGGTCCCTAAAGGATTGGGGTGCTAGAGAAGACAGGCATCTGCACCCCAGAGCTGCTGCCTGGTGAGGATGTGCGAACGCCTGATGCTTTCATGGCTGGGTGCTTGCTGTGCACCTGGCACTGCTACGTATTCCCTCACTTCACCCTCACAGCAATCCCACGGGGCAGGTGCTGTGATGATCCCCATTTTACCAATGCGTAAACTGAGTCACAGGGGAGTGAGCAACTCTGTGAGGTCACAGGGATGGGAGTGCCGCTGTCAGCGTGCGAGTCTCAGCAGTCTGGGGCCAGATGAGCCCAGTCTGAATGTCCTGCCCAGATCACTACGCCAATACACCAATACACAGGAGCACGCGCACACACACACACACACACACCACACACACACACAGACACACAAAAACACATATACAGACACACACCGACACATACACACCACAGACACACACATACACAGACACACGAACAGACATATAGATGCGCACACACATACACACTCATACACACACACACACACACACTGGGGTCCCACGTGGCACAGTGTTGCAGGAAATCTCATTTCAAAGAAGCCCTGGCCAGCAGTCAAGAATAACTAAAAAGAAAGAATGGGATCTTTTCTTTTATTTTCTGAAGACTAAAGAGAACCCCACTTATAAGCAGCCCTTTTTAAAATGCCCTTTCTCTCCATTCCTTGCTCCCTGATCCACAGCTACCCCGGACCCTTTGCTTCCTAAACTTGCAAAACTCTCTCTCCCTCTCCCCTTCCTCTCTTTTTCTCCCTTTTCCTTTAAAAACATCCCCTTCCTTCCCCCTTTACCCAGCCTCCCCACCCCAACCCTGCCTGGGGGCTGCCCTAGCTGGTGGCAAAGCAGCCCTTCCTTCCTCCCTCCCTCTGGGACCCTCTCCAGGCCCCTTGTCTCCCCAGAGCCTTGCCCCTGCCTGGGACCCAGGCAGGTGGAGACAGAACTTTCCTAAGCAGTCAGAGCAGAGGAAGCTGAGCCGCCAGCCAGGATCCCCCTGCATACAGGGGGAGGGCGGGGAGGACTGGGGCCCTCACACACTAAACCATCTTGTTCCCCTCACATTTGATGCAGCTCCCTCCCTGCAATGGTTGAGGCCACAAACTCTACAACCAGCCCCTGGCAGGACCCCTGGAGCCTAGAAAATCCCTTTAGACCCATAGCTGTGCTTCCATTCCAAACCCACTTGCTCATCCTGGTGTCTCACTATTATTTCTGGTGTCTGACTTTCTGCAGAATCTTTCAAAGGAACATTCAGTTCATTTTGTTTACTTAATGACAAATTCCAGCTCCTTCCTGGGCCAGTGTTCTCAACCCTGACTGTGCGTTAGAGCCAACCATGTGGGGATCTTTTGCAATACACTGCTGTCCAGGTTACCTGTCACACCGGTTGACTCAGTGTCTCTGGTCTGGGCTCCTCGATGGGTCTGCTGCACAGAGATAGCTGTGGAATCCGCTTCTACAGTCAAGCCATGGAACTCACACCCAAGTCCTGGATCCCTGAGACCACTCACGGGGAAGTGAATTCAATAATATTCATATCTTGTTAATATATATAGCCATAACTATGAGAGAAAATACACAAAACAAGAGTTTGCTCCCTTGGCGTACGTTTATTGAATGCCTCCTGGATGCCAGATACAATCCCAGGTGTTGGGGTTACAAAGATTTATAGGACATGGTCTCAACCCTTGTATAGATAAAAGCCTAGGTGGAGAATTAGGCAGTAGATGCTCCTTTCACCATTGTGGGAAAGTCAACAAAAATGCAAATTTTTAATTATCAGTGTTATAGGGTAGCTTTCCCAGCATTTTTACAAAAGCATGAATTCCCTAAGCAATAAAAATATGAGTATTTTCATTAAATCTTGATTAAATACACATTACATGCTGAGTACTGGGCCAAACCCAGGTGATGGGAGGGGGAGCAGTGGAATGTGGCCCTGTCCTAGGAGTGCCCATCCTCACTGGGACCCAGATGGTGACGCATCAATCTACATTTTAATTATCTCATTTAAATCATGGAGGGTATCCTGAAGTGGGCTGTGAACAGAGGGGACTTGGAGGTTGTTCAACAGGGAAGATATGGAGGACAGAGAGACCCAGGAGAATGGCTTTCAGGAAGCAAGGGTTTAGCTCAAAGGTTGAGAAGATGTGGAATGTGAATGTTGTAGGCAAATGTGTGTGACTGCCCAAGCAGAGCATGGAGGGTTCGAGGATGTGCTGGGCGGACTGAGAGCTTGCCTTACCTCCCTCCTCTCTCTCCCCGTTCCCCTCCTTCTTTCCCTTGCTCTCTCTTTTTAAAACTTTTTTATCTTGAGAAAACTGTAAATCCACGTGCGTTGTAAGAAATAATACAGAAAATTTCCATATACCAGTTTCACCCAGCTCTTTCCATTGTAACATCTTGCATAATTCACGTATAATGTCACAACCAGGAAATTGACACTGATACAATTCCTCCACTTTTTTTTAAGGAAAATAAAACTGCACATATGAATAATAAAATGACCACTTTATTATCAAGCAGCCCCCGCATCAAGGGTAACTCATTGATTTCCCTCAGACAAATCTTTATGTCTCTCTGGGCAAAAGTGTGTATGTGCACACACACGTATGTATGTATGCATGAATGTACATAAATGTACACACATATACATAAGTCTATTATTTTAAAAACATATTAAATTATATAACTCAAATTTGGAATTTTTAAATTATTAACTAACAAAAGATGACTCCCTTCTCTCTTTAAGGAAAAAGAAAATGAAGTCTAGCTTTAAATAGAGTATTTGAAATAGGATAAGTTATAGGTATTTGGAATGAGGATCTTATAATAATTATGTTGAATAGCTTCCTTCGTTTTGAGAAGAAAGCAGGTTGGAATTTTTTTTTCCTTTGTATTAAATTCCAATTTGGCCCTGGAACAGTCATCATTTTATAACAATCCCATGTCAACCTTCCACCAATGTTCTATTAGAGTCTCGCTTCCCTCAGGATTTTTGAAATAGATTTCACGGAAAGGGAAGTCGATGCAATGCCTTTCCTTTAGACCGATGTATTTTGCTCTTGCTGCGGGTTCAGATTGCAAGTAAAGATTCTGTCCTGTGATACAGTCAGTCCCATTTTCTGTCAGGGAGAAAGATGGAAAAAGAGGAAGCAAAATGGAAATGTGAACTGATACACAAGAAAGCTACGAGGATATTTGTAAGAATCAAAGTAAGAGTGACTTTTGATAATGCACAACAATGCACACAGACACTCTAACAACAGCTATGGTTATTTAGTGCCTATGAGGTGCTAGTCACCAGGCTCAGTCCTTTAAAAATATCTTGACAGACATCTACAACAAAAATACAAATTATGCATCATCATGCCTGTTTTTCCGATGGGAAAACTGAGTCTCAGAGGGATAATGTAATTGGCCTACAAGTCACACAAACAGTAAGAGAAAAAACTAGGAAGTCAAACTCAGGTCAGTACAATTCAAAATCCAATGATCTTTCCATTGCATCACAATACTAGTTTTCAGTTGATTTTTTAGATAATGCATTGCTGAGGGTAAAGAGAATATATTACTTGGTGATCTGAGATAAAATTTAAAACCTCCAAGTTCATGTTGAGACCAGCTGATAATGAGACTGGCTTTGAACCAGAATGAGGACCTTTTGGTTACTTTTGATCCTTATATGGTAACTACAGTTTCTTATCCTTTCTCAGGTAGTGGGAAACACCATGAATTTTGAAATAAAAAGCCTAATTATAGATCCCCTGAGCTGTCTGGAATGGCAAAATGTGGGGACTTTCCTGACTGGCACATGTCCAGCCTTCAGGAGGACTGCACCGCCAGCCACCCCGGTTTACTCTCAACAAAGTTAATTTAACCTTGAAGGTTTTCCCCTCCCTCCTCATGGTTTACTGAGTCTGACCAGGGACCTGTCACATGCTTTTTCTACATTTACTCAATCACTCCTCTCAACAACCCTTTGAGGTAAGTTCTAAAATGAACCCATTTACAGATGAGAGAGACGAGGCTCCAAGTGGTGGGGACTGACTCAGTGTCGCTAGAATAAGTGGCACACGTGAGATGAGTATCCAGCTCAGACTGTGCTGCAAGGAGCTGGCTAACATGGACTCTGGAGCTAATCATGGCAGAAGGTCCTCTCTAACAGCTACTCTTCTAGACAAAATGCCCCAGACCCGACCTTCTTCATTTTTCTTTGGTTGGATGGCTATCCAATAGCTTCCTTTCCAGCCCCCTCAAAGAATGCAAGTGTTAGACTTCATTTTGCATTTATCCCAAGGACATATGTAGTGACATCGCCAAAGATGTACAGTCGATCCTCATTATTCATGGATTTCGTATTTGCAAATTGGCCTGTTCGCTAAAATTTATCTGTAACTCCAAAATCAACACTTGCGATGCTTTTGTGGTCATCCGTGGACAAGCAGAGAGCAGCAAAAAATTTGAGTTGCCTGATGCACACGTTCCCAGTTGAGGTCAAACAAGGGGACACTCTGCCTTCTTGTTTTGGATCTCAGGCTGTAAACAATCTCCTTTTCTCAGTCTGTATAATATAATGCCATGTTTTTCACATTTTTGTGCTTTTTCTTGGTGATTTTGCTGTTTAAAATGGCCTCCCCATGCAGCGCTGAAGTACTGTCTAGTGTTCCTAAGCATGAGAAGGCTGTGATGTGTCCTATGGAGAAAATGGGTGTGTTGCGTAAGCTTCCTTCAGGCTTGAGTTACAGTGCCGTCGACTGCAAGTTCAATGTTAATGAATCAACAGTATATATGAAATAAGGTGTCTTTAACCAGAAACACATAAAACGAGGTCATGTATTGATCGGTTGATGAAAATATGACCAGAGGCTTGTAGGAACCAAACCCTGGATTTCCCCTAGAAGCAGTGGTCCAGTATTCACTTATTCAGTGTTTGTGGTGACTTTATAGAACATAACTACTGAGAACAGTGAGAATCGACTGCTTGTAGAAAAACCACTCATTCCTACAATATATATAATAGGAAAGGACTAAAAACAATCTTTGGATAGTAGGACACTATTAAATTACGACTCATCCATACAATGAAGTTATATATAGCCTTGAAAACTAAGTGGTCAGGGGCCGGCCTGGTGGCATAGCGGTTAAGTTTGCATGCCCTGCTTTGGCGGCCCGGGGTTCCCAGGTTCAGATCCTGAGCACAGACCTATGCACCGCTCATCAAGCCACGCTCAGGTGGCGTCCCACATAGAGCAACTAGAAGGATGCACAACTATGACATACAACTATCTAGTGGGGTTTTGGGGAGAAAAAAAAGAGGAAGATTAGCAACACGTGTTAGGTCAGCGGCAGTCTTCCTCAAAAACAAAAACTAAGTGGTCAGAAGAATTGAAAATTGCCATTATGTAATGCAAACAGAAGGAGGAGAGCAAAGTATGAAACTACGTAAATCCTACAGTTCAGAATTTATATAACTGGGATCTATCTCTAAACGCACACACACGAAACCCAGCTTGGAAGGAAAGCTTGATAGTGGTCATCTCCGTGTAATGTGCTTATGGATGTTATGAAGCATCTTCTTTATAATTTTTAATAATTTTAAGTTAACTATCCTATATATATATATTTTATAATCATAAGTGGTTCAAAATAGTTTCATCATTTGATATTCACACACTGTTTACAAATGGGTCCAACCTTTGGAGTACCCTATGGTCAGATGCATCAAGCACCGTAAAATTTTCATAAATGTTGACCTGGTGATATCTATTTTAAGGTAACAATTTAATTTTTTTTAAAAAAATTACATGCATAAAGATATTTACTACACTATATTTTGTTCAAGAAACTCATCTGAAGCAAATTAGTGTTCACAATAGTGGTGTGGTGTCAGGAATATTGCAACATCAACGTGATGAGATATTCTGTAGCTATTATGCACCATGTATTTAAGAAATGGTTAGGAGCACTTAGATGGGTTAGGGATATAACAGTGAGCAAAAATGACACATTAGGAATTTCTGGTTCCCCAGAAGGAAACAGATATTAATCAAAGAATCACACACAAAAAAATAATACTGCTCCGATCAGAGTTAAGGAAAGTGGTCCTTTTGTGATTAAAAGAAGAATACTGACCAAGTGAGTGAGGGTCCTTGGATATCTCCCTGAGGAACATGTGAGTCAGCTGAGATGTGATGTTTGTTATGACTCTGAAGACAGATGGATGAAAGATACATATATAAAAGAACACAAAATAAGACTCGGGCTATAATTACAATATGTAACTATACATATGTAGACAGAGATGGAAAGGAATTTGCAAAAAACAAAAATGGAAATAGGTCTATTAGGATGGTGGGATAGTGGGTGGTAATTTTTTTCTTAAACTGATTTTTAATTTTCTTATAGAATTTGTATAGTTAATTTTTTAAATGCAGTCATTTCTTACAGTTTTACTTGACCCTATTATATTTTTTACATATTCAAAATTACAAATTTATATTCCAAATAACATTTTAAGAGTGCATAATGCTTTATTACATTGTTGTTTTTCCATGTAAATGTTGTTTTTTAGAGATTCAAATTAATAAGTGTTCACTATTGGAGCAATTGTTCGTGGTTAAAATATTCTTACTCCTTACCCTACTCTCAATCAAATGTTCACAATTTTTTTGTGTGTTTCTTTCCAACTTCCCTTCTATTCATGCTAAAGTTAAAGATTGAACATGTATCAGTGCTCTAATAAGATTAAACCTGATTCCATATAATTTCTCTCCATTAAAAGAATCAATTGATTTTATTAAAAGGAGAATAAGAAGAAATATACACCACACTGCTCGTCAGATGATAATAGGCTGATGTTGTCAGCAACTTGCCTAAAGGTTGCATTTTGTGGTCCTGGTCCCCTTCCCAGGTGAGAGGAAACAGCAGTGGATAAGACAACGGGCTTCACAGGTCACACAAAACCGGCTGGGGTGACTCATAGTCCCAGTGCTCAGGAAAGAGCTTGGTTCACTAGGACCAAACACTGCTTCCATGCAGGAGTGTGGGGCAAGGGGAGCTTGGAGGGGGACCCCCCACCCCTCAAATGTGTACTGGGTAAATTAAGGCATTTCAAGTCAAGACAACTGCTCCTCTTTGTGGAAACAAGGGTACCTGGCAAAGTTTCCATCTAGGTATTTCCCGCATGCCTAGGTCCTTGAGAAAATAGAAGGCAATTTTGTCCATAGCGTTGAGCCCAGGCCTCCCTTGGGACAGTGGAATGTCTACATAGAGCATGACACAAGGCCACCTACCACCTTGTCATCATATGCAGCAGCTGTAACTTCTAGGGCAGTTTCAGGCTCTGAGACCTGATCAGATGATTCAAGAATAAATCAGACTTTCAAGGAAATGAAGGAAAGAACCTTGCTTTGTAGGAAACCCAACGATGGCCCATCTCACCATCTCCCTCTTGTCTTCTCATATTTCTTCTCCTTGTCCCTCCGCTTCCTCCTGTTTCTTCCTTCCTCCATTGTGGTCTTTCCCAATTTTTTCTCAATTCTTGGTCGTGTTTCATAAGAGAGGACCATTTTTTTGTTCCTTTGTTGATTTTTCTGCAGGTATTCTCTTCCCTCCTTTCAACCTCAATATCAATCCTTTTCTCTTTAAATGGGAAAACTGATAACACGCCACTTAAAATGTCTGCTGTTGAGAGCTCTACTTTGTGAGAAATCGTCCCCCCACATTGCAGCCAGGTGTTCAGCCTCCTGATACACACACACGCACACACACACACACACACACGCTGAGCAAGCATCAAATGGACACACATATACACCCCTTTCAAAGAGCCGAGCCTGGACCCAAAGTCTTGAAGCCTTTATGAGGATTTTCTCCTTGGTTCCTCACAGCTACTCTTTGAAGTAGGAGCTATGATCCTTCCCTTTAGAAGTGAGTGAACCGAGGGTCCTAGAATTAAGAACTTTGCCCTAGTTGGGCTGGGCAGGGGGTCAGGGGAAGGCAGTGAAGGGGATGTTGAGCATGGACTCAAGACCCTTCCCCGGAGGGTTCAGGGCTCAGTGTGAGTGCCGTCTCTTTAGAGAGGTCTTCCCTGGCCACCTTACCTTAAAGTAGGGTCTCCATGGTGTCCTCTCAGTTCACTATCCCGCTTGTTTCTTTTCTGGCATGTATCACAAAAAAAAAACAACTTTTGTATTCAAGTTAAATTTACACTGAATTTGTTTGCTTGTTTACATTCTGTGCCCCACCCTCCGAGAATTCAAGATCTGAGAGGGGAGAAGAGACGTCACATCTGCTGTTCACCGTTCAATCCCCAGTTCCCAGGGCGGTGTGTGCTGCCCACGATGTGCTCAATGACGTTTGTTGAGTAAACAAATGATTAAATAAGTAAAACTAATTTTTTGGAGTATATCCTATGTCATGCTTGAATGAAGTGTTCCATAATTAAAACACAAACAACTTTTTTAAAAAAGCAAACAGCCTGAGACATTATGATCTAAGCCAACACAAGCCATATATGAAATATTTAAAAGATACAAAAGAAAAACATTAATAAAAATAATGACATAAAAAAGATCTTAAAAATATGAAATAAAAAATGTAAACAGAAATTGGTGGAATTAATTTTAGCAATATTTAACCCAACATATCCAAATTATTATCATTTCAATGTTATCAATATTAAAGAACTATGAACGAGTTCTTTTATGTTCTTTTTTTGGACTCGGTTTTCAAAATCCAGTGTGTGTTTGACACAAGCCATATCCATGCCAACTAGCCACATTGCAAGTGTTCAGTTGCCACACATGGCTGTGGCTTCTGTGTTGAATGGCACAGTTCTAGGTAAATCTTTCCATTTTAGACATCAGGACCCTGAGCCAAAGATGGTGAGGGACTGACCCACGGGTCGGCCACAAGGAGTCTGTTCTAAGCAGAGACCACAGTGCTGAGTTCTCCTTCCTGGAGTTGGGTACTTTTCATGTATCTAGGGGCCCTATTGGGTAGGGATGACCAGCACAGGCTCTTTGCCTGGGCTGCTTGGGTTCAAGTCCCGCAAAGACCACTCTCGTAGCTGTGCAACCTTGGGCAGGTGATTTACTCTGTCTGGGATTCAGTTTCTCAAATGCTAAAGAGAGTTCTTTATAGTAAACTAGAATCAACTTATCCAAAGAATTACAATTAAATAAGATAAACCCATGTCATTTACCCATGTAAACCCATTACAATTAAATAAGATAAACCCATAAATTGTGTCCGCTCAAAAGATATGTTGAAATCCTAACCCCCAGTATCTCAGAATGCAACTGTAAAAAACAGGGTCATTGCAGATGTAATTAGCGATGGTGAGGTCATGCTGGAGTAGGGGGCACCCTTCATCCAAAATGATCGGTGTCCTTATAAGAAGACAGAGACAGAGACACACAGGGAAAACTCCACAAAGGTGACCACAGAGGAGAGGCAGAGACTGGAGTGATGCACTTATAAGCCAAGAATTGCTGGCCTCCATCAGACGCTGGGAAGAGGCAAGAAGGATTCCACCCAGAGTCTCAGTGTGGGCATCGCCCAGCCAACACCTTGATTTCAGACTATTAGCTTCTAAAACTGTGAGAGAGAAAATTTCTATTGTTTTAAGCCACCCAGCTTGTAGTAATTTGTTACAGCAGCCTTTGGAAACTAACATACCCATAAATAGTTTTGCCAGACAAAATATAGGATGCCCAGTTACATTCCAATTTCAGATAAAAAATGAAAAATTATTTAGCATAACTATGTCCCATGCAGTATTTGAGACATGCACAGTTGGTGTCCTGTATCTATATTTGCTAAATCTAGCAACCCTACCCATAAACTACTTTGCACCGTGTCAGCCATGGCTTTCAGAAACATTAGCTATTGTTAGAATATCATTATGACTCGACTAGGAGAGGAAATATATAGATATATACGTACAGTGTGTGAACAAAAATGTACATCCTACAGACATTCTAATTTTTTAGGCATTCACGAATGGATGTGGTAATATTCGTTGTAGTACTGTCTGAAATCAGAACACCACTACAATCTGAAAAATGAAAATGAAATCAAATTGCCACACGGTGACAGGCCTGTGGAGTAGCTCCCATTCCTCAGGGCTCTGCAGGTCCAATTTCATCACAAGCGGGCTGTTCCACATGCCTGAGCGTGGTGTGGGGAGCTGCGTGTCTGGGCAGGCCCCGCCGCCTTGGAAAACCATTCTGTCCCAACAGCCTGTTCCCTCCAGAGCTGCTGTGTGTGCTCTTCCGAAATGTTCCAATTCGCTCCTCCTGCTGGAGCCCAGATGGACTGTGACAAACTCTGTCAATTTTATTAGCCAAGCAGATGTTATCGATATCTGGAGATGCACCCATCATTCTTTCAGTGACATGAATGGGGGACTGTTTCTTTTTCTGCTCCCTCCTTCTCCGCCCCTTCCCGCCCCCAGCTGTGGGCTCCCTGACCTTCATCCAGCAGATAGCCGCCCTCCCCGCAAGACTGTGTGGGGGCCTTCCGGCTAATGTGATCTTAGCAGGCCGAGAGAAACTGGGCTGAATATTTATGACCCTGCCTTTTGGGAAGAGCAGTTTCTGGGTGTGCTAAGTTCAGGAAGTTGATGAAAAGGAGGGAAAAATCAAGAAACAGAAGTTTCTGAGATGTATGGTCTGTGTGTGTGTGTGTTTGTGTGTTGTAAGTAACCATTTAATTTTGTACATTGACAATTCTTACCAGGATTTGATAAATCCTAGTATTAATTGATAATTAATCAACCCCACCAATATTTACTGAGAACATATTATGTACTGGTGATTTAAATGCTGGTGATCCAGAAGTAAACAAGAAAGATTAACCCTGACCCTCATGGAGTTTACCTACCAATGAGAGAAGGCAGATAATAAACAAACAGTTAAACACTTTAAATGCTGTTTGTAATAATTACTGGGAAGGAAATAACTAGGATGCAGAGATTTATGGCAACAGGGACATCTACTTCAGGAAGGAATCTCTGAAAAGGTGGAGCAAGAAGACACTCAAAGAATGACAAAGAAATAGCCAAGGGAAGTCAGTGGTGAGCGACAGAAGGTTTTTCAGAAGGAGGTGGGCTTTTATCAAGCAATGCTTCAGGAACATCACTCTAGAAGGCTCTGGAAGAGCTGGAGTTTTGTAAGAGAATTATGCTCCGAGCCATCCATTGCATGTGATGGATGGACTTCTCTTTTCTGCATCTAGAATGATTCTAGTTATGTACCATCCTTGGAAGAGTTGGGAAAATAGTCACTCAAATCGTTTTCTGTGTTCTGTGGTTCAGATGAGGGCTCCAGTTGAGAAAGGCTCTGAACTTCAGAGATTATGACCAGAAACCCAGATGATGAGGACCTAGACCATGATGAGGAGAGAAAGGAAGGTGAAATACAAACATACGAATGTGAGTTACCCCCCTTAGCTTCAGTTTCTTCCGCTATAAATGAGCATCCTGACACCTCACCTGGAAGGTTTCCAGGAGGTTGAAAAGAGACAACACATGTAAAATTGCTCAGTTTAGAGCCTGAGAGCAGGTGGCATGAACTAAATGTGGGTTTCTCTTCCTTCTTTTCTCTTTCCTTCTCTTTCCACATGGTCTACTTAACCCAAACAAGAATGAGGCATATCAACCTAGTAGTGAAGGGCTATAAAAACCTCATATTCCCAAGTTTTGAAGAGAGTTTAGAACTATCCCAAGACCCAAAAAGTCATTCAAGAACCAGACAAGGAAACACATACACGCACAACCTTCGATCCCTTTATGAACCACGATCCTACTCCCAATAACAAACATGCTGTTCCTTCTGTTCAGGACATGACGTCCAGCCCATGCTAATTTAGCCATGGGGAGGGTTGGGGGTAGAGTTACAGTGACCAGATTTTATGCATTTCAGCATTCTGTGCAGGCCTTCACCTTCCACCACCCAAACACATCTCCGAGGGTCCATTGATGACCCCAACTTCACCATAAACTTCACCAATGGCCAAAATTTGCTGCAGCCATTTGGCTAACTTCTGTTATTTTCCAAACACACCATACTGCCTAGTTACACATTCTTACATGCACTCGGATGGACAGAGGCACTCACACTAGTAAATCATTTGCAACTAACTGCTTTACACTTTTATCACACTGAATCATAATTGGCTGATGCCTTTTCTTGCCTATTCGTTGACTGTAGGTTTCGGAGAACCCAGTCTTGTTTATTTTGCTCTGCTTTGTGCTGCTGTCTGGCAATAGCTATTTGTTGAATAAATAAATGAAACCCAGCAAACAAACAAACAAACTCAAAACCACATACGCACAGCTAATGTATGAACTTACAAACAAATCCTCAACTCCTGGGCCTTCCCGATGACACTCAGAAGCACATTCACACACGAGCCTCATGTGTGAGTTGCACACATGCATAGTTCATGTTTACACTTTGTATCTGTCGAGTTGTTCCACTCATCCTTCAGCATCCCTACATCTCTCTGTGTGTAGATAATTCCAGATAATTCCAGGCACCCGGCTGGCTTTATATGATGGCTTCCCAGCCTGGAACAGACAGAAGAGGCTGCACCAGGGGTTTTAGAGCCCTCTGTTCTGCAAAGCTCACTGCTTGCACCCAAGACCCAGTGACCAGCAGGGTTGAATGTGGTTCATGTGCCTAATTCTGAGGCCTCTCTTTTGGGAGTCAGAACTCGACATCAGCTATCGGGGGAGACTTAATCTATTTAACATGCTCTCTGCTCTGGGGTCCCAGGTGGTGAAGAGGCCAAAGCAAAGATGTAAAACCATGTGTGGTCTTTAAATAGCTCTTGATGTTTGTCACAAGAGTTGAGCCTGGGGCCTGGACCCATTCCAGTTAGTAATTGATAATTCCAGCTGGTAATTACGTGCTCTGGGTAGTTTCGGTTGGCATTCCGCACATCCTGTCCTCAAATGGCGAGAGGTGTTCCTGGGTTTCATGCCAGAGGTGGCTCCATTTCAAGCCCCATAAAGTTTCTAAATACCTTTGGAATGCTGCAGGATGAAAGATGCTATCCTCATTAAACACATGGGCTTCTCAAAAGAAAACCCATTACTCTCTGATAATGACAATTTTTCCTGGTTCTTATGTTCCTTGTTAAAGGAAAATGTCAATTAATAAAGAACACACACATAACCCTTCCCAGGAATTAACTAATTATATTAACCAATGTCATAGGGGGCTAAACAAGTAAGCTGCTTGAAAGCTATTGTATTCTTCAGAGTAATGCAGAGACATTCTAGATTGTCTTGATACGTTTCTTCTTTTTCCTTTTTCATTTTTTGATATATACTAAACACTCTTGGATTGAGATCTGTTACTTGTCTCCCCATAGAATATACCTCCATTTAAGAAGACAGCCCTTTTTAAGATGGACAGTAGCCAGGTTTTTATGATAGTAACACCAGGAATAAAATTGGAGTCTTACTTTTCCTATTATTTCAAAGGAGTTCCAAAACCAAATTAAGTTAAAAATGTCAGATGTTGATCATGGAGGCAAGCATTTTCAAGACCCCAGAGATGTGCGAGGGCCTTAGATTAGAGTGGCCTTTCCCCACAAGTTTCCTTACTTCCTGAGAACGTACCTGGGTCTGGAATGGACATATACTCAAGCCGTTACCTATGTGCTTAATTCTCTATTGCTGTGTAACAAACTACCCCAAGATGTAGTGTCTTAACAGAACAGCATTTTATTATTTCTCAATTTGAGTGTTGGTGGGGCTCCGCTGAGTGGTCCTTGTGCTGGTCACACTGAGGGTCTCTCAAGCAGCTGTGTTCAAATGGTGGCTGGGGCTGGACTCATCTGAAGACAGGGACGGGAGATGGCTCTCCCCTTCGCCATGTTGTCTCAGGGCTATTCCTTTCCATGTGGCCTCTCCAAGGGGTCCTTCTCCCAGTGGCGTCTCCAGCTGAGCAGCTGGGCTTCTTACATGGTGGCTCTGGGCTCCCAAGAGTGAACATTTCAAGAAGGAAGAAGCAGAAGCTGCCAGTCTTCGTAAGGGCAGGGCCTGGGACCAACAGCGCATTACTTCCTTTGCATTCTATGGTTTAACATGAGTGCGGGCCAGCTCAGATTCAATGTGGAAGGGACTACACAAGCATCTGAGAGCCGGGAGATGTGGTTCACTGGGGGCCACCTTTGCACAATAGCTGCCACATCGTTATTGTCTGTTTTATCAACCTCCACCAAAGGCTACCAGTCTCGCACTTGACTGTAGATTCATCTCATGCTCACCCTGCTCCGCCCTGGTACCGCCTCTTCTCTGGCCTGTTTCCCCTCTGTTTTGCTTTACAGTTTGGGTTTTGATTTCTTGCTTTTCCCTTTACAGCATCAACATTGACCGTTCCCCCTAGTTTTCAACTTCACTGGAAGCTCCTAATGACTTGTCCTCTCTTCTCTTGAAATTTGATAGGAATTTCATCCAACTTCAATGTTCAAATGTTAAGTGAATAGATTGAGAAATGGCATAGGTAATATGATTCCCTTTACTTAAAAAATACAAAAATAAGGGCCGGCCCAGTGTTGTAGCAGTTAAGTGCGCACGCACTCCTGTGCAGTGGCCCAGGGTTCGGATCCTGGGTGCACATCGACACACTGCTTGTCAAGCCATGCTATGGTGGCATCCCATATAAAGTGGAGGAAGATGGGCACAGATATTAGCTCAGGGCCAGTCTTCCTCAACAAAAATAGGAGGATTGGCAGATGTTAGCTCAGGGCTGATCTTCCTCACCAAAAAAAAAAAACAAAAAACCAAGCAATTGTATATGCTGATATAAGTTTGTGTTTATACAGAAAATATACAGATAGATACATACTAGAGATTTCCAGTGGAGATTTTCTCTAGGGAATATTTGGGCACCGAGAAAGAGGAAATAGGTATTTTTTTATTTTATACTTCCCTGGATGTTAAAAAAAATTGCAATTGGTTTGCATTTCTTTTATAATAAAAGTTAATTTAAAAACCCCACCCAATTTTAGGACATGTTTGCTGAACTTTTAACAAGAACAAGGTCCCATTCTTGGAACTAGTGATTTTCAAAGTGATAAGACATAGTCTTTTTTTCAAAGAAATTTTCCGCTAATTTGGACATACACAAACATACACACAAAGACACACACACACACACACGCCCTGCACATGCCATACAGCCAGCAGTAGACAGTGTTAAGTGGCAGTGTTCAACATACATCAAACAATGGCCAAAGCCTACACGATGTTTACAAAAGCCAAATTAATGCTGAGAATCTTAATTTTAAAATCAAAAGAGTGTGATCAAGGTCTGTTTTGCCTCCTCCTTTCTTGTGCTCAGTATTGAGAATCTTCCTCTGGCAAATTGATGCTAGAGTCTGGTTCACTTAGCCAGGCGTGCGCTGACAGAGAGCAGCCCAGGTAGGAACCACCCTCAGCTCTCAGGTGTGTCTCCTGCCCACTGATTGCCAATCTCCCAGAATGCCTCTCTCCCCAAGTGGGCAGGATACAGCCCAGGGGTCATTCCAGATCACACATATTTCTGAGAACATGCTCTTTCCTGAAATGGTGATGCAATGTGGAGGAGGTTCAGGGCTGATCGACGGCAGCGAGGGCTCTGTCAGGATGTACAGTAATTTGACTCAGCTCGATAAATTGAGCTCCTGGGGCAGGAAAAGGACCCCCAGGTTCTAAAAATGCTTGTGCAAAGAACCTATGAGCTTCCGTCTCCTCTGCCCCTGCCCACTCCCCTAAAGCACCGCCATCCCGCTATTACTAATACGCACGCAAGTGGGATAGATCTTGGGTGGGAACGTATTGGGCATATTGAAAAGCCCATTGATCTATAGCCTTCGCTGAGCCTAAACGTTCTGTCTGACAAGAGCTCTGAGTACTTCTGAGCACGTGCTTTCCATCACCTGCCGGGGCCTGGTTATCAATCACGACCCTTGTACCACTTGAGAGAGAAGGGGTGTTAGAGAGCATCTTCCCAGTGGTTCAGAGTCTGCTCCAAGGCCTCCTTCCCTTGGGGGAGAATCTGGGGTCACAGCAGCGAGTAAGACTAGGCCTCCCCAAACAGGGGAGATGAGGGGGCAGGATAAAAACAAGGCAAATGTGTGCACTTTGCATGAGCTAAAACACTTTACATGCACCGTTCCATTTCTCCGTTGGCACAACACCTGAGGTCCGTTCTACGAAAAGTCTCATTTTTCAGAAGAGGAAACTAAGGCTCTGAGATGTTAAGTAAGACAGCAGGAGACTTTAAATAAAATCCAAACGTTTATGCAAAACAGCAGGAAAAACTCCACTTTTATCTAATTCCTACACATCATTTTGTTTGAACACAAGACTCTTCAGCCAACATCAGAAATGTTTTGAAACCTCTGAACTAATCTATCTATCCATTCTTTCTGTTTTACAGGTGAAAGGCCTGAAGCTTAGAGAAACAAATTGAACTGCCCAGGTCGACATGGCCGCTAAGCGGTAGGGAGACAAATGGGAATTTGAATGACTACAAGTAATAATTTATATCATCAATGATTATTTATTGAAGGTTTATTATGTGTCAGGTGCTCCTCATGTATGATCTGATCTAATCCTCACAGCACATATGAGATAACATAGCATCTCGCTTGTGGGATTATGTATTAGATAGGATGAGGCCTTTCCTATTAACCCTCTGGGATGTCCCTAAATGTATATACCTCTTGCTATAAGATCAGCTGGGACCATAGAACTTTCTATACACACAACTTCACACGTGTTGAGCTTTATCTATTTTCTTTATCTAGAAATAAATTGTTATCCAGTTTACACATTTAACTTTGCATTCGTGTCTGTCAGTGCACAATTAGTAAATGCGTATAACCAAGTGATGACTTTATTTTTCCTTTAAGAAACTTGAATTGTTTGTGAAACCTTTAATAGAGATTAAATAGTTGATAATCAGCTTTTACCCTGTTATTGGCCTTTTCAACATTTGTCTTAGTGATCTTCTGTATCCAGAATGGTGTGTACAGACTGCAGAATCCATTTCTTTGGCCGTCATGGGAAAATTCTACCCATGCTTCAGCATGGTCCAGGGCAAAGAGGCTGGGACAGAGGACGGGTAACTGCATCTCCCCCTCAAGTCTCTCCAAAATGTCACTTATTAAATAGTGGCAGGACAGTCCAGTGTCTTCATGTATGGCCACTCCACCCTTCCATAGCTCATGGCTGGCCTGAGAAATAGAGCTGGTTGGGAAGTTGCATGGTTCAGTTTGCAGAACATGGGTAATACCAGCTTCAGTATCTGCTTCCTTTGGGATCTAGGGTAAACGATTCGGCCTCACTGATTCTTTTCCTCATTTGTAAAATTGGAATAATAGTAGGCCCCTCCAAGGGGCTCAGGTTTGTGTTAAACGTTATGTGAACCCCATATGTGTTGGCAACCCTCCCTTCCAATGGTCAATGGTTCTCCAAGTGAGCTCCCCAGACCAGCAGGTTTAGCAGCAGCTGGGAATTTAGAAAGGCAGATTCTCAAGCCCCTCAGATCCACTGAATCAGACACTCTTGGGTGGGCCCAGCCATCTGAGTTTTAACTCGCCCTACAGGGAATTCTGATGCTGCTCAAATCTGAGAATCACTTCTTTAGATCAATAGCACTCTGCGCCTCACACACCACGTCCTGGCTGTAACGAACTTCTTTTCAGCGCCTCTGAGTCTTGCACCTGCTCTTCTCGGGAGACACTATTCCATGATCTTTTACACTCCCTTCTCATCCCTGGACAACTCCCACTCAGCTTCCGGATCTTCACTTAGAAGTCACTTCCTCCAGGAAGCATTGCCTGGATTCAAAGCCCCAAGCCCTTTGTATTTCTCTTCTGCATATACCCAATTGTATCAGGCTTGTAGTTTAAATGACCTGTTTCCCTAACCAAACTGTAAGAGTCCTATGGGCAGGACTCCTGTCAATGTTGTCCCCAGTGATGAGTAGATGGTGAATAAACGAAGACATAGTTTCCAACATCCAACCCCAAGGGCCCTCCTTCTTCTTGCCCTCAAGACTGCCTTCTTCCATCCATCAAGCCTCCCCAGACATCTCAACGTACCCATCCTTGCCCTTCCCTGAGTCCTGTAGGACCTGGGATCTGACCCAGGGAAGCAACCTCTGGATCAGACTGACAAACCACCTCTAACGGGAGTAGGATTGTTTCGATTATTTGCAAGCTGTGCCCCAGTCCAAGTTATGAACCTCAGAAGAGTGGAACCAACTTATAAAATTTGTTTTTGTATTTTCTCCAGCATTTCTCCATTAGCACAAAGTAGACACTTGGTAAATAGATGCTGATCTGGGGAAAAATAGTGATGAGACAACAGTGTCTAAAAGTCCAGCAAAGCTGGTTATTAATCATTGACTTTACCACATGGGAAAGGGAACCCAATTTTAAGGGAAGAGACACTTATATTATGCCTTTTTAAATTGAAGGAAAGAGGAAAAATTAAAATTCTCCTCTATATATAACCAAAAATGGGGGGGGAATAAAAATAAAGGGTAAAGATAAGAAAACATGACACTGGGTGAGTTCATCAAATTAATGCAAAAAATATTTACTCAATTCGTATGAGGAGAATATAATGGGAGACATCCCACACATAAGCCAACATGTGCTAACAGCTGGGGCCTGCCCTTGTGGGTGGCATAGTTTAGGGAAAGACTGACAAATAACAAGTAGTTTTAATAAGAGTTCACAGGTTATCGTGAGCTGGTGGAGCAGAGAAAGCAGTCTGGAAGGCTTCCTGGAAGAGGAAGGACGTTCTGTACAGAGTTAAAAGTGAGGACAGAGGCAGGGAGATATGAAAGGTGCGGATGAGAAAGCTGTTCTCTGCAGGAAGATCCCCAAGCGTGATCAGCTCTGTGAGATGGGGGGAGATCGAATGGGGACCACAGAGGAGGCCTTTGCTCCAGAATCACAGATCTTCAAGGTTCCCTTGAAGGGACCCACACCACTCCCGCCTTGTGCTGTAAGGACGGCTCCCATCTTAGGCCTTGGCCAGTGCTTTTTAAACTTGACTATATCGGAATCCTCTGGAAGGCTCATTAAATGCAGATTTCTGGGCCCTACCCCTCAAGTTTCTGATGCAGTGGGTCTGGAATGAGGCTTTGGAATTTCATTTCTAGCATGTTTCCAGGTGATGCTGATGCTGCTGGTCCGGGGACCCACACTTTCAGAGCCCCTGGCCCAGCTAGTCCCCAGATAAACATCAAGTCCTAGCTGAGAACGTCAGAGCAAAGATGGGATTTAAAACACCACCCACTGATGGCTGAATCCTTGGCACAGGCCATGGGACACTCTGAAAGCCAATCTGCTCCCCAGTCTAACTCTCTCCTGCCAAAGTCAGTGTCCTACGGTGAGGCCATGCACCCCTCCACCCTGCCGTGCTGTGCAGAGTTTCTCAACCACAAGCACTCACACCTGGCAGAAAAGATTGTCAGGCCTTGCTTTGTAAATCTAGATACCCAAGGCTTGGTTCCCGTTGAAACGAACTGTGCGTGTGTTAATTATTCCAACCACTGAGGGACTCAGAGGAATCGCGGTAGCTAATTATGAAGCCTCCTGGCCCATGATTCCAGATTGGACGGCTCTGGGTTCTAATTGTGACGCTCGCTCCCATTAGACATGTGCAGCCCTCTATTATTGCCGCCGTTAACATCGTCATCTGAGTTTCTTCATCTTTGAAGTGGGGATGAGGCCGCTTTATTGTTTCATTTTAGGTGCTCAGTTGCTGCTTATTAAATGCTAATTAGTACATGATAAGCGCAATTAGAGGGTCAGATCTGATGGCTGACACCCTCCCAGCGGCTAAGCTGGCCGCTCTGAGCAGAACCAGTTCCCCAGCTCGAGGGAGGATAACTGGGAAGCAAAACGAGTCTCGGAGAGCTTGTTTGTTACCAAGGCTAAGATCCAGTTGTTGTTTAGCTATTATACCTCTTTATATTTTATATTTGCTTTATGTCTTATTTCTGCCCCTCCCCGATGGGAATGTCTGGGGCTCTCTCGGGTACACCCCGTGCCTGCTGTAAGAAACAGAACTCTGACTGGTGAAGGGGATGGGCCACTGCTTCTGCTTTTGGTGGCACTGTTGTGCACTAACGAGAGGCCTAGGGAGGCTGGTGGCAGGTGGTGCCTCGTCCGCTCGATGAGCCCAGCTCTGAGGTCTCTGAGATGCTCTCCATCTCTCCCTCATGAGCATAAAAGCTTCTCACTTTTTTTTTCCAGATGCCACATATAAGTGAGATCATGCGGTATTTATCTTTCTGTGTCTGACTTATTTCACCTAGTGTATTGTCCTCTAGGTTCATCCATGGTGGCAAAAATGGCAGGATTTCCTGCTTTTTTATAGCTGAATAATATTCCACTGTGTATGTATGTGTATATATACATATAGATATAGATATATATCACATTTTCTTTATCCATTCATTCATCATACAAATTTTCAGTTCTAAGATGAATAAGTTCCCAGGATCTAATATACAGCATGGCAATTATACAGTATTGTATACTTGAAATTTGCTAAGAGAGTAGATCTTTTGTTCTCACCACACGCACACACACACACACACACACAAATGGTAACTATGTGAGGTGTTGGATATGTTAATTAGCTTGATTGTGGTGATAATTTCACAATGTATACATATATCAAATCCTCAAGTTGTACATCTTAAATATATACAATTTTTATTTGTCAATTATACCTCAATAAAACTGGGAAAAAAAGGAAATAAAAAGGAGAGAAAGGTTCTGTCACTGCAGGCTGAAGAACTCATTTGAGGCAGGAGAAGGGATAGATGAGCCTGTCTCCTTTTGTTCTAGGAGAGTGAACTCGTGCCTACAAATGCACCCCTCTCCCAGTGGGCTTTCCCTTACACCCCACCCACCAAAGGTCCTGTCCTGTGCTTACCCCAGCTGCAAGGGGTTCTGGGAGAATGAGCATTTCCCTGGGTGGTGAGCACATTGTTGTTCTGGATGGAATCAGAGTCTCCTGAGCAAAGAGAGGGCGAGGATGGGTGGGGGTATGCAACTACCCAGATTTATCCGATGGCTGAGTTTGGAGGCACGTTGCATGGCGTTGGAAATCCCTTCTCTGTCACTTACTAGATCCCAGCTTGGGCAATCTCAAACTTCCCAGCTTTGTTATTTGTATAATTGTGGTAATAATCCCCCACCCCATCCCTGAGGGTGAGGCTTAAGTGATGTCACATATGAAATCACCCAGCACAGTCTCCAGTACCTGCCATGTATTCTACGAAGAGTAACTACTATCATTAGTAATGGGAATCACAATATTCCTCCTTAATTCCGCTGACCCCTAAATGTGGTGCTTTGCCATTTTCCAGAGCCCTCCTGGAAACCAGGAAGAGCACCTAGGGCCCTGCTACTGTTTGAGCACACGGCCTCCCAATTCCTCCCCGCAAGCTGGACTTCGTTCTCCCCTGTGGAAAGCATATCTGGAAGTGTGTGGACACTGTAACCACAACTCAGCTTGACTTCTGAGCTCTGGGAGCATAAAACCTCCCAGTGTCTTGTTTTTCACGGTTAGAGTCCACGCTGCCAGCTCCCCCCTCCCATGGGCTGGCTCAGGGCCAGTCTGCTCTCCCAGAACTAGGAAAGACCGAGACTAATGACCCCAAATTGATATGTAACTTGCCCTAATATTGACCCTGGCCCTGTGGTTAGTGATTCCCATCTCAAGGTAAATCATTGGACTGTTTTGGCTTTGACCCCATTTGACTCTTCCCCCAGCCCCGCCACCGTTTTGAACAACAGAGAAAGGAATCTCAGTTAACTGTATGATACAATTAAGAGTCCTGATCTTACTCCTTGATGGATATGGCAGCAAACTTCCCAGTATTTCTTCTGAATCAACTACGAGATTGTGACCGTCCTTCGTTAACTATGGCAAAAGTAGAAGTCCCCCCATTGGAGATATAGCTATGTTAACATCCAAGCAAATAATAATAATTATTAATATTAACTGAATGCTCAAGAAGTGTTTGGTGTGCTAAGTATGTTAGGCTAGATGCAATCATTCATTCTTCAATTACTAAATTCCAAATATCTGCTAAGCTCCATATTAGGCACCACCTGATGGGGCTAAAACAACATGGTTCCTGCCACGTGTAGGGATTCAGGCCATGATTAGGTCTAGCATCATTAAGGCTGTGAGGGAGGGCATACTAATTATTAGTAACAGGAATAATATTATAGGTGCCAGGTCTTCACTGAGTGCTTACTGCGTGGTAGGTGTTAGGACACGTTATATTTTTTAACTATCATGACCATTGTTACCTCTCAATGTAGGTTCTTATTATAATCTTATTTTTTATTTTTATTTTATTTTTTTTGCTGAGAAAGATTCGTCCTGAGCTAACATCTGTTGCCAATCTTCCTATCTCTTTTTTTTTTCCTCCCCCAAGCCCCAGTACATAGTTGTATATTCTAGTTGTAGGTCCTTCTAGTTCTTCTATGTGGGACACCACAGCATGGCTACTGACAGATGGGTAGTGTGTTTCTGCAACTGGGAACCGAACCTGGACTGCCGAAGCAGAATGCGCCAAACTTTAACAACTAGGCCATCAGGGCTGGCTCGTCGTCCTATTTTTTAGAGGAGGTAACTGCAGTTCAGAGGAGGTTAAGTAATGCATGCAAGGTCACGCACGCAGCTGGTGAAAATCAGGAGTAGGATTGGAATCCCATTCTGGCTGAGCACGGAGCCCACGCCCTTAACACCCGAGCTGGATTGCTTAGGGTCAAATCCCAGTTCTGCCTCTTGCCAGCTTTGCAACCTTGGGCAAGTTCCTTAAGCTCTCTGGACTCAGTTTCCTAATCTGTACAATGAGTTTTATCATATTACTTACTTCGGGGGGTGGTGGTGAAGGGCGAATGAGTTAGCATGTGCAAAATGCTGGGGACAGTCAACACGTGAAAATACTGGGACCTTCTGTCTAATAATTGGTAAGGACAGACCTCCAACCAAGCTGGAGTAGTGACAGCTGCGTTGAGATTTGAAGGGTGAATACGAATTGTCCAGGTGGGGAAGGGAGGATAGTCTTGCAGGCAGAGGAAACGTTGTTTACAAAGGCACCAAAGTCTGGAAGGCATGAAGAGTTGAGGGGGGCCCACTAATGGTTTGGGGTAGCTGAGAGGCAATGGTGTAGAAGCAGGTGGGTGGAGCAGAGAAGCGGGTCAAAGCAGGATTCCAGAAGGTTCTGCAGAGGAGTTGGAGCTTTTTCTAAAGGCAGTGGGGAGACGTTAAGGAGGGTGCAGCAAGAAAATGACTCCTTCTCCCAAAAAGAAGAAATGATTCTAGAATCCAGCTCCAGCACCTTATGTCCTGCTGTAGCCCATGACAGAGAGAAGGGGCATTACTTCTTATTGCCCAAAGAAACACGGTTTCCTCTGATCCTCCTCCAGGGCTGGCCTGAGCAAGCACACCGGGCCCACAGCTTGCTATTTTCCAACTCTCTACCCACTTGCCTTCTGCAGGGGTTCCCAGGCCCAGGCAGAGGCCAAGGTGGGGCAGATTTCTTGTTACCTTGCAATCTGTGGGCGAGGGCTGCAACCTTCCTGGGCATGGTTCACTGTCCGGGCACCCTAGTCGTGGAATGATCCCTGGTGTTTAAATACCCACAGTCTGAAGTCTAAGGGTCTCAGGCTGAAATGTGCGGCTCCTACTTACAAAACGGGGAGCTATGGGTTTAAAAATCTCCCCAGGGCTACAGGGAGCCTGCACCCACCAGGACCCAGATCCTCAGAGGACCGGTTTGTGTTTGAAAGGCTGGGCTAGCTACTTGGCATGCAGTCAGTTCTGTTCTCAGGAAAGTGCCCCAGAGGTGGAGAATGGAAAATGGAGCTCTTGGTGGGCCCTGGGCCGCCCAAGGGAAGGGGGCTGGCCTCCACATTTTCCCAGATCCATGTGGGCAGCTACAAAGGAGCTTTTGAGGATAAACAAATACAGAATTGAGAAAATAAGGAAGGAGCTGGCATGTGAAGAATGCGAATATTTAGAAAATGCTGGGGAGTGAAAACAGAGGAGGCTGTTCTCTTCGAGGTTAGCTGTCTGATGGCCTGGGACAGGGGAGCTGCGAAAAAGGAAAAAAAGGAAGGAAAAAAACATCTTGGTGGAGACAAGTTTCCGACCCGGTGGATTGTTTCCCACAGGCAAAAATGAAGGAGTAAAAGCAATCGACTCTGAGGGAATAGCACGGAGGCCAGCATCTCCATCATTTCACATTTTGGTCAATACGGTGTTATGAATACCACCATCCACTGTTTTTGAGGCATTATAGCTTATTTTAATTGTTTATTATTATTGTTTTATTTATTTCTTTGCCAAGAGATTCAAAGGGGTTTGAAGACATCAGTTTCCGGAGATAATCAGTGTGGTAGCACAGAGATGGCTAAACATGCCAGAAACAGGTTAACAGGGAAATTCAGGGGCAAAATCAAGGAAGGGCCTGGTTACCATATTCTTTCAGCTACTTCAGAGAATGGCAGACAGCAAGGAACTAATTGTTTCTGCACTCAGCCTTATGTTTACAAATATTTTCATCCTTCGTTGAACATGTCCTAGACTCCCTTTTTTGCTTCTTACCTCAAACACCTCTGTTCATTTGTTCATCTGTTCATCCACTCAACAAACATTTTTGCACATCTATTAAGCACTAACACTTACTAGGTTAGCCAGGGTCTCTTCCATGAACTTTGCATCTACTATCTCATTTTATTCTTTACAGCAAGAAAGTATGTGCTGTTATTGCCCCCATTTAGAGATAGTAAAATCGAGGCTTAGACAGTATATTAGTTTCCGAAGGCCGCCAGAGTAAATTATCACGAACTTAGTGGTTTAAAACAACACAAACTTACTATCTTACGGTCCTGGAGGTGAGAAGTCCAATATGAGCCTCCCTGGGCTAAAATCAAGGTGCCAGCAGGCAGGGCTGCATTTCTTTCTGGAGGCCCCAGGGGAGAATCTGTTTTCTTGATTTTTCTGGCTTCTGGAGGTCACCTGCATTTCTTGACTTGTGGTCCCTCCCATCTTAAAAGCCGGCAACAGAAGGTCGATTCTTTTTTATATGGCATCATTTTGACACTGGCTCCTTTTCTACTCTTGCTCCCTATTTTAAGGATTCTTGTGACTACACAGGGCCCACCTGGATAATCCAGGATAAACTCTCTATTTTAAGTTTCAGTTGGTTAGCAACTTTAATTCAATCTGCAACGTGAATCCCCTCTTGCCAATTAAGGTCATGTAATCACCCGTTCAGGGGATGAGGATGTGGTCATCTTTGGGGGACTGTTATTCTACCTACTACGTTTAAGTGGCTCATTCACAGTCACAGAGTCAGTGAGTGGCAGGCCTTGCATTCCAGCTTGGTGACCTTTCTCAGCCTCTGCCTTTTACCTCTCCTCACCTCTTATGTGCCAAGGACTCTGCTGGGAGCTGGGGACACATCAGTACTAAATACTCTCAGTCTCTGATGTCACGGCTCTTCTATTCCGTTGATGTCCTTGGAGCAGGGTCTCATACACTCTGGACAAGAAGAGTTTGAGGCCCTAAAGGGTGGAGAGAAGCTTCAAGCTGCAGACAGTACTGGAAGAAGCAATGCTTAGATGAGCAAACTGAGTGAAGATTTGGGGATGTATGAAGAGTGGGTGAGGAGGTGGGCACTCAAGGTAGATGGGGACAATAATTAAAGACATAGCCCACTGGGGACTCTCCCAGGCCATAGCCTGGGGCCAGTCCCTTTGCCCCCAAATTTTGTGTTGATGTGTGCAAAATCTGAGTGTTGGTGTTTTTGTTTTTATGTACTTTGTACATGCCCACATACACACACGTGTGCTTGCACTGCCCTGGGCCCTGTGGCATTGCAGACAGACACATATGTTCGCATATCCCTGGGTCTATCCGGGCCTGAGTAGCTGCCTAACCAACCAGTTGACTATTGCCAGCTGGGGCATTTCTCCTGGGTCCTCTGGAGGCCCAGCTACAATGCTGGTCACAGGGCAAGGAGAATAGATGGAGGTGGCCTCCAAAGCCAGACTCATGCCTTTCCCAAAGCCTGCTCCTGACTGGGCATCCGTCACTCATCCACCCCCTTGGAATCAGAGGACTTGAATCTAAGCCCAATCTGCCAGCTGTTGACTCATGGACATCACCCCCCAAGCCTTGGTTTCCACATGTGTAAAAATGAGGATAGAAATAATATCTCTAAGGAGCTATTGCAAAGATGAGTTGAGATGAACATGAATGCACTTTGTGACTGTAAGGCGTATGTGAGCAAGCTGTGTTATTGAAGCAGTGCCCACCGATGTAATAATGCACTGTCTCAGGTGCCTGTGACAGATCCAGCTGAACCACAGAGATGGAACTCTAGGAACAGGAGGAACTACTTTTTGACAAAACACTCAGAGATCACTTATGAAATGCAATTTGTCCCCTTGGGACACCAAACACCTATTTGAGCATGATCAAAACATTCTCATTTAATTTGCCTTTTGAACCTATGATATAGTCACTTGGATGTCCTCAGTGAAGGCAAATCTCCATCTTTGAAAGTAGACTTGATTTTTCTTTTTTTTTTTTTTCTGGAAAAAGCCAAAAGACATCTACTGCCAAGTCTTGTTAATAAAGAAGAGATAATGGTTTGGGGCCAAATGTCAGATCTTTCCTGAATGCTGTGAACTTGCTGAGGGAAACATTCCCAAGGAATAGTTTTCAGATCATTTGTGCGTAGGTGACATTGTTGGAATTACAGGAGAGCCTCTTGAGGGAAAATACATACCCGGAAATGTCAGATGTGGCCAGGTTGTAGGATGGCTTATTGTGTTCATTCATCACAGCCGAGTTTCTGCTACAAAGCCTCGTTCCCCCACCGAAATCCAAGAAAACGCAGAGCTTTCTATACCTTATATTCTGAGCCTAGGCGACAATATAGCTTTCGTATATAAGAATAAGGTTTAGGAAACTCACCACCTGATTTCTAATCCTAGCTCTAACACTTGCTACCTGGATGATCTCGGGAAGGCACTGAACTTCTATTACTTCATTTTATTCATTTACTTACCCAGTGGTTCTCAACCGGAGGTGATTTTGCCCCCCAGCGATCATCAGAAAATACCTGGGGCATTATTGGTTGTCCCAGTTGGTGGGTGGGTGTTGAGTGTGCTACTGGCATATAGTGACTCGAGGCCAGGGATGCTGCTAAACATCCTACAATGCACAAGACAGCTTCCATAACAAAGAATTATCCGTTCCCAAATGTCCATAGTGTCAAAGATGAAAAAGCTTGTACTAAATAGAAATAATAGTACTGATCTCCCAGGGCTGCTCTGAAGATTGAATGAGGTAACATATGGAAAGTGTTTACCATGTTGTGTTGCCTGGTGTGTGTTGGGATACAGTCAATGTTAATTACATCAATGAATACAAGCAGTATATTGACTATAATGTTAAGCCTGCTAGTATACCCACAACCCTCCTCTGTTCTTTGCACCATTACCCCTACTCTGAAAATCATTACTTTTAGAGCCACATCTGGTAGGCATTGTAACAGAGACCTTTGGAGATAGAAAAGTGGACATCCATGCACGTTAGTGGACAAATGGATTCTCTATGTCCTTGAAAACTCTCACACCCTGTCCCACCACTCACAAATCCTCCATCCTGGGATGAAGGGCAAACACCACTATGAATATTACTACCTCACTTAAACCAATTGTTACCATGTCTCTGGCACTTTATATACCTTATTTTAATTTAATATTTCCTATAACCCAGAAATGGTATTACTACTGCCCAGATGGCCGAGGCTCAAAAAATATTAAATAACTTGGCCAAAATTAAATGGCTAGAAAGAGACAATCGTGAGATTAAATCCTACATCCATTTGACTCATATTGTATATTCTCTGATTGCCTGCAGTTGGTGGAGACCTCGTGAAGAAATTGCTGCTACCCCTCTTCTGATGAATTTCCGTGCGCTTCTCTCCCGCTCTCTTGTATTAAGGAGAGCTGTTAGCTGCCTAATGAAACATATTTGTTTCAGGCATGAAAATGGTCTTAAAGAGTTAAAACCTCTGTGTATTTGTAACTTGTCTTTCAAATGATATTAAAATTTCATTTTCCAGAACACTGATAGATCTCGGTTTTCCCCCTCCCAAGTACAGAGTCTGTGTTTCACAATCCATAATTCAAACCCCATCTTGGAAGAAATGTTAAAATGATAAACATGTTACTTGTGATATGTGGCTGTTTGATGATGATGCTATTGAGCAAGGAAATTAGACTCATGTCAGATATAGTTTTGAAGGAGATGCCTGCAGGAGGGAGAGACTTTCAAAGAGATTTTTCTTCCTGGGAAGAGCATGTGGCTTCTATGCCACTTTTCTTGAAGTTTCTTAAGAACACATTGACTTTTTTGCTTCCTCTCTGACTCGTGTTTCAAAAATGTGTTGATCTATTTGTTTTAAGTTTCTCTTGCTAAATGTAATCATAATTGATTATTCCTTGAATTTAAGCTTTTGTTATTGTTGTTCACTTTTCAGTGTGGTTATAATGGAAGTATTGGCTGGGAAAAGGGGGGTGGTTTTCTTAACATCTGATTTCTGAATGTACTCTCTGATTTTCTCATCTTCTAAAAGGCAATATAATTGGGATGTCTTAGTGTCAAAAAGGAAATAGATGAATAAGTGGCTTAAATTTGTCCTTGTGGTCACAAAAATGAATTCATGGACCTATGTCACATTAAAATTTCCCTACCAACAGCTAGACTTCCCAGATTTGTCCTTTAGTATTTTATTTTTGTCTGTTCTCCTGATCATAGAGCCTTGCCACTTGTAAGTGTGGTCGACAGACCAATATCATCATAATCATCACCTGGGAGCTTCTCAGAAATGCAGAATCTATGCTCCACCCCAGAATGACGGAATCAAGATCTGCCCCACTACGGAGAGCCCCAGGAGACCCATGTGCACATTAAAATTGGAAGAGCACTGAGTTTATATTACCAGTCACAGCATCAGCCTTAGACTTCTTCCCTATTGAAAGATGGTGTAGGATATAAGCTCCCTTCCTGTCCTGAAGTTATTGACCTAATAACAGCTGGGCACCTTTTCTGTGCCAGGTTCCATATAAGGCATCGGGGGATGTCCTTCAAGAACGATCCCTGTCCCAGGTGCTTTTCCATGCACAGGAGACAGACCATGGAGCAGCACTCTTGAATAGAATATTCTGCAATATTCTATATCTATATATGGGAGCCACTAGCCATACCTGGCTATGGAGCACTTGAAATGTGGTTAGTGCAACTGAGGAACTGCATTTTAATTTTATTTAATTTCATTAATTTAAATTTAAAAAGCCATGTGTGGTTAATGGCCGCCATAGTGGATAGTGCAGCTATAGAAGATACCAATGTGGTAATGAGAGTAGGAACGGAATACTAGGGAGCAGTCAGGAGAGAAGAGATTACCCAGACTGGGAGGGTGAAAGGGCATTTGGAGGAGTCAGGAGAGAAGAGATTACCCAGCCTGGGAGGGTGAAAGGGCATTTGGAGGCACCAGGCCAATGCCAGGCCATCGTGTGTCTTGGTTGATCCTGGATTGGCACCTGATTTTAGGACAACACAGAGAGCACTTGGGGACCATCCATTTGGTAGGTTTAAAATCCCTCACATTGCCTTTTCCCACCTTATTTCTCACTTCCAGCCCTCCCTCTATTCAGAGTTGGAATCATCCTTCCTTCTCATGTATAAGCTTCCTAAAATGTCGTTTTTTCTTCTTCTGCCTAAAAAATTCCTTTTCGTCCTCTAAGATCAGATTCAAAGCCAATCTGGCGATTCCTAGTCGATGTCACTTCCATCCGGCTTCCTCCACCCACGGTGCCCTATCTGTTTCTACCTGGGTAGGAGGTAGCAGGGCCAAGAAGGAGTAGGGTTGGTGAGTGGAAGGGCATGACCTGGAGTTCCACAGAGCTGGGTGTGAATCCCAGTTTGGCTTTGTAACCCTGGGCAAGTTTTCTAACCTCTCTAAGCTTTAGCTTCCACAGCTATTCTATGGAGGTAAAAAAAAATGCGTATGCTCATAAGGTGATGGTGATTTAAATGGTTGTCTACATGTAAGTCTCTTAGTTCAGTGCCTAGCATGTTGTGAGTCCTCAAAAAATATTTGTTATTTGTATTACATTTATTTTTATCAGTATATCCTTGATATTGCTATGTTATTGATGCCTGATTACGAAACTATGTGATATGAGCTCCCCCCAAAATCTTTTCATGACTCCTTTCTATATAACAAAATGCCTGGCATAAAGTAGGTGTTTATTGAATGTTTACTGAATGCATGAATAAATTAATGAGCGAATGAGTATGCGGATGGATGAATGGTTAGATGGAGAGATGTTTGATTGGCCCATGGACATGTCCGACGACAACAACAATGTCTCTCAGGGCCAATAGCATTAGAAAGTGACCATCATATGGGGAGGTGGTCCCACACCTAATTCTAAAGCCCTACCCTAAATGCCCGCCCTCACCTCTTGCCTGATGAAAAGAACAGGAGTTAACAATAATAAATACATTTTCCTTATAGAGAAGAAGAAAATGTCAGGGGAAAACATGATAGCACAATTTTAAAAGAACATAGTTCTATCATCCACATGAAGCTACTGACTCAACACGTTGGAGTATTTCCTTTTAGGCTTTTTTCTGTGTGTATATATATTTTTTACAAATCTGTGATTATATTGTATTTGTAATTTGGTTGCTTGTTTTTAAAATTAAAAGAAAAAATGTGACACACAACACCGAGTTGGCAACTATTTGAGGCCACTGGAGCTCTCATAGACTGCTGGCAGAAGTAAAAATGGGTACAGTTGTATGGAAAACTGTTTGGCGGTCTCTGCTAAAGCTGATTATATGCATTCCCAGTGATCCAGCAATTCTACTTTCAGGTACATTCCCAACAGTAACATGTACGTATGATCACCCAAAGAAGCCTGTTCAAGAATAGTCATAGCAGCACTCTCTGCAATGGGTAAAACTGGAAACCACCCAATGCGCACTAACAGTAGGATGGATAAATAATTGTGTATATTAACACAGTGGAATGTGGATGAGGAAACTACACCTCACCACAACAACATGGGTGAAGCTTAGAAACAAAATATTCGGTGAAAGAAGCCAGGCACAAAAGAATATACAAGGTATGACTCCATTTATCAAGTTCGAAAACAGGCAAAACTGATCTCAAGTGTTAGAAGTGGTCACCCTGTGGGTGTCATGACTGGAAGGAGACATAGGGAGGGCTTCCAAAGGGCTAAGAATATTTTTTTTTCCATCCAGATACTGGTTGTATGCGTGTGTTTATTTTGTGAAAATTCACTGAACTGCATACTTATGTTTTGTGCCCTTTTCTGTGTTTGTTATACTTCGATAAAGCCTACTTTAAAAAAATCTGCCATAACATTTTAGTAAACTCCTTTCGTAAAGTCATGTTAATAGCTGCAAAATGTTCCGTTGAGTTGATGTACCACGATTTACCTAACTAGTTTCCTAGAGTTAGATACTTTTTCTTCCAATTTTTTCTCCCTTTTCAGTAATGCTTTGATGACTAATACTGCATGTGCTTAGAGATGTGGATTAAGGCTTATTTGCTTAGGGTTGATCGAAAAAGTGAAATTCAAGGGCTTTAAGGCTCTGCATACTATTCCAAATTGCACAGAAAGGGTTGCTTTGTTGTGATTCTTCTTGCTGGTTTATTTGTTTCCATGAAATAAGTTCACGCCGTCAGGCTTCTGAGCAATTTAGACTTCCAAAAGTATTGGATGAATGAACATTTGCTCACACCCGCACCCACTGTCGGCTCTCTCAAGGAAAAAAAAATTTTTTTCTGAGGAAAAACGTTCTAAGTAAGAATTCATGGTTCTCACTTTGAATTCTGTTTCTTTGGGGTTGGCTTTTCCAGTGTGAGGCAAGAAGGCGCCCATTCTTCAGGACCCAATTTCCCAGCCCAAGGAAAAGCCAGACGCAGCCTGCTAAGTGCAGAGGGTGCTGAGAAGTATAGATGCCCACGCAGAACACAGGCAATTTCATGCCCGGAATGGATATTTTGCTCCGTTTGCTGAGCTGAAATCCGGGTGCACGCTGGAGGCCTGACAGCTCTTTAGCTATAACAGCACAAACGTGCTGCTACAGGACTTGAAAACTGTTCTGAAAGATGTGCTTAGTTTTCCAAAAAGAATTGTCAGTTCCCAGCTAGCGTGAGGCCGGCTGCTGAGGCAGGGAAGGAACCACAAGGATAAATAAGCATACGAATCCAAATACATTCTTCATGTTCACTCCAGGCGGATTGGGGCAGCGCAGAGCCGGACTCGACTGATGCTGAAACACCCCGAGAGCCACGAGCAATCTGACAAGTTGAGGCTCAAAACCAGAAATAGCAGGAATTGATCTAAGACACTCACTCTCACATCCAGTTCCTCCTAAGAAGAGCCTGGGATCGAACGATCGGGGCTGGAGGAATGAGACAAATGTTCTGATCATTCTCCTTAAAAAGGGAGAAAAATAGAGAATAATCTTTGGGATACTCGAGGCAACTGGCTTTCATTTTTGACTTTAGTGAGGAGACAAAGATAATTTTCTGAGAACCCCTCTGGCTTTGCACAAGGTGACAGAGGGGGCACTTCTGTCCCATAAATTTCACCCTGGTCGGGGTGACCTCACTAAGGGAATGTGGTTAACGTCTGACCTGAATCGCAGAGCCGCTGCTGTAGACTCCTGGCCGTGACACCCACAGCAAAGAAGGAGTTGGTGGATCAGCTTTATGTAGGTTCTTGGTCATAAATCAGTTTTTACTGGGAATAAGATGGTAGACCAAGCTCTCAAGAAAGCTTGTTCTAAAGACAAAGCTGATGATCTGGCCATCGCCTTGGTGGTCTAGGTAGATAAGGGGCAGGAGTCTGAGGGGGCTGTAGGGGTGGGGGAAGGGAAGGAGTCGGGGGACGACACAGAGGGTGGGCTGGGGTCCCTCCCCTGGAGGAGGTCCTCAGGGTCCAGTGAAACTCCCTCCCCTTCCCCCATGTGTGGAAAATGTACCCCTATCAACATCTCTCAAGTGTTTCTCCCATCAGTCAAATTAAAAGTTGTCATTTTATTTTGTTTAAATCAATTTCCGAAAAGCAATTGTACAAGAATATGTATGCAAATATAATATAAATGCTTTTTGTCACTGTAAGAACTAAAGCTAGCAGGAAACAAGCTGTAGGTCCCTCAAGGGAGACTGAAAAGATAAGGGATAGAACATCCACGTAACAGGATTGCAGCGGCTATTGAGAAGAATGAGGTCGGTCCATAGACGCCACCATGAGGGAATGTCCAGGATAAGTGACTGAGCGAGACCAGCACGTGCAGAACAATGTCCACAGTACACACTCGTTAAAAATCTCTCCTGCCAAGGAAGGCGGAAACTTGCCCTTTTATTTCACACATTTCTGTGCTATTTTCACTTTTTTTTAAAATCAAGTAAATAAGATTTTTCCAATGAAACAAAAAAATATGGTGAAAGTAATTTCCTGGATTGCTGTTAAGGATTTGTTTGTTTGTTTATTTTTCTAAAACAACAGTAGCTGTTTTGGTGAGAAATTTAAATGGACACCTATTGTACTAAGCTGTGGGCCTAAATTGGGCTGCTGATTCCCCTTTAGAAGCTGGGTTTTTGTTTAGTTTGCTGGATTCTACCACTGTATGGACCTCAATTACAGTCCCAATGATCCCTTTGCTACATTCCGTCCAGTGTTCTTTGCTGCTCTGCCTGGAAGGCGGGTGTGGTGGGGCCCAGAGGTGTCTGGCCCAGGATCACATTGCTGGAAGCAGCAGAACCAGTCCTCCGGTTAGTACCGTCTGACCCGACATCCCAAGACTGGCAATTGCCCAGAGCTATTCCCAGCCATTTATAGCTCTAGAATGGAGGTCACAGAACCTTACTCCTTGATTTCTTGGAAAAATTGGTGGCTGTTCGTTTTGTCTTGAGTGTACACTCAAAAATCACACTCTCTGGTTGCAAACCTCTCCCTAGCTGTTCAACTTTGGAAAAGTCACTTAACATCTCTGCACTTCGGTTTTCTCAAGTATAAAATAGGGATAACAATTATGCTTACCCTTCAGGGTTATTGTGGAATTCAATGAACTACTATGTGTAGAGCAGTAGAGGTGGTTTCTGGTATGTAGTAAGAACCTAATAAATGCTAGCTGTAATTATTAATATTAAACACATTTTGTAACCTTTGGCATATCAGATACCTCACTTTCCTCATCCATAAAATGGGGGTGGTAAGGCCAGTTTCTCGGGGGTTTTAGGAAGATTAAATGGGATAATGTATGTAAAGTACCTGGAATCAGGTAGAAGCTTAAAAAATGTCAGCTGGTTTTCTCATCAGACATTCTGCTTACTGGATGATCCTCATCAATGGAGGATTAATGATATTCCTATAGACTGGTGGTTGGCATTTATAAGGAGCAGATGCTCATGTTGGCTGAGGGTGACCTGGAGAATTATTTATGAGTCAGATAAACAGAGCCTCAAAGGAAGAGGCCCAGCATTCCTACAGCCAAATATCCCTGTGCCCTGAAGCATAAAGGGTGAAGAGGAATAGGGCACTCAGAGAGCATTCTGGAAGCCCCTGGGAAACCATGAGGGCAGACGGATAGAGGGAAGCAAGTCAGCATTTCACAGCCTGAAGAAAACCCTCCCAGACCCGGTGGGAAAAACTTTGCTAATCCAACATATACCCACACAGGAATCCAGGCATGCATCTTGCAGCTACAATGAACACGGGTCCTTCAGTGCTGGGAAGGGCCTTGCTGGGTAAGAAATGCAGCAGGGGAATCAGAAGTCCCTTAACCATGACTGTGCAAAAATTAGAGCTTTCAGCACGGACGTCCCTGTGTCCCCTAAGTCTTAGGGAAGGAAATAATACTATAATATACATGAAAAGGGTAAAAAGTCATCCAATTCCTAAGTGAAAATACAATCTAGGGCAGTTGCTTCCCATTTAAACCATATTTGCATTGACTGAAGTAAGTGATACCTGTGATATTTTGATATTTATAGAATACTTCATTTCATTGCTCTCTGATATTCAGCTTTTCCCCCTGCCATCCTTCTGGTATTTTTTGACCTAGCGTATAAAACCATATTTTAGGGACAACACACTTACCCATGCTGAACTGTACTTTTTCTTACTGTGAAGGCAATACAGTGTAATAATTAAGATTATAGGGCAGGAGCTGCACTTCCTGGGTTTGATTCCTGGCTCTATCATGTACTAGCTGTGTGACCTTGAACAGGTTACCTACCCTCTCTGTGCTTTTGTTTCTTGATCTTTAAAATGGAGATAATAATAGTACTTCCCTCCTGGGTTTGCTATGAGGATCAAATAGGATAATGTCTGAAATGTGCTCAGCATAGTACTTGATACATTGCCAATACTTAATATATGCCAATTATTATTTTTATCATTGTGATTTTATTATTATTATAATATGACCCTAATGACCCTCTTGTGGGCAAGAGGGGAGATATCTTACAAACAATTCAGCTCTGCGATTAATTTGGTTATTTCTTTGCTGTCTGGTTATGGGTCTTCGTGAGATTTTGTTTCTCTGTTTCTCCATCTGTAAAACGGTGATAATAATACCTCGCAAGAGTCTCTAGAGGATTAAATGAGGTAACGTCTGTGGAATGCCTGGCCCGAAGTAAGTACTCAGCAAATGATAATGTCATTATTCCTTCTTTCTACAGTACTCAGCATTTTACTCCTAGGTAAGAACATCTGATTTAAAAGTGATTTTATTTTAGTTTGTTGGTATTTACTTTTACAACTAGTGAACTCAAAAAACTTGGTTACTCCAATACTGTAAAAAGTGTGTTGGGTGACCAAGAAAAATTCTGAAGCAAATGTATGTTTTGATGCCTTAATTTGTAATGCATCTCTACAGGTAGTCACAGTATTTATTGTTACTTTTTTAAATCTTATTTACCTCATTTTACTTATAAGCTCAAATTTGTCTGTAGTATAGCTACTTAAAAGTAAGAAAAGAAATACACACACACACACATGTGAACTTTTAGTATGCCTGTTTTTCATTGCTAAAACTTCAGCACCTCAATTGTGCTTTATATGTATTAGGTGCTTAATAAAAGTTTGTTTGTTGAATAAATAAAATAACCTGTGAAATTCTCTTATATTCTGTGAAACTTCTCTCTCCGCATTTTTCTTGCCCTTATAGTTCCATGTTATTGAGGAGTGGGGTATTTCCTGCTAGTGTCTGAGGCAGCAATGTGGGTGTAGCAGACAAGTGCATTTTCTCGTTGCAAAGGGCATGGGACTGATAGTCCAGAATCGGGGGACCTAGTTATTGCTCTGCTGTGTGACCTTGGGCCGGTTACTTTCCCTCTCTGAATTTATGTTTCCTCATCTGAAAAATGAGGGGCTGGATTAGATTACCTCTTTGCCCCTCCTCCTTTATTCTGATGGAGAGCCGGTAGCTTGACACCGTGGAGACCCAGAGCCAGCCTTCATTGTGGGATTTGTGGGGGGTAGGGTGGGGCCAGACAGACTTTTGTGTGAAATCTGCTTTTGCAATTACCAGCTGTGTAAATGGGAACAAGCTTCCTAACTTCTTCAAGCCTTGGTTACCCTTATCCGTAGAACAGGAATAATAGGACTGTCTTGAAAGCGTTGCAAGGATGAAATGAGATATTGAACCTCGGGGACTTGGCACAGGGCCTGGCGCGAACAGAGCATTCCAGAAGTGGTGCCCATCATTATGTGTGTCTCTGCTTTCTTTCTTGGCCAGGTCCCTCTCTACTGAAGGTAACAGTCACAGTTCTTTTCTTCAATCCTCTCCTGGGCTAATTCAGACCAACTTCTAGGAGGGACAGTGCTGATGAAGCCAATAACAGGAATTCGGTGTTTTTGGGATGTGCAATTAGGTCGCTCCCAGCCCGCTGGCCCTTCTCCACGTGCTGCAGAGATCGGGCATTTGATATGAGCATAAAGATCGGTTCCTTCCTCTCTCAAAGCCGCTTTTATTGATCTCCTTATTCTAATGGGGGCAGGGGAGGAAGGAGAAATGGGAACATGCTAGCAAAGAAGAGATTGGTTGGGCCCACTTGATTCTGTCTTTCCCCACAGAAGCAGTGGCTAGAGAAAGGTGGGGAAAGATCTAGGATTAACTGGAGCCCAAGGCAGTTTGTTTCCCTCTTTCTGATCAGTTCCCAGCAGGTAGCCATTTTTAATTCTCCGTTTATCTTCCTTGACCAGAGGTCACGTCTGCTGGCAGGGCAAAGATTAGAGAAGTGGCAGGTAAGTGGCTGATATCACTAGTCATAAATGAATATGAGCTTCAGGACTGGTGTAATTAAAACTCACATTTTATTCCCCCTTAAAAGTTTACAATCATCCTTTGGAATCCTTCTGAACTGCCATTCGATTTGCTTTTTAGTCATCTTTGCTGATAAGAAAAGGGAAAGCAACTGATGATCCAGTAGAAGATACCCCCTTCCGCACAAAATCAAACCCCTGTCAGGGAGGGCGGCTCATGAAGCTTTTCCTTGGCATCTGCAGGGCCAGCCGGAGGAAGAAGATGTCACCAGTCAACTGCGTATCTACATTTGTGGTTATCAAGTGAGTCGGGGTCCTGCTCACTCAGACATCACAGGCCTAGTGCAGGAAGTGGGCAGAACCCACAAGACAAGCCTAGGTCAGCTTTTAGCAGGGAGTTATCAGTGCCCAGGCCAGGCTGCCATCAGCAGAGTGGAAGCAGTGTTTGCTCCAGGGCCGGAGAGAGTTCAGCTCAGCTGGGACGTTCAGTCCATTTACCTGCAAATGTCACCAATGCGTTCTCTTTAGGATCTGAGCTGTGCCATACAGGGAGACACACTGTGTGTGGCCACCTCTCCCTCAACTGGAAGGACTGTGAGAATTCCAGCAAAGGGAAATGTTCTATTTCGGGGGTTAGGGGAGGAGTGAAGTAACCAGGCCCCAGGCACCATCCTAGCTACTCTGAACACAATGTTTGACTTGATCTTTGTGAATGGGATTATTTCCCCCATATTACAGATGAGGAAACTGAGGCTCCTAGAAGTGTCTGGCTCCACATTTGCTCATCAGGGTAGGAGCCCTGCTCTGGCTTCTGCTCAGCCTCCAACCCCTCCAACCTCACAGAGGGGCAAGTGGGCTGGGATGCTGTTGGTTTGAGGGCAACATGAGCAACTCTCCCAGCTCCTCCTCCGTGCAGAGTTTCCCGAGGAGAGGATAGTCTGGGGCAGTGGCTCTGGCCCCACAAGGGAATTCCATACCTTCTCTTTCCAATCTAAGAGATTATATTGGAAAGAGTGATGAAGTTGCTTCTTCCCGGTGCTAAAAGTGCACAGCACCGAAGTGGTTACCAACCATTTTGTTCAACCAGACTATTTACAAGTAGTAACACGGTATCTGTTTCCTGTCATCTCCATCATATATCTTAAGGCAGAGAGATTGGAAGCCCATTATGGTCTGATATGTAATCAATACACACCGTATTCCTACAGCAGGAAGTAAAAGAATAGGCCCTTGGGAACCAGAGTTCAAATTACTCTACTGTCGATTCCAGATAGCGGCTCGTGATAGGCTGAGCCCGGGTTGGGAGGAGAGGCTGGGGGGAAGAGGAAGAGGAGACCATAGTTTAATGGGATAGTTAATTCAAAGATGAGATGTGTATTCACACTGGCCTCATTTTAAAGCTACATGTAGTCCCTCGGAAGAAGGGAAGATGACATGTTAGTGATATGTGTTCACCTCTGGCTTCAAAATTCCTTTGTGCAGGGCTAAAATATATTTTAGACCTACACATGCATTACAAATAATTATATTTGGGTATCAGATAATGTATCTAGATACACTCTCCTATTATACTAAAAGAAGGCTAAAGGAACTTAAAGACATTCATTGTTTACTCAATGAATGTTTACTGAATCTCTCTGTAACTATGTGCACCATGCCGGTTCCCTGCATACAGCTTCCAGCAAGTCCTACGCGGTCCTGACCTCATGGAACTTACACGTTAGTGGGGAAGATGTAACTGCTAGATCGGTGTTAAGTCATGTCAGTTTGACCAAAAAGGGTGTAGAGAGGGTTGTCATTTAGTGACAAGGGAATAGTGTTGGAGTCACTAAGTTCTCAGTTCATCTCCTGCCTCTCCCAACTGCTGGCTTTGTGACCCTTGGAAAGTTACACAAACTCTCTGAGCTTCAGATACTCCACTTGTAAAATGGAAATGATAATACTCACCTCTTGGGTTATTGTAAGGATAAAATAAAGTAGGAAACGTGAATGTGTTCATCCCAGCACACAGCCTTTTGTTTTCACGCAGCCGGTAAGCATCCGCATCCTGTACTAGTCTTTGCCAGATTTTGGAAATGAACTTGGTTAGGAAGCCCTTGTGTCTCATTCACAACGCCCATTTGTCCACTCGCCTCTGCGAGGCTGGGGCTGGGCCTCTGCACACCGTGTTACAGCCTCCCGCTGGCTCCATGTTAGGCTCTGCCCACAGGGGGCGCTAGAGGCAGCCTGCGGGCAATGGAGGGAGAAGGGATTTGCTACCTTCTTTTGGCTTGCTGTTCCTCTGAGCCTCACTTCACCTTGGCAATGGCACTTCAACCTTGCAGTAGCTGTTGACTCCAGTCTCCAGCATTTTGAGAACTTCCAGGAGCAGCCTCATGGCACCCCCTCAGAGATATGAACACCAACAGGCAATGCCAGTGTCCTTGACTTCTGAGTCTCAGCTCTGAGGGCCCCTCCTCTGCACCACAACAAGGGAATCCACTGCTCCTCAGAGGTCTGAGTGTCTGCTCCGCCAGCATCTCCTCTGAGCTCCTGGATTCTGATATCCTTAATATCTACCCTTTGCTCCCTAGCCCTCAGTGTGGTAGCTGCCTCCTATAGTCACAATTGCTGTGTGACCTCAGTGTTCCCGTTCTTGCCTTTTAAGTCTTCCAATGCCTAAGTAATCAAGTCCTTTCATTGAATTCTTTAGCTAAAACACCCAGAGTGGTTTGTGTTTTCCTGACTGGACCCTGGCTGATACACGGGGTGAGGGTCAAAGGTGGTCCTTGACTTTTCAAAGGAACTTCACAGTTTCTCTTATTCAACCCCAGAGCAGCTTGCTTCTTTCCAGAGAACTCAAATACAACAACAGCAGCACACACAGCAGCAAAATGAGTTTCAGGCCCTCCATCTTCTATTAATAGACTCTCAAACTTAGGTTTATGTAAAAGCCAGACTAGAAACTTCATCTATTCTGCTGTTTTCCCAGCCCTTTCAACAAACCCAAACTCCTTGTTAGAGTAATTCACCAAACAAAATTTCTACGCTAAATTGCAGGCTCAGGGTCAGGGAACTTTCCATTAGAAATTCTGAGTCTTAGCTTTGCTGGCGAAAAACGCCTAGTTACATCAATTCATTATAAAAATTGTGAAGATTATGTTTGGACTCAAAAGTATTCCTTCCTGTATGTGAGGCTTTTCATTGTTTTTAAAGTGGAACAAAACCCCTTAACACATAGGACAGAGCCTGGTGCATAACATCGATTAAAATATGAAACTTCATTTAGCCCTATTAAAACCTCAAGATGGTGGGAATTACATTTCTTTAATTTATCAGAGATAGGATTTGAACTGAGAGCTTGTGGGTCTACTGTCAATGCTTCCTCCACCATGACCTTCAGGACTACTCATGTGACTTGAATGGAATAATCTCCCATCTGAGATTAGGTGTGTTTGTTTCCATAGTCCCTGCTGCCCCCAGCAGTCACACTCAGTCCTAACCTTCCCAGGCCATTTGCGATGCCCTCATCTCCCGCTTTGCCTTACTCTGTGTTGTTCATTTCACCTGAAATGTCTTTTCCTTCCCCTGTGCTTATCCATACTCACCATCCATTAAGAACCAAAGATCAACCTTCAACTGGAATCTTCCAGGCTTTCAACATTAAGTTGAGATCAATCATACACTGTCTTGTTTTAGTCTGAAACTATTCCAGGTTTATGTTATGTGTCTTCCCTACTCTCTAGGATCTCAGTTCCATTAAGGAAAGGGTCTATGCCTGGAATTCTCTTTTGTCCTCAAAGAGCTGAGCATAATATTCTATCTGTTGAGTGTTTCTTTGATGTAATTTATGGGAAAATGTTCTTTTAGAAGTCAGAACTGGAAAAAATAAAATTGAAAAAGATAACTCCAGATGAAATAACACTTGATTTATGTCTGAAAGCTCCAAATACCACTATTTCTCTCTGTTTCGGCTGCCAGTAAGCTCACAGATAAGTGTTGTGTTCGATTTCCAAAGCTTCCCTTAGTCTAGGCTTTCTGCTAAAATTACACTGCTTCCTTTCTATGCCCCCCCACTGCCCTTCACTCAACTCATATACTCACCACCCATTTCATTTCCTGTGTCTTGAACTTTTACCTCCGTCTTGATAATTTTATTATTTTATTGTATCTATGTTTATTACAAGCCCCAATTATATTTTGGAAATAAGTGAAGTATGAGAGAAAACTGCCAAGCCCAGGACTGGGTACATCAAAAGGTATTATGCACATGCATGTTAATTCATGTATATATAATTCTTTTGTATATGAGACTTTTCTACTTTAGAATTATTTCCACAGCATATAATTTTTAATAGACTTAATTATTTTAAAATGAAGTTTATTTTTACAATTAAAAATGATTTCTAAATTTCCATTTCAAAATATTAAGGAATTTTTTAAAAAGTAAGAATAAAGAAAAAATATGCTGTATAGTTCTAGCATTTAAAGACAACCACAGTGAGGACCCATAATACCTTTTCATACTATGCTTTTGTACAGCTGGCATAACAACAATAATGTGCACATACACGTATATCCTGCTTTTCACTATTAAAACATATATTCCTATATTTTTGAAAAATGTTCTCAATTTACGATTAAAAATACTAGTTGTCAGGGAAACACTGGATAAAGAATAACTCCAGATTTCCGTTTCTGACTAATGTGAAATAACAAAGACCAGATTTATCCTCTCACCTTGAACAACTGGAAATAAATTATATATATATATAATATATATATATTAGATAATATATATTGTATAAATATATATTATAATATATATATTAGAGTACATATATATTGTATAATATATATATTATATATATGTATAATATTGTATTATATATATTGTATTATATATATAATATGTATTATATATATGTATAATATATATATTATATATATATGTATAATATATATATATATTTTTTTCCAATAGTTTGTAGACACTTGACAACAGGTACCATAGAACTATGATTCCTGGAAAAAGATAAACAAATAAGGTGAACTCTATGATTTTAACAACTTACTGACTTGACAGAACACAGAGCACAGAAGACAGAGCACAGAAATTGAAAACTCAAACAGACCCAACTCAGTCTTGCTGACTTAAGGAGACCAAAGTCAGAGTTCAGAAAACGCAAGGCAACTAGAATTTGTGGGACAGAGTAAGATGACAAGGGAGGTGCATGGAGAAAGAGCTCAGGAAATCTGCACAGGGATGTCCTTGATTCTTTGGCTGAGTATTAATGAGTGAGAGGAAACTACTCATGAGAATAATAGGCAGAAAAATTCCTGGAGCTCACACAGAACTAGGAATAGTTTGTCTTCCCACTGGTCAGAGAGAAAAGATCGTAATAAAACACAGTGCATTAGGTAGAGTCCTTGGAAGTCTACTGCCTTAGTAGTGGGGTGAAATTAGACTAAATGCTGATTCACATAACAAAGTTTAAAAGTAAGCCTCAAAAAGATCCAACTAATTCTAGATGACTTAACTGGGAGTCACACATACAACAAAATCCAGCAATCAACAAGATATCATAATGTCTTACATTCAATCAAAAATTTCAAGACACACAGAAAAACAGGAAAATATGTCCAAAAAACAGGAGAAAAATCAATCAATAGAATCAGAACCAGAAATAACAGTTGTTATAAGACAATTATAAATATATCCCACATGTTCAAGAAAGTGAAGAAAAATATAAGCCTAATGAATAGAGAAATGGAATATTTTTTAAAAAGACCCAAATGGAACTTCTAAACATGAAAAATACAATATCTGAAATGAAAAGTACATTAAATGGGATGAACAGATTAGACATCACAGAAGGAAAAATTAATGACTTTGCAGATATAGCAATAGAAAGTAAACAAAATGAAGACAAGTGAGGGAAAAAAACACAGAAAAAATGAACAGAGGGTTCAATAACCTCTGGTAAAAATTTAAAGCATTATAACATTCAAGTAATTGGAGTCCAAGAAGGAATGAAGACAAAAAAATATGTTTGATAAAATAATGTTGAAAATTTTATAAATTTGGTGAAAACTATAAGCCCACAGATCCAAGAAGCTCCAGAAACCACAAGCAGAAAAAACCCAAAGAAAATCACACCAAGGTACATCAAATTGCTGAAATCCAGAGATAACAAGAAAATCTTAAAAGCATCCAGAGATATATTACACATTATGTACAGAAAAACAAAGATGAGAATGGGAGAAACTCTTTGTTGAAAATTCTGTCAAATAAAATGTTGGAGATAATAATTTGGATTTAAACAAATTAATGAAGAGTGCTGGAAGTAGTAAATATATAAGTAAATATAAAATACACTTTTTCTCATTTTAAAAAATAACTGACTACTTAAAGCAAAATAACAATAATTGATTGCGGGATTTAGTAGATCTATAAAAGTAAAATATATAACACAAATAACACAAAAGGTGGGAGGAGGGAAACTGATGTATAGTGTTGTGAAGGTCTTCTACTGCATATGAAGTGGTACAATATTTGGAGGTAGGCTGTAATGTTATATATATATATTTACAGAAAAATAATTTTTTAAAAAAAGAGACAGAGAAGTAGAACAAAAAGCCATAGTGGAGATAAAATAAAATTTTAAAATATTCTATTGGTCCAAAAGAAGGCAGGACAAGAAGGAAAAAAAGAAAGAAAGAAGGATTAAATATAAAGAAAATAGCAAGATGATAGATTAAAACTCAATCATATCAATAATTACATTAAATGTAAATGGTCTAAACACTTCAATTAAAAATCAGAGATTGTCATGTATAAAAAAGCAAGACCCAATGCATTAGCCAGGGTTCTCCAGAGAAAGAGAACAAACAGGATGTTTATATAGAGATTTACTTTAAGGAATTGGCTCGTGTGATTGTGGGGCTGGCAAGTCCAAAATCTGCAGGGCAGGCTGACAGGCTATAGCCAAAGGGAAGAAATGATGCTGCAGTCTTGAGTCTGAAGGCAATCTAGACGCAAAATTACTATTTTCTCGGGCCACCTCAGTCTTTCAAGACCTTGAACTGATTGAATGAGGCTTACTCACATTTGGTAGGGTAATCTGCTTTGCTCAAAGTCTACTGCTTTAAATGTTAATCTCATCTAAAAATTACCTTCACAACATCTAGACTGGTGTTTACCAAACAACTGGTACCACAGCCTAGCCAAGTTGACACGTAAAATTAACTATCACACTCAATTATATGCTTTTACAAGAAATCCACTCTAAACATAACACAGACAGGTTAAAGTAAGAAGTTGGTAAAAGATATAACAAGCAAATACTAATCAAAAGTATGCTGGAGAAACTATATTAATATCAGAAAAGTAGACTTCAGAACAAAAAATATTACCAAGGATAAAGAAGGATATTTCATATGGTCAAGGGGTCAATTCCTCAAGAGGACATAACAATCCTAAATGTATGTGTACCTAACAGGGAGCTTCAAATTAGGTGAAGCAAATATGATAGAACTGAAATGAGGAATTGACAAATCCACAATTACATCTGGAGACTACTAGACTCCTCTCTCAGTAAATTATAGATTGAGTTGACATAAAATCAGTAAGAATGTAGAAGATTCAAACAACACTATCAACCAATTTGACCTACTTGACATATATAGAACACTTCATCCATTAACAGCATAATACACATTCTTTTTCTGTGCACATGGAATATTCACCAAGATAAATTATATTCTGGGCCATAAAACGGAATTCAATTGATTTAACACAGTTGAAATCATGTAAAATATGTTCTTTGACTACAGTGGAATTAAACTAGTAATCAATAACAGAAGGTTATGTGGAAGATCCCCAGACGTTTGAAAATTAAACTGAAAACTATTAAATAATTCATTGACCAAAGAAGAAACCATAAGAGAAAGTAGATGATATTTTCAAATGAATGAAAATGAAAACACAAGATGTCAAAATCTGTGAGATACAGCTTAAGCCATACTTAGAGGGAAAATTATACCATTTAATGCTTATATTAGAAAAAAGAAAGGTCTCAAATCAGTGATCTTAACTTCCACCTTAATAAATGAGAAGAAAAGCAAATTAAAACAAAGGAAGCTAAAGCAGGGAAATAACACAGATAAGAGCAATCACCAATGGAAACAGAACAACAGCAAAGAAAAACAAAGAAACAAGAAGCAGATTCTTAGAAAAGATCTACACTGTTGGTAAACCTTTAGCCAGACTGAACACACACACACACACATACATACACAAATGCGCAGAGATGGGGGGGGGGACAGAGAGAGACGGAGAGAAGACACAAATTACTAATAACAAGTATCAAAAAAGAGGTCACAATAGATTTTGCAGATATTAAAAGAACAATAAGGAAATATTATGAACAATTTCATTTCAATACAAGCAATAACGGATGAAAATGGCAAATCCTTTGAAAAACAGAAACAACCAAAGTTCCTTCGAAAAGAAATAGGTAACCAGGATGGCCTTACATCTATTAAAGAAATTGAATTTATAATTAACAATACTAAAATCATGAAGTCTAAAAAAATAGTGATAAACTGAACATTATCAAAGTTAAATTTTGCTGTTTAAAAAAACTACTAAGACTGGGAGAATACATTTGTAAAACAAATATATGATAAAAGAACTATAAGCAGAATATCAAAATAAGTCTTACAACTTAACAATAAGAGGGCAAACAACTCTATAAAAAATTGGCAAAATATTTGAATGAATGCTTCCCCTAAGGAGATACAATTGGCAAATATGTGCATAAAAATTTATTCAACATCATCTGTTACTAGGGAAATGCAAATTAAAACCACAAGAGATACAACCATACATCCACTAGAATGGCTGAAATTTAAAAGTCACATAACACAAAATATTGGTGAGAATGTGGAGCAGCTGGAACTCTCATATATTGCAGGTAGGAATGTGAAAAGATACAGTCACTTTAGAAAACCATTTGGCAGTTGTTTGTAAAGTCAAATACACACTTACCATACAACCCAGGAATCTCACTCCTAGATATTTACCAAAGTTAAATGAAAATTTGTTTACACAAAGATGGTACTGTAATGCTCATGGCAGCTTTATTTAATATAGCCCATGAGTAGGAAGAACTCAAATGATTGTCTATTGAGATAGATCGTGATAGATGCATATGATGGAATAAAAAAGAACAACTAACTGATACATTCAATACATGGTTGATTCTCCAAAACATTATGCTAAGTGAAGGCAATGAGGTTCCAATACTACAGTAGGATTCCATTCATAGACAATTCTAGATACAGCAAGATTAAACTCATGGAAAGTGACGCTGTGGTTTCTAGGGTCTGGGATGGGAGGAGGGAAGTGACTCCAAGGGGGCAAGGGGGAGCTTTTTGGGATGATGGAAATGTCCTGTATCTTGATTGTAGAAATGGTTACATGATTGGATACATTTATCAAAACTCATCAATTATACTCTCAAAATTGGTGAATTTTATTTTACGTAAATTTTACCTCAATAAAGCTGATTATAAAAATACTAGTTGTCCTTGACACAGAAATATATAAAGAAAGAAAACAAATTCCACTATCCAATAACATTCAATCATTACAGAAAATGTACAATGTACAATGAATGTCTCCAGCCCATGCCCAATTATGAATTTTTAGCAAAAATAGCATATTTTTATATACATAATGTGCATTTGAACATATAGTCACAAGTACATAAAATAACTTTATTTAATATTTCATCAAGTTTATGTGCCAAATTTCATTTCATCATTTCCTAGTTATTGGAAATTTAAGTTGTTTACCATATTTCTCCATCAGAAATGGTGTTGTGATAAACATCTTTGCACATAAAAGGGTTTTTTTCAATATTTCAGAGCTTCAATTTTTGTGTGTGTGTGTGTGAGGAAGATCAGCCCTGTGCTAACATCTGCCAATCTTCCTCTTTTTTTGCAGAGGAAGACTGACCCTGGGCTAACATCTGTGCCCATCTCCCTCCACTTTATATGGGACGCCGCCACAGCATGGCTTGCCAAGCGGTGCGTCAGTGGGCGCCCGGGATCCGAACCGGCGAACCCCGGCCGCCGCAGCAGAGCGCTAGCACTTAACCGCTTGCGCCACCGGGCCGGCCCCCTCAGAACTTCAATTTTATTTTAGCATTAACAACAGAAAAAATGATCTTTATAGGGCTTTAGATAAAATAAACTTTTTTCCTAGGAAGATATGGGCCAAGATATGTGGTTGCCTGAGCCACAGAATTCATCAGTGATTGATTACTGAAAACAGTTGAGGTTTTTTCTCAGTTGTAGGCTCCTATAGCCCATATGACAATGATATAATTAACACTTAAGAAGTACTTACATGTGTCAGAAATATTTCTAATCAAATTTTTATATTAACTCACCTAATCTTTACATCAACCTACAAAGTAGGGACTATCATTTTCTCTATTTTATAGGTGAGGTGACTGAGACACAGAGAGGTTAAGTGACCTGCTCCAGGTAACACAGCTGTTGAGTGACAGAGCTGGGATTTGGGCCCATTCTGGCTTGCACCAAACTGCCTCTTGAAATGCGTTAACAATTCCACTAAGAAAACTTCCACAGGGAGGCATTTTTAGAGGAAAATGATTCTCCTCCCAACTTTTTCCTTCTTGCTTTTCTTTCCCTTTTCTTGAGTACTAGAGAAGTTTCTACTCTACCCAGCAGGCTTTGTGGCAATGGGTTAAAATATACCAAGAGCTTAAATAATCAAAAGAATAATGTGTTACAGTCAAAATTCCAAGAAAAGGTGATCAAGAACCAGCAACTAATAAATCCCTTCTGGACTGGATTTCAAAAACGGGCAGCATTGGAGTGCTGACATAAATCCTTTGTGGGTTTAACGCTGACATTTTCCTGCACTGTGACGCATCAGGGGGACAAATAGTGTAAATCCTCTTGTTGGAATCGGTGCTCTGTTTTGTGGGCACGGATTACATTCTAAGCCCCACGCTATGATACACAGCACTTGCTCAGAGCCCTGTTGCCCGGACAGAACTTCCAACTGCCTGCAGTGCCTTGAAATGAACAGATGTTTTCAAGCAGTTGTATCTTCACAAACCTCTCTTTTCCTTCCCTACTCTTTCCGTTGGTCATCTCATCCACTCCCATGGTTTTGTATACTTTCTTTATCTCCAAGCAAAATTTCCAGCCCAAGTCCTTCCTGAGACAGTCAGACCTATGCCTCTTGTGTCTTCTCACTGTCTCCTGTTAGAAATCTATAATCATCTTCAATTTTATATAGTCAAGGAGCACTCCAAATTGCCTTGTTCCACCCTAAGCTCATTCTCTCCTGTCTGTTCTGACTCCTTAAATGGCACCACTATCTCTACTGTTGCTTAGGCAAAAAAAAATAAGGATAATTAGACCTGATATTTCCCTTTCCTCACATCTGGTCAAACATCAACCCCACTGATTAAACTCCAAACCTCTATCTCATTTCGACTACTTATTTCCATCTTCCTTAGTCTTAACCATCCTCCCGTCTGGCCTGTATCCTGCAGTAGCCAGTTGACTGATAGGCCTCGTCCATTGTCGGCTCTCCTACAAATCTGTTCTCCCCTAGTAGTCCAAGCAATCTTTGTTAAATATAAATCTGACCACTTCACTCCACGGCTGAAACCCATCAATGGATTCCCATTGTTGGGAGGATAAAGTGAAAATCCATAGCCTGGCCTATACGGGTCTATTTGCCCTGGCTTCTGACTTCCTCTATACCCTCACCTCACTCTCTTCTGCAGCCACACTGACTCATTGCTGCTCCTTGAACACACCAAACTCCTTTTCCCTCTGGATGACACTCATATTTCCTTGCCCCTTCAGCTAATTCGTATTCATCCTTTAGTTCTCGCTTTAAATGCCACTTCTTCCAATGAGTTGTCCCTCACTGCTAGCTCTCCTTCCCCCCACACCCAGGCTGAGTATATTTGTCCCCTTATGTGTTCCCATACTTGGTTGCATCCATCATATTTGCAATTATAAAGTCGTTTCCATACCTTCTTACTAATTGCTTGACTTTGTCAGTAGACTTTAAGGTTTGTGGGGGCAAGATCTGTATCTTACTTGTTTATTACCGTATCTCTAGAGCTAACAAAGAGCCTGGCCACTCAGAATGCTGTTCAATAAATGCGCGTGGACTCGACAAAATCAAGAAAGCCTTTCTCTACACAGGCAGAAGTTAGAAACAACCCTAACACTCATGACAGTTTCCATGTTGGCACAGAAGTCAGCATGGACTTGTGAAATCCGTGCCAGGTGGGGACATCAGCACGCTTTCCTCTGCAGAGTCACCTCCTTCAAAGACACTCTCTGCCTGCTGGTGACACGCTCCCCACGGCCACCAGAGCTTCAAATCCCTCAGTACCTGAGACCCTTCTAGGTAGGAGTACTCTAGCCCACCCACCATGGAAGAACTTAATCCAGGAAGAAAAAAATAAAGAGAAACCAGAACGAGAAGGCTGCCTTTATTACAGCTAAACTGTTGGCTTAACTTCCTAAAATACCATTGAATTTTCTTTCTGCGTACAGCTGTGTTTATAGAAGGCAATATCATGTATGTAAATAAATTCAGATGCCGCTCGAGTTATTTTAAAACAATCAGTCTAAGACTAATCAGCTTACTCAGAGACATAATCTTACCCTAAAAATGTGACAAATCAGTACACAGTGTGCCGAGTAAAATACACGGAGAGTAAGTGGAATATAAATGTTAGAACATTGCCGTGTCAGAGGTGGTGGTTGGTCATTCCAGATGCATTAGAAGAACACCCTTCAACTTCTGCTTCTCCTACCCCATCCCAGCCTCCTGGAGATACAAGAGGGACATGAGACGTTATCAATAAACGTGTTCCTAATTCTCCAAGAAAACCACACCCCTTCCCATCACCATGTTGAAGCTGTTTTCTCGGCCAGGAATCTATGGGGCCTTCTAGCCTTCCAGAAAAACAGTCTCTGCTTCAAGGCCCACCTCAAATATCCTCTCTTCAGCAGATTCTTTTGTCCTGCCTCATATTTATTCTTATACCACTTTACATAATATGGATAATAATTGCTGCTAATTCCTAAAAGTTATTGAACATTAACTGTTTGTCAGACACTCCCAAATACACGAAATGTGTATTCATTCCATGAGTCCTCACCTTATGAGGTCCTGTGATTATCACCTCATTTTATAGATGAGGAAACCAAGGCAAAGAGTGGTTAAGAGCCTACCAAAGCTCACACAGTGAGTAAATGGCTGAGCCGGGGATCCAACTCCTCTCTGCCCGTAGTTGCTGCTTATCAATTGCCAGGTTCCAAGTTGTGTATTACACTTAAGCTATTTCCAAGTACCTAAATTAAATTTGGAGAGAGAAATTTGGTTGTTTTAGAGATGTGGAAACTGAGGCTCAGGGAGGCAATGTAATTTGCTATTCTCTTATTTCTCAGATAGTAAGGGATGGGGCTCACCTCTATCTCCCTCTATGTTTGCTTTCTTTCTAGCAAAAACCGTGTCCAAGTGCTAGTTCAATTTCCCTCTGATTATTCGTACAAATAACTTTGTCTTGAGGGCAATTGCCAGCACATGATAGTTGAGCAACAAAGTGTGTGGTTTTTTTTAATGGGCACCATGTGTGATGCAAAGAAAACCCTCTGGTTTCTCTTGAGGAGTTTACAGTCTAGCCGAGGACAAATTAATGCCCACGAGTTAGTAACAGAACAAGTGAATACTAAAACTTTGTGCTCAGTAACCCAACACGGCCTTCAGAAGAGGGAGACTGTGAGGGCTCAAGAAGTCTAGTTGGGTCCCCAGTGAGATGGACAGACCCGAATGGCACTCGCAGTTCTCCTAGTGCCAGTTACATGAACTTGGCCAAGTTTCTACACACGCTTGAGCATTTATTTCCTCATTTATAACATGAACATAACCTCTTCCTTCTTGTTGTTCTGCATAGCAGTAAATAGGGCCAGTGCCAATGCCTGATACTGAGAAGGCACAAACCAACACAGCGCCTCCTTTCCTTTCCTTTCGTTAAGCTTTTCACTACCACCAAGAGTCATGAATGAAATAGGGCAATCATAATTACTCAAGTGCATTCTCTTGTGTGACCTTCAGGAAGCCCACTGCTCCCATGTGGCTGACTCCGGGGTCATCTCCTAGAACCTCTTGAAAGCCATTTCATTTTTTTATAGGACATGCTTGTCTGTTTTTCGGAACTTCATAACATGTCAGGGATTCTTCCAAACCAGCTGGCATGCAGTAGTACATACCACTCAGTCAATCCTGGGAATATTGAAAGCATGGGCCCAAGAGGATGGGAAGAACATGTATCAAAACTCTTCTTACTATTACCATTACTATTATTCTTGCTCTTATAGTTATTGTTAACACTAGTTTCTAATACCATTATGATTTCTAAATCTATCACTGTTTCTATTTCTACCACTCCTAATACTACAACTACTAGCATGCCCACCATCACATCTACAACTCCTCCTCCACTATTACGATAACCATGGCCACTCTATTAAATCTCCAACTTATTCTTCTCTTGCTACAATGATTATCACCCATGCCACCCCATTACAACTCCTCCTCCTCTTACCACTACTAATACTACAACTGCCACCACCATCCTCTTATAACTCCTCCTCCTACTACTATTATTACAACTACTAGCCCTACCCTGCTAGTACTATTGCTATCAGAAGCTATTCATTTTTTTGTAATGCTTACTATGTACCAAGCATTATACTAAACACTTTTCATGCATTTTTCATTTAACCATCATAAAAGTCCTGAGACATGGGTATTTCTATTGTTCTCACCTGATACATGAGTAAATTGAGGCTTAGAGATTAAATGGCAAGCCTGAGGCCCCACCTGGGTGAATGGGAAGGCTAAGACACACATCATTTCTCTCTGATCCCCAGGCCCATGCTCTTTCTAAATATCCATGCTTCTTACAACCATCTCAGCTTGGACAATGTGTTTTTGATTTTTCTCTTTTTCCATGTTCTTGTGCAGGGAGATGGGAAGTCCACCCAGTGGGGAAGGACAATGACGGGACACAGAGCTTCGGGGTAAACAGGAAGCTCACACAAAGCAGCCAGCCAGCTGGGCAGCTTGTCTGCTGACCTTGGCCTTTGTCATCCTCCCCACATCCCCTTGAATGAGCTGTTCCACACCTGAGATAATCTATGCAACGACACTTCCAGGTAGGTGTTTGCCGCCGTGTGGATGACCAGCAAGAGAACCATAGACTGGGCTCACACAGACATGTAGATCAAAGATGGTGGGTAATAGGCATCTTTTATTCACACAAAATCTTTGTTGCCTGGGTCCTCTTTGCCTGCCCCCCACCTTTGTCCCCTGCTGTTAAACAGCCATATCTTATTCACTCATGAAAAAAAAAAGGCCATCCCTAACTCTGTGGTGCTTTATTCTGCATATAAGGGGCAAAACTACTGGAGTTTTGGAGTTAAACCATTGTTCCTTCAATAAATATGTAGAAAGGACACGATTCATGCCAGGGCCATACTGTTGAACAAGATGGAGCTGTCTTTACTCTGGAAGCTATCTTTGCTCTCAAGGAGATTGCATTCCAACCGGGGGCTGATTGAAAACAAGAAAACAGAAAAACTAGGTAATCATAAACTGTGGTAAATGCCAAATGGAAACAAATGAGGATCAAAGAAGGACAACAAGGGAGGGTGGGACCAACCACAGACAGGGTGGTAGGAGAGGCCTCTGTGAGGAGTCACCATTTAAGCTGAACTTTGCTGTATGCAAAGGAGCCGTATTTCCACTACAATATGGGGGACAGCATGTGCAGCGCCTCAAATTGGGAAAGAGGTTGATAAGTTTCAGGAACTGAGAAAATCCAGGGTTCTGGAGCATAATAAACGAGTGAGAAGTGGAATAAGATGAGATTGGAAGGTGATATATGTTTGTATGCTGGTGGCCATGGTCCAGTAGAGAAAGAAAATATGACGATGAAGGAAAGAGAGAGGATGTCTTGATGAAGATGAGCTGTGGTGACTTTCTGGCCTCTCTGCCTCTGGTTCTTGTCTCTGCTTTTGGAAATTGCTTCTGATGCTCCTTAAGCTTTGGGTGGTGAAAGCTAAAGAGAGAATGGACTGAAAAAGGAAATTCCTGCCTTGGAAGTCAACAATGCTAGAGCAGTTCCCTAAAGACCTTGTCTTAAAGTTGGCCATCAGACAAGCACATGCTGGGTAAGGTTCTCAGACTTTTTTCTTCATTTTGCCTATGATCAAGCTCAGATATTGATGTAGAAAAATCCAGCGGATCTCCTGGCACCTAATAGATGCATTATCAATATTTGTAAGTGAATGTTAAATAAATAAACAAGTGAATGAATTAATGTAGCCCCATCTGCTACAAGGAGACTTAGGATGGGTATCATCATTCTAGCTGGTAACAGGTTGAGCTACAAAAGTTTGGGACAGGCTATGTAGGTTTGGTGGGTTTGAGATCATGTCCTAATGGTCAGGGAAGTCAAGAAGTGTCACATAGGTATTAAGTCATATACAGAAGTTCCAGAATGTTGCATCAGGAGATCTCTAAGATGTCATTGTTGATTTCATAATCTCAGCCTTTCTAATCCGTCATGCCCAATATGAGCACGAGAGAATTTGAAGTAAGAAGAGAGTCAGAGTTGGCTTGAGGTAGAGAAAGGAAGCCATCTACACCCATCTTTGCACCAGACTTGTGGCCCCAGGCCAAACCAAGACCTGTACCTTTGCAAGGCAAAGAGCTTCCTCCCTGATAAGGGCTCCCTTCACCTTTTTCCTGAGTCAATACTAGGGGCCCTTGAACACGCTGGGGCAGAAACCCTCCACTTCACTGAAAACCTCACCCTCCCACATTCAATTAACAGTATCCTTATTTCCCACCTGTTTCTTTTTCAAAGCCCTTAGGAATAAGATGATTTTTTTCTTTTTCTCTATGGCTACTATATATCCTAGTTGAGGAGCGGGAAAAACAAAACAACAAATCTGGAATCTTTAATTCTAAAAAAAACTCTGTAAACTAAGTTATTTTGGATTATGGTAAAAATGATGTTGATATTTAGATGAACTCAACAAGGACTGGGAGAAAGTTGGGGAAAAAATTATTTCCTAAGATACTGGTCGAAAGTCTGACAACTCCTCCCATCCCGTTTCTTATTCTGAAGGAAGGTGGGTACACATAACCAGACGTTAATGTCTAAAAGAGATGTGAGTGGGTTCTGGCCACGGTATGCAAACTGAGTCCCCTGGGTGGGGAAGATATTCAAGGATAGACCATGGATGCTTCCAGAAAAAACCAGGGTGCATTGTCACCATAGACAATAGGCAGCTCTTAACCACTGAGACATCCTATTATGTGATTCTCTCTTGAAGTCAAAAAAGATGTCTGTCAGTGGTTCACTTTATGACATTGTTACCCAACCCAGGCTAGCAATCAAAGAATGAGAGTTGGCCTGATTATCTTCCCTCCCTTCCTCCCTCCCTCCTTTCTTTATTCCCTCTCTCCTTTCCATTCTTCCTTACTTCCTTTCTTTTAATTGAGGTTGACACCTGTTAGGATATTGACCAATGGGTACCAAAATCCTGAAATCCCTAGATTCATATGGTATGTGATTTTTGTCTTTTCCATTAGAGGGGGCATATGGAATGCAGACTCACCCTGAGGGAGTATTGCATAACGATTGGGAGCATCACCTTTGCTCTTATAGCTGACTTCAAATCCTGGTTCTGTAACCTTGGGTCAGTGATTTAACCACTTTGAGCCTCAGTCTCTTAACCTCTAACGTGACAAAAATTGTTGCATCTGTTTTGTAGGATTGTTAAGAGGATTAAATACCGTAATCCTAAATAGTATCAGAATGGTGTCAAGTTCACTCCACTGAAGCTAAAGAAGCTGAATCCTTGAGGCCTTTGTCTTGCATAGGCCCCATCCAAGCCCATGGAAGTACTTCACGCTTGTAGTATTTAAACTCTTGCTAAAAATTGTAATTTTTAATCTTATTCTATGAACGAGAAATGAATGAACATTCACTTTCATACTGAATTTTGTGTTTATGATGTTGTATTATTTTTCTTAAAGAGAGTCCCCAAACTACAACAGCCTCAGACTCCACAGAACCTGGACCGTGGGCAGCTCCGTATCTGGCACGCAGGCAGCATTCACTAAACGGTAGATGATAGCAATTCCATGCAATATTTTTGAGACTTTTTAAAAGATGTTTCATATTTGCAAGTTATAAATCATGGTGGCAATTAAAATAAAAGACTATATCCTGATTATTATTATTATTAGTGATGGTATTTAAAAATATGATCACCACTTCTACAGGAAGCTAAATAACTGGTGAATTTTTCATTGGCTCAACTGGTGCCTTGTGGCTAGAGTCGCAGAATTTCTTGAAAGGTCCTAAAATAAAGATAGGTAATTAGTGAATTGGTAGAGGGAGAAAGAGAAAGGATTCCTCATCATCAATGTCCAGTTAGTTATTTTTCTATAGATCAGTCTATCTGGACTTTTTCATTAATAATACATGCCTCTTTGACAACAGTTTCCAAGGGGCCTGGGAGCACCTCTCGCCCATGCAGAGTGTTCAGCTCTTTGCGTGTCTCTCCATTGTCTCTCACAATTGGAGCCCCAGAGGCTGTCATCTGTCTCTCTCTCCTCTATACTGGGTCTCATTTTTCTGCAGTGTTGAACTCTGGAGATAGCATTGGTAAAAAATGCGAATACTTCAGTGCACATTAGAACACTCTTTGTTTAAATTCACTCCCACCCCATTTCTCTGCAAGGAGCCTGGTGTGGAGGAAGGCATGAGCAGAAGGAAATAGCCAAGTTGCATATTTAAAATTCCATCAGTTCGATTTCTTTAATGCAATATGGTCATTTTTAATCTTGCTCTGTTTGATAAATACCTGCATTTCAAGTAATTGTTAAGATTGTGTCTGTTTTTATTAGAACTTATTCGTCATTATTTGACAGTCGTTTCTAATCACATTTGCCATGTGCTCGGTTTCCGTTATGAATACTGATGGCTCCTGGAATAGAAGTTTATGAAGCCCCATTCATTCCCTGAACACACACAGGATGCCCACCACCCAGGATACCATTTTTCTTGTCATTCAAAAATGAGAAAATGAATAGCAAAAATAAGTGGGAGATTTATCTTTAGACACAGAAACCAGAATTGTTTGGAAGTTTTTGGGATTTTGAGGACAGATTTCTGTGCAGTAATTCAATAAATTGTGTAGTTGGGGAGTTTAGATATTCGGGCAATTTGAACACAACATGTTGACAAGTTTAGATTCAAAGTTGTCTACTGTATCGGTTCAGCTTGAATTCCTAGCACTGTGGGAAACTTAACACAGCCAAGTCATGTCATTCAACAAATAGCCATCTGTCTGTTCATTCAGCAAATATTTACTTATTTACAGTATCCATTCACTTGGCAGATATTTATTCATCCATTTATTTAAGAAATAATTGTGTTTTTCAATGGACACTTGTTACATTTCTACTGTATGTAAGACACAGGGATGGACCATCTTGGCAGCTGCACTATTCTCACCAGGAACCTACAAATTCCAGGAAAGTCTTCCTAGTCCTCATGCTACCATCACGGAAAACTCCTAATCTTTGCCTTAATTGTGCCACGTGGTCTTGCAGCCTCTGTGAGCTAGAAGAATGGGAACGAGCAAATGCTCTAGACCATGATGGGTCTCTCTGTTACTCTTTGTCTTCCAATGAACATGCATCAAAGGTCTTCCATATATATAAAGATTGATACTAGGTGCTCAAAAGACAGAGGAAAAAAGAACATTGCCTCTACAAAACCTCATAGCCCAGAGGCATGCAGAATGCTCTGGGAACCCAAACTTGAATATGGGCGGGCATGGGGGTTGAGATGAATGAATGAATGAGTGAACTAATGAATAAAGCTGTATTTCAGAACCAAACTCTGTGTCTGCTCCAGAAAGTGAGTCAGGTAGAGAAGACCCAGAAACAAGCAGAATCTCTCCCAGCAGCTCACTCTGGCTGCAGACATTGATCCCCCACCAATGCGGGACTTAATTATCAAAAGAAGTGAGGTGAGCACTTTCCAAAGCTTCCTGTGAGTAGCTTGGGCTGAGTTTTGACCTGTGGCGGCCCTCACCTATCATCAATGCAGGGCCTGCCTGGCTGGATCTCAGCCCCCAGGTCTGGGGGGAATCACGTACGCCCAATGCTGGAACGTCTGAAGTAAGGAGACATGACTGGTGGGTTGGGGTGTGCATTTCATAAGCATCAATTATAATACTCAGACCCCTCCAAACATTTTCCTTCTCCCAAGCAGCTTATAATTAGGGAAGGATAATCATGAGCTTAGCAATTCCCAAAAGAGCACCTTTGCAAACTGCACATGCCCAGCAACATCTGTTAACCCTTTTGATGAAGGATCGGGATGCAATCTGCTCTAACTGGCTGCTCTTCAGTGGGCAATCTTAGAACAAGGTAGTATATCTAAATGCCCATGACTTAATTCCTCATGCTATATGAGCGACAGTGGGCCATGCTGGGAAGTATGTGGGGGTTGAAGTCAGAGAGAAAAGACCAGATTTCCAATCTCAGTTCTGCCATTGATAACTGTTAAGCCTGAGCAACTTCCTCAAGGTGTCTCACCCTCAGTTTCCTCATCTGTAAAATTGGAAGATCAAATCTGCCTAGTGAGCTTATTAGGAAGTTAGTGTAACATCTGTAATGTACCTGGGGTGGTGACTACACATAACAGACCATAAATGACAATTATTATTACTTATAGTAATAAAACAAACTATCATTTTACCAAAAAATAGACATAGATTTCAAAATCCATAGTTTTGCAAAATTAGCATGGCCCTTACTGTTATCCAGTTCTTGATAAAACCTCTTATTTTATTCCAAGCTTTCTTACGCTAAAGTAAAAAAGGACATAGGAGCTTCATTTGGGAAGAAAAGTCTTCGTTAAGATAATTTAGCATTTCAAAAGAACATAAAATCATTTCTCAGTTTGATTTGGAGTTTAGCACCAGTTAATTTCTCTTTGTTCTTCTCTTGTGGATGTGCTAATGTCCCCTTTGTGTGTGTACATTTGTCCAATGCAATCTAAGAAACAATCACCTTAATTGATTGGGCGTTAACCTCTAACAGCTTAAGACATAGGCTTTTTATCTATAGCTCAATCCTTGCTGCAGATGTAATTCCCTATAGTGCTTACATCTTTGTCACCATCTCCAATGGTTCCTTCTCAGGAAAGCATTTCAGTAAATAAACGCTGCTGCAAACAAAACAGACCATTTACCCATGGGGCCTCGCCATCGAGGAAAATCCCAGTTATAGCCTTGTGCTTTGCCTGGTGGTGTACATAGTGATAAATTTCTTACACGTGTCACCCTTTTCAAGACCCCAGCAAGGATTGATGGTTTACAGTAGGCTGATCCATCATCCAGGGCAGGTGGCACCCTATTGGAATTTCAGAAATCTGTTCCCAATCACATTCACTGTTGGGTGACTCAGTAACGACCCTATTTGCGGTGCGTTACTGAAAATCAATGTGCCGCATTCAAGGTCAATGTACTGTTGGAAAACTCTTTAAGCACTGATGGATGGATTGTGCTCATTCAGAATAAATGTGAGAAAAAAGTGACAGCTGAGCATCCAACAGTCACACTGACTTTCAAAGACGGACGTTCTTCTTTAGCGGGCGGTGGGATTCCCAGAGGGGTGACTTCACATATTTCCTCCTGTTCTCTGTTTTGGGGGATGTGTCTGCATTTGTGAGTGTGTCTTTCCTCACACAATTAAAGCATCACCATTCAGAATCTCTGTGGATATTTTAACAGTGCAATGCTTTAAAATCCCTACAAGTCAATTTGGAGTCACAGGATTCTATACGAGCAAAGTCAAGGCTAAGTATGATGTGAACTATTTAAAATGAGTATCTTTAGAGAAATAATTTGGAAAATAGCCTTAAGACACTCATTCATTCAGTTTATTCCACAAACATAAAATCTTCAAAATGTGCCAGGCAATGAACTCAGGATCAGGGAGGTAAGATGAACAGGAGTGCTCGCTCCATTCCACAAGTTTACCATCAAGGAAGAGAGATGGATGCACAACCAAATTGCTAAATGCAATGAGATGTATGCCATGTGCACAGTTGTACAGAGAGAGGTGAGTACATAGTGATATGAACAAGGTAAGAGCACACGGGGGAAGTTGCCAATTCTTCCTGGGACCATTATCTATCTGATGGAGGTGATAAACACTTAGGAATGTGGAAAAGCCATTCCTAAGCTGAGTTTGTTCAGTGAATTCTAGTTTCCAGTATACTTAAATATTTTAAAAAAAGAGGTCCCAAAAGTGGCAAAGTAACTCTTGACAGTAATAGACACCAAGGGTATAAAACAGATCACATTTTATCACCACAACGCTTCCTTCCTGATGACCTATTTATCAAACAAGCAGAGGTAATGCTTGACCAAGCTTCTCGATGTTCTCAGTGCTTCCCAATGGCAAGCCAGAAGCCTTTCCCGGGAAAATCAGGAAATATGTATTTTGTCTCCTTGGATAGAGAATAACTTTTACTTCAAGTTTCTCTTTTTTCTTTTCTTTTTTTGGCTATTGTAATTATTAGTTTCCAAAAGGAAAATATGATTTATTGCCTATGGAATACGTAAAGGCAAAAATTTGGCAGCTGGTAAAACAATACAAGTGATTTGGGAACTATTTAGAAATGTTTCATATGAACAAAATGGTGATACCAAAGACACCAAGAATAGATGAAATGGTACAGACATTTCCTGAATCTCAATAATGAGGTTGGATCAACCTAATCACATGTTTTTGAGTTTTTCCTTCCTTTATAGGCAGTGACCAAGTCACCTGTGATCTCCAGCCCCTAGTATAGAACCTGGCCTATACTCCCTGCTCAATAAAGAGCTATGAATGAGTGAGTGAGTGAATGCATGAATTAGATGCATTGACTAGCTATGAGAGAGACAACTATATTTTTCTGTTTTATGGAAACTGCCTTTAACATTCATTTGCTTATAAGGTCTTTCTTTGTGTGCTTCAAAGTTTCCTTTATCCAACACTCCAACCTGCATCAATAATTATTCTGCCTGGTGACACCATTTCTCTGGAATGCTCCAGAAATCCCATCCCCTGGTTGGGTTGGTCATATAAGAGTGGATAGTTTTGCTGTTTCTACAAATTGCAGGTGCCAAGCTTCCTCTCTTTATTGGACAATCTAGTCATACATGAATTCCAAGTCAGATGTATTCCAGAATTCACTCATGTGGTCATTATTCAACCATTTATTAGGACATATGGTGTGCCAGGCACTACGCCAGGCACTTGGGAGTCTAAGAAGTCTAAGACGCGATCCCCACACTGAGGTTACTCACAGTCTAGGGATTGTAGGGATTGAGAGGTGGGTGATCAGACATGTAGATGGATCATTTTAAATAATATGACACAATAAGATATATAGCAAAGGAACTGAGGTGGAAAATGGGAGTGGAGAGAGCAATTTGGGATGATTTCCTGCTAAATATAACATTACAATTGAGCCAGGGCATCCAATGAGAACGGACAGTCCAAGAGGGGAAGGGAAATGGCCTATTCCAGGCAAGAAAACCACATTTATAGAGTTAAGAAGATGGAAAATGGTATGGGGTGCTTGAGAACTGGGGATTAGTTCAGTTGGGTAAATATTGGCAGGGAGGGAAAGGAAGAAAGGCTGAAAGGGTAGATTAGAACTCAATCATAAAGAGGTGTAATCTTCATTCACAAGGCTTTAGGATTAAATTTGCAGGCAATAGGGAGCTGTTGACCATTTCATCTTTCTACAATACTGTATAATGAACATAGAGAAAAATGAGTATATCCATGTTAGAATGCCTAGGTCAAAAATCAGAGGGCCAGCCTCGGTAGCCTACTGGTTAAGTTCGGTGTGCTCCACTTTGGCAGTTTGGGTTCAGTTCCCAGGCGTGGCCCTACACCACTTGTCTCTCAGTGGCCATGCTGTGGTGGTGGCTCACATACAAAAAGAGGAAGATTGGCCATGGATGTTAGCTCAGGGAGAACCTTCCTCAGCAAAAAAAAAAAAAAGAAAGGAAGAAAAGCAGAACACAACCAGCACCCAGAAGCCCCCATGCCCATTTCTAGTTACTTCCAAGGATAGAACAGATTAGCTTTCTTAGTTTTGTACTTCATGTAAATGGAATTACACAGTAGTATCTGTTTTTACTCAATATTATGTGGTTAGATTCATCATATCGCTCTCTATAGTCACGGGTCCTTTCTTTCCATTGCTGTATAACATTCAGTTATATGCATATGCCATAATTTTTTAATACTTTCTACTGTTGATGGACATTTTTATGTCATTTGCATTTTGGAGCTATGACATATAGTGCTACTGTGAATATTCTTTTTTTTTTTTTTAATTTTATTGATTTATTTTTTTCCCCCAAAGTCCCAGTAGATAGTTGTATGTCACAGCTGCACAACCTTCTAGTTGCTGTATGTGGGACATGGCCTCAGCACGGCCGGAGAAGTGGTGCATTGGTGCGCGCCCGGGATCCGAACCCGGGCCGCCAGCAGCGGAGCGCGTGCACTTAACCACTAAGCCACAGGGCCGGCCCTACTGTGAATATTCTAATGCTTGTCTTTTGGTGACTGTACGTACACATTTCAGTTGGGTATATACCCAAGAGTGTTCAATTTTAGTAGATAATGTCAAATTGGATTCCTAAGTGCAGTTGATCTAATATATTCTTCAATCAGTCATCTAAAAGACTTCTGGTTGTTACACTCCTTAACACAACAACTATGATTTTTTTGTTTATCCAATTAATGTTTATCTTTCCAACTAGACTGTGAATTTCATGAGGATGAGAACCACATGTGTCTTTTTTAACCATTGCATCTCTAGTGGCTAGTACAATGCTTGCCACGTGGTGGGAGATACACACACACACACACACATACATATATACCACCCTCCTGAACGAATGCAGACACAAATATCTACATTCTAGATGATTTCTTAGATTATTATATTTGTCTTAAATTTTTCTGTTTGGACAGAATCAGTACAATATCCTATATTTTAACTACTGAAACTATTATTATGGATGAAAATGGAGAATTATGAGTGAGATATGTTAATTTTCTTATTGTGCCCAACTACTCAGTGAATTTTGGCAAGTCAATCCCAAAAGTAGCTAACGTAATGAGGAAGAAACTTTTTTTAAATTCTAGTAACTTGTGAGTAGCAAACAATTGTCTGTGTTCACCTCCTTTAGAGATGTTTTTCCATTGTCTTGAATAGAGCCTAAGTCTGCTTTTGTGAATTAGTGGTAGGAAAGAATATCAGGAAAAACATAAAAGCAATGCAGCTGTGTGCTTCACTCAGACCTTGTCCCAAGCCCACATTGTCAGTCATCAGTTAAAGAGCTGGCACTCTTTCCACTGATTAATTTCTACTTGGCCATTGTTAATGATGAGGTTAGAGAATTGTGTTTACACAGGGCAAAATGAGATGAAAGGCACAGTATACATACATAAGTCATCATTTAAAGAGCATCAGAGGTGAAAGGGTAGCTCTATTAAGCCTAAGGCCCTGGCTTCCTCCCTGAACCCTGCTTGCCCGTGGAGAAACCTTCAGTCATATTGTATCAGTGGTAATAAATGATGATGATGAAGTACAGACTTGGAATTAGAAGGGCCTAGTGATGTATCCGTTCACACCTTCCCCGTTGTTTAAATCTGATTAGTTATCTATTGCTGTGGAAGAAATCATCCCCAAACTTAGCGGCTTAAAATCATGATACTCATTGATTATCTCTCACAGTTTCTGTAGGTCAGGATATCAGGAGCTGCTTGATAGTTCCGACCCAGGGTGTCTCGTGAATTTGCTGGGTGGCTGGGATTGGGGTCATCTGGAAGGCTTCTTCACTTTCATGTCTGGTACTGGGCTGGGAACACTTGCCCAGAGGGGAGCTGGAGAAGGTGGGGCGTGTCTCTCCATCTCTATGTGGTATCTCAATGCATAGCGAGTTCAGGGCAGCTGATCTTCTTACATATCGGCTTAGGGCTGCCAAGGTGCATGTCCCAAGAGAGAGCCCCAGGCAAAGGCTATTTCTTAGCAGCCCAAGCTGACTAAGACACACCTATAGTGCGCCTTATCTCTGTAGGTCTATATAAACGTTGGCTTCTATAGATGTTGAATATACAAATTAATGAATCAGTCAATTAATTAATGCTGCCTGTATTAGTCAGCTCAGACTGCCATAACAAAACACCACAGGCTGGCTGGCATAAACAACAGAAATTTATTTTCTCATCGTTCTGGGGGCTAGAAGTGCAGGATTAAGGTGCAGGCAGGGCTGGTTTCCTCTGAGGCCTCTCTCCTCAGCTTCAGATGAACACCCTCTCGGTGTCTCTTCACATGATCGTCCTTCTGGTTTCTCTTCTTCTGGGTTAGTCAGCCTGGGTGAGTGCCCACTCTAACAGCCTCATTTTAACTTAATCACCCCTTTAAAGACTATCTGCAAATACAATCACATTCTGAGGTGCTAGGGGTTGGGGCTTTAACATATGAATTTTTGAGGAGACACAATCTAGCCCATAACACTAAGAGGTCATAAAGTCAGAGGACTCCTTTGTTCATATCTTTAAAACATCAGAAAACAGTGACTGTATTGCCCACCCTTACCCCTCTACTCTAAGCTCAAATCAATGCCCTCAGCACCACGATGTCTCCTAAAGCTGGAGCATCCACCATTGTGCCCAGGAGTAGTCACTAAACTTTGGTGGAATAAAGCAAGGCTATCATTCTCCTGCCTTTGAAACTCCATTTATTATAAAGTTTTCTACTAATAGTTTCCGATGTTCTGTTTCTCATTATCTTTCATAAAACCTTAATTGTCCTTAAATGTGCCAGTATTTTTATTACTATATCCTTTAATCTTTACAACCATTACATGAATTCAACATTGGTATACCCATTATATAGATATAGATAATGAGGATAAAAGAGTTCAGCAGAGATACAGGTCTAATGATAATGCCTGAGTATACATCTAAAATTATATTAAATGCAGCACTTTTCATTCATCTTGTGTAACTCTCAAAGTCTACATGAGGATAGTGTTACAGCCCTTCCCTGAGCAAGCGAGTGAGGTCAGAGGGGCCGGTTAATGCTTCCCTGATTGCGTTTCCTTATTTTGTTTTTGCACCATTTAAACACATTTATGTGCATATTTGTTGCATAAATTCTGATCATAAAAATAATGCATGCCTATTTTCCACAATTTGGAAGGTGTAAATAAGTTTAAATCTGCAAATAAAAAGCACCCATTACCCCACCAATGTAAAATGATAGCTCAGATATTCCTTTTTTCCTTCCAGATATATATTCACATACACACACGTTTTATATATATAATACATGCCTATATTTCAATATCATAAAACACTCCTCATAAACTTGATTTTTAATGGCTGCTAAATAATTCCATTGTGTATATGTAGCCCAATTTATGCAATAATTAACGTTCCTTTATAAAAGGACAGAAGATCACCATGTAATTCTCATGATTCCCTTAGTTGCACTTTCTTGTTAAAACACTCATTCCATTTCTTGGTAAAAACCAACTAATTTCTTCAGCATGGAATATGATCTCTTGGCCTAATGAGGCTACATATATTCTACTCATGAGCCATAGGATATTGTAGCTGGAAGTGCTCATGGAAATCACGAACCTCAACCCCTTTGTCACATATGCAAAGAACTAAGGCCCAGAGGGAAGAGGGGGCTTGCCAAGGTCAACAGCAAAATCTGAGACTTCTAGAGTATAGATCGTTGTTACAATCTTTATAAAAAGAAGTGTCTTTACCATTCCTTTACTCATTCAACCAATATTTGCTGCCTGTGCTGTAGGCACCAGGCACTGTGCATACAGCAGAGAGTGAAATAGACCTGTCTCCTGCCTGTGGAACTTACAGTGACTGCATCTCCTCCTTCCCCTCCAGAGGTCTCCACAGAATTTTCTGAACACACGGCCTGCTTCTCTCCATCTGAGGCCATTCTCCAGTTTCTGGAATGTGCTGAAACCTCTTGCTATACAGGCTAATGTGTCAGAGAATTAACTTTCCAGAAAGGACCCTCAACAAAGTATCCCTTCCACCATATTCTACTGGAAAAGCCATCACCAAGCTTGACCTGCTTCAAGGGGGTGGACATAGACCCCATCGTTCAATGGAAAGAGTGTCAAATAATTTTGTTAGCAGTGGTAATGGTAGGAGGATGAGGCAGCAGCTTTCTGCATAAGAGATATTTAAGATGAGACCTGAAGAACATCTTCAGGAGAAAGCCAGGCTGAAATGCAGGGGCAAAGCATTCCAGACAGAGAGGAGTATGTGTACAGACACTCAGCATTCTGAAGACTTGAAAGAAAGTCAGCGTGGCTGATGAGAGCAAGTCCTGAGGACGTGTTGGGAGGGAGCACAAAGGCCTGATCAGGCTGGGTCATGTAGGTAATGTTAACTATTTTAGTTTGTATTTTAATAGAAATCAGAATCAGAAGGTTTTGTGATCTGATTTATATATTTTTTGAAATCTCTCTAGTTCAGTGACACTCAAAATGTGACCCTCAGGTCAGTGCCAGACTGCAAAGTTTGTTACCAGACTGTGAAAAGTACAGAAATGGAGCATAAGCATGTAGAAATTTTCATAGCATTTTGACTGCTGCAACATCTAGGCATATTTTTATTGTATTTTTTTGTATTTTAAAAGAATGTTGGTCCACAATGCAACAGGGAAAAAAACATCTAGTCTTTTACCACAGATAGTTGGTAAAACACTTCTCTGGCTACTGTGCAGAGTGGGATGAAGGAGAGTATAGAAAGAAAGAAGATTAGTTAGAATACTATTATGTTGGTGACAGTGACATGAGTTAGAGTAGCAGTCATGGAGGTGGAGAGAAGGGATAGATTAAAATGAAGTATTGAAGATAAAATAGGCAGAACATGGTGATGGGTTGGTGATGGGGAAGAAAGAGAAGTGGGTTTCCTGGATGGCGCCCAGGTCTCTAGTTAGAGAAACAGGTTTAACAGAGATGGTGTGATCAGAAATGAGATGCAAGTGATCAGAAAAAGGAAAGAGAATTCAGCTCTGAATTGCTTTGCATTTGCCATCACAACTTTTTTATTAAAACATCTAATGGTCATTGAAAATGAAATACATACTTAAGACTAAGACACATTATCTTTTTATTTTAATTGGAAGCCACCTATAATACAGAAACAAGTCAACATAATTCACTTTTTTAATCAAAGAGAATTCTTTGAGAGCAGAAGAGATATAGCATCCAAATAAACGAGTTGTAATTTTCTTAATGAACTAAGTCATCATGAATCACTGGGTGGAATCACCCCTGTGCTGTAGAACCTGTGACATTTCCAACAATGTGACACTATTTGGTAAATATTAAAGACGGCTAGAGAAATAGAATAAGAAATGACCTTTCAATCTATATGGAGCATGTTAATTACTAAAAAGGCGGCAATCGGTTGTAAAGAATTGTTCTGTTGTCGTCACCACTGAAGCATGTGTCTGCTTTTTGGTTATGAATTATCCTTAGAAGAAATATGGACACATGGCATTGACATTTGCAACGTCATTTAGCATAAGTACGCATTCTTAGTAATGTCTTTGGGTCCTATGCAGTCTTAAGTATGGGTATGTTTTTAAGCTCAAATATATTTTTGAGTTTTCTCCTGGAAATCACCAAAGAGGCAGTGCAGTGTTGCAGGAAGAGAACCAGAATGGAGTCACATGTTCCTTGAATCATGAACTGCTATTTACTACCAGTGTAATTTAATTGAATTTTATTTAACCCAGAATGTCCCAAACTTACTTGATCACAGAGGCCTTTTTATTGCATAACACCTCTTGACATTCCACAGTTTTGTGGAATTCACAGTGGTACAGTGGTTGACAGAATGGGAATTTGGAACATTGAGCCTAGTTAGTGTCCCAGCTCCACTATTTACTAAACGTGGATATGGAACCTCTGTGACTACTGCTTTCTTTCTTTGTCAAGTGAGAATGAAACACTTTATCTAATAGCATCGTTGCTGGAAAGAATGAAAAAAAAGAAGAAAGGCACGTAAAGTGGTTGGCACAGAACTAGGCAAATTGTACGGCTCAATACATAGTAGCCATGTTTTAGTTTTTTGTATCCCCCATGCCTGACACACAGTAAATGCTCATGGTCTGTTGAATTCTTTCTAGGAAGATAGTGTGGGTATTAAGAACCCAGGATCAGAGTTGATTGGCATAGCTGAGACAAGAACCCAGGTCTCCCGAGGCCATGCTCATTCTAGAGCATGGCTTCTCCATGCTGGAACAGGCTCATGGGTAGTTTAAAGAGGAGGAAAGGAAAGGGGAGGGGAGAATTGAATAAAATTAATATCATTACAAAAGAAAAGGTGAGAAAGAAAGGAAGAAGGGAAAGGAGAGGAGGGATTAATGATAGAGAGAAAGAGAGAGAAAGGAGGAAGGGAGGGAGGGAGGGAAGGATGAAGAGAGGGAGGAGGAGAGGGAGAGGGAAGAAGGAAAGAAGGAAGGAAGGAAAGAAGGGTGGAAAGAGTCTATCGTAGATTGGAATTAAGTCTCCAAATGAAAGCCCAATATACAGAAAATTGCCATTAGACTCACAACAACTAAAGCATAATTAAGCAGGTCAGAGTTTTTCACTATGGAATTAGATGGGTTCAATCCGGGCTCTGGCCCTTATGTATGGGTGGTGACAGATGTGTTTACCTAGCCTCCATAATCCTCAGTTTCCCTATCTCTAAAATGGGGGAAATAATATTTTCGTTTCAGTGTTGTTATGAGAACATAAACAACACAGGTAAAACACTTAGCCAAGTGCTTCCTGACCTGTGATCACATTTAATTGATATTGGTCAGTACATGATTGTCATAGCCAGCATGTAACCTGTGACACTTTCAGAATATCTCAGGGTCAGCTCAGTACCAAGAAATAAGACTGAGCAAAGAAGGGGAAATGTATGGGGAATTAAATACTTGTGGAACGGGAATCAGTTTATGAATGTGGAAGCTCCTCAAATGAACACTTCAACAAGAGATTTTATAAGAGTGAGGTGGATTCCTTGCATACATTAAAAAGGGTAGTACTAGGTGTCTTTCCTAATAGCAAATTGTATGAAGATTGGAAGGAAAAATAAATATGATGCATTATTAAACCAATATGTAAGACCAGGTATATAGGGTAGAAGATGGTGTAATTTAATAGACCCAATAACAGTCTATGTGTTTTTAAAAAATGAGCTTGAATTTCTATGTAAGAAAAATTAGAGGGTGTGACATGTAGAGGAAGAGAGGCTCCCTTTCTTGATCAATTCAATACATCCTGTCAAGATTAATTTCTCAAGATCTGAAAATGTGAGAAAAAGGAGCAAATTCCTGTGTTTAAACTCAGGTAATTTCAGAAATAAGCGTGATCAAGAAAGAAATCCTGCTTGCCTTTTAAATTTTCAAGAGTGTTTTGACATGCTAAAAAATGTGTAGAAAAATGTTCATAAGTGAGTTTCAGTAAAGAGGGCGGGGCTAATCAAGAAAAGGTAGAGTGGTGCATGGTATGAAAAAGAACATGTTGAAATTAACTAAAGGCTGAAGAACACGAGAACTATCTTGAAATATTGTGTATCTACAGTAACAGCAGAATTAAAAGCAAAGGTGGAAATGTTGGTAAAAAGATGCAAGGTACAACATGCTAGTAATTATTTTTAGCAGTGGAATGAGCCTGCCTTGAGAGGTAGTGAGCTCTGCATCACTCGAGGCATCAAAATGGCTACGGATGCTGACCTATCAGGAATGTTGAAGAGGGAATGACTTCACTGAACAGAGGTGTTAGGTTAAATCCCCCTCTCCCACTGTGCTTGTCAAAATATTGTTACTGGCTACTAACAGTTATTAGAGAAAAAATAAAGAGAATAATTTGCTGGTCAAGTAAGTTTGGGAAACATTAAATTAAGCTAAGTCAAACATCATAGAATTTTTAGCATTGAGATTCTTCAAGGGGGGATATTAGTATAGATCATTTTCAATAGAACAACAGAAACTTTTGCAGGATGAATATCATGCTGGGGGAAGGGCGAGAGATGTGTGATGAAAGGATCTTCAGGAAACACTGGTGTATGTAATCTCCAAATTATTTTCAACTTGAAGATTCCATGAGTCCATATAAGAATACCACATCAGTGTTTGTGGCTGTGGTTGAATTTAATGGAATACATAGTTGGAGAAACCAAGAGTACAGATTACACTGCAAAATTAAGACCATTAACTTAGAGGAGATGCAAGAGAAGAATGAGAGAGATAAAAGCATTGAACTTGTAGAGATGTCTCTGAGTGGCCAAGAAGGAAGCCAAGTGGTGGGTGTAAGAAGTAGGGTAACAGACAATCTATACGCTGCTGAAAGGAAAAAAGAAAAACTGAACAATGAGAGAATTAAACAACAAAATGAGAGCCAGAAAGAATGGGAAGGACGTGAAGTAGTGGTGGATATGGGTGTGTCTTTTATTTTTAAGTATGAGATGTACCTGGCCTGTGGCCAGACCAATGTGGACATAGTCACCTTCCTTCCCGATGGGAAGAGCTCCTCCGGAAATCCATCCAGAAGCTTTCACAGGAAATGTGGATTCAGACAGGACTGGCTCTTCGAGACAGAGACTGTCCCTAAGCACACTGACCTGATGAAGTTACTGCCCTCTTCCATCATGCGGCGTGAACTGAAATCAGTGCACATCTCCTTAGACTAAAGACTCAAGAAGAGTATGTTTGGTCGCCAATTCTCCACTCCTCCAGCCTCGGGGAAGTCATAACACTTTCCTAATGTCAAGCACCACTTCCTAATTCCCTCCCAGAGGGCCATAAATTGTCCTTGATAGGATTTGCCTTTTCATTGCATCTCCAATGTCCATCCAATATCCCACAGAATTTGAGCTCCTGCAACACTTTCCACTCAAGTGTTAATCAAATCTTTCCTTCGTCCCCGTCCAAGCTTTGACCAGTCATGGCAGAATTCCAGCTAGCCTCAAATGAACAGAAAGTTCTACTCCTCTCCATTGTTTTATGAGCCACTAAACTGAATCTGAAAAAGGACAAAAGAGAAACACAGCTCTTTTAAATGAGACATACCTACCCCTTCCTGTTATAGCCCCGCCAGATGCCTGCCCCTGGACCTCTCAACAGCCTCATCTAGAAGAACATCATATTTTTCACCAAATCCATGGCTTAAGAAGTCACATTATAGCCCTTCGGTACATCTGGAAAGATTAGAGCCTATTTAAAAAAAGCCTTTAGCATAAGCAATTTAAAGCTCAAAGCTCTAATCTGGAATTGGTATATTTATCCTGGTCTTTAATTATTAATGTTGCTTTATTGATCTGATACCTAAAATGCAAACAACAAAAATGGTTCAAACTAATTATTATGGGCTTTCTACCTTTTGGGCCTTCTCTACTAGTCTTCGAATCTAAACCTTTTCTTCCACCAATCAATAGGGTCTAATTCATTAACAAGTTCTAGTGCCTTGTTTCCACTGCTTGGCAATTTTCCCCTCGATCAACAGGAAGTACATTAAATCTCATCCCTGGCAATAGTTGCATGGCCTATATAAATGTATTTTCTTTGGAATTTTGAAACCAAATTTAACAAGCCCACTTTCTGGTATTCTGTGCCCAGTGGCTACCCAATTCTTCATAAAACATTATTGCACACTTCTTTATCTTACCACAAAGACATTATATGATGAATGAGTCTTATATACTGGGGCGGGACAGGATTGCATGGAGACATGAGGTCGCCTTGACACCTACTCACGCCTTTTCACTGGGTCAGTTAGCAATGTCGGTTTGGTAGAGATGTATTCTGGATAATATTTATGGATGGGGAGTCTGATGGGCTAAGGCAGGGTGCTACTTGTGAGGGGCATTTCCTGTTGGAGCCATCAGCCTGATTTCTGATTCACGAGCATGGCTCCAGTCCCCATCCCAGGCAGCTAGCTCCTTGCCATCTTGTGCTATTGGCCATAAAGGTAGGAGGAGATGAAAGTGTGCCAAGGTGTTCACCACCACTAGAAAAACAACTCTGACTCCTTTGAATGTATTGCAGGAAGTAGAAATGTTAGTTAAGCATTTATTTACTTAATGGACACATAGTGGACACTCCTTAACTATTTGTAGAATGAATAAACGAATGCCAATTGTCAGATTCTTTGCCATCGAGGAACTTGCAGCCTGGTAAGGATTCAAACAAAGATACCACTGATCCGTCCTCCCTGTCATTTATGTGAACTCTAAGGACAATATATGACATTCTCTAGCTTCCATACATTCCTCTGAACCCTTTTGAATATAATTATGCATTCTGTTTATATCACCTCTTGGAATAATGAAGACCATATGTTAAAATTCTCAGTGGAAAGTAAGGGGACTGCATTTATTTTGTTGGTTAAATTATTTGCATGCCCTCGGGAAATCATTATGTTTAATATGCTCAAGGTGCTACAAGAAGGTTCACACCAACAGGGTAGAGACAGTTCTTTCATTGCCTTGAGGAGCTTACAATGAAAACAGAAAAACAAGTCAAGCTGATATGAACCAGATGAAAAATATGGTGTATCTTTTAATTTTACATCACCCTACTCTTTGGGCTTAGTACACACTAAATCCACAGTTGTTAAATACACAAATTTCTTTTTTTTTTTTTTGTGAGGAAGATCAGCCCTGAGCTAACATCCGTGCTAATCCTCCTCTTTTTGCTGAGGAAGACCGGCTCTGAGCTAACATCTATTGCCAATCCTCCTCCTTTTTTCCCCCAAAGCCCCAGTAGATAGTTGTATGTCATAGTTGCACATCCTTCTAGTTGCTGTATGTGGGACACGGCCTCAGCATGGCCGGAGAAGCGGTGCGTAGGTGCGCGCGCCCAGGATCCCAACCCGGACCGCCAGTAGCGGAGCGCGTGCATTTAACCACTAAGCCACGGAGCCGGCCCTACACAAATTTCTAATGACACTATTCAGACTATCTGAAATAACACTTGAGTGATTTTCAAAAAATATTCTAAATCTCTGGTCAATTGTATTGCCTTCCTTTCAGGACAATTCAAATTGGATTTGAAGAGTGAAATCTGTAGTCATAAAGTGCCAAAATGCTAAAAGAGGACTGAAAAATTAAGCTGTATTCCCAAATATTTATAGCAAATGAACATCAGGAAGACTGACAGACTTTTTCAGAAGTCGGCCATGATGAGTTAAAGGCAAAAGTTGACAATATTATATGTATGTTTAATATTATATGTATGTGCTCATACATAAATATTAGAAAGTCTTCAAAATATTAAAATTTTCTAAAATGACACAATAAAACATGATTGAAGTTGATTACAAGTCAGTTTTAATTTTGAAAAATTAATAATTTAAAGTTTATAAATTTATTTGGAAGAGATAATATTCTCTAAATATTGTTCTATAATTATATTGCTATTATAAACACAGAGTGATATTTCAGAGAATATATTTCCTTTGTCGTGCCTGGCAAACTAAACAGAATTTTATGTAGTTATGTAGAGAAAGGCTAAGTCTTTCCTTCGAGATATACGACAGCCATAAAATATCCCAGGAGCAGAGATGATGTCATATATAAGACTAATTAACACACCTACAGGATAATGTATGGTATATGGTCTTTAAACTTTTATTAAGGTCACTGTGAAGTATGGCTTATAACTAATGATGGTGAAGACTTTGGGCTCAAACACCACCTGTAGGAGCAAGGAATAGCAGTGGAGTTGTTGCAAGAAAATGATGGGGTCTCTTTTTTCTCTCTGTGACAAAAGTTCATCATTCCTAAAAGAGAGCCCTCCAAGGGGCTGAGAATTCGAAGAATCATAGGAGGTTGTCAGGCAGTTGCGTAGAGAGATGGCATCCAGTTAGAAGGAAGATCATGGCAAAGGCATAGACGTGTGATAGTTTGTGACCTGCCTAGGGAATTGCTGGTATTTCAAAACAGAAAGTGGAAAATGGTGGGAGGTAAGATGGTGGGAGAGAGCAAGATAAAAGCCATAGCGTTGCAGAGAGATTTTGTTTTGATCCTGATGATGAAGGCAAGTGTGTCCTTACTCCTTCGTTCTCTTCCGCCAACCACAAATCCCTAGCCCAGCTCAGGTGGCCCCTCCTCTGTGAAGCGCTCTTTCCCACCCACTTCCCAGGCTAGGTTCCCGAGCTTCCCCAGGACCTTGTTGTACCTCCATTCACACTCGTCTTCCACCTCCCTCTCCCTTCTATTTAATGTTTGCTCGTTTGTCTGTCTTTCCTGCTTGTCTTTGAATCACTTGAGGACAGGAGCTGTGTCTATGTCATTGCAGGTTCTCAATTCAGATTTGTTTGAATCAATGGATTTCTGCAGACTTTAAGGTTAAAATGGAACTTTTGCATGGAGTTTATTTGATACAATCAGAGTGGTGAGGTAGACATTTTCCCCACTTGATATGTTCGATCACTGAAGTTCAGGAGTTTGAAGGGGTTTGCATGAAGTCATTCAGCTAATGAAAGACAGACCTGAAATCAGGTGGGTCTTACTCCGAAGTCCAGGATCATCTCTCTCTGTCCCTCTGTTCCAGGTAGCAGATTTCTTCTCCGGGAGTCTGGGGAACACGTGGTGGCCCAATTCTGAACAATCTTGATTAAGTAAATGATGCAAAAAACATCCCTCTGTGTGAAGAGGGGAAACCAAGTACTGTGACAATAACCTGGGTCCATGTAAAAATAAATAAATGTCATCAGCAGGAGTTCATTGGTCTTTGAATATATTTTAACCATATTCTTAATTTCCGTTAATCACCCTTACACATCATTTATTAGATTTTTGTCTCTGGAAGTTCCCATTTATACTGTGGTAGAGTCCTAAATAAGGTAGTTTCCTTTCCTTTCCTACTTCCCTGATTTGTTTTAGAAAAATGGCTTCTCTGAAGATGGCAACGACCACTTGGTATTCAGAAGTTCTCACTTAACTCAGTAGATTCCTCAGGCATCTGTCCAGTGCATAGGGTCTTCTTTCAATTTCTATTTTAACATTCATTCTTAGTTACATTATAACTTTTGAGCTTCTCCATTGAAAAGAGCTTAGCTCTTCTATTTTCCCCCAATTCCATCACTAACATTGTTCTGTAGGGACATACCTCCATGAAATACCTCATGTTGGCCTGGCACTCCCACCTTCCCAAGCGACAGCCTTGGTCAGCCCCTTGTGCCCTCAAGTTGAGATCATCACACATCAGTAGGTTAGGGGCTGTTGGAAGGAATCCATAGGTTTGAGAAGGCTGTGTGACTGGGAAGGAGCATGAGCAGACTCTTGGAAGCTTAGAAAACTCTCATCTTCTGCACTAGTGAATGCAGAGAACACTGTGTGTAGGGTGAGGGAGGAAATTGGCAATAGTACCAGGTGGGGAATTGGTGCCAAGAAGATACTTAGGAGTTCATATTAGACCTCTTGCCCAAGTGGCCAATGGATCTGAAATTGCGCACATAAAGCAAGAACTTGGCCCAGGATTCGAGGCGATGAGTGTGCACCATGCCTCGGTTTGTGCAGGGGAGGGAGGCTGATGGGAAGAGTTTCAAGTCATAGATCTGGACAATGTCTGGGTAAGTCTCATGGAGCCAGAGAGCATCCCAGCCTAGGACTGCAGCAGTTTTGTTGCAGAGAGTAAATAAATGTGTGCCAACATTGTACTGAGAGAGAGGGAGAGAGATCCATATGAAAGAAAAGCACTTAGAGGCATCTCACAGTTGGCTAGCCCAATGTTCTAGGGTTTAAGAGGGTTGATGAGTTGTACATCACACTGATAAGTACTCAATGAGTAAAAGGCTCACTTAATCTTTCTCCCATTTTGCATCATCTAAGGGAGGCAGATTAGGATGTCAAAGATGGGAAGTGGGGGAAAGAAATATTTTAAGTGGGTACAAGTCATTGTGTGAGATTCTTTACTACAGTTATCAAAATGTATTTTCATAACAGATTTATCATGTAATGTTATCAGGCCAATTAGGGTCAGGGCTAGGATGAGTGAGTGAGGCACTAGCTTCAGGTGCAAAATTTAAGGGCGCACCCTGCATTTGTGCAACTCAGACTCTCTTGCCTCACCCTAATCCTGGTCCTGTAGGATCCCATTTTTATTTTACTTTTGATGTTTTTTCATTGTGGATTTTTTGCATTAATTTTGAATTTTATTAAATATTTCATTAGAATATTATTTACCTTGATTATTGAGTTTTTTGGTGCCCCCTAAAATTTTGCATCTGAAGCAAATGGCTCACTCACCTCACCCTACTCCAGGTCCCAAGGGCCATTTTGCAAATCAGGAAAGCAAGGCTCAGATAATATTGGATAATATTTGTACTTTGCCCAAGGCCACATGTCTAGTCACCATAAGAGGAGATTTCAAACTCACAACATCCTGACTTTGAAGCCCCACTCTTTCCACTCTGTCTGTTGTCTCTGCAATATATATAAGCTTATCTACTTATCTGTTACCCCTTGGGCAGGAGGGAGCACCAGGCCATATGATGGTATTCTAAGCAGAGAAGTCCTGAAATGACAGTATTAGTAATGGAATTGGAGGAAATAGGAGATAGATTGCTAAATTCTTTTCAATGGTTATATAATATAACTAAGAGCTAATGTTAAAATAGGAATTGAAATAAGACCCTATGTATTGGACAGACAGCTGAGGAACCCAGCTGAGTTAAATGAGAATTTCTGAACAGCGAGTGATCGTTAACATCTTCAGAAAAGCCATTGTTCTAGGACTTAAGGAAGTAGGGAAGGAAAACATTGTATTTAGGACTGTACCACAGTATGAATGGGAACTTCTGGAGACACCTAACAAATGGTGTGTAACAGTGATTAATGAGAATTAGGCACGTGGTTAAAATAACTTCAAAGACCAATGAGCTCCTGCAGGTGACATTATTTATTTTTATGGAGTATGACCATTCGCTGCCCTAGTGGGAAAGAGAGTTACATTAAGGGGCTGGATTTTGCCACCTGCAAATGTAATGCTCAAAACAGCATTAGGTTATCTATTGTGCTAGTTGTTATTATTATTATTATTATTATTATTATTATTATTATTATTATTATTTTCGCTGGGAAAGATACCCCCTGAGCTAACGTCTGTTGCCAATCTTCCTCTCTCTTTTTTTCCCCTCCCCAAAGCCCCAGTACAGAGTTGTATATTCTAGTTGTAAGTTCTTCTAGTTCTTCTATGTGAGCTGCTGCCACAGCATGGCTACTGACAGGGGAGTGGTGTGGTTCCAGCGCCCAGAACCGAACATGGGCTGCTGAAGCAGAGCTCACCGAACTTGAACCACTAGGCCATCAGCACTGGCTCAAATTATTATTTTTTTAAGTTTCCGTTTCCTTTTTTGGCCATAAGCTCAATGAGGACAGACATTCGCCAGCTCTGCTTCCTCTTTTACCTCTCACACGTAGTAAACGTTCAGTAAATATTTTTTAAATGAACCATGAATTTCAAAATGTATTTCTCAGAGATAGGAAATCCCATAAGATGTTTCTGTCACAGGCTAGGCTGCATTTCAGACCCAGCCCCCTCAATAAATACATTTATACTCCCTGAGATCAAGCGCGCTGGGTTTTGTTTGATCCTTGAAGAAGCCTCAGTCACTTCTTTCTCAGATTATTGGCATGTACTCTACGTTTTGCTTGAAGCACCTACTGCCATGATTTTTCTGTGTCTGCCTTATTCCATCAGTTTTAATGTCACCTCCTGAGAGAAACCTTCTCTGACCAGACCTTTTTTTTTGAGGGGGCAGTGTTTCACTCTTCTCCTCACTACCCATCATTCTATTCCATTGCTTCACGTTTCCTCCTCTCTGAAAAGATCTCATTCTTCTATTTGTATTCATATTATTTTCTGATTTGCCCACTAGAATCTTATCTCCTTGAAGCTACAGACATCATTGGTCTTGTGAAGAGCTAAAAAGGCATGCCGGCTTTGGAAGCACTTGACAAACATTTGTTGAATGATTAAATGAGTTGATGGATGAATGAAAACTATGCAGCACTACTATTTAGTCTTACAAAAGAATGGGGGAGATCTGAATAAATGAACACAGACAAATCTCCAAGATGTATTAGACAAAAAAAAGGAGAAGAAAAAGATGCATAGAATAACCCAACTTATTTTTAAGTTTGATGATATGTGTATATTTAGACAGAATCACGCTCCTGAACTGATCTGAGGAAGGTTATACAGGAAGTAGTATGGAATGACAATTATGATTAATGGAAACATACAGTTTTAACTTGGATCATAGCCAACAAATGACTCTTTCCAACCCAGGGAAGAGAATGAAATATAACCCTTCCAGTCACAGCAAAAGGTGGATCACGGTGGAGAACATAGAGATAGATTAACTCTTCGATTTGACAAGTCTAGCACAGGACTGGACACACAGCAGACGCACAGCATTAATTTGTTGGAGCAAAATAAGCTAATCTCTGGTGAAACAAGTGGTGAAGCATCATATGCATCACACTGGAAAGAAGCATCGCCTTTAAGAAATCATATGGTGGGGCTTGTATGTGATGTGAAGTTACGGCATTTGCACAGACAAAGAATAGAAGTTTCCACAAATAGTAATAAAAGGTCACTATCGCAAGTTGGTGGGAAGTAGATTCTGAAATGGAGATTTACATGCAAAAATTTATTAGGGAAAGCTCTCAGGATCAACACATGCATGGAAGTAAAGGAAGCAGGACTGGGCAGAGGGAGAAGTGGGGCTGGGATGCAGTAATACCAGGTTTCAACCAACCTCTTGGGGATCTTGGATTGCCTGTTAGAATTGTCCTGAATTGGGACAAGTGGGTCAGCCTTTCATGCCACTGCGTTTGCAAGTCACTGGATGTGAGCTGCCTTTAGGAAGGAGCCATGACCCTGGACGAGGCAACTCTCATCAGCCAAGTGCAATTCCCCAAGAGGCAATGCTCCCAGCAGCTGGACAAATGAGTGCCTGTGTGCTTCGGTCCTGAAGGTGGGTCTGATGGTACATAACTGCATTAACTATCCCACTAATCCCAATGCAGATAATATATAGAATTATTCTCAGAATATGGATGTTAGCAGATAGAAGTTATTATAGCTAGCTCTCAGGTGAGTGCATGAGTTTAATGACTTTAAACTAAGTCTTATGTTGCTATCACAAAGCCCCAACTTAAAGAATAACAACAACAATAATAAGATTAGTCATTAAGCCATTCATTGTTTATTGAGTCCCTACTAAGTGCTAGGAACTGTTCTAAGTGCTATGGATACAGCAATGAAACAAACAAACAATAAAAACGCCTGCTCTGTTTAAGCATATATTCTAGAGGGAAGATACAGACAAGATAGACATAGTAGCTAGATGGATGGATGATGGATGAATGAATGGCTAGATAGTAATATGGATGGATGGATGGATGGATGAAGGGAGGGAGGGATGGATGGATAGATAGATGAATTAGTCTGAGATTGTGAAAATCATCATAGAGAAAAATATAGCAGAGGAAAAAATAGGGTAGTGCTGGGGCAGGTTCAGTGTTTTGTAAGTGGTCATGGAAGACCTCACTCAAAAAGGTAGCTTTTGAGCAAAGCCCTGAAAGAATTGATCAAGCCCTGCGTATACTCGATGGAGGATGTTCCCAGCTAAGAGAACAATGATAATAGCTACTATTTATTGAAAGCTCACCATGTGACAGAAACCCTGCTAGGTGTTTTACAAACTATATCTTGTTTAATCCTCCAATAGGTGATATTAGCTCCCTTTGAGAAAACTGATACCTAGAGAGATTAAGGAATTTTTTTCCCAAGGTCACTCAGCAAGTAAGTGTAGGAGCCAGGATTCAAACACAGTGTCAAACTTTGAAGCCTTTAAAGCCTCCTTCTGAGGAAGGAGAGTAAAGAGAAAACTGGATGATACTTGATCATAGAAATATGTCCCATCACTGGCACCTTGAAGCTGGTTGTGTCCGGGCACACCTAGACACTCCACCTACTAGCAGAGGAGCGGAATGTTGACCCAGTCAGCTTGATTCCAAAGCTGGAGTGGTTAACCACTCAGCAACACTGCCTCCCAAAGAGCCCAGATTGCGTGGGTGCCAACTGGTTGGTCTGGCTAAGACTTTAATGCCCAGACAGACAGGCTAGGTCAAAGCAAGACCTCCACAGAGTGCTGCCTTAACCGGATTCCAGTGTCTAAGGTCACAAAGCAACCAACTAGCAAACAAACAAACAAAAACAGAAAAGAAGGACGACCCCAGGGGTTGGTGAGGGGAAGCAGCAGAACAAGCAGACTGGTGACAGACAGCGGGGCCCCTTTGGCACCTGTCCCCCCAGGCATCCTCCCCAGCCCCCAGGCTGCCTTACCCACAGGATGCAGCCTCAGTGAAGAGCGACAGATGGATTCGACTATGGGCGATTTGGACCTCACCCAATACCTCACATTTGGCTTTTCCCACACAAATCAAGCTGATTCTGCATCACAGGACCCATCAACTTCCCTAGCAGACCCCGAAATGAGCGAGATTGAAAAGAGGCTAAGAGAACTGTTGCTATTTTACCCAAGTGAGCACTCACCATGGTCTTATTTCTCACAAGAGTCTTACTGGGTAGACATGTTATTTCCACTTTGTGGAAGAGAAACCAAGCCTAAGAAAAGGTAACAGCAGATTAAGCCTTTTTCCCTTTGTATTCATTCCATAGATATCCATGTTAAGGTATTTACTGAGCTGTGGGCAAGGCTCTACAAGGGATACTTAGTTCAATGAATATTTCCTGAACCCTGAAATAAGTCCTGGAGTTATCAGGATTTAGGTTAAAAACAGAGAGGCCTTGTCCTCAAGGAGTTCATGATTTAAAAGGGAATGCTCATTCTTGGCTGAATTTTACTTTCACCTATGACACCCTCCATCACCTCCAAAAACACCAGGTCCAACTCTTGGAGATGCTGATCTGGAGACGTGCTAGTTTCTAAGAATGAAACTTATCCTCACTCCATCCTTTCTTTGGGTTCAGAGCTGAAAACGGCCCTGTCTCAACTCTCCCTCCTTTTCTACTTTGATTGTAAAGTCACATTTGGGTCAATTTCACTCTTGTGCATTTCACTCCAGTGTCTCCACTGGCGGCTTGGGGTTGTTTTCACCCAATGGTTGACATTTTGGACTTTTTTGCCCCTAAGCTTGGGCAAAATTCACAATCGAAACTTTCAAAAAATGCGAGCTACCAAGATATTGCTATTTCTACACATTCAAAGCCTTCTTTCTCTTTATTGTCTTCTTGGATCCCTCTTCATTCTATTTCTTCCCCGCCTCACTCCGTATCCACCCCTAATGAATGCACGAAGCCTAATACAGTTTTGTTTTTTTGGCGGGGAGGGGGCGTGAAGCGAGGGGCAGTATGGTCAGGTATGAATCAAATTAGTGGGAGATGCAAACTTCCCCAGATGGGGGCTTCTGGCTCCCAACTTAGTAAATTAGTCTGATGCCTCTCTGATATCTCTCTGCTTCCTCCACACTTGAAAGTGTCCACATCACCTCATTGCTTATCTCCATTTTGTTTCTCTGCCTTTGAATTGTTTAATCCTTTTTTAAAGTCTCTTATCTGACTCAGCAATCTTTAAAGTATTTCGGAGAAGATGTTTTCTTTCCTACTGGAGAGTAGCCATCAAGTACAACCACAGGGCCATATGTTAATTAGGCATCTAATCTGCCTTTTCCCAAGTGGGCCCTGATAACAGTTTTGCGGAAAAACTCAGTCTGAGATATCTCTTCTAGAAGACTTTGGTTGGCTCTTTCTTTGGCCTTTCCCTGGAAATGTATTCTCTTGAGTCCTTGATCTCAGCATTCATAATATACCTGATGCGAACCCTGTCCAAGTAAAATAAAAAGATAATACTGCTAAAAATTAGGGGCAAGGGGGAGAAAAAGAATAGGTTATTAGATATTTTTCTTTTCTTAGTTTTTCAATTATATCTCCTCTCCCAAAAGTTGAAATTTCTTCATATTCTTGGATCCCACCCTACTATCACCACAGATGCACCTACGTTCAAATTCCATCCGTTTCCTGACTAAGCCAGATGTTTCCTGGCCATAACTATGACACTCGCCCAGTGTCTTTTGGTGCATCCTTTGGCGAGGACGAAAGCTATTTCCAGTCACCATTTTCTCACACAGAATGAGTACCTTCCAACGTGGCCTTCCTCAACCTTCCTTTCCTTTCTCACCATGGCTGCCAAGAGGGATTCTGAGCAGCCTCCACCCATTCCAAAGCAGGGATATGTTCAGCAGGCAGCCCAGTCAGGTCAGCAGCACCCACAAAACAGCCTCATCTCCTGGCTTCACTCTTTCATTTCTCTTCCTCCCTATGTGGAATACTCTTTGGATGCTGTGCCATCAATACTGACTTTTTTCCAGACTTTATTGATGTGGAGCATCAATAACGCATCCTGTAGGATATCCTTCATCCACCTTGAAATACATCACTTGTGGGGCTCTTATGATTTCACAGTCTACATTTCCTTTCCACAAGGCATTAATGTATCCTACTTGGCAATCCCTTTAAAATATGTGATCAAACCATTAAAGATGGTATTGCTTATCCTAAACAATGGGGAGGAAGAGAGAGCAGCAAAATAAGTGTCACTGGTAGACTCACCCCTTCTTCGGTCATGAATGTTCCCGTATTCTAACACAAAGAGCAAAACCCAGAAGGGTCAGTAATTGCATTCACATAATTTATTTGAATCACGTTGATGGTGTTGAATAGAGACTAGTATCCCTATTAGTTTTATTTAGAAAAGTCTCTTCTCCTATCATGTGTGTGTGCGTGTATTCACATCATTCACATGCATGCACTAGTGGTCAATAGTATAAAGCATAATGTGCTTTGGAATAAAACAAAACGCTCAAAAGTTCAATGTTGAAAGCATTTACTAATAATAAGTTTTAAATAAAGAATAATAAATATTAGCCAACCAGAAGAACTATAAATGTTATCAGGCAAAGTAAACATTCCATTTGTAATTGTTATTGGAGATGGATTAATATGAAACACTCGAAATGGCAGACTCCAAAAGCAAAATTCAATGGGCTGGAGAAAGAATGCTGAACTACATGTGAGTGTAACTCTGATATGATGTTGGCCATTTTACTAAGAAAAGGAAATACCAGTTCAAGAATTTTTATAAAGAATTATTACCTGCTTACCGTGTTTTTTTAGAACATTTCCTACATTAGAATGTGGTAAGAGAGAAGGAAACCACTTGATTTTTCTTGGGTATCCACATTCCAGCCATCCTTTAAGCCCCTTCTCAATTCCATCATCTTCCATGAAGATTTCCTTGCTACCCAGAGTTCACGTTTTGCCATTCTTTTCATCAATTCCAGTTGAACTTGTAAGGATATATGGCTTGGGATGGGCTAGTCCAAGTAACCATTATTATTCAGCTAGATTACAGAGGTCTCCACTGGTCATCCTGTGTCCTTTCCTGCCCCTCCCCAATTTGTTCTCCCTACTGTATGCAGCTGGTGTGATCCTTTTAAAACATGAATGTGTTCATATTGCTTCCCTTACTTTAAACTCTTTATTTGTTTTAATAAATAGAATACAGTCCAGACATCTCCAAAAACTCACCAGATCCTGTGTGACGTGTCCTGAACCCCTCCCCTGACCTCCCTTTGTCCTCTTTGCTCCAGCACCATTGAACATCTTTCAGTTTCATGAATAAACCACACTCTTTCCTGCCTTAGGACCACTTATGTGCTATTCCAAATGCATGGAAAGCTCTTCCCCTAGCTCATTGACATTTTCAACAATTTCTCCAGGTGATTTTTTTCTCAGCACTAATATTTCAGAACAGAGGGCAACAAGCTTGTTCTGGAAAGGGCCAAATAGTAAATATTTTTGGTTTTGTGGGCCAGACAGTGTCTGTTAGGACTGCTCAACTCTGCCCATTGTAGCTCGAATGCAGCCATAAACAATACAGAAATGAGTAGGTATGGCTATGGGCCAAAAAAACATTATTTATGAAAAACAAATTGGAAAAAAGCGAAAAAGAAACTAGATTTGGCCTGCTAGCCACAGCTTGCCAACCCACTGGTATAAAGAAATTCTTAAATAGATTCTGATATGCTTCAGAATCCCATCAGGACCATTATTCACAGAAAATATATCTGGACTCCTAAAGGTACACATATCTGCATTTTTTGAAAAGCTCTGTAAATATTTCTGATGGGCACTACAGGATGGAAAGAAGTTAGGAGGAAATTATATACACACACACACACACACACACACACACATATATATATATGGATTAAAATGAGGAAAACTTTAAAATATTTCCTTCCATTCCCCAGTAAATTAGGCTATCTTGAGAAGTAATGAGTTTCTTGTTCCTGGAATATTCAAACAGAAAGTTAGTAAGTCTCTGACAGAAATGATGTTTAAGAATTCCTACTGAAGCTCGATGAACAAAATAATGCCATTGCTTCCAGAACATTCTATGGCTCAATGGTGTGCAAGAAAGAGTTTGAACTTTGGCTTCAAATATAACTGACTTCAATCCCAGCTTTACCACTTATTAGGTGTTTAATCCTGAGAAAGTTTCTTAACTTCTCTGAGACTTGGTTTGCTTAACTTTAAAATGGGGAAACTAACTAATACTTGATTGGCATGGTGCCAGTTTAGTACATGGTACATATATATAGTGGCTGGCAGAAGCCCTCACCCTGTAATAGACTCTCAATACATTGTGTGCACTTTCAGTATTAGTGTTAATATTAGTATTTACTTTGTCTCACTTCTCACTACTTTGATCCTATATCAAAAATTCCAAGCTGTAGCCTAGGATGTCTAAGAATGTGTCCCATTAATGCTGGGCTCACATTTCCCCATTTAGCCCTCTCAGAGTCTCTTGACAAGCTACGACTTTTGTCGAATATCAGAATCACTTGTTAATCTCCATTCTCTTCAACCTCATCTCTGTGGCACCCCACTCACCATTCAGAGGTCCCTCATCATTAGGTCCTTGTCATATTTCATTCAGCTCGTGGAATGTTTGTGTGGAGCATTGAAGCCGTCCCTGCAGAAGTTTCTAGGTAGAGCCTCCTTGTCTAGATGACTGCCCCAGAAATGTTCTCAGGCCATACACAGACCTTTGGCCAGAAAAATGTGGCTAAAGTTTTCACATTTTGTGTTCATTTTTGCTGAAGTTGTGGGCCCCACCTTCCCTGAAATTCCACAAACTATCAGGACCATGTGAATCTGGGCTAAGAGATCACCTTTTCTGATTCTGGGACGTGCTGTCCCTGCACGTTCTCAGTCCAGGCCAACAGTGCAGAAACTACCCTACAAAACATTTTGCAATACTGGCCTGAGTACAAGAAGTTATCAGTGTGATCTTCCTACGTATCCACACGGTGCTTCTCAATATCTCACCTTGGGAGGAAACACAGGCCCAAATCATTAGTTTCCAGAGCCACAGATGGTACAGATAAATCTCCAATCAATATGTGCACTGATAAGTTCTTATCAGTGGGAATGGATCCTAGGAAGTGTTTTCCATTTGATGTTATCACACTAAGTAAGCCACTAATAATCCTGCCTTGTGTGTCGTTCTGCATCCTAGAGACTCAATCCCACACCTTAAAACCCACGTTGGGCCTGAGTGCTGCAAATCTCACACATATCTGTGATGAAGTACAGTGGGAGATAAATAAGTCTTGTTTTTGGACTCCCCTTTTCTGGCCCAGTTAGACATTATGAGACTTTGTCATGGAGAAAGCTTTGAGAGAGCAGCAACTGAGACAAAATTTTCACTTGGAAAGTAGAGATCTCTGTGCCCATCAAGAAGGATGTGCTGAATTGCCTAACAGTTGGCTGATTCATCAGGACAGCCACCATGTCAATGAGCCACCTTTCAACAAATTACATCCCCCAAGTTAATTATAGCTGATTTTCATGTTCCTCTCTTAGAAAATAAACTTTAAGTCCATTTAACATACGGAGAATCCACTCTCAAATCTTGGGTTTTCAGAGAAGTAATGATATGGCCTAATGTCCCATATAATAGATAGAATACCAGTCGTTCACCTGTGTGCCACTTTTCCCGTGGGGTGATCAATGATTTCCTGGGGCTGACCTTATTCACTTCATTCCTTCAAGAATTTTAAAAGACTCCAACTACACCTACATATATGGCTAAAATATAAAGCATGAATTATGGTAGAATTAACTGGTGCAAAGTGAGTGCCACTGTGTAAGATTTCAAATATTTAGTAATGTTGCAGATTATACACATGTGTATGTGTGAATTCTACAAATGTTCCTCAAGTGCAATTTTAGTGTCAAGTCCGTTACTGGCCAGAGGGAATACAAGAGTGTGCAAGATAGACACAGTACTAGGCTCACAGAAAATAGAGGTTTGTGGGGAAAATAAATGCTGTATAAATAACTAATTGATTTAAATGAAGATAAGGGCTCATAGTCATCATGGTTCTCCAGAGAAACAGAATCAATAGGGTGAGTGTGTGTACCTAGATAGATGGATAGATTGGTAGATAGATAGATGATAGATAGATAGATAGATAGATAGATAGATAGATAGATAGATAGATAGATATGGATAGAAAGAGAGAGAGAGATTTACTTAAAGGAATTGGCTCTCGAGCTTGTGGGGCTGGTGAGTTTGAAATCTGCAGGATAGGCTGACAGGCTGGAGACCCAGGGAAGAGTTGATGTTGCAGCTTGAGTCCAAAGGCAGTCTGGAAGCAGAATTCCCTCTTCCTTGGAGGACCTCAGTCTTTTTTCTCTTAAGGCCTTCAGGTGATTGCATAAGGCTCACCTACATTATGGAAGGTTCTATGCTCTGCTCAAAGTCTACTGATTTAAATATTAATCTCATCTAAAATAAACCCTCACAATGACATTGAGACTGGTATTTGGCCTAATATCTTGGCCTAATCAAGTTGACACATAAGATTAACCATCACAGGGCTTATACAGTGAAGTATGGGGTGCTATGAGAGCATACAAGAGAAGGACCTAACCTAACCTGTGGATGTGGTAGACAGACTTCTAATATGGCCCTCAAGGATCCATATCCTTTGATCCCTGACTCCAGATATTCACGTCTCTCTCCCCTTGAGTGTGGACTGGACTCAGTGACTTGCTTTAAACAAACAAAATATGGCAAAAGTGATGGTATGCCTCTCCTGTGATTGGATTACAAAAGGTCATGACTTCCATCTCCAGCAGACTCTCTCTGTTGCTTCTTGATGAAGTAAGCTGCCATGTGGGAGAGGCCCACAGGACAAGGAACAGAGTATGACCTTCAGTGAACAGTCAGAAGAGAACTGAGCTCTTCAGTCCAACAGCCCATGAGAAATTGAGTGCTGCCAACCACCAGCAAGGAAGCTTCGAATGAGGTCCTTCCCTAGTCAAGCCCTCAGATGAGACTACAGACCCTCAACTGACACCTTCACTGAGGCCACATGAGACAAAATGAAGCACAGCACCCAGCTAAGCTGCACTCAAATTCCTATTCCAAAGAAACTTGGAGATAATATGTGCTGCTTTAAGCTGAAAAGTTTGGGGGCAATTTGTTAAGCAGCCACAATGATTAATACAATGAGCTGATGGGAGCCTCACTGAAGAAGTGATGATTAATATGTGACATGATGAAAGATGTGTGCATGTTAGAGTGTATATGTCCACATCTTAAGAACATGGCAGTAGGTGGAAACTTCAGGAGTCTATCAGATTGTTTACACTGAGGCTCAGGAGCAGAGGAGATAATGCTTTACTTTCTATATAGGAGAGAATGCCAGAATCAGGGCAGTTAAGTTTCTGCTCAAGTCTCAAATGTTGAGGAACTTCTCTATACTGTAAACCTCATGGGATTTAGAACAGGTTCTGAATGTCCTCATCACTGTATGTCTGGTGCTGGCACTTAGCAGGCACAATAAATACTTATTGAATGAATGAATGAAGAGAATCCAGAATTGATCCAGGTTGAATGACTATATTAATAAACATATTTAGACCAGGTGAAAGTTTTCAGGAGAAACAATTTCCCGGTGTTTGGAGACATCCACTCTACCTTGGGCTGGTGAGGAGTCTGGAACGTGCTGAGGTCTTGAGCATGATAAATTATAACACAGTCCCAATCATAAGTCAGGGATGTCCCAACCTAAATCATCCGTTAAGAGTGACTGACTCAGGGGTCCGCCCGGTGGCTTAGCTGTTGGGTGCGCGTGCTCCACTACTGGTGGCCGGGGGTTCAGATCCCAGGCGCGCACCGACGCACCGCTTCTCCGGCCATGCTGGGGCTGTGTCCCACATACAGCAGCTAGAAGGATGTGCAACTGTGACATACAACTATCTACTGGGGCTTTGGGGAAAAATAAATAAATAAATAAACTTAAAAAAAAAAAGAGTGACTGACTCAGCATTTTAAATCAGGAGTAACTCTTGTGAACAGGAACAAGAATGGGATAAAGAGAGTTCACAGCTGAGCAGGTCACTTGACAATAAGCGAGGCTGGTGCCAGGTCTTTCCTGCTGACGTGGAATTCTGCAGTCCACAAAGGGCCCCTGGATGGGACTGTGTTGCTGCTGAATGACCCACATGCTTCTGGAACCTCCAGCGGGCTCCATCTCCCCAGTGACTGTGCAGAGTGAAAAACCACACAGCCACTCAGTTCTGAACCCAAAAGTTGTGGACCCAAAAGCATCAGCATCACCTGCTAGAAATGCAAATTCTAAAGCTCCACTCCAGATCTACCAGATCAGAAAACAGGAGGGAACAGAGAGGCAGTGATCTGTGTTTTAACAAGTCATTGGGGGATCCTGATATACACTCAAGTTTGGTTTATAGCAAGGGGAGACCAATATAGAGGGTCCTGCAACACGCTAGGTGGGAGATAATGAGGACATAACCAATCGAGGCAGCAGTAAGAATGGAGACACAGAGGCAAAACTGAGATATATTTTTAAAACTTAGAATTGCTTTGATTTGATGATTGGTCAGATGCAGAAAGCAGACGTGAGCAAAGACTCCAGGCTGGTTAAGGATTCTAGCTTGGGTATTTGGTTGGATGGATTTGGTATAGACTGCAACAGAAGTTTCCCAAGTTGCAGGACTTGAAGCACTGAAATCAGGAACATCTTGGGCATACCTGGAGAGTTAGTCACCCCTGTAGTAGAATTTTGGAAATGGATGATTGATGATGATTGCTATGGATTAAACTGTGCCCCCCCACCCCAAATTCATATGTTAGATCCCTAACCCCCAAAGTGACTGTATCTGGAGGTAGGATCTTTAGGAGGTAATTAAGGCTAAATGAGGTCATAAGTATTGGGCCCCAATTCTATAGGACTGTAGCCTTATAAGAAGAGGAAGGGAGAGAGATATCCACCAAGTGAGGACATAGCAAGAAGGAGCCTGTCTGTAAGCCAGGAAGAGAGTTCTCACCAGAACTCAACCATGATCTTGGACTTCTAGCCTCCAGAATTGTGAGAAAATACATTTCTGCTGTTTAAGCTATTCAGTCTATTATATTTTGTTATGACAGCTCAAGTTGACTAAGATGATAATAGTTTTATTTATTGAGCATTATTAGGTGATAAACACTGTGAAGTACTTTACATAAATCATCTCATAGGATCCTTAGACACTCTAAAACAGGCGTGATGAATATCTCCAGTTTACGGATTAGCAGACTGAGGCTTAGTCAAGTTAAACTACTCACTGAGATTACATAGCTAATAAGTAGCAGGGCTAGGGCACTGGTTCTCCATTTTGACCATATATTTGAATCATTTGGGAGCTTTAAAAAATACTGGTGTTGGGTCCCATTACCAGGGATTCTGATTTAATTGATGTGGGGTGCAGTTTGCACATTGAGATATTTAAAACAGGCAAGGTTGAGATCCACTCTATTAGAATCACCTAGGAAACATGTAAAGAAACAGATATCCAGCCTCATCCTAAATTAATGAATCAACAATCCAGATGCTTCTCATATTCAACCACCGTTGTAAACACCCAGGCTAGAGTTGGAACCCAGATCCACCTGCTTCCAGATGCCAGACAAGTTACTTCTTCAGATTTGTTCATTTTAAATGCTTGAAGGATATCCAAGAGAAGTTGTTGAGGGCATATATCCTAATATCCAGATCTATACGACAGGTTGGGGTGAGACTAGAAATAAAGACCTAAGGTGGTCAACATGAGCATGGAAATTGAAGTCATGATTCTCAAAGAATTAACCCCGGTAATGAATGGAGAATTCCAAAGAACACAATTGAAATATTTTGCTTCTCTGTAATAAAACAGTCCTCAGGGAGCATTTGGATACGTTTTAGTTAGGATCTTGCCCAAGGCACAAAGATCAATTCTGTGGCCTTCCTTGGTACATACAGCCCAATGGGCCAGAGACTCTACATCAAAGCTCAAGCCACTGAAGAATAAGGGATCAGCCCAGACTTGGGACTTACTGCCTGGCAGTTGCTATTCCCCATAACACACTTGAGATGTCATGTGGACCTTGTGGTTTAACACCATTGATTCAAAAGAGTCATACCAATTAAGGAGCATGATGTGGATGTAATATAAAGGAGGAAAACTGGAGGAAAAACTAAAAGAAAAAAAGCCCTCTGTTTTTATTATAAGTGAACATACTGAAAACAAATTTATCTCTGTGTCACGAAAACAACGAAGGGAAAGTAGAAGAGTTAGACATTTATCTTTATTTGATCTTCCCTCTATTATTCTAGAGTCTAGGTTGAGAATTCTATTGAGCAGTAAAATATCTTGTCCATTTCTGTATCCTTAAGGCCCATTTCAGTTCTTGGGGCATTGTAAATGCTCAATAAATGTTTGTTGGATAAATTATCTTTCTAAGCAAAAGGATCATAGGAACTGTGTGCTGATGAAATGACTCGAATCGGTCAAAATTAATCAAGGAAATCTCCCAGAGGTGAGTTTTGGCCCAGTTTTAGAAAGGATATGAGGAGCCAAATCTGACCACATCTTGACTCTTCCTAATGTATTTCACCTTGTAGGAGGGCACATGTTGCTTGCTCATTCATTTGCAGCCATGAGATGTGATAATATCCAAGAAAGATGGAGCATAAAAGGAAGTAACTTGTTGATGGTGGAAAAAGTAGGGAAGGAAAGGAAGAGAACTTTGAGACAAAGTTAGTCTTGTTTCTTATGCCAAGCACCATAGATCCAAAAACGTGATGTTTTCTCTCAATGCTTTATCATCTATCTATTTATCTATCTTCTATTTATCAATCATTTACTGCTTTCTAATAAGATAATACACTCTATAGCCTCTTTCATAAATTTTCAACATATACTTATAAAACATTCTGACCAAATTCCTTAGAAATATCCTCTTGAGAGAACTGGGTTCAGGTGATGAGAAATCCCAAGTGTTTGAGAAGTGGGTTCCATGTAGTAATGATCTAGGTGACAATGACTCTGGATTTTCTTCATGCACATAGTCAAATTTTGTTAAATGTCAAAAGTTTCTTTTCTATCAAAATCAATAAACTGGCAAGAAAGTTCCACAAGCCTGCCAGCCTTCAGGGGGCTTTTCTCAGACTAGCAAAAGAACTCAATTGAAGAAACCACTTATTTGATGAAATTGGAGAATCCCCAAATTCATAAATCAATTTCCAAATTGCAGGAAAAAATATTACTTTTTAAATGCCGCTGATTGTTATTCATTATTCTAATGCTGTGAAACTTCAGCAGAGTGGTTTATTGATGAGGCAGCCTTCAAAGAACATTATTCAGACACAGGGGAGTGACACACTCTGAACCACACCAAAATAATAGATTGCAGGATGGGGCACTTATTTTGATGTGGCTTGCTTTGGGCTAATTCAAAAAATAGAAAGGTTTTTTTTTTTTTGCATGTTTTTCTTTCTTGAGTCTCTTTTTCCTTTTTTAAGCAAGAAGAAAAATAATATTATGGGGAAAAAATTAAGGCAGGCTGTTGGAAAGAACACTGACACTGAATCTAGTTTTTCTCCCAAAAGGTGTCTTGGTGAGCCACTAAGTGTATATGTAGACTTGAAATTGGAACCTTAGGTCTGATAACTACAACAGGATTTCTCAGAACCTAGCCTGCTAGGCAAGGAAAGTACCAGGCCTCCCTGGGAAGTACTTTCATAGATCCACCTGGATCATCCAGGAAACACCTGGAAATATTCCCAATCCTGCAAGGAAAATTTATGGCTGTTTTTCCATGAGGGCATTAGAGAAATGAACTGTGTCTTTGATAAGCCCATGCCAAACAATCCATTGTGTGGAGCCCCCAAGGCCAGAGGATTGTTTGTGTAGATTGCACAGCTCTAAGCAGTTAGCTTTAGGCTTCACCTAAGGCTTCAACAGTTGGCGCATTCATTTATTCATTATTCATATATTCATTTATTCATTTATGGCCCATCTTAAACACAATGATAAAAGACTTTCTACAATGCCCTCCAACTGGAGCCCAATTTCTCTGCCCCTTTTAATATTAAAACTCCTCCACAGTCACCCATACCCGTGCTCTCCACTTCTTCAACTTCCATTCTTTCCATGTGCCACCTAAACAGCTTATTAAGGTCACCATCTTGCCAAGCCCAGTGGTCAATTACAGTATCTGAATTCCTTTTAGTCAATGGCTCAGCTTCATTCGACATAGTCGACTGCTAATTTCCGAAAACACTCCAGCTCTCACATGCCATCTATGTACTGATGCTTTTCTCTCTCTTATATTTCCAACTCCGTCTTCTCCTTTGAGTTCCAGATATGTCAACCTAACTTCTCCCCTGAGAAGTTCGTCACTTGGGTATCCACTCGGAATCTCTAACATAATGTGTCCATAAAAGAACTCTTAATTCCCCCACTCAAACCACTCCTCTGCCAATTTCTTCTGTTTATGCCAATGGCACGCCTATCTACCTTGTTGCCAGACCCAAAATCCTAAAACTCACTCTTAAGTCCCACTTTTCTTTTCACTGCCTCACTGTGGTGGTTCTACGTGCAGAATATATCTGGAATGCAATTTTTTTCAACATCTCCTCTTCCCCATTCTAGTTCAAGCTACCACCCTCTCTCCTGGATTCTCTCCCTCGATATCGTCTTCTCTTCACCCCTCCCTACTGTTTCCACAGACAGGATATTTGAAAGTGTAAATCAGATCTGATTACCCAAGATGCTACTCCAATGACTTCTCACTGCAATCAAAATAAAACTCAGGTTTCTTAACTTGACTTACTGTGAGCTTGCCTTTGCTCACCTCTGATCTCTGACACTAATCTCCCATCACTCTTCCTGCTCTCATTGCAATCCAGCTGCTCAGTTCTCAGTGCATCATAAATTTTAACTGCACATTGGAATCAAATGAAGAATTAAATATAAAATGCCTGGGACTCTGCCTGGACCAATTAAGTCAGAATCTCCATGGGAGCAAGCTAAGAATATGTATCTTAAATCTCCCCACATATTAGAATTAGTATGCAGCAAACTTGAGAAAACTTTGTTCTAAATCTACACAAGGATGTTTTCTTCCTGTCATTCAAGTCTCAGAGCACTGTCATCTCTCCAGAGATGGTTTCTCTAGCCACCTCAGCTAACTAAGGGCTCTCCACCCCACTGACTTATAACCCATTACTCTGTTTCCTTTTAGCATGTATTACTACCTGAGATTGTCTTACCTGAGTCCTTGGTTATTACTATCTTCCCTTACTAGAATTAAAGATTACAATGATGGGGTCTACACTCTGTCTGCTGCTTTATTCCTGACCCTTATCACTTTGCCCATTGGCCAGACCTCCATCATGTGACCCACCGAATTGCTAGGGAGGCTGGGAAATTTAGGCTAGCTGTGATCCCAGGAAAAGAGGACACAAGTCAGGTTTGCTACACAGTGTGGGAAGGATATGATTTTTCAGGCATCAAAGGAAAGGTTCCTAATCCTGATTCCCCAGAGGAAGTGACATCTAAGGAGAGATTTGAGGAGCAAGTAAGAGTTAGGTAGCTGAAGGAAAGGATGAGGGAAGGATGAGATTTCCAAGTAGAAGCTCCACTGTGGTTGACACAGTGTTTGAGGAATTGGATATGACACCACAGAGTGTTCCAGAACTTGGAAGTAATTTCAGTGTGCCTGGGGGGCTCTGGGGGAATGGAGGTTGGGGAGTGTTACGGAGATGAGGCTGGGAGAAGCAGGGCGCAGATTACAAAGCGCCTTCTAACCTGTGAGAAAAACTTTGTACTCTCTCCTGAGATTTAGGAGATGGCGAGAGATGTATGCTTTGATTTGCATATTATCAAATTCCTTCGGCTAAAGTGTAGATGCAGGGGGTGTGGAGGGGTGATAGGTGGGCAAGATTTGAGGCCCTGGAGACCAGTTACAAATTGCAGTAATCCAGGAGAGAGATACGTGATACAATTTTTAAATGCCAGAAAGAGAGGATCATACACCGTGCCCATCTATTTGACAGATTCTTCTGTGTAATTAATTGTTGAAAATTGGATTAGCTGGTTGATGATCCCTTAGAGCACCAGCCAAGTGCTCTGCAGCCCTGAGGGGGTCACACTTCAGTTTAGAGCGCTTGTTGTTCTGCTCTGAAAGCCTTCCATTTACCCTGACATTGTGTAAGGATCCTGTAGGTGGTAAATGAGAAACACCTAAATCCAAACCAGCTTAATCAAAGAGGGAAGTTTATTAATTTTTTATAACCAAACTCAGGCAATTGTGAATGAAACAGTCCTCAGAGCTCTCTCTCCTCTGCCTTCTGGTTTTGCAGATGGCTTCCTAGTTGTGACCCCTCCTGTATCATTTCTTGTCACCACCTCTGTCTCCACTCTTTATATTTCAGCTGTCCATATAGCCAGGCAGTTCAGGGGAGTGCCAAGGGCCTTTGAACATGGCGGACCTGGAGCTCACAATGCTTCCCCTCTTCTCTTCCTGATTCACTCCCATTAGAACTATCACCTGCTCCACGGGGCGTCCCTGCTCCCTTTCTGACTGGTCAGTACCTTCCTCGGTGTTCCCCAGCAACTGGTGCATCCCCCCAACAAATTTTCTTCAAATTTCTGACCTTGTTGCCTACTTTTCCCATTAGTCCGGGGCCTCCCTTAATCTTTTGACATCTCTTTATACCCAGCACTAGAGGTTGGGTTTGGCAAACATTGGTACTTAGGAAGACCACCCCGATGCAATGGATTTCTGCTCTAGATAACATTTTGCCTGGCTTGGAAGGAAAATGTAAGCCAGGCAATGTCATCACCATATTTACTACTAGCAATACTAACTCCAGGAGCCATCCAGTGGCATAGTGGTTAAGTTCATGTGCTCCGCTTCGGCGGCCCAGGGTTCGTGAGTTCGGATCCCGGGCGCAGACCTGTGCACTGCTTATCAAGCCATGCTGCAGCAGGAGTCCCACATATAAGATAGAGGAAGATGGGCACGATGTTAGCCCAGGGCCAGTCTTCCTCAGTAAAAAGAGGAGGATTGGCAACAGATGTTAGCTCAGGGCTAATCTTCCTCACAAATAAAATAAAACAAAATAAAATAAAATAATACTAGCTCCAATGAATAGGTGATAGTATATGTACTTCATGTTGAACATACTCCAGGAACCATCCTAGGGTCTTTATGGACTTCCATCATCAACCCTATCAGAAGGGTATGTTTATTTACCCATTTTAGAGACAAGTGAAGTAAAGAGAGTTTAGCTACTTACCTATGGGCACACAGATAAGTGTAGATGATGGAACTAGAATTCAGTCCCAGGTCCATCTGTCAATCAGAGTCCAGAGGGCTAGGTCACCCCTCACCTGACTTGGTCCCACCCCAACTCCCCAAGCTCACCTCCTTCCACTACCCCCATCACTAGCACACTGCAGCCTGGTCCACATTCTCTCCACCCCTTGAAAGGCCAAGCTCAGAGCCTTCTCAGAGCCTTCACATCTTCTAATGCTCCACCCAGAGACTTGCCTGCATGGGATGCTTTTCATCCCTGGAGTCTCAGTTCAAAGTCACCTCCTCTAGAAGGCCTCCTGGGATCCACATGGAATAGGCCATTTCCACCATCACTCTCATCGCATTCCCGTGCTCTTTCTGGACACCTGTAGTCATCTGTCCTCAGCTGCATTATCTCTCTCCTAATAGAATGTCCACTCCAAGAGGGCAGAGAAATTACATCTTTCAAGAGGGAAAATTATAAGCTGATCCAAAAAAATGCCCAATTATAGTTTTATAACCAGTAAGGTGTTTGTTTAAAGGTGTCTGTTTAAAATGGATATACTTTTAGAATTTTGGTAATATTTTGGTGTTTTGCTGGGAAAAGACATCTCCTTTGCAAACTTGCTTCATGTAAGTAAGATACTTTAAATGTAGCAGCCTCTGACATATTCTTAGACTCCAAAGTCCACTGCTTTTTACCTTTCTTGATCTTCAGCTAAAAAATAGGATAAGAAATTGAGATCTATTCCATTCTCCAAGCACTAGTTGTCTCTGGAAGAAGGAGCTGCTCTCCACCAGCAGTGGAGATTGGGCAGACCCAACCAACATCCTCAACATAGGTGGACAGGTGCCCCAGAGACTAGCCTCGCCCCCAGTGACCCGGCAGAGAGAAGCCAGTTGGAAGTGATATTTTTCAGTGTGTGGAAGTGAGATGAGCGTTGATCAGTTTGCTCCTCTGTGTCTTTTTCATATCCATCATGGTTTAGCACAACTTCATGGTCGTACATCCAAGGAGCAGTGGCAAAGCAGGCCTAGTTAATGCACGTGGCCTGGGAGGGGGCTGGGAAGGCCTCTCTTTCTCTCTTTTTCTCTTCTCCAAGTTTCTGAGCAATCTAAACAGAATGAATTCTAAAGTGCCAGTTTTCACTGCCAGGCAAACAAAAGCAGCATTGGAGCGCAGGGCTGTGGTCATGCCACCCCGCTGCCCCTCTACCCGGGTCTGTGCCGGGGTTGCCATCGTCAATAGCCTCCTTGTTGCCCATCTCGGCGCCCACGGGGTTACCAGGGGACCCTCTCGTCTCAATGGGCTCCCTCTCTGCCATTGTCTTCTCGTATCAGTTTATAGTCTCCAGGATATAGACTGCATTACAATTAGTCATCACGTCCACAGTCCCTGAAACTTATTTGCCACACAGAGTTTATTGGCCTTTGTGATGGGGACAAAGGGAGGCTTGTTGGAAACTGCACACAAAAGGCAAACACAATGTATGGATTTCTGAAGAATACGAAGGCGGAGAATAATAGCAGCTACACAAATGGCTACGTTATTCAGCAGATAGAGGGCCCTTCCCCGGACTCTTTCCGGCTTTTCCATGAATTGTCTGACCTGGTTCTTCAAGATTTTTCTAGCAGGAAGGAGACAACCTGAACTAGGCAGGTAGCCTGATGTAGCCAGAAGGACTCACTTCAGCCGAAAGGAATGTTTTTGTGAGAGATGTGTGGTATAGTTTGTGGAGCACGTCTTGTAAATTCGGTGTGGGACAGTAAAATGATTTCTGAGGTTTCAGAGTAAATAACATGTTCAGATGAATATGTGTGCTCAAGTGTGTGTGAGTGTGTCTGGGTGTATGTGTGAGTGAGCATGTGTGAGTGACTGCATGTGTGACTGTGTATGTGTGAGAGTGTGCCCCTGAGTGTGTGCAGTTACGAGTATTTGTGCATACCAGTGTGTGTGAGTGCATGTGTGAAGGTGTGTGTGCACTATGAGTGTGCATGAGAGTGTGCACGTGTATTTGTATGTGTCACTGTGAGTGTGTGTGCATGTGTGTGAGTGTGTGTAAATGAAAACATGTGAGATTTTATGTGTGTTAACTGTGGCTATGTGTGAATGTGTGTATGTACAAGAGAGTGTATGGGGGTGTGAGAGTGTACACGTGAGAGTGTGTATTATGAGTTTTGTGTGTCTATATGAGTCTCGTATGTGAATATGTGTGTGAGTGTGCATGTGGGGGTATGTATACTTGAGTTTTTGTGTGTGTGAGTATACGAATGTGTTTGAGAGTGTGTAAGAGTATTCTGTGAGACTACTGTGTATGTGAGTGTGTGGATATGTGAGAGTATATGAGAGTGTGGGAGCATGTGTATGAGGGTATGTAAGTGTGTATGTGTGTGAGAATATGTGGGAGTCAGTATGTGTGTGAATGTGAGAGTGAGGATGAATGTGTGTGAGAGTATGTGGGAGCATGTGAGAGTGTGTGTAGGACTGTGTATGTGAGTGTGTGCAGCGCACATGACCATGTATGAGTGCGTGTGCATACACAACTTGTCTGAGGAGGCAGCATCGGTCCTGTCACAAATTGGTTAAACCCTGCTAGAGGAAACACCAGCTCAAAGACACCTTAGCCTACCAGGTCTCCTCCCCACCATCACAGCCTGACTGCCTGCTCTGTGGTCCCAAGGATCACAGAGGGATCACAGAAGGGTCTGCTGAACGACGGCAGCTTTGGTGACTGCAAGGAGCTCTGATCTCTGATACAACCAAATCAATTCCCTTTCATATGTGACTGTCAGTTCATCTCCCAAGAGCATTTCATCAGCCTCCTCTACAGGTTTTCCAGATCCTTCCAGCTCCAATATAGGTTCTACAGAAATTTTATAAGTATAATCTCTTGTTGACAAGAATAGAAAGATAAAAATCTCAGAAGCTAGAAATTTCTCTCTCTGCTTCCATCTTTTTATTGGTATAAGTACCCACCACCCCAAATCAATGAGTCTTCCTCCTTCCTTCCTTCTCTCCTCCCTTCCTCCCTCCCTCCCTTCCTCCCTCCCTTCCTTCCCTCCCTTCTGCCTTCCCGTCTTCCTTCCTTCCTTCCTTGCTTCCTTCCCTCCTTCCCATCTTTCCTCCTTCCTTCCTTCCTTTTACTCGCTTCTTTCCCCACAGAATGCTCACCTTGGACACAGCTGTCTGCAGACAGCTTTACTAAGTCTTCCTCCTTTCCATACCAACAAACTCTGGCACCCCATACTAATCCTAACAGCAGCTAATATTCATGAAGTGCTTCCTATATGAGTTGCTTTGCTTAAAATACATTAAGAAACCATGATGTGGTTTAGAAAATAACATCGCTATGTCTTGATGGCAGGCATAAGTACTTGGCTTTGCAGATCAGATTTGTCCATGAGAGTGGATATTGGGTTTTCATACATTGTGGACTATTTTCACAGAGCTTACTAAAAATCCAGAGATGTTCCTCTTCCTCTTCATTTCTCATTCATTCTGTCACTAATTCTTCATACTTCTGTTTAAGATTCTTAGCAGGAGTAGAGGGTTGTTAATGAGATGTGGACACTTAGCCATCCTTGCACCGATACCTACCCGCTGTGTATCCATGTGCAAGTTCACTCACTCATCCACTCACTTATTTATTCCTTTGCTCATTCAGTTATTTCATAAATATTTTAAGTATCTACTTATGCACAAGGCACTGTTCTAAAGTCTGGGAATGTAGCAGCGACTCAGACAGAGGAAAAGTTTCTCCCCATGAAGCACACATTCTAAAGGAGAGAGATGATGGTAAACAAGAGAAAGAAAAAATACAAGCTAATTCCAGAGTGCCAAGTTCCTTAATCTCTCTGTTCTTGGTTTCCTATCTGCGACATTGGGATTGAAGTAGAACTTGCCTCCGTGCAAGTCCTCCATTGTGCAAACGATACGCAGGATGCTCTTAGCATAGTACCTGGCAAAGAGGAGATGTCCAAGCATATTGGTTACTCTTACTTTATTTAAGGCATTTCTTAACTTTGTACAGCTTTGCAAACTGAATTTCTATAGAATGAAAAAAAATCTGCATCATTAAATTACTAGCTTTCTAAGGTTAGAGGGTTGGTTTGTACCTTTGTACATTTAGATTCTTAAGGTTGAATCCTGGCTCTGCCATTTACCAGCTGTAAAGAATTGAAATTTCCTCTTAACTTCCGATTTTCACAATTACACTAGGATAGTAAATGAGATCTAGTCTATAAAGTACGGAGCCCAGGATCTGGTCAAGAATCATTAAGAATCATTAAAACTCTGACGTGGTGAAGCAGAATGAGAAAGGGCATTGGGAACCCACAAACCTGAATTCAGCTCCCAGCAGTACTTTTAATTCTTGTGGTTCTCAATTAAGTCACTTGCATCGATTCTGTATCAGGTCCCTCATCTTTAAAACTGAAATAATGCTATCTCTAGGAAGGTGACATATAAAAATAACATATCTGTTAGCAAGTTAACATTGATTGATCAAATGTCAATCTCAGTTTCTTCACTTGCCAATCAGGGTAATGTGAATGAATGAATGAACTATAAAATGGAGTGGTACACATTTTTAATTTCAGCAAGAAAAAAATTCAGCTTAATCTATCTTCCATTTTTTCTTACGTTCCTCATAATTTCCACCTCTTTGTCCATGTTAGAAAGATTTTTACTAAAAAAATCACTCAGCCCCATCTTCTATGTCAAGGGTCAACAAACTATAGCCCACAGCCCCAGCTCAGCACACTACCCATTTTTGTACAACTCCTGAACTAATAATGATTCCATCATTTTTAAATGGTTAGAAAAATCAAAAGAATAATAATATTTTGTGATGTGAAAATTACATGAAATTCAAACCTCAGTGTTTACAGATAAAATTTTGTTAGAATACAGCCATGCTCATTCATTTACGTGTTGTCTATGGCTGCTTTCAAGATATAAGGAAGGTCAGAATTAAACAGTTGTGACAGAGGCTCTGTGGCCCACAGAAGGGAAAATATTTATTATCGGGGCCCTTTAAGAAAAAGTTTGCCATCCCCTGCTCTAGGTTGCTAATTTGACCTTTAACTGTGTTATTTCTGCTGGTCATTCCTTTAACGAACTGAAATTTTCATTTCCAAGAACCCAAATTTTTAATGTGTTAATGTTTTGTTGTCCCACTAAATCAGTCAGAGGATAGTAGATAAATTTAAACTTATCTATTTCCTCTGGTTGTCTATTTCCTTGTACATTACCTCTTCTGTTTGAATTTTGTTCCTCCTTCCCAAGGGCCAGTTCCCCTTAAATGTTGTTATTTCTTGATTTTCTGTGTCCGTGTGTAGTTGGGATAGTTGGGAGACAAGACTAAACAGCCTTTCCCGGAGGCCGAATGAGAATCTCTGACCATCTGTTGATGGATGCATGTCCGGAATAGAAGAGCTTCCTCTTTGGCGTGTAGAGAGAGGGCTGGGCTGAGTCTGAAATTAACTTCTCTTCCTACAGGGGAAGAGGAGGCTGCTCATTACTTCTAGGGATCAAGTCACCTGGGATAACTTGCTTGTCAATTTCCTGCACCCAGCTCTGGAAATCTCTCTAGTCCAGCCCTCTGGGCCATGGGTCCTTAACTGAAGGTACATTGATGGTCAACTTAGGGCTTCATGAAATATCTGGAATTCCATGCAAAATATGTGTGATTTTCTAGAAGAGATCGCATAGCCTGTATCAGCTTCTTAAAGGAATCTATGCCTGCTCCCCACAAAAAAATGTTAAGAATCACTATACTCACTCTGGAAATGAAGAGTGATCATGAATTGAAAGTATGTCTCTCATTCAGTTGCAGATGGTGAGTGGCTTGGAGGTCAGAACAATGAACGCCCTCCTTACTTCTGAATCATGAGAGCCGGATTAGTTACATCAAAGGAAACTGAATGAAAACACAGAGGTTGTTCTCATAATATTATCGAAAATCTGCAATATACCAGAAATGGCTCCATGTCCTCCTGCATACTTGGTCTCATGTACTCCGTATAAAGCTGCTGTGAAAATGATGATATGCTAATATTACAAATAAAGAAACTGAGGCTCAGAAAAGCGGCCTATGGATGTATGTCCCGTCTCTGCTGGACAGTCCAGAGCCAAATCAGAGAAGATGCCTCCAACTGCAGGACTTGTTTACCCAATGGAACTTCAAGCTCTTATAACTGCTTTATTTCCCTGGGTTTAAAGCGGGGGAAATTGAACCCAGAGGAATGAGCTTCCTGCCGTTGTCCAGGCGGCAGCAGGCAAAGCCACTCAGACTCTGATGCTCTGGTCCTGGACCTGCATTTTAATCCCCAAATGCTACTTCTTCTCCATAATGACAGTCACCTTCCCTTTAATGAAAATTCTCTTACAAATGTAGACATTCCACTTTTACTAATAATTACTTGGAGAAGATTTTTAGCAATCAGCACTACATAAATAGCCATCCCTCCTCGAAGACCATAAGAATTGCAATGCTCTCCCTTCCTCTAATTTATTATTTATATACTGCCGCAGATAGACATAGCTCTTTGTGGCAATTAAGACAGGCCTTCCAGTCTCCTCTTGCGGAATGAGCTGGAGACGAGCATTACCACTTCGATCACAATTACTATTAATTGGAAAGCTCTCCCTTCTCTATAAAATATGTACTACTCAAAAGTGCGATAAACCGCCCAACTGCATGTCGAGAGATGTATTGTGAGGGCTCCAGATTTAACAAGTCATTTACCCTGTAATTACTGGGGGGGGAATCCTCTTAACGGGGCAGAGGATGACATGCTCCCATCAGCCGGGGTGCAGACTCCAAGCTGAAGTGACTTTCCCATGATTAAATGAACTGTGGGCCGACAGCAAATGGCTCGACACATCACACTGCTGTTTTTATTTTTAGTACAGTCAGAGGACTAGTGGGGATTCCTTGGTTCATGAATTCCCTAGGCCTAGCCCAGAAGAACCAAACTTCCCATTGATTCATCATTTATTCATTTTGTTTAAGTCATGTGCCTGCTATATGCCAGACATTGTTCTTGAATCCAGACTCTGGGATACCAAGATGTGTGTGACATAGTGCCAGCGCTGTAGAGGCTGACCGTCTTGCGGGGGCAATGCTGAGTCAATTGGCCTTTGGGTTACAGAGTGAAAAGAGTCATTCCAGAGAGGACTGTTGACCATGGAAGCAAAAAAAAAGAGGAACCCTTGTCTGCCTGCCGAAGTTAAAACTTAAACTCCTATAAGGAAAGTACGAGTTGTTTGAGAGAAAGGATCAATGAGGAGATGACATTTTCAAAGGCTGGGGCATCAAAGCATATTTAGAATTGTGAGAGGGTCCATTTAAGGAGTTGGGGGAGGTTGGTTTGGGTGCAGAAAGTGTGACTCAGTAGGTTGGTCCTTAAAAAACCCCCAATCAAGAGGACTTAGCTTCTCCATCGTTCTTATTGATTATAGTCACCTCTATTCTGTAGTTTCATGCAATTAACAGGCTGGCCTCTGCATCAGAATTTCGAGAACAGAATGTGAGGGAACTTAACCGTCCTCTCTGTGACCAATATCTTTGGATCCCAGGTAGAAAAATTTGTAACACAATGTTGCTTTCTAGAAATTTATGACTTGGTTTACCACCAGAGGAAGCAACAACATTCAGATGTTCGTGACCATAATTATGCCCAAGCCGTTCTAAGAGGAATCAGTCAAACAACCGGGACTGTCCTCTCCTCAGCAGGCTTTGTATGAGGACAAACTGAGGTTCAAGTTTTAAATTCACTGATTCCTAACTGTGTGACCTTGGGCAAGATTTTTCATCTCTCTGAGACTCAGTTTCCACATCTGAAAAATAGAGAGAATGCTAATTATCTCATTATCACTTTATAAAGATGTGATAAGCCTTGGAAAATTCTAGAAGCCGTTCTACCAACTGCATCCCTAAGATGGTAAGAATGTTATTATGGGTCTTCGATCAAGTTTTCTCCAAAGGAGCATTTCTCAACGTGGCTGCCCATTGGAATCACTTCAGGGTCATCAAAAAACACATGCACCTGGGGCCCACTCCAGAAATTGCAATTTGTTAGTTCTGAGTACAGGCAACAGGACACAGTTGAGGAAGAAAATCACAGCTTTAAGAAGAGCATTTTAAGCATAGATATTGATTATTTAAACTGAAATCTCACTCTCTTCCTTGTCAAAAAACCTCTACCCACTCCTACTTTTTTATTGATGGGTTTTATTTAAACATATGGCTATAATAGCTTCCTTTTTTGGATATAATAAGCAATGGCATTATCTTAAAACATAATCTAAGGAATGTTCCCAAGTCCCTAAGTGTACAGCAATGCCAATCCGCACTATCTGGAGAACAAAACATGGAAACCGTAATCCACAGGCAATGTTTGTGCCATCCATTCTGAGAGAGAGAGATCTAACCACAAAGGAAGTTTGTATGTATCCATTGGTGCTCAGACATAAAACGATTCTGAATCACCAGGGAGAGAAGCTCACCCTGATCACCAAAGATATCAGCCTTCTTGATAGAGTAAGAGAAGTACAGTAACCAAACTGACCCAGCGCCAGGCGCTGTGCTTCACGTGTTATCAATGGATGGATGCTAGCAATCGCCATTACATAGATCACTCAGTTTAAACTTCTCAACAGTTCTATGAGATCCCATTTTACACATGAGCAAACTGAGGTTCTGAGAATGTAGGAATTTGCCCAGGGCCATATGGCTAGTGGACATTAAAATCCAGGATTTCTTACTTCTGAGCTCAAGTCCATAATTACTCTACTTCATTTAATTACATTTTCTCCAAGCTGCAGGGCTATGAGTGGGAGGAGGAGATGGGCTCAGAGTGCAGACTTCATGTAAAACGTCTGCCTGCCAAGGTCAACGATGCTGTATTCGCAGATCCCTGAACATCCCCTTTAAACCTTTTGGGAACACCCCTGGTGGAGTAATAGGACAGGATAGGATTTTCTGAAATCAGAAAGTAAGCCCAATATCTCAGCACAACAGAAATAAAGTTTGTTTCTCATACACACAAAGTTTGACGGCCATTGGGTGGCTCCCCTCCATCTTGTACCTGTGCCATCCAAGGTCACTGTGGCAGAAAAAGGGAACCTGTGCTAGAGATTTGAAGCCTTGGCAGCAGGTGTTGTCATCGACTTAACTCTAAGGGGGCCCACAAAGTCCCCTTGCGTGCACAGGAAGAGGAACAGGTGGAGCCCACACATAGCATTTCATCTCTGCGTAGGAGCTGTACTTGCACACTTTGATTGCTGAGTCCTAGGCATCCTCTCACCCCATGAATCTCAAACTTTTATGTCTTATGTCCTCCGGTCTCTCTACCAAAACCCAAACCACAGAAAACCAACCAAAAAAATAGTGCCCAGTGCTCACACGTGGACAGACACAATAATCCCACTTTATTATTGCCCTAGGGCTACCATAACAAAAGTACCACAAACTGGGGGGCTTAAAACAGAAGTGTGTTCTCTCAGCTCTGAAGGCCAGAGGTCTGAGGTCAAGCTGTCAGCTGGGTCCTGCTCCATCTGAGACCCTGGGTAGAATCCTTCCATGATTCTTCCCAGCTTCTAGTGGTGGCTCCCAATCCTTGGTGCCTTGTCTTACAGCTGTGTGACCCCCATCATCACACGGCTGTCTTCACACAGCCTTCCCTCTGTGTGTGTCTGTCCAAATTTCCCCTTTTACAAGGACCCCGGTTATACTGGATTAGGGACCACCCTAATGACCTCATCTTAACATGGTTTAAATCTGCAAAGACCCTATTTCTAAGTAAGGTCACATTCTGAGGTACTGGGGGTTAGGACTTCAACATGTCTTCTTGTGGGGAGACACAATTCAACCCATAATACCAACTTTTCTTAAGATTGGCATCTACACGTTTTAAGGCATATTAGCTATCATTGAGTATGAATTTAAAAACACAAAAGTCGTTACGGTATTAGGGAAGGACATACTTATGATGAAGACCCCATATTCCACAGCCACACAGTCAGCCAAGACCTCAGCCCTCCTCCAACTCCAGAATCAATATTCTTAGATGAGTAGCAAAAAAGACTGTTAGGAAATATGGGTTACATCTGTGTGAAGTAAATATAAATATTATTAAAATCCCTTCTTTATGCATTCCGGCTGTTTCATCTCCATAATGAAAAGTACTTTTTCCATAATGAAAAAGCAGTGTTTCAGAATTTCAAAAATTAGTAATGATTATTTGCATTCACCATACTAGTTTCCATTCCTGACATTCATTCCACATATGTGAAGATTCAAGTCTTGTTTCCAGTTCTCTGCTCTCTTAATTAATCCTCCATTATGGATAGTCATTTGGCATCAGTCGGTGGTCCACCAAAGTTTAGGAGTTAAAACTTTTGTTGGATATTTTTGCCTGTCACATTTAGGATCTTGGATCTCCTTACATTACTTACTGAGTGGCCCCAGGCACATCACCGGACCCCAAGTTCAGTGTCTTCCTGGATAAAACAAAAGGCTTTTCACGGCTCCAAACCCATGGCAAATATTCAGAAACTACTTTTGGATTGCTTGATGCTATAAGAGAGGTTATGTGCTTTTAATTCAGACAGGGATTTTTGAAAATTATGAAGCTTTTATACAGACACAAGCAAGATGAGCAGGTACAAGGAATAGAAACAAAAATATATATACTAGTATCACTGAGCACATTGCTAACAATCGCTAACCTGAAAATCTGAATAGAATAAAATAATATGAAACAAAATAAAACAAAACAAAATAAACCCTGGGAGTAAGTAGCTTACTTTCTGACAATAAAGAAAAAAATGAACCCCAGCCAGGTTTCCATGCCCTGAATCAGGGGTTTGGAGTAGGGATGGGACTTGGAGGAAGCCTGCTTTTCTCTTTGAACTGTCAACTGTCTTTATAAGGCAAACAGCGCCTTCTCCGCCTTGTCAGCCGCCTTCAATGCATTCTCAGCTTTAATAGGATTCAACAAGCCACTCTGTGGTCACACCTCCTACCTGGAGAATTCCTGTCTCAGGGGACACCACCCATGGCCTCAGAACACAAAATGCCCCTTGGCATTATCCTTGGACTGGACTGCATTTGAGTTACCCCTGACAGTAAAATTTGCATACATCACCAGTCTGCTGCATCTACACCCATCATGCCTCTGGGCCCTGCAGTCTGCAATGGGCTCCTGCAGCCTGGGTGTTACCTGGCTGGAAGCAGGCCTTACAAATAGAGTCTGCTCCCTGGGAGGTGACTGTGCCAAGTGCCTGGGATTAAAAATGACAGGGTGTATTTAAATGTAAATTTACCATTGAAGAGCAAGTCTTCACTGGTGGAAGTTTACCTCCCAATAATCTGCAGCTCTCTCTGCAGCACTGCTTGGGGTGAGGCCAGAATCCCCACCCAACCCAATGCAGACTCTACTTAATGTACTCTTGTTCCAAAGTGGACAAGGAGGGAAGGAACCAGGCGTGGGGGCACCCGCCATCTGGGGGAAGATGTCACCGTGTTAATAATGGCCCTGTTCAGACCTTGATGCTTTTTTCCGAGTGCAGAGAGATACAGACATACACAGTGCACGCACACACAGACATTCTAACATGAACACACAAAATCAGACACACCTGAGCACACACCTACCTATGTGCACACACGCACATATAACACACCCAACTCCGTGCATTTATCTACACAGGTGCATATAGAGAGAAGTGTGCATGTGCTTACACACTTGTTACAGAAAGAAGTAGTGTTGAGGAGTATGTCTGGCCACCTGGATTGGGGCAGCTTGGGCTCCAGTGCTGGCTTCCCTAAGGTTCATGACCTTGGGCAAGTCATTTCACACCAGCAAATGAGAATAACGTCCACCAGGACCACATTGTGCTAAGTGAAATAATCCAGACACAGAAAGACAAATTCTGCATGATTTCCCTTATATGTGGAATCTAAAATACTCAAACTCACAGAAGCAGAGAGTAGAATGGTGGTTGCCAGAGGCTGGGGGAGGGGAAAAGGGGGAGGAGATGGTCAAAGGGAACAAAGTTTTATGCAAGAGAAATAATTTCTGGAGTTATATATATATTTATATAATAAATTCTGGAGTTAGCTATAGTGCCTATAGCTGACAATACTGTACTGTATACTTAACATTTGCTAAGAAGGTAGATCTTATCTTGTGTTCATAACATGAATAATAAGAATAATAATAAAGAGGATGAGAGAAAAGGTTGAGAGGTGATGGTATGTCTATGGCATTGATGGTGGTGATGGATTCACAGATATACACTTATTCCCAAACTCATCAAGTTGTAAACATTGAATATGTAGTTTCTCATATGTCAATCATACCTCCATAGTGTGTTTAAAAAGAAAAGAAAGAAAAAATGGGAATAATAATCATGCGTACTCTCTGTTTTTTTCTGTGGTATAAGCAAGAGAAGAGGTAGAAAGTTCTTAGCCCTCCAAAAACACTGAATCAAGTTATCACCATCATCATCACCCTCATGCCTATATTTCCATCAGAGGACAGCAGTGAGTGAGCAAATCTCCAAGCTATTTGTTCCCAGGCTCCTTCCTGCCTGGAAACAAATCGCCTCCAACAGACAGACAAACTCCCCAGACAGGTGGAATGGCTGGAGAATCAGAGCCGAGCTTCCGTTTGCACACCCAGCTTAAATGCACACCTCCACCACCACAGCCACGACTGCAAGGAAAAAAGGACTCAGCCTATACCTGCAAGTGAGCTCACAGATGCTAAAGCTTGTTTACAGCCACCCAGAGTCGAGGAGAAAGACTCGTATTACTCAGACATGATAAAGCTGTCTTGCGCTGAACATGACAGATAGAGAAGGGACAAGGTCTGGCCTCCGCCCTCAAGTAGGGCACACTCTAATGAAGGAGGCAGGTCTGCAAACAGGCCAGGAGAGTCAGGCAGGTGTTTGCAAGAATAAACCCACGAAGTTAGGAGAACCCAAGAAAGAGGACGTGTTAACCAACGAGGGACGGGAGCAGGGGAGGGTCCCTGAGGAGGGCTTTACAGAAGCAGTGAGACGCCAGCTGGGTTTGAGGATGGTCACGCGATGAGTGAGCCGGGGAAGGTATCCCAGATGTCCCTGGCACACTTGGGTGTGGCCGCAGCTCAGGCCTACAGACGGGGGCGCTCAACACGGAACTGAGAGGCAGGCAAGAGAAAGCCTATCCCTTCGCTGCTCATTCCCACTTCTCCAGGTGCTACATGCAAGTCACCATAATGGAAAGTCGACTTCAAAATTATCCTTGGTCTTTACCACAGCTGCAGCTGTCTCCAAAGCTCACTTCTTCCAAGAAGCTTTCCCTGACTCCCTGCTATGGTGACCTTTCTACAAATTCATGTCCACGTGCCTCAACACAGCTGAAGGACACGCGCCTTGTAGTCCCAATGCACCATCCAGAGAACACCATCAGAGCTCAAGGATTGTGCATGGAATGAAAAGAAGCAGGTCATTTTCAAATGGCCGGTTGCTCTGTAGGAGAAGGTACCTAATTTGCTGGTTGCCTTTTTTAATTAAAAACGTCCGGAAAGTGTAACCCATCACAGAGCTATTGAGCACCTTCGCAGTGTCAGGAGTAATCCAGCCCTTCTTTCCTGTTAGCCTCATCAGGAGGGTCAGAGCCTGCTCCCAGGGCACCTGGAGGGGAGCACAGGAGCCTGTTTCCCTCCCACTACGGAGAAGGAGGGCAGGCTTTCTCCCACAATTGCAGCCTTCACAATTGTGAATTCAAATAACCCAGTTATATAACATGGCATTTGTGATGGTCCATTGTTCCTGCCAGCCCTCTCTGCTTTTGTCCCCTCCTTTGTGTGCCAGACCCTGCATGCACACCCGTGCAAGGACCACGTGGCCCTCCGCATCCTTCTCTTTCCCCTCAGCTGAAATGGATCTTTGCCTCCGCCAGTTATTTACAAATATTCCAGTTTCCTCCTCCGCAGCATGCCATGATGTTTTCTGATTTGCTAAAATTAGAGAGCAGGCGTATAGGAGAAGAAATGCAGAAAGAGGTACTTTCGTGAGGGCTCAGCAAATAATAGCTAGTTAGGGGGCAAACTGCAAAATAGACTCTAGTCATCGTCTGGGTGTGGATGGGACCCTCGCTCTTTCCCCATATGGCTGATTTTATGATGTCGGCTTGCACCCAGCTCTAATTGAAAGCTATAGATATTTCTGTTTTTTTTTTTTTTTTTTTTTTTGAGACACACTGTTTTCTTTTAAGATACATGTTTCACTGAAAAAACACAATAGAATTAAAAAAGGAAAAAAAAACCGGCCATAAACATATCGGCCCAAGTTATGTGTCCTTCAGATAAATTAAAAAGACGGGAGTCATATACACTCAATTAAAACAGAAGCATGTCTGTAGATTTCTACCTTTGGCAAGACTTGAGATGAACAGATGCTGGGAACAAGGCCGTTATTAAGTCTGGCTTTCTTTACCTGGGGCTGCTGACTCAACTGTTTTGACTGAATGGACAGTCCTGTCTTCAGCGGACCCTCTGCGAGCAGCCCACTCAGCAGTTTGATGACAGAATTGGCGGTGGTCCCAACACCTGTAGAAGTATCCCAGAGGGGCCACCTGGCTCCCCCAGTTTTCAAGTAGAGTCTCCAATTGGGTTGTCCAACCATTTCCTTTAGGTTCTGCATCCCAGCACCTATTGTGGGAATCATTCCTCAGGTTCACAGATCCAGGAACACGTGATGATCTGACCTAGCACAAAACGTGGCCTGAGTTGCAAAACCTGAGAGCTGTGCTGTTGGTGATGATGTCTTATCTCCTTCTTGCTGGAGTTGATTCACTCATGAACCCACCCAAGTAAAGACCCTGTGTACAGATAACACTTATTGAGTGAAACTGTGTGCTGGGTAGTGACTCAAATGCTTTATGAGAGTTACAGCATTTAATCCCCCCAACAGCCCTATGATGAGCCCAATGTTATGGATGAAGAAAGCGAGCCCTGGAGAGATGGACTGAAAAACTCAAGGGCAAACAACTACTAAGGGAGGAGATTGGACTTTGAATCTGGGAAGCCTGAGGTCAAGGGCTCAGAGTCAAAAGGAGAAAAACCCCTGTCCATTCGGGCTTTCCTTCAGGAAACATATTTTGATCACTTTCATGTTTGCTTGAAAAGAGAAAAGTAAAACAATGTCCTTTGATTTCTCAGCCAAAAAAGTTGCAGAGCAAAAACCCAACAGCATGACACACTGTAATGTTTTCACAAATGGAGATTGTATTAGTCTTCTGCTGTGGAACAAGTATCCACAAACTTAGTGGCTTAAAGTAACATCCATCTATTACCTGACAGTTTCCATAGGTCAGAAGTCCAGGTGGGCATAGAGGAGTTCCCTGCTTAGGGTCTCACAAGGCTAAAGTCAAGGTGTCAGCCAGGCAGTGGTCTACCCTGAGGTCCTGGGGAGGAATCTGCTTCCAAACTGATTCAGGTTTGCAGAATCCAGTTCCTCACTGTTGTAGGACTGAGGTCTTAACTTCCTTCTCAGCTGTCACCAGGGCCACTCTCAGCTTCTAGAGGTCCCTCTGGGGTTCTTGTCACATGGTCTTTTCCATCTTCAAAGCCAGCAATGACATGTCAAGACCTCCTGGTGCTTTGAATCTCTCTGACTTCCCTTCTGCCATCAGCTGGAGAAAACTCTCTGCTTTTAAAGGCCTCACCTGATGGGATCAGGCCCAACTGGATCATCTCCATATGTTAAGGTCAGTTGAGACTTTAATCACATCTGAAAAATCCCTTCACAGTAGTGTCTAGATTAGCATTTGATTAAATAATCAGGGGATGACAATCTTGAAGGAAAGTCTTTAGAATTTTGCTTACTACAATGGATAAAATTGGGCACTAGAGGATGGGCATCTGAGCTGGGGGTAGAGAGGAGTTGAGGGGCTGTGCATTAGATGGCCTTCTTCTGTGTATGTCCCTGTAGCATCCTTCCTTTTCCTCCATCATATGACTTAACATCAACAGACAGATTTCTTGACTGTCTGCCGAGCCTCAATTTCCTCGTGTATGAAAATGAGGGTAAAATTATTCAAAACCTCATAGGGATTTGAGAGAATTAAATTGATAAAATGCCTGTAAAAGGTTTTACACAGTAGCTACATGTAACAGATGTTCAATAAACACTGGCTATTATCATTACTGATATTATCTATGATTAATTACATAATTAGATGTAACATTGTTCATACTAATAAAAATGTAAGAGTAAATAAATAGATGGTTTTAAGAGGAGGTGATACTTAAGGTCCTTTTTGAAGACAGTTTAGAAAGTGTCATGAGTGTTCACCTTCAGTCTCCACCACCCGGTTACCCATTCTTGTCTCCTCTTTTAGTCCAACTACACATCTCTCAAGGGGACAGTATGGTCCCCCCAGGAAGTCTTTGGAGCAGCTACATTATAGGAATAATGATGACAATGACAATAGCCAATGTACTTAGGACTCGTTACGTGCCAAGCTCTCTACTACACACTTGACATATATTGAGTGTTTATCTTGGCCACAACTTTGTGAAACAGGTACTAATATTATCCTTCTCTTACAGATGAGGAAACTGAGGCTAGGTGAGACCTCACAGCTGGTAATAGGCAGGGATGCACACACCCAGGCAGTCTGGCTCTGCTTCAAGTATTTCTCTCCCCACTTTCCCTTCTTGCTCTGGTTTATCACTCACTTTTCCCAATCATACCCAGATTATTCATTTCTTGCACAAGCCTGCCCACAGCCTGGATTGCCAGCTCCCATCTTCCACTTTCTTCTCTGTATGCCTTGCTCTTATGGTTTATGCATCTTCTCAAATATTAACAGGCAAACAAATGGCCTGAGGACCAGCTTAAAATGAATACTCTAATTCAGGAGGGCTGTGGTGGGGCCTGAGACTCCATATTTCCAACAAGCTCCCAGGGACATGGATCCACAGACCATGTATTGAGTAGTGAGACTCAGGGGGACCGTGAACTTCATGAGGGCAGATATCATGGCTGTTAGTTCTACAGCCCTGGGGCCCAGTACCCTACTAGTGTGCATGGCAGGCACTCTACAAATAGGTGCGGAGTGAATGGACAAATGAACGAATGAAGTTATATCTTTCCTCCAAGTGGATCTTCATTATGTCAATTTTAAATGACTGATGGACTCAGTCCTTGAAGTCAGAGAAGGCTTGATTGAAATCATATTTCCGTTTTAGACCTGAGTGGCCCTAGATAAGTAACAGCTCTGAGTCTCAATTTTCTCTTCTACAAAATGGGCATAATATCACATTAGCTTGCCCATAGCTGGCTTTAAACAAATGTTAGAAAATAAGATCCCTTCTTCTCCTCTCTCTCTCTGTCTGTCTCTCTCACTCTCTCTCTTTCTCTCTCTCTCTCTCTCTCACACACACACACACACACACACACACACACACACGGCTACATAGCTAAAGTCTTTCTCTTTCATCTGAGTTATTTCTTTCTCTCGTTTAACCTCTAGAGATCTCTTTAAGTTTTTACAAAACCTTCGTGGCTATTTCTCCCTGACATTTTTAGTAACGAAAGTTCACTTTTTAAAGTTGATCACAGGGCCCGCCCCATAGCGTACTGGTTAAGTGCATGCGCTCCCGTGGGCTGGGTTCGGATCCCGGGCGCGCACTGACGTGCCGCCTGTCAGGCACACTGTGGCGGCGTCCCACGTAAAGTGGAGGAAGATGGGCACGGATGTTAGCTCAGGGACAGTTTTCCTCAACAAAAAGAGGAGGATTGGCATGGATGTTAGCTCAGAGCTGATCTTCCTCACAAAAAAAATAAAAGAAAATAAAAATAAAGTTGATTAGAACCTGATTCAGCATCAGCCTGCAGAGGAAAGCAGGGCCTCCGCACTCTAGACGTGAAGTGGAATCACCGCTCATTCTCATTAGGACGCTTTTGCTTCCCTTTCAGTTTCTCTGTCCAGAGGCTAAGCTATCATCTCTGTCTTTACTTTCTCTCCCTCTGATTCTCATTCTTATTTTCTCTCTTTTGAGACATAATTTGTCATTTTGGGGTTTTATTTCTGATGATAAAGATCAACTGTTGTATCTCAGATTGTCTCATTACTACATAGATCAGGATTTTTAAAATGTGGCCTGTGGACCACTGGGACCCGAACTGTGTTGAGTTTGAAATCTCTGATACAGATTAAAATAGTGACAAGATAAGGTCTAATAAGGAAACCAAAACAATGAACCAAGCTAGGTTCATTGTGTTTAGTAATCAAGTAGTATGACTGATTCTGCATCACACCCTATTCTGTGCACTCTCCTTCTGTAATAGACCCATCCCTGACCAAGGAGCAAATCTATCTGAGAAAGGCCATTTTGTAAGTTCTCCAGCCTCCCCACTGGATTGGGACCTTGGATGGGATCCATTGAACGTGGAGAACATCACAGCTACTCCCAGACATTGGTCTTTCCGGAACATTCCATGGCACAGCTATTGCCCTTGTGGTTGCCACTGATACCAGACAGGTCAACAAAATTCCTCCACTGCTGGGGGTTGAGCATGTGGCTGCTGTCTGTTATTCCAACATTGACATCCTGGTTGTTCTTCATCTCATTGCTGGAGCTAGAACTCCCCCTGGAACTAGGGCAGGGCCCCCACTGCTGCCCTCAGCAAGGGGGAGGAGAAGGGGTGGAGAAGTCCACATTAAATGGACCCACCTTGCTGCTCTGAGGCCCAGGAAAGTTTACCTTCAACCCTGAATCCTGAGGAACCCCTCCTTTCTCTGCTCACAAAGTCTTCCTGCTAAAGGAAATTTTGTCCTTGGTGCTGCCTGGACCCCAACAGTTAATCCACCAAATAAAATTACCCGAGAGGGTTCACTTCTTAAGCTCTGGGGGGTTTACTCCTTTCATTGGTCACTTTGCTACATAAGTAGAATACCAAGTCAATTCAGTTTACCGGAAAGACTCTCGTCTAGTGGTCTAGTACCTTGCTACACAAAGCTTATTAGAAATGTAGATTCTAGAGCCCCCCTCTGGGCCTGCTGAATCAGTATTTGCATTTCACAACATCCCTGGTTGATTCCTATGCACATTAGAGTTTAAGAAGCACAGACCTGGAGATAATCTAAATGATAGAACTCTTTTAATAAATGAAATCTTATGCAAACTCCTACTATATGAAAACAGCAAAAGCAGAAACGATCTAGCTGGAGCGGGCCAAGCCCCCTCACCCCTCTTGGTGTTACCTTCACAACCTGGGACCTCTCTGAGGAACACCTGCGGCTCCTAGGGGCAGGGCATGAAAACCACTGATTTCCTCATTTACAGCAGAGAAAACAGGATCAGAGAGGGCAGGCAACTCCCCTGTCACACAGCAAATCAGTGGGAGGTAGTCTCTCCTCTCCCTCGTTGAGTACCTCTTACTGTGCCAGTTGTAGGAGCAGACTTAATTTAGGCCAGTGGGGGAGACAGCCCCTGCCAACTATGCCTGGTCTAAAATCTCTTTCTGACCAGTTTGAATAAAATTCATCTCCCCTTTGGGTTAAGACTGGGGCTTTCTGAGTGCTTTTAAAACATTATGTTGGGGAGCTTCGCTCGACTCTAGGAGTTTTGTAAAATGTTCCTCAAAACAGGCAGCAGATCCCTCAATTCCACCTGATGCCTGGGTTCAATAATATCACCATTAAGACTAGAGTAGCCACTGGAGTTTCATCAGCCATTGGCACGTTGGTTCAAGGCGTGGGGAAGTTCCTGTTGTCTCCTGGGTCCATTTTTAGTTGATCCATTCACCATTGACAGAGTGAGGCTTGGTGCCAAAGATGGTAGTAGGAATCAGCCAGGGAGGGATCTGGGGTGGGCAAGAATTGGAGTTGAAGGCTCTGGGTATCTTCTGGGAGGTGGGGGTTCAGCTGAGTCAAGGTTACCCCGGCAGGTGCCAAGGTGAAAAATGAGGCCAAATTGAGGCCAACTCAACTTCAATGATGGGCTGCACTGGCTGAATGATTGTCCCCTTGCACCCATCGCTTTTCTTCTCAACTTCCAAACCTACCTAGAATTTCTTCTGGAAGCTGATCTTGGCTTTACCACATGCATCCTAGGTAAGAAACACGTGGAGTAACACATACTACCATTGGGTCTCCAGGTCCAGTGCAAACTTTCAGTATTTCCTTTGATCATGGATCCCTTCAGAGAAATGACAGATTATTCAAGCTTTGCTGAAATATCTGTTAGGCGTCTTAATTTCTCTTATTGCCAGATCCCCTTCCCAGACAAAAGTCTAAAGTTCCCACCAACACAGATGGTCTGACTTAAGGAAAATTTTTATAGCTGTCTCCTTAAAAAAAAAAAAAAAAAAATATATATATATATATATATATATATATATATTTAAGTTTTCCCCATATGGAGCAAAAATAAAGAAGAAAATAGCTAAATACATAGACTAAGATATCAAGTGAGAAGGCCGTTCAAGCACAGAAAAATATTGAAATGATCATGGTCCACGTGGGTCTAGGGGAACAAGCCCGTGGCCCTGGAGAACCTAATGTGAGAGCCAGCTGGAAGTCCCCTGATCTGACTTATACGCACTTCCGCTCACCAAGAGCCCAGCACCCGGTTAAAAATGATGACAACTGGCTTTGGGTAAATCCCTCTCTTGTCCCCTGTCACAGATGATCTGCAGCAGCCACGTTGAGGTTGATTTTCAAAAATCCCAGAAGAGCAGTCTTCTCTTTCTCTCCACATTGAACTAGATGGATCTCCAACAATCTCCCCAACCACAGTGCCCTCCCCTCGCCCTGGTCACAAACATGACGTTCTGGTGGCTTTGGTTTGGGCTTGACTGAAGTGTCCCCATTTCTGACTGCCTTTGCCTCCATCTCTGGCAACCAGCGGACTCTCCTCATCCCCACTGCCCTCACTGAGGCCCTTTCATGATTCCTAACTAGTGGTTATTCAGCCGTAATTGAGGCAAGAATCAGATCCTTGCCTTATAATCAGAGCCGGCCAGTTATCATGGGGCTCAGCAAGTTGATTCAATGCCACAGGGAAAATATATCATTCTGGGGTTTGTTTAGACATTTAGTCCCCCCTAATTTCTCTCTCCTTCCACCTAAAGCCATTACCCACAACTCTGCAGGGCTCTGAGGTAAAGCAGACCTATATTTGAACCCAGCATCTACCAGTATTAGACTGAAGAAGCTTAGGCAAGTCTCCTGTGCTCTGGGTTCATCATTTGTGTGAAAAAAAAAAAGAGGGGATTTTAAAATATCAACCTCATAGAGCTGTTGTAAGAAATAAATGAAACAATGGCCTAGTATTTACCTGGAAAAGTGCAAAACTTCTCTGAACACAGGATGTCCTTCACTTAGCTGTTTGTTCGGTTTATTTTTGGTGTTGTTTTTCTTTCATTTATATTTGAAAAAAGTAAGAAATAGCCCAAATTCAGTGGGCTTCACATATCCATGAAATAAGTCATTTGGGGCACACATCAGACACATTCAGCTTGGAGTATTGGAGTGCTCTGATTTATATCAGAAAATAAGTATGCTTTTCACACTTTAGAAATGGTGACCAGGGTCAGGGGTGAATCCATATGGATGTGGGCCACGCTGCTCCCAGCCCCTGGCACATCGCTGCCCCCTCATTCCTGTGTTCCAACATACATGGCTTTGTTCATTTCATCGTGCTCACTTCCTGCCTCAGGATCTTTGCATATGCCATTTCTTTTTGCTTAGAATCCTCTTCCTTCACTCAACAAATATTTATTCAGTGCCCACTAAGTGCCCGGCACTCTTCCAGGGAATACATTGGTGACCAAGACTGTGGCCTCATGGGGCTTATGTTTTATGGATGTGTGAGTTGTGGGAAAACAGAGGCAAATGATCCAATAAAGGGATAATTTTGGAGTTATAAGTACTATGAAAATAATTAAACATGGGTCATGGGAGAGAAAGTGAATGGATATAAAGGTCAATGAAAACTTCTCTTTGAAGAGGATATTTTGAGGAGGAGATATTTTGAAATGAGAAGATATTTTGAACTGAGATCTAAATGGTACAGGTTATATGAATATTTGGGGGAGGACCATTCCAGACAGCAAGAGCAAAAGCCACATGTGGTAATTTGTTCCCAAGATGGTTGCCAGTGAGTTCTACCCTCCCCGGGTGCCCATGCCTTCCTGCCTGCGAGAGGTGTAATCTGTTTCTCCCTTGTTGTTTAATCTGGACTGCCTTTGGCAATGCACTTGAACATTAGAATGGGACAGAAGTGATATCCTAGGATTGCTGAAACCAGGTCATAAAAAGTCTTGCAGCTTCTGCCTAGGCCTTTTGGATCATACTGATGGGATGCTCCCCCTCGGATCCCAGTGAGAAGCCCAAGCTTCGTAGAAAGACCATGTGTAGATGCTCCATTCAACAGGCCCAGCTGAGCTCCCAGCCCCCAGCTAGCATCAACTGCCACTTATGTAAGGGCGCCGTCTTGACTGTCCAGTCCAGTCCAGTAGAGCCTTCATGTATCTGCAGTCCTAGTCAACAATTGACTGCAACTACAAGCAAAAACCACCCAGCCTGAGCCCAGTCAGCCACAGAACTGGGCGAGTCAATCATAAAGCATTGTTAAAGCCACTCAATTTGGGGCTGGTTAGTTACACAGCAGGAGATAACCGGAATGCCCTTTGACTCTCCTCTGTCTGCTTCCAGCCCATTAAACTTGTTAATTCCTTCTTAGTCTTCAACTCAAACATCACTGCCTCAGGGGGACCTTCCTGACAACCCTCACCCGAGACTCTCAGGCACCCTCCTGTATGGTCTCATAGGAACTTGTACTTCTCCTTCAGAGCACTTATAAAAAGTTACAATTTGTATTTATTTTTGTGATTATTTACGATGGTCTCCCTCTCCAGAGTCTATGTTCAATGATGATAAAGTCTTGTGTGTTTTCCTCACTCTAATATCCCCAGCATTGAGCATAGAGCCTGATAGCTAGTAGGTACTCAATAAACATTTGTTCAATAAAGGAACAATGGAACGAATGGATTAGCTTCAGAGTAGAGATCTAGTTGTCAAAGTTAGCAGACTTTGATAACAGACATTGTTCCCAAACACTAATTCCCTAGTGGCCATATCTGACTAGAGCTTTTATCAAAGAAAGCTTACAAGTTAAAATATCAAGTGTCCAGGATGTGTGGAGCCCAGAGCAATCGGTTAAAGGATGGTTCCGTGAAGTCCCAGAGGGCTAGGAGTCTCTAGCTGGATATACACCCTAATGGAATATGAGCAGGATCCTTGGATCCTTCTGGTTCTCAAGCTACCCCCAGAAGAATCAGTAACTCGAGGCTCCTTTAAATATTCCCAGCATCCCACACCAAAGCCATAAATAGCACACACACAAAAATGCCTCACAGCTTCTAAAACATGGCCCAGGAAATTCCTCCTGGCTTACCTTCCTCCCGTCTTAGATGCCTCGCTGTTTTCCTGCTTGCTGCCTTTCTATAATAAAAATATTTTTTACGTCTTGCTACCAGGCATTATGAGCTTATTATTTATCATGTTCTGGCCCAAGTGCTTCACATTCATTACCTCACATAACCCTCTCAGAAGCCTGTGAGGTACAGAGCAACTCCCAATTGCAGATGAGTAAATTAAGGCACAAAGAGGTTAAGAAATTTGCCCAAAGCCACAGAGCTAATAAGAAGCAGAGCTGGGTCTTAAAACAAACAACAAAGAACCCAGCCAAACAAAAACGATCTGAATGTCTCCAAAACACAGGTTCTTATCCATTTGGTTTCAATGCCTCATAAAAAGGAACATCCCCTCCTTCTTATTTTGCTCCCTCCTGTCTTAGAAATCTGGCTCTGAACTAGTTAACGTGGCACTAGGCTGGAGACACCATAGGAGATGGCTCACGGTGACTATCCACCAAGTTTTAAGGTTGGGAATCGTCCGGCACTGGGGCGTCAGAGTCCCCTTCCCCACCAATGCCCACTCAAACCTGGAAACACATCTGGATGGGCTCCACTTGCACAGAGAAGGAGCAAAACTGTGGGCTGGAGGAGCAGGTCACTGCATGGCCCTATCAGGACCCAGGAGGCCTTAGAGGAGCCAAGTACATTGTCAAGCTGACAGCTGGGGCGGGAGCTTGGATTTCAGGAGAATCCCCCAAAATACAGCCAAAGTAAAACATCAGGTGCAACAGAGCTTTATTCTGGGTGGGCCACTGTTGAAACTCAAAACTGATAAACATGTCTGGGAATTTGAAAGACTGACTCAGAAATCCCCAGGCCCTTGGCTATACCATTACGTTAAGGCCACGATCCCACAAGTGAGCTTGCTATCATCTTCTCTGTGCTTCCCTGACTCTGCCCCACTTCTGCTTCCCGCCCCGTATGATAGCTGCCTCATCAAATGTGAATCATGAAACCGCATAAACTGCAGCAAGGCCATCCTCCTGCCAACTTCTGAGAACATAAACAACAATAACGTAAATACGACTCACTAAAGGCTTAAGCACAGTGCTTAAAGGAAATCTATATTCTTTATGTAAATAGTCTTCTGTTTACTGACGTGGTACAGTTGTTCTGCTCAACTCTGGAAGATCTGAAGCTAGCTTGTCATGGAAGCAAAGGGTATAACCCATGGCCAGGAGACTGCAAACAGGAAAGAGAATTCAAAACCTCACTTTTAAATGTCCCTTCCCCCTTCCACAGTGTTGGAAGGCAAGCATTGGTTGGTCATAATTTTGTTAGGTGATTAGACATCAATGTTTTCCTTTGCATATCTCTGAAAGAACCCTTTGGAGGGCAAAAAGATACAGTGTGTGTGTGTGTGTGTTTGTGTGTGTTTGTGTGTGTCTAGATGAGAGAGAGATCAGAGGTGTTAGAGGAGTTTAAACTCAGACATTGCACAAACCATGGAAAAATTTCCCACCATCCTTATGTCTCCTTTTGTCTCAGAGCTGAATATTGATCCTAAGTGGTGATCTACATGGATAGAAGATGTCAGACAACGTGAAAATTCCTTATTGTTGCTAACCACAAATATTTGGGGTTTGTGTTATCTAGGTTATAATGAGAACCTGCCAGGGAAAAATTCAGACATGCAAATCTTTGTGTAAACTACCTTAAGAGTCTTAAGCTGACAAAAGCCAGAGCAAAGTCTGAAATTTTGTCCTCAGAATACCCATAATTGAAGCTCTGGCTCTTCATGTATTATAACAGGATTCCGGCAGGCCTGGGGTTTTCCACGTATGCCATCCTATGTTCGGGCCAGAAAAGTCTTACTGGGTTCTGTGGCCTCCCTGGACTGAGGCAGGCACTTTTCAATGCTCCTGAATATCTGAGGACAGTAAGGATGATGCAGAAGATGGTTTTTAAGGCTTCTGGGCAATGATGGGGGAAGGGGTGAAAACAGTCGTAACGTTATCCCCTCCTTCATCACTGTTGTTCTTGTCTGGGCAGAGTCCATTCTCCTTCTTCTGCTTGGAGCTTAGGCCAATCACACTTTCACTTTCCAAAATTCAAACCTCAAGTACAATCACTCAGTCGAGAAGCAGTGGCAGCTAAATCATCTCCAATGTCTTTGTGCTAAAGAAACTGGTTGTGAATTCTTGGCCACGTCCTGCCCACGTCTTGGCGGTCTGACTCTTCCCTAGAATCTGTGAGCTACCCAGTGCCTTTCAGCACATCCCTATTTTATGTTTAAATTCATCAGAGTTGGCTTCTGTTGCTTACAATCAGAGAACCCCAACTAAATTCTCCTCTTCTTCCAGACATTGTGTTAGCAGCTGGGGATTCAATGGTGAACAAAACCTCTCTTTGGATATTTTGAATAAGACCAAAGTTTAGCCATTTATGTTTTAACATTTTATTTGGAGTTTCTACTATATGTGCATTGCTGGGATCCAGCAGTGAATAAGTCGACACAGCCTCTTTCCTTACAGATGGCAGTGTCTACTGGGGAGAAAAGACATTACACCAGCAATTACTACACACCCTGAAAGTGCTATGAGAGGAGAAGCTCAGAGTGTAATCAGAGCACATCAAAAGAGGACCAAACCATCTCCGCTCAGGACCTGGAAAAATCCTACCTTCGATGGGCTTGGGTGGTCAAAGGGATGGTTAAAAAATAGCTACCTATCTCATTGAAACCAATGAAATTAGTGACAAGATAACAACACCAGTAGAAACATAAGTAAAAGGGTCACTAACGTTGATCACCTCCTATCCTGGAAAGCCAATCTGTGGTAGAACGGTTTAACTGTATTCTGAGATTAACTAGCTGAGCAAAGCTGTCTGACCCCATGGATGGGAGTATATCTGAGTCTTCACCTTTGTAGTTCACAGGCACGTGAACTTTTTTGGGTTTTTTTTTTTCTTTTGGCAATTTTTTTTATTGAGGTAAAATATACACAACAAAATTTACCATTTTTATCATTTTTAAGCATACATTTCAGTGGCATAAAGTACATTCACAATGCTGTGCAACCTCACCACTATCTATTTCCAAAACTTTATCATCATCCCAAACAGGAGTTCTGTACCCATCAAACAATAACTCTTCCTTCGCCCTCCCCTCAGTTCTTGGTAAACTCTGATCTACTTTCTATCTCTATGAATTACCTCATATAAGCGGGTCATACGGTATATGTCCTTTGGTGTCTGGCTTATTTCACTTAGCATAATGTTTCCAAGGTTCATCTATGTTGTAGCATGGATCAGATTTTCATTACTTTTTAGGGCTGGATAATATCTCATTGCATGGATACACCACGTTTTGTCTATACATTCATCTGTTGAGGGTCATTTGTGTTGTTTTCACCTTTTTGCTATTGTGAATAATGCTGCTATAAAACAATGATGTAAAAGTATCTTTTTGAGTTCTTGCTTTCAATTCTTTTGGGTTTATACCTCGGAGTGGAATTGCTGGATCATATGGTAACTCTATGTTTAACTTTTTGAAGAACCGCCAAAATGTTTTCCACAAGTTTTCAACAGACTGGATGAATGAGCCCACCTGATACCTAAGCCATACTCAGGTCTCACATGGGCTGGTGTATCCTAACTATAGAAGAGAGATGAAGCAATTAACAAAAAAAAAAAGGAATTACTAACTTTTATAAGAAACCTAGTATGTGCCAATCAGGTATTGATTTTTTCACATTATCTCGTTTAATTCTTATAATAACCATATGAAGCAAATGTTTTCAATTTTATAGCCTCTCCCCATTATTTTTAGCAGATAAAGCAGAGTTTGAGAGTTTAGGAAACTTTCCAAGGTCACTAGACAGTAATATCTGTTTGGCTCCAAGCCCCTTGCTCATTCCACTATAGCACAGCCCCTCTCAGCTAATCAGAACACATGTATATCTGTTGTAAATGATCCCGAGCAGAGAAATCATCCAGACAGCTCAACTAGAAGTCTAAACTGGCCTCCTAGGTGAAGTCCCAAATTTTGAAACAAAGTATGGGTCAGTTCCCAGAAGGATCTTCTTCTTGACCCCAGATCATCCCTGCCTGGTAGTGAGAAAACTAAAGGAGAGAAGGAGGGAAGGATGGAAGGAAGGGAGGGAGGAAGGAAAGGAGGAAAAAAGGGTGGAGAGTGAGAGAGAGAGAAAGGAAGGAAGAAAGGAAAGAAAGAAGGAAGGAAGAAAGAGGACAATCAGAAAATAACGAGGCCATCTGGTCAACAGTGGGCCTGTAATCTCCATGCAGTCATGCATTCCGTGCTGGCTGGCCTTTTGCATGAAGCTATCCCTGCTGAGGTTACATCCCTCCTCACTGTGGCCTCAAGGAACCCAAGAAACACACTCATTGCCTCTTTGGTTATTTTATAAACAGTGCTTGGAAACCACGAGTCATTATCACTCTTCTGGCCAGCCAGTCAGACTTTCCATGTCCCTGTGTGTGATGTCCTTAATCTTCCCAAAGCCAGCAGCATCATTCTCCTAAACCGAGAGAATTGTTTACTTTGGCCATAATCAGGGCAGAGTTTAAGTATCAGCCTGTCTTTTCTCAGTGCCTGGCAAGCTTTAAGGCAAACATCCATCCCGCCATCCATTCTTTTATTCACAAATTCATCCACTTACCCCTAGATCCTTCCAAGTTTTATCTAGGCAGCTATCCATCCATATGTTCACCCATCCATTCATCTATTCATCCATTCACCCATTCATTCATTTATTGATGCAGGCATCCACCTATATACTCCTGTTTAATCATTCATCTACTTATCAATTCCTCCATTTATCCACCCACTGACCCAATAACCAATCCAGCAATTTATCCATTCATTCACGCATCGATGCAACTATTCATTCGTCACCTACTCAATCACTCACTATTTATTCACTCTGTCACACAATCACTTAATTATTCAATCACCTAACCACCTATTCACTCAATCTATAATCACCTACTATGAGCCAGGAGCTATTGTCAATGTTCAAGGAACAAGAATAAACAATACGGTTACCCATTCCCCCATCCACTTACCATCCTCCCATTGATTAGCATCTACTCATGTATCTACCCTGTAGAATTCCACCCCTGTGGGCACTGAATTGGTTACTGGGTGGGTCCCAGGGAGGTTCAAAGAGAGATAGAGATGAATTCTGAGTCAAGTCCATGCAAATAGTGCAACCAAAATGATAGTTGGGAAGGACTTGGCTAAGAGACAAAAACTAAGCAAGAGACAAGAGCTCAGAACCCTAATTATCAAGAAAAAGGAAGAAAATTTGCAGTAGGAGTATATCAATATGGAACCTACAGAGATTCATTCTGGTACCGAAGTTAGTCATAGAGAGATTAATACATGGTTCTGAGCCTTCCTGTGGCTCAGAAGGAAGCTTAAAAAGGTGCCCAGATGATTAAGACACTTCCATTTAACCATCCGTCAATTCATCCATCCATCCACCTATCCACACATCCATATATTTATCCATCCATCCATCTACATTTTTATTGTTCAACAATTACAGCAGGGACTCTTAACCAGAGTTCCACAAATAGGTAAAATCATCTAAATTTGATTCATCCTTGCATTCCTAGTGTCTTCCGTTGCTACTGACACATAATTGCAAATTAAATATTTGCTAAATAAATTAATGAGTGCTCTCAGTTATGACTAGATAAACCCAAACCAGACAGGTGGCACCTCTCTGATAATTTGGCTGGCTCTAGGGCTGATATGAATACGTTTACTTGTTATATGAGTGTTTAATGGTAATGTGCAGGATTCGTCTACATTTGAGACATTAATAAGCACAGATGAGGCCATGACTAGTTTAAGCATGTCTAAAAGACATGGCTTTAGCTGTTTGACAAAGTGAATCCATCTCCCTCATATTCTAACACACGGCGAGAAAGGGCAAAGGCCAGATTCATGCATTAGGAGCTAATCAGCCAGATCTCAGGATTCAGTACATCCAATTATTTTTGTTTAACACCACTTCATGAGGTCACCACAGAGACCCTTAATCAAACTGACTAACTTTGGGCTAACTACATTTATGTAAGCAGAGGTCTGACTTGTTCAGTTGAGGAAGATTACTCTGTGAGTTTGGTCAATATAGTCAAACTATCTGGACAACTCAGATTGAAATCTTGTCTTTTATTTCTAAAAAAGCAAAATAAGTAAGTCTTTTAAATTTAAACCTGGAGGTAACCCAGCATGCCACCAGGGGATATGGGGAATAAAGCCAGAGAGAAGTAGTTTTTCATCCTGCGTCACTTACAAGGTCTGTGGTCTTGGGCTAGTTACACTGAAACTCTCTACTCCTCAGTTTCTTCATCTGTAAAATGTGAAAAACAGCCTTTACTTCAGCTAGCTGGATTCTAGTTGATAACCTATAGGAAGAGTCTAGCCCGATGCCTCCTATAAGGGAGGCATCCAATAAATAGTAGCTCCTAATTTCTTGATTCTCTGAATAGTTGCTCTGTCTGCTATACACTTTTCTTGAGGCCATTTATTTAAAATTAGAAAAAAAAAAACCTCTTTTAACATCTGTTTAGAACTCTAGACTCTGCAAAGGGCTTCCATGTCTATTGCCTCATTTGAGCTTCATCGCCACCATCATTGTCACTATCATCAAAATTATGATCATTCCCATTCTACAGATCAGAGCACTGAGGCTCAAGTTGAATAAGGAACTTTCCCATTTCATGTCAGAGTCAGGACTTGAACCCATCTTCATTAGACTCTGAGTCCACTTCTCTTTGTATCAACAAAATTGTAAATAGCAGACTCAACAAAGCAAAGAGGATGGAAGAGGCAAAATGGCCGCCAAACACCCCAAGACTCCTCCAGAGTGGACTTGCTTAGGTAACAAGTGTGTGGCTTGCTGAGGAGACCCAAACATATGTTATGCATTTGTGGGTCTGGTTTTCTTCCATGAGTAAGCAGTACTCTTAAGCCCTCCAGTGACCTTTGATTGGCCTCCAACTTCTAAGATGATACTACAGTCTGAGAAGCTGTCCTATTTGCCCAGATCTCTACAAGGAGTCTGTGTTTTATTTCACTATTTTCCTGGGTGTGCTTCTATTTTCTTATTTATTTATTTGAACCACTAAATTATCTAATTAGTGACATATATCGTTGACACATGGGCCACTATGAATATTTACTGCACTCTTGTTCACGCATTTATCTAAATAGGTGGCATGCCAGAGCCATGTAATAAGGAATAATGATTCTTTAGAAGAGTTACAGGAAATTATAGAAGAGGGAAAAAGTTTTGCACAGTGGGTTGCAGCTTCCAACCACATCTATCAATTCTTCCTGAGATAGAGCAATTGCATAGTAATGACAAAAAATTTATAGTAATGAATAAATCAATACTCAGCTCTGCAGCAGTTTCAAATGTTACTTTTATAGGCCCTCCCATGTCTATTATATATCCCTTAGCGCTGGAGCTGGGAGAGTGCAGTGAATGCCAACAACTACAAGGAGAGAGGGAACGGCTCCGGCTCCTGAGATGGTGGTGATCCATCACCATCCCCTCCCAGGGAGATCCATTTATATCTCTGAGCCCTAAAACGGAGCAGCTTACAGTGATCAACGATACGGCCAACAAGGGTTTGTTTTAAGAATGGAGCTGTCACTTCATGTTGAGCAAAGTGGAAATGCAAAAACAAACAAACAAACAATTAATTAAATAGGATGGGTGGGGTGGAGTAGGAGGAAGGACATGCTAGTGGCAAAGGAGGAAAGAGAAAGGTAGAAAGAGCGTTTCAGCCCAAAATTGTGACTTCCAGGGCTTTACTTGTTCAGCACGTATTTACTGAGTGCCCACTATGTGCAAAGCCTGGCTCTAGGCAGGGGTCAGCAAAGTGTTTTTGTAGAGGGCCAGATAGTAAAAATTTTAGACTTTGCGGGGCAAATGGTCTCTGCCACCACAAAGTAACTGTCTTTGTAGAACAAGCAGCCATACAGGATACAGAAATGAATGGACATGGCTGTGTTCCAATAAAACTTCATCAACAAAGCAGGTGATGGGCTGGATTTGGCCAACCCCAGATACAGTGCCATGTTTCCCCAAGGATGGGCTATGTACCAGTAGATTGTGGGATGATTTGGTAGGTACACAGATATGATGTAAATAACTTAGAATCACACAAGGAGATTTAATTCCAATTATAAATCTATTATAATCCTCTGATAACACCAAGGAAAGAGTCTTCATAGGGTGCAAGCTTTTACTATCTCTCTAATAACATTTTGCTAATCTCTTTTCCAACAAAAAGATCCCAAGGCTCATAGCCTTGGCAAGCAAGAGTTTCTAGAGAGAATCTTCAGCACTGTTTGGTTTTTGCTGAGTTTCTATTTACTGCAAACAAAACCTGTTTCTGTTTGCCATTTAGAAAGGCAGAAACAAGGTTTCTTAATCTTGGCACTGTTGACATTTGGGGTGGATAATTCTTTGTTGGGGGTGGGGCGGCTGTACCGTGCATTGTGGATGTTCAGCAGCATCCCCAGTCTCTACCCACTGGATGCCAGAAGCACAAACCATGCCTCTACCACTTACTTTTTTGGTGACATTGAGCGATTATGAATTCTCCCCTGCCTCCTTTTCCTCATCTGTAAAATGGGGATGATGATGACAGTATTTCCAACCTCGTAGAGTTGCTGTGAGGATTAAATCAATTAGTTCATGCAAAGCAATCAGGAGAGAGCTCACCTGGGCAAAGCATTTAATAAATGTTAACCATGGTTATTCATCCTACTAACAAAATGTTTCTGCTTTAAATATGTTTACCTATTTAGTTACTTATTCAAGTGAGCCAATTTAAAGAAAATATGTTAAATAAATAATCATTCAGATAGTATAAAGATATGCTAAAATTTACGAAGATGTGTAGTGAGTTGAAGTTGTGAACAGATATATTTAAAGTGTAGGATTTGGGTGTGTTTTAATCTAAGATCTATTACTCATTAGATATGTGACTTTGGACCAGTTACTGAGCTTCATTGACCTCCTGTTTTCTCACTGGGAAGAAAATGATGCCTCCTTGGAGAGGTGTTGTCAGGCGAAATCAAGATAATGTTCTCAGGAGTTGCTCAACACAAAGTAAGTACTCAGTAAATGTTACTTCTCTCCCTCCTTGTGTCTTTGTTGTTAATAACTCTTAACTGGTTTCACCAACTATCTATTGTTGTGTAACAATCCCAAAACTTAGTGGCATAAAACAACGTCACTCATTAGCTCACAATTCCATGGATTGGCAATTTGGGCTGAACTCAGCAGGGTGGTTCTTCTGCTGGTCTTAATTAGGGTCACTTATGTGGCAGCAGTCACAGTAACTTAATATGGGCTGGATGATCCAAGATGGCCTCCTTCACATGTCTGTCTCTTAGTGCTGGCTGGGTGCGGGGCCTCTCACTGCATGTAGCTCTCATTCTCCAAAAGACTTTCTTGGACTTTTACATGGAAGCAGCCTTGTTCCAGAAAAGCAAGAGCAGAAGCCACAAGGGCTAGACTTGAGGCCTAGAATCAAAAGTCATACCATGTCACTTCTACCACATTTTATTAATTAAAACAAGCCACAAGGTCAGCTCATATCAAAACATGGGGGAAATAAACTCCACTTCTAGATGGAAGGAGGAGCAAAGTCACATTGCAAAAGAGAGTGTGTACAGGGAGTGTGATTCACTGGGGCCATGTCTATAACAAGCTACCACATTGTCTGCCTCAAGCTGTAGTCCACAACATCCTTCTCCCTTATTTTTCCATAAAGACTCACATGTTGGATGCCATTCACATGACTAACATGCACCCGTGGGGGTGTCCAGTTGTTTATGAAATCTCCCAAGTTACGTGGGAAGTACGAAATACCACAAAAATTCACAATCACCACAACTATTAATGGCACATCAGTCAAGGTCACTGCAGTTTGCATTATTGCCTAGAAAGGCTGTGGAATCCATAGTATTTCCCACCCTGTTCTAAGTCTGTCTCTTCTCTCACATCCAAAAAAAATAAAAAATGGGCAATGTGAGCCATACACTGTAAGATTATTACAAAGATTAACCTTAAGTCTGTTTTCCTTAAAAAAAAAAAGTCGTTTATCTCAACTGTTAACACTTCATTATTAGTAACAAATTGCATGAGCAGACCTCAAAACTGCCAAGAAGAGAGTCAATGCATTTGGGTAGGATTCACTAGTCCACATAACTTATTCAAGTCAGGAATTCACTCCCATCCCCTTTTTCCAATGGTCATCGTCTAAAAATAATATGGCAATATTTTCTTGTTATATTTTCTTACCCCTGGACAATGACTTTCTAGTGTTTTTTCCTTCAGCACACATCAGCTATCCTTTCCAAACGTATACCTTAGATCTGTATATTATCAATAGCCACACCACTTCCTATATCTAGGTTTTAAACATCAGACTTTCTGGCCACAGTCAGATCACTTCTTCTAATCTACACACTCCAACAAACAGTACTTACACCCCACCAGAGACTCCAATTCCAGCCTAACACACTATCTTCCATCTTTCTGAGGTTTGGACTCCATCATACATCCCTACAACAATTCCCTCTCCTTCTCAGTTCCTGCTCCCCGCCTGTTGCTATTATGCTAAACCTCATCCCTGTTCAAATTCATCTTTCTTCTTGCTCTATGCCTGGGCCTGAGAAGCAGAATGTGGCTAGAGGAAAATTCACAACCATGCTTACTGGCCTCACTTTAGATTTATGACCACATGTCTCAAGCGGGCCTTGAACACCCTCTGAAAAGCCAACCACAATTCCCCAGTCAAAACCTCCTCCTACTTATTCAGATGACTGTTGATACCTTCTTCTCACTCCTCAGGAAGCCAACACTGTCAATAGATGACCTGATTTTTATTTTGTTGAGAAAATAGAAGCAATCAACAGAGCATTTTCTATTTCTACCTGCGTTCCTACACATAGACTCCGCCTCTCTTCTCTCCTATTGTGATGACTTGACTGAGACAACCCTACTGCTCTCTAAACCTACTCTCCCTCATCCACCCAAGGACTTTATTCTGAAGTTACTCCTCCATCTCCTGCATCATCAGTCTACTGAATCATTCCCATCAGCATTTGAACATGCCCAAAGATCTCCCATCTACAAATAAAGAAACTGTCCCTTGACCTCACAACACTTTCTAGTAACTCAACCTACTTCTTTGCCACCCTTTCAGCATACTTCAAAGCTTTCCTCTCTACTATCCCACTAAGACAGCTCTTGTTAAACTACTGATGGTCTGTATCTCCTTCAATCCAATTCCCACCTCTTGGACTTCATTGTCCTTGAGTTCTCAGCATCATTGGGTACACTCAGTCACATCATCCCTTCTTGAAAACTTTTCAGACCTTAGCTTTATAGTCACAATATCTCCCTAGTTTTCCTCCCTCATCACTGACCAATCCAGTTCTTGGGTCTTTCCCAATCTTTTTTTTTTTTTTTTGTGAGGAAGATCAGCCCTGAGCTAACATCCATGTCAATCCTTCTCTTTTCGCTGAGGAACACCGGCCCTAAGCTAACGTCTATTGCCAATCCTCCTCCTTATTTTTCCCTTTTTCCTCCCAAAGCCTCAGTAGATAGTTGCATGTCATAGTTGCACACCCTTCTGGTTGCTGTATGTGGGACGCTGCCTCAGCATGGCCAGACAAGCAGTGCATCAGTGCATGCCCGGGATCTGAACCCGGGCCACCAGTAGCGGAGTGCATGCACTTAACCGCTAAGCCACGGGGCTGGCCCTCTTAATCTTTAATGCTGGTTCATCAAAGGATTTTGACCTCTTTTCCATATTTACAACTCTTTCTCAAGGTGACCTCATGGCCACCTCTTGGCTTTAAATACCATCTCTTTGCTGATGAATTTCAAGTTTACATCTTGCTATATCTAGCTCTGATGTTTCCCTGGAACTCCAGACTCATATAAACATCCGCATACTTGAATTTCTATTTGGATGCATAATAAGCATCTCAAATACTGGAGATGCTAAACAGAATTTGTGATTTCCCTCCTATTACTCATTCCTTCCTTCCAGTAAATGGCACTGCCTTATACTCAGTTGCTCAATCCCAAAACTAAGAGGTTGTCCTTGTTTTCTTTCTTTCGATCATCCTTCCATCCAAACCATCCACAAGTCCTGGTGGCTCTACCTTTAAGATATATAAAATTTGACTCTCCTGACCACTTATATGGCCACCATGGTTTCTACGTTGAAGCTGTAAAATATCCTAACTGGTCTCCTCACTTCCAACCTTGCCCCCAAAGTCGATTCTCCCAGTGAGCTGGGTCAAGATACGTATAAATTAGATCATGTCAGTTATCTTTTCATGAAACTCCAGTGATTTTTATATCACATATGGAATACAATCCAAATTCTTCACCTTGGCCTTCAGGACCTTACTTCTACCTACCTCTCTGGACACACCCACCATACTCTTTCTCTTTCCCTCTGCTCCGCCATATTGGCCTTAGGGCATATAGACACGCCAGATTCGTTCCCACATCAAAGCCACTGTATTTGTGGTTCCCTCTGCCTGCACCTTTCTCCCCCAAAACCTTTCAATGACTCACTCACTCACTTTGTTCATTTCTTGGCCCAAATATTACCTCTTCAGAGAAGCATCTCAGACTACCCTCCTTAAAGCCAACCTGTCATTCATCATCCTCATGCCTTGCTCTGTTTTTCTTTAAAAGAGTCATATTACCTGAAATTCCATTATACATGTATTTGTTGCCTCACTCACTGTCCAAGTCTCCACTAGAATATAATTTTCAGGATATCAAAGACCTTGTCCATCTCATTCACTGTTCAATGCACAGCACATTGTAGACACTAAATAAACATTGTTGGGTAAATGATTGATATTATTGGTAGAAATAATAATTGTGAAATGTTCTGAGCACTTTTACTTCTTTGCATTCGTATTAGAAATGACCTTTTGGCTTAAATTAAAAAGGAAGCAAGAGAAGACATCAGCTTATGTTGGCATATAAATTTTATTTAAATTCTTTACCCACTATTTCCATCTCCTCCAGATTGAGATGGAATTTAAGGAGATGAAGGAGTAGAACTGTGTAATGTCATGATACATACTACATCAGTAGTTTTCTCTTCTTGTTTTCTCCTAGTATTGCCTATAAGCTGTCTGTATTCACATCGGAATTTGTAAGAACTCATCGATGCCTCCTATTACATAAAGACACATGAACTATGTATAAACAGATTTAATTTATTTGATTTGAACATTAAATGTCATTAATTTGTAGTGTGCAACTCATCCCAGTGACTGACATCTGTCTAAAGCAAGATTTCAAGATGTTTATTTGACTTTCATAACTCAGAGAGGGATTCTGGAATGGTATTTTGACATGTTCCCCCATAAAATTACCATTGGCTTTCATATAGAAGGATTATTTGGATGTAATGTCTAAGTTTTATTATCGATTATTCAAATAGGGGTACTCTCTGGGCCCAGGCCTATTTGGGGTACAATATCAAGGGTAAAGAGAAGCCTTAGTGATATGGAGACATGCTGCAAAGCAAATGCCCCTTGTTCACCGGGTTTTGCCTCTTGTCACAGTAGCAACGCTCACTGATTGCACTCAGATGTGCCCTCCTTATTTCCTGGGTTGTTAGAGTTTTCTTGTTCTGTCACTTGTCCTATTGAATCAGCCTTCCATGAGGCTATGTGTTTGGCAGAGCCTTGCCTAATGGCTGAAGGATAAACCTACATTCTTCCACACTATTTCGAACAGCTTCTATTTCCCCATCCCCTTCTAAGATATCTGTGGCCATGTGACTTAGTTTGGGCAATGAAATATGAGCATAGGTGATGTATGTCACTTCTTGGTGGAAGCTTTAAGAGCCAGTGCACAATTTGACATGTTCCCTCCCTGTGCCAAGGTGATTGTAGGAGCACATGCTGAGAAGAAGCCTCCTTCAGCCAGGGGCCTCGTGTGACTCTGATGAGCAGAGGCCCCCCGCTGACCCTTGCTGGAAATGTAGCATGAAAGAGACAGAGAAAGGGCGCCAGAAAAATACTTTGACTATTTAAGCCACTGAAAGTTGGGCGATGTTTGTTTTCCCAGCATGATCTTGCCCATCCTGACCGCAATCACCCCCCGAGGGCTCAAGATTTGAAGGGCTGGCAGCTCTATAAGCTTTGACATTAACAATTCAGTCATGGGAGACTTCTTGACAAAACAGGGTCTGCGGAGAGGTGGGGGAAACAGGTGCTGAGACAGTCCTTATGAGAAACCCCTGCAGAGACTGAGTCATCTCGAGGACACTTCCAGAATTCTGCCTGGCCTCCACCCTCATCAGAAGCCAGGTCTCCAGCAAAATGTCTGTGTCTTTTCCTCCAGCTTTTTACAGCTCCAGCAAAGCAGGGGACTGGGACACCCACAATCAGGTTGGCTTCAGAGCACAGAAAAGAGGATTTGCAGAGTAGAAAAGGCCCGACTGGGCCCACCCAGGCCATGGGCTCTCAATTGCCCCACAGCCTCCCACACAGAGAGAATAGCACTCCTCAGTCTCGGTCACACAGTCAGACTCTGATGCTGAACAGACTTGCATCCATGTCCTGGTTCCTCTGGTTGTGTGGCTTTGGCAATTTATGCCACCTTGCTGAGCCTCAGTTTCTTCAGCTATGGAATGAGGACCTTAACAGTATATACCTCAAATAGGTTATGTGAGATTTTGTGAGATAATGAATACCAAGAGCCCCACACCGTCCATGCAACATAGTAGTCTAACCGTATGAGACTGCCATTTTTACAGAGCAAAAATGGTCAGCTTTGGTCAGTTTCATGTGGTTCAATTTGTAAACGTCAGTTAATAGGAGCTGATTTCTCCCCTGAAAAAATTCTCATAATTCAGTAAGGGTTATTCATGGCTGTCATTTGTTCTTCCTCAGGCTTCACAAACCAGAGCATGTTCAGATGCTACCCCTTCATCTGGATTCTCCATTAAATACACTAGATGTCCTGGGTTATCCTTATGCAAGCTCTGTCACCGAGTCTGTGAATCACCTGGCCATAGGTGGCTTGCCTTGGCCACTGGTCTTGTCTCAAGACCAAACCAGCACCTGCCCATGGCCTTGCTTCCCTCGCCTCTGCCCCATGGGGTTAATGCCCCCAGACAGACTGAAATATGTTGGCCATACAGAACCAAAGAGCGGTCTCTGAAAGATTTGCTCTAAGAACCCTAAAGTTTATTTTCTTCCCTGCCTGCAATACAGAAGTACATGGGAGAATCATAAGAGAGGAGATTCTAGTTTTTCTCTACTGGCTACTGGACAAAGTAATGACATGGCTCCCTCCATTATTATTTCTCCCCACTTCCAGCCTCAAAGGTTACAATGAAGTATAATGAACACAGTGTAGTTGCGGGAAGCATTGGGCTGCTTCTTGCCTCCCTGCACTTGCCCCTGCTGTTCCCTCTACCATAATGCCTTTCTTCTCCTCTGCTTCCCACTTTCCCACATCTCAAGTCATGCTTTAAGATACGCTAAGACTATATGCTTCATGAAAGAAGGGCCCTTGTCTGTCTTGTCCGTGGCTATACTCCTAAAAAGGTACTTGCATTCAATAGATATTGGTTGAATTCATGATTAAATAAATAAATGAATGAAAAGACCTAGTCTAGAATCAAGTGCTTCGGAAAGGTTGGCCTGACCATATGCCTCACTGGTGGGGATGCCCTCCTATGTTCTCCTACGGCACCTCTGTACATCTCAATCTTTGCATTTACAATGAAAAATGGTGACAATATTCTAGTACTCAAAGCCAGAAACTATCGTTTTCATGTTCGAGATTCCCTGAGTGAAAACTCGGTGCCTGGATTGCAAGGTGCTCTATCAACGTGTCCCTGACTCTCTTCCTTTCCTCTCTCTTCCTTGCTCTTTGCGAAGAGCCCTGGCATCTCCAGCCCCAGGCTGGAGGAGTAGGATTCTCACCCGCTAACAGGAAAATGAGTTCAGCTCAGAGAACTACCTCAGAAGGGAGGGACTTGTGCTTTTCACAGTCCATGCAGAGGGCTGTGAATTCTTCACTTCTAAGCAAAATGGCAAAAGGGAAATATAGGTCTTCAGACAAGTGATTTATTCTGTATCAGAAACGCATTTACCTGGCCTATTTTGCTGAACAGAAAAAACTCAGGTTCACTTAGTGAAACTCAGTCTGAATACTTCTATCCTTTATTTCCATACAGATTAGCTTCACGTGGCCTCGAGTATAAACACCACAGATTGGCTTGCAGGTCCTATGTGGGGAAAGAGGCGGTGCTGAAGGGAGATCATCGCTATTTTAAGTTTCTTCATGGTTCAGCAGCCGGCTGCTAAGAGTTCTGAAGGAGCAAACAAAATAAGAAAAGTTTATTGATTAGTTTACAAATAACTGTTGTATAAGAAAAGATACTGAATGGCAGGCTGGCTCACCGATGGCTGACTTCTCGCAGCCCCTTGCACTCCGTGGCTTGGAAGCCAGCTTCAAGGGGGAAATAAAAGAAGCAAACGCATTGCCTGGATAAATAAGATTTGCACCAGGTTAAAAAAAATAAATAACCAGGACTCTATCTGTGGCCGATTTGGAAGTAAACCAGTGTATGCTTGCTCTTCTTCATCTCTTCATGAAAAAATCTTCTCAGTCTGTTTTCCTCCTCTGGCTGACACAGTCAAGCTTGAGACATGGGACTCCATGGCACAGGTAAGCTTTGATAGGGCCCCCTCCAGTCACCAGTCATTCATTGGGCGGTTTTAGAAAAGGATCAAAAGTGTGGAATCCATGCTCATCCCTGGGCTTATATCTGAAGGATCCTGACCCAGAGAGGGAAAAGTCATTTCAGGGGCGGCTTTGGATCTGGAAAAGATAAATACAGAACATCACCAGGGTTTCAATCTTGCTCTGCTCTGCTTCATCCTTGTGAGACCTTGGCAAGTCATTGGCTTGTTGGGAGGAGTAACTAAAGTAAGGAGTACACAACTTGAGGACGAGGTAAACCCTTGAGCAATGCCTCAATCAGCAATTATGATGAGATTTCAGTGAAGTGAAACTTGTAGTGAGATATGGGGCATAGCTGGAGTGGTGGCTAAGATACAGGCCAGGCAGATAGAGAGGCACCTTCTAGGACCTGCCAAGGAGTTTGGTCCAGTGTCAACAGACTGGTATATCCGAAATGTGGAGGAAGTAGAATGCGCCAGATTCTAAGTGGTACACTGACCAAGCACTAACTAATCCTGGACCACAAAGAGACAGTGACACCTTGGCACTGGTTGATTATCAACGTTTCTTGAGAATTTGCTAATTTCTCTTTTTACCAGACTTATAGAACCCCAGACACAGGGCCTAGGCAGTCAATTGTCTCTGGCTATAATATAATTTAAGTTTTTTTTGACATTGTGTTTATTTTTCCAGTGATTTGTTTCCATCATGTTGGTGATAAATACATTCATTTTAAAAGAAGTCTTTGTAAGTTTTAAAAAGCGAACTGCCTTAGGCACTCTCATACATTGCTGGTGGGAATGTGAATTGGTACAACCCTTGTGTAGGGTAATTTGACAATATTTAACAAAATAACATACGCATTTAGCTTTTGACCTAGCAATTTCACTTCTAGGAATTTACCCTGAAGGTATATCTCCAATGATAAGAAAATACATGTACACACCTTTATTCATTGTAGCATTCTTTGCAATTGGAAACAACTTAAATGCCCATACATAGAAGATGGTTGAATCAATTCTGGTATATACATACACAGTAGAGTACAATATCATAGTAAAAAATAGTGAGGATGAGTTCTATTGACTGATAGGGGGTGATTTCCAGGAATTATTGTTAAGTGAAAAAAAATCAAAGTACAAAGAGTATCTACAATATGCTACCTTTTGCATAAGAAGGAAAGAAAAGGAGAAGATGTACATGTGTCTCCTTATTTAAGCAAAAAGAAATACAGGAAGGATAAATCAGAAACTCACGAGCTTGGTAATCTTCAGGGGTAGGTGGACAAGGATCAGAAAGAGAACAGAAAGGTTGGAGGGGTAGGATCAGGGATGGGGGGATACTTCTCTGAGGACATCCTTTTGTAGAGTAGTAACATTTGAAAGCATGTTAACGTTTCACATAAAAACAAAATCTACAAGGATGAGGGAAAAACTCTAAAACAGAATACAAATAGCAATAAATGAACTAACTTTATTTTGAATGAGTAACATGATCATACCAAAGGGAGGAAAGGGAATGAGCCCAAAAAACTTAAACACAGTATTCTGATGATATCCCTCAGACCAAAGACAAAATAGCTGTACGCAAATATTGAAATCTATTTAGTAGGTTTGTTCTTCACAGTAATGTGGATTAGCAATTCTGACCACTCTCTGTGTATTCCAGCCTTGATGAAATAAGTAAATATATTGTGGGTAAGGGGATAATGCTCCTCATGATCAGAGAAGGAAGAAATAAATGTCGAAAGGGGTCAGACTAGAATGAATGTTGTGTGTTCGATTAGAATTCAAGGAATTGGTGTGCACTCATGATTTATGATATAGATAAATAGAGATAAATAATTAGATATAGATGTCTATGGGTTTATAGGTGTGTATACTATATATACATACATACAGGCGTCATACATATATTTTGTAGCTCTGTTCACTGAGACGGGCTAGAAGCGATGACATCCCCATAACAATGAGCTTCTTGTCATCCAGATCTTAGTTTCCAAATTTCATTATCCTCTAAAAGAACCCAAGGCTCCTTGGAGAAATTGCTGATTCCAGAGCTGCAACTAGGAAAGTCTAATATGATCCTGGAATACTTCATCCTAATTTTAATAGTTTATCCTAATTTTGATAGTTGTATTTTGGTTATGTGAGAATGTCCTTCATTTTAAGGAACGCATACTCACATCTACAATGTATTCTCCCAAGAGTTCAGAAAATAAATTATGTCTATACACATGTATGTGTGTGTGTATATATATATACATGTATACATATATACATATATACACACATACATGCACATATGTATAAAAGGTTCAGAAAAGAAATTTTATATATATAAAATTTTTCTTTCCTTATATATGAAAGAGAATAATAAAGCAAATGCAGTAAAGTGTTAACATCCAGAGAATCTGCATGAAATGTATATAAGAATTCCTGCAACTTGTTTGTAACTATTTCAAAATAACAAGTTAAAAAAAAAGTGAGCTAATTAAGTAGAGCAAAAATCACAACAGTAGCAATAACATGACCAAAGTTTGGGAAAGACCATGGTTGATGCTGGAGACCTAGTAAAGGGCCCGTGATCCACGTGGACGGGAGGGCTGCAATGAGGTATCAGATCCCCACCCGCAACTCCCTACTCCAACCCGTAATCAAAGAACCTAGTGCAGCTCCAGGAGTCATCTGAACATCAGCAAAAAGCAGCGGGATCCCAGACTTCTGGTCAAAAGTGGTGGCCTCATGCTTCTTGGTTGGGAGGGGAGAGGATGGACAGGTGGTGTTTGAAGTCCTCTGCTAGGCAGTAGTTACGTGGGAATGTTCCAGCCAGAAGGCTAATCAGAGCATGCTTTTGAGGCAGTAGTTACGTGGGAATGTTCCAGCATGAAAACAAGGCTCTGCAGCCCAAAGCCAGACACTGGCTCCAGGGGATCACAGGCAAACTCTAATTTGAGTCGATTAGCACCACGAGGCAGCCAGGATCAGGGCGCTTCGAGCAGACAACACTGATACAAGGAGGGAGGTGTTTCCTGTAGGAGAAGGAATGGCCTCCTGCATTCACAGATGCTGTGTATTTCCTGATGTGTTCACAGACACAGGGATTTGTCCTGTGCATGTCAGCAGAGGAAAGCTGTGCTGTTTGAAGGAAGAGACCACCATGCAGCGGGATGTCAGAAAGTCCTGATTTCTAATCCCAACTCTTCTACTTACTGGATTTTCCCTCCTTCCTGAACCTCTGTTTATTCATCTGTAAATTGGTGATTTAAAAAAAAATTCCTGCTTCACAGGGTTGCTTTGAAGATTCAAGTTCATTTATTCATTCTTTAAATATTTCTTGAATGCTCACTATATGCCAGACCCATTCTGGAGAATATGATGTCACCCAGACCAGGGCCATCCCTCCATGAGGCTTATATTCCAGGGCCATGTTCAAAGGCTCGATGAGAGAAAGACCAGAAAAGTTAGGTGGCTGGAACCCAATGAATAGAGGGGAGAGCTGGTGAGGAGAGTGGAGGTGGCAGGGCCTCCAGGCTTGAAGAGTAAGGTGGGAAGTTTGCATTTTATTTAAGAGCAATGACAACCTGTTGGAAGGCTCTAAGCAAGGGAAAAGCATGCTCTGATTAGCCTTCTGGCTGCTGTGCACAGAAAGAAGTGTGGGGAGGAGGCAGAGGGAAACAGAGATACCAATAAGGAGAATTACAGTAGTTCCAACAGGAAATAATAGCTTGGGCTGGGTGGTAACAATGAAACCTTCAGGAAACGCTTCCTTAAAGACCCAGAGACTAAGTATTTTAGGCAAAATCAAGGCCGAAAGGCAGACTGGAGATTGACAGATACATATTTATGTAAGCATTTAAAACCATTGTGTCAAAAATAAATAAATAAAAGTCATTCTTAGCTCAAGGGCCATAAAACAAAACAAAACCAAAACCAGGCAGCTGGCTGGATTTGGACCACGGGCTGCAGTTTGTCCAGCCCTGGTTAGGGGACAACAGGAGAAGAGATGGGCCTTTGTAAAATGGATATGGCAATCGTGTGCATAGTGAATCAGGGCTGGGAAAGAACTTCATGCCTCGTGATTAGTGGCGAGTGTGTTTCAAAGTCCCTGCTGCTTAGCGATCAGAGGATTAACCAGACTCATGGATTAGGATGTAGGTATCTGGTTCAGCTCATGTTCTTCTTTTCATAAAATGGATTTCGAGAGATTACGTGGTGGGTGGAGGACTCTCTCTTTTACACTTCTGGGTATGGGGCCACAGCCCTCTTGACATTCAGGTAGATTTGGAGTTCCACATCTGTGTTTGGAGTGGAACTGCCAGGGAACTTGCCCTTTGGCCATGACTTAGATATTCCATGGCCCAGAAAAACCCAGTTCATTGATGTCTATTGAAGGAGTGAGGGAAAGGATGAAAAGAGTGTGTACCAATTAAGTTGCCACCTGATTTATTTACTGTGACGTCGAAAGACCTGTGACTACTATAAGTAAAAGCTGGCACCTGGCTCAGCCAGCAATAGGGAAATCAATGGGGAGTTCTCTACACAGAAATATCTAATCCATAAGGATTAATATAGCATGTAATCCACACCCATATAGTCTTCTTCTAACATACACTGGACTAAAGTCATAAATTGGCTAACTTCTGTTTGCTGATCACCATTAGCACATAAATATAAAGGAGACTATGATGCTGAATAAGACTTGAATGAATACAAAACACTAGATACTACTGCTAGAGTCCCGTTTCTTCAAGTTTAATCTTACAGTTTACTGCATATTATACTACATCATATCATATCATATATGTTATTACACTATATACTGCTTTTATATTACATATTCATATACGCTATCTACAAACATATATTCATTAATTTATAATATGATAATTTACATTTATATATACATTTATATTATAAAAGAGTTAACTATAGAAAGTTTTGAAAATTTAATGGAGATGGTAAATCTTCACTGAATGCTGATAACTACTAGTAACTTTTTAATGTTTCCTTCTAGTCTTTTACATTTTGATTTTTTTTTTTTTCCAGAGTGGAGCAAACTTTTGTTGTTTGATCCTAAGGCTTAAAAAAAAAATCCTGTTTTCTGCTTTATTATTTACCCAGTGTTTTAGCAATAGCATTTTCTATGGTGTTGAGGACTTTTCAAAAGCCTTTTAGACCAAACCAAACTGCAAAGTTGGACTTTCAACATTCCCTTATTATATGTAATAATTTAGTGAACACTTTTCTCTTCATAAATATCTTTGTAGTTTCAGATTGTGTCTTTAGCATAAACCTAGAGGGTCATGTGTCACATCTAAGGCCAACTTGCCACCAGAAATCTACTGATTTTCTGCCGCCAATGGGAGCGTCGGTGTCCCTCCCTCTCTACTTTCACAACCCTGAATATTCGTAAATCAAAGGAAGAACTTTGTTAACTTAATCGGTGTAAAAGCTTTATTCCCTTGTTTGCTAAATAAATGTATTTTCTTTACTGAGTTGCTTTTTAATCTAACTCCACATTTTTTTTACATGGCAGTCAAGAAGGAGTTATTGCTTTTTTATATCCCATGTCTTTGGGTGCTAATTAATTTCTATCTCTTTAAGTTCAAGTAAGTTATCTACAGCTTGTCTCTTGTTCTGAAAAGTAATTTATCTGTCTGTTTCAAATCACAACCACATCAATAATGAGGATGATGATGGTGATGCTGTCCTTGGGCAGATATGAAAGAAGGAAAGTGTGAGAAGTGGGGCCAAATTGTTTCAGTGATTCCAGGACGTGTCTCTGGGCATGTCTCCCTCTGACACCCCACTCCCCAGTCTGTGGGGACAGATTTGGGCTTGTGTGGCATTTGAATGCTCTTGATCTCCCTTATGTAATAAGTGTGACTCATGTTACAGTATGAGTCACCCAATCCCGCGCCTAGGGCACCTCCGCTGGCCCTAGAGCTTCCCACCTGCCTTGATCCCTGTCTGGATAGAGATGGCATGAGTCAGCGCAGGGAAAGGGTGGTTCTCTCTGTCTGACCCATGTCCTCAGCTCCAGGAAGCTTCGGGTTTGTGGCACGGCAGCTGAGAGGAAGGCCAAGCTACCCACGTCAGCAGTGCCCCTCCGAGGGAGCCCCACACAGGAAGGGACAGCCCTGAGGCCAGCCAGCCTCCACCACTAGCTACTAGGTGTGGAGAGGAAACACAAGGGCACAGTGTCTATTTGGATCTCTAGTGAGTTTTTCTTTCTTTCCTCATGGCCTCCTGGGCAGTCAGAGGGACACAGATAATAATAATAACTGTTAATATTTTTTGAGCACTTACCATTTACCAAGCGTTGTACAAGGTGCTTTACCACTGTTGACACATTTAATCCTCACGACAAGACCACAAAGTAACTACTAGCATTGTGCCCATTTGACAGATGTGGAAACTAAGGCCCAGTGGGAGTGAGTGATTTGTTCCAGTCCACACAGCTGGGTAAAAGGCAGATCTAGAATTTGAATCCAGTCTCCAGAGCTTTCTCTCTTAAGCACTAGACCAGTCTTCACAACCTGTAAAGTGCACATGAATCACAAGGGGATCTTGTTAAAATGAAGACTCTGATTCAGTAGGTCTGGGGTGGAGCCTGAGACTCTGCATTTCTAACAAGCTTCCAGGTGAGGCAGATGCTGCTGGTCCCCAGACCACATTTTGAGTAACAAGGCTTTATATTATAGTATTTTCACTATGCTTTGGGCTATCCTTTAGTTGGAAAATATTTTTTCACTCATCCCTTCATTTGTTTATCCATTCAACATCCATCTATACATTCAGCCAACATCCACTGAATCCTAACCATGAGTCAAGCCCTGAGAATATAAAGATGGACATGTCTCCATCACAAACATAGAGAAAATCAGTTCAACAAAGAGACAAACCACCCCCCCCAACACACACACATCATTATAATAGAACAAGATAGGGTCTAAAACAGAACTATGTTCTGCAGCATAGCATGTAAAAGAAGAGGTGACTTTCACAGTGAGTCAGGGAAAGCACCCCAAAACATGGTGTGAGGAAGCCCAGGTAAGACTAGCCAGGTGTGATGTGTTCGTGGGCTGGAGAGGTCCTGTGTTCCAAGGAAGACAAGCCGTTCTCTGAATTTCCAGCCCAGCATGAGTGGTGAGTAGAAAGGAAGAAGAGACTCAAAGGATCTTCTCTTTGCTAGACACCATTCCCTCCCCATCCCTCTACCCCCTGGCTAGTTTTGTGTCTTTGTTTATCCCACTCCTTCCCCAAGACTGTTCTCGCCCAAATCCCAACAACTGGTCGCTTAAAGTTCCAGTCCAAATGCCGGTCCCCCATGTTTTCCTGCATCCTCCTGCCTTTCATGTATACGAGAAGGAACTCTTCTCCACAGTAACGTATTTAGCTCTTATTCTGTGCCAGACACCTTGTTAAGACCTTTGCATACAATGAGTTACTTAATCTTCCAAATAACTCTGAAAATCACAATACTTATTTTATTTTGTAAATGAGGAACCTGAGGCACCCAGAAGTTAAGTAACCTCTAGAAGGCCATCTAGCTCCAAAGTACAATAGCTGGATTAGATTCTTAACTGCTAGGCAGTAGGGCCCCATAGCTGCTAAACCTCTCCATCACCGTTCTCCTGATTCACCTTCTTGAATATGAGATGGCTTCACTAATTCCTAACTCGGTTGTGAGAGCCTTGTAGACAATACCCTAGGAAGAAAGAGCAGGTTTGTGCGGTAGGCGCTTTGGGACCAGGGAAATAAGAGCAGAGGACTAGGCTGGAACGGTAGGTGGGGTCAGGAAAGAAGCAAAGATTCACAAGTTTATTCTGACTGCACTTGAGGCCTCCCCAGGAAACCACCTAATGGACCCAACACTGCGCCCTCGAGAGGTGCTAAAGAATTTGTCATCAAAATGGCTCATAAACAGAGACTATCTGACATGTGCTGCAAGGTGAAGCGACTGGAAGGACCCCGAATGCGTTCCAGGGCAGGTCTGGTCTCCTTCTGGCCAGGCGTTACCAGAGGGGACCCCTCCATGAGTGAAAGAACCTAAAGCCGTGGGTCATTTCTTCCACCCTCAACACTGCAGAGTCCTGCCTCCCCGAGGCTCAGAAGGAACCGCCAAAACTATCTTGCATATCTGAGGGCAACAAATCATAGTACACGTGCTCTAGCACAATGTTTCTCAAAATGCTGTCCCTGAACACGCAGCACCAACATCACCTGGGACTTCATTAAAATGCAAACTACTGGGCCCGCCCCAGACCCACTGAATCAGAAACTCGGGCTGAGCCTCAGCTGGATGTGTTCTAACAAGCCCTCCAGGGGATTCTGACATTCGTTCAGGTCTCAGAACCACTGTTCTATTAAGTAAGCATGGCCGTGGTGTCAGTCACCTGAGGTCGCCACTTAGTAGCCGTTACCTTGCTTCTAGCCACTCAGGCTTTCTAAGCCTCAGTTTCCTCATCCATACAAAGGAATAATACATAATAGTAATCTCAGGGTTGCCAGGGATTAACTGAAGTAGCCCAGGTAAAGCATGATGCTTTGCACATGGCAAACAGCGGGGGACGGTGAGTCCTGATCTCAGGGGCAGTGGTTTTATAACATGGTGGAGGGCTTGCAAGGATGCTTACATGTGCCTTTATGGACGTGGCAGTTTGGAAAACTCACTGAGGCTCTGTCGCGCCTCTAATAGCTTGTAAATTCTCCTTCAAACTCTTTTGAAAATCACTGTCTTAACAGTAATAAATACAATGGGTGCTGAATTGTATTTTTTTTAAAGGATATTAGGCAAGACATGGTAATATGCAATATACCAGCCTTTGTAAGGGATTGGGAGCACGGCACAACCAGGGGTAAAAAGGGTGTAGATGGGTCTTTGCATAATGGTCTGTAAATTCCGATTTTTATTCTGTAGGGGGTAAGTATATGTTTTCCATGACTGTGATTTTCTTTACTTGCCTAATTTTTGTATTTGGAAATATCCAAATACTCTGACACAGAATAGTATAACGGGCCAAGATGTACCCATCACCCGGCTTTAACAAATATCAACATACGGCAGATCTCCTCTCCCTACAAGAACCCCCTGCTGGATTATTTTAAGGCAAATTTTAGGTACTCATCATTTAATCTCTAAATCTTTATGAGAAATCTATAATAGATAAGGACTTTATATCTTAAAACATAACCACATACTATTACTTTATACTTTCGGTGTACCATGATAGTCTGGTCCAAAAGGTTGAGAGTCTTTTTTTGGAAAACAGAGAGGCTTGAGGTAGAAAGACTGACAGGAAGTAAGATAGGATAAGGACCTGAGGATGGGTCCCCTCACAGGCAGAAGTGAAGGAAACTTCTCTAAGCACTCTCTGTGGTTGAAGGGACAACTCATTTCACCCAGGCCGTCCACTCACGTTTATGACACACAGTCCAGAGTAGCCCTGGGGAGGCTCTGCCTGCAGCAATAGCTGACTAACCTGTAGTAAACAAACCTCTCACTGAAAATGACTAGGAAACCTAAATACCATTAAAGAACTATCCAGGCAGCCAACACAATAAGGGACAAGATCTGAAGTGAAGAAAAACTCATTGAAGCTAGCACAACACTCTACGCAGCATTTTACTTTGGGGCATTTATCTTTGTGAGAACACTGGGAAGAGAGAGTGAGAAACCAAGTAGTGATAGACTGTGAGAAGTGAAGAAGATGAACAGTTTCTGACAATCTTATGGGGTGAGAGAGACAGAAACTGAAGTTTAGGCTTCTAAGGTAGCCAAGACTTGAGGGGCCAAAATCTTGCAAAGGGAAGCAGAGAGGGAAAAGCCTAAAGGTCTGAGCTATTTATCCCCAGGAGGCATTCACCAATTCCTAAGCTACATAGGCCAAGAAAGGTCAAGGAGAAAGACAGACAGTAGACTGAAGAGACGAACAGAGCTTTCAGGTGTCTCATGGTCCGGAGGAGATAAAATTTGGAGTTCAGTTTCCAAAAAGAAGCTGAGCAGAGGTCAACTCTATCAGGACTCTGAGAAAGCTACACTCCAGATGCAGGGCAAGGGGGAAACGGACCAGATCATGCCAAGCCTGAATTCCAGGTTTGAAACAGCTCGATCCTACTCTAACTGCCTACCAGAAGCTGAAGGCTCATCTAGACCTTCCAGAAGTTTTCATATGCAATGTCTATGTCCAGTGCCCAATAAGAAATTATCAGGGCTAACAAGCAAAAGCACTAAACAATGAGCAAAAAAGACTACAAAAAGAACTGAATAAAGACGATGGAAACACTGAAGTTATCAGACACAGATTTTAAAATAATCATGACAAGATAGAAAATTTCCCAAGTGAACAGAAATGTATAAAAAGAATAATATGGAAATTCTAGAGCTAAAAAATACAATTGCTGAAATTAAGAACTCAGTAGATGAGTTTATTAGCAGTTTAAACACAGAGGAAGAAGGTGACTAGAAGAAACTGGAAGTGAGAGAAACTATCTAGACTGAAGTATGGAGAGTATAAAGGATGAAAAATACATAGAAGAGTGTAAGAGATCCATGAAGTATGGGGAATAGGTTTAATGTATATGTAATTGGAGACCAAAATGGAAGGGAGAGAGAGAAAGATGCAAAAGAAATATAGGAAGAGACGATTATGAAGAATTTTCCAAAAGTGGTGAAAGACTTCAAGCCACGATATAAAAAAAATCACAGGGGCCGGCCCAGTGGCGTAGTGGTTAAGTTCACGTGCTCCGCTTTGGTGGCTGGGAGTTTGTGGGTTCGGATCCCAGGCACAGACCTACACACTGCTCATCAAGCCATGCTGTGGTGGCATCCCACATACAAAATAGAGGAAGATGGGAACAGATGTTGTCTCAGGGACAATCTTCCTCACCAAAAAAAAAAAAAAAATCACAAACTCAAGGAAGATAAACACAAAAAAAACACAACTAGGCATATCATAGTAAAAGTACTAAATAGCCACTGATAAAGAGACCTCAACAAGATACTAGCAAATTAAATCCAGCAGCATATTAAAAGGATTATACACCATGACCAAGTGGGATTTATCCCAAGTATGCAAGGTTGGTTTAATACTGAAAATCAATCAATGTAACACACCAACTTAATAGAATGAAGAAAAAAAAATGATCATCTCAGTCGGTACAGAAAATCATTTGACAAAATCCCACACCCATTCATTATAAAACAGTCAACAAACTGAGAATAGAAGTGAATTTCCTCAACCTGGTAAGGGCATCAATGGAAAACCTGCAACTAGCATCATACTTAACAGTGAAAGACTGAAAGCTTTCCCTCTAAGATCAGGAAAAAGACATGGATGTCTGCTCTCACCACTTATGTTCAGCGTTGTACTGGAAGTTCTAACCAGGGCAATTAGGCTAGAAAAAAATAATAAAAGCCATCCGGTTTGGAAAGGAAGAAGTAAAACTATCTCTATTTGCAGATGACATTATCTTATATATAGAAAATCCTAAGGAAACCACAAAAAACTATTAGAGTGAATAAAAGAATTCAGCAAAGTTGCAGGATACAAAATCAACGTAAAAAATCAGTGTACTCTTAAATACTAGCCATGAGCAATCCAAAAATGAAATTGATAAAACAGTTCCATTCATAATATCACCAAAGATAAAGAGAAAATCGTAAAAACTTGCAGAGCAAAAGACACAGTATCTTCAAAGAGCAACAATAGGTATGATAGCCGACTCCTCAGCTGAAAAGATGGAATCCAAAAGACTGTACGGACACCATTAAAAAATAGCAAGAAGGGGCCGGCCCGGTGGCACAAGCGGTTAAGGGCACGCGCTCCACTGCGGCAGCCCGGGGTTCGCCAGTTCAGATCCTGGGCGCGCACCGACGCACTGCTTGGCAAGCCGTGCTATGGCAGTGTCCCATATAAAGTGGAGGAAGATGGGCATGGATGTTAGCCCAGGGCCAATCTTCCTCAGCAAAAAGAGGAGGATTGGCAGATGTTAGCTCAGGGCCGATCTTCCTTGCAAAAAAAAAAAAAAATAACAAGGAAATAATGGTTGAACTTGAATTCTATTCCAAAATAGAAATTAAAGAATATCTTTAATATATGATGGAAAAAATAAAGACATTTCCGGAAAACATGAACTGGGAAAATTCACCCCCAGCAGAACCATGCTAAACAAAAAGCACTGCAAAAAGTGCTTCAGGTAGAAAAAACATATGATCTTAGATGGAAGATCAGAAATGCAAGAAGGCACGAAAAACAATGGAAAGGGTAAGTACATGGATAATTCTAAAATAATATTAACTGTATAAAATAACGATAATGTCTTATGTCAATTAACACACATGAAAACAATAACACACCATGTGTGAGGAAATAAATGGAATTAAAGGGTCCTAAGTTTCCATGCTTTCTGGGAATTGGTAAAAGTACCCATTCATATTACACTGTAATCGGTGAGTGGTGTATGGTTTAATCTCTCGTGTAGGCAGTAAAGGAAAAATAAGGTAGCATATAACTAGCAAGCCTTTGAAAATGGATAATTAAGAAATGCTTGATTAACTCAAAAGAAGGGAGAAAAAAAGCATAAACAAGTGGGAAGAGTAGAAAACCAATAGCCAATTTAATTTAATTAAATATCATTAACCTTAGAGAAAATAATTGATAAATTGCTATCTTTGAAATAAAGAATGTCTGTTCATCCAAAGACACCATTAACTTAGTGGAAGCATAAGCCACAGAGTAGAGTAACAGCATGTATAGAGATAGTCAGATGAAACAGGAGATAGATGATAGATAGATAGATAGATAGATAGATAGATAGATAGATAGATAGATATAGATAGATAGAAGATAGATAGATAGGTGATAGTTATATATCCATCAAAGAGCTCTTATTCAGAATATAAATTGAAATTCTCTAAGTCAATAAAAGACTGACAACCCATGAAAAAAGTGCGTGAAAGACTTGAACAAGCATTTCACAAAAGACGATAACCTAATTGATAATATGCATATGAAAAGATGCTCAATTCCATTGGTCATCAGAGAAATACAAATTAAAACCACAGTGAGATATTACTACAAGCTAACCAGAATGGCTAAAATGAGAAAAATGTAACAGCCATGACCAATGCCTGCAAAGATGTGAAGCAATGAGAACTCACTTGAACTATTTAGGAGAGAGTGACATGGTACAACCACTTTGGAAAACTGGCAGTATCTCCTCAAGCCAAACCCCAGTAACCTCCCTGATAGAGCAATACTGCTCCATGCATTAACCCAAGGAAATATGTGTGCACCAGGAGACAGTGACGAGTGGCCATGAGATCCTTACACAATAGCTAAACCTGGAAACAACTCAATGTCTATCAGAAATAGAACGGATAAATACATTATAGTATATACTGTAAAATGAATCACATACAATAGTGAAAGGTAATAAATTACTGCTATACATATCAACTGGGTTGGATTGCAAATATTGAGCAAAAAAAATAACTAAATAGGAAAAAGTACATACCATAGAACAGTTATGTACATTTCAAAAACACTCTATACTAATCTGTGATGATAGCAATCAGGACTGCATTTAGCTTTGGGGAGGAGGGGGTGGTAGTCACTAGACAGGGACCCCAGGGAGCATCTAGGGAGCTAATAGGAGCTCATAACTTCTATTCTCTGATCAGGGTTGTGGGTCACATGGTTATATTCTTTTGGTTAAAAGTCTTTGAGCTGTGCACTTATGATCTGTGTACTTTTCTATATATGTGCTATACCTCAACAAAACATTTTTTAATGGATCTGAGGTGCCAGTGATACGTGTCTGGTGAACTAGCATAAAATTTAAGAAGTTTGAAAGATGGTTCTGATGTGTCTACACATGTGTCTGGCAAGCTTGCAGGAATCCTCCTAAGATTTCGCTCATACTCTCTAGGTAGGAGATAACATGATGTCTCTGGTGCTAATAGGCTGCCCACACTGGGGAAGTCGCTGGGACTGTTATGAGTTAGCAGCAACGTGTTCAGAGTCCCTGAGCCTAGACATGGTCCACCATTGTCAAGAGTCCTGGGGTGTCGCACATTCAGTCTGCTCTTTTGCTAAGTGACTCATGGTTTGGAAACGGAAACTCTCTGATGCAAGCTTGAGTCTGGACCAGAGGTATTCACAGGGTAAACAAATAGCTCCAGGAAATTAAATTTACTTTTTTTCCCCCAAGTTTGGAGTTGGTAAAAGGTATCAAAAGGGTAACAGTGGTTCCCAAGGCAGTGACCAGAAAGACAAGAAGAAGACAGCAGAAAACAGACTTGTGCAGAGACAAGGGGTCAAAGACAGATATTACGGGGAGAGAATAGTGAGGATGAGAATGGATTTAATACCAATGCAGCAAGAACAGCTCCCATCTCTTATGCCCTGACTCTGGGCAGGTATCGTGCTAGTTACATATCTGCATTTTCTTAGTTAGTTCTCACATTCCCCCCTCTGAGGCAGTGTTATCACAGCTACATAGATGAAAAAATGGAGGCATGCTTGAGCAACTCTCATTCACATCACCTGATTACCCGTTTGCTTGCTGGAGTCAGAGAACTGAAAAGAAAGGGACTTAGTTCATGGATATGCTGCCAAGGGGTTCTTGGACCCAATTCCAACATGTGTATGGAGGCTTCCCCATACCTACAAGCAGGTCTCCAACACCAGCGGGGGTCCAAGACTTCAGCTCAATTCTGACACTATCTACCTGAGGATAGAATCAGACTTCACAGGGAAAGGGCTCAGTCCCGCAAGACCACCCACCCTCCACCTCAGAGGCCCGTAGTAAGCCCAGGCCGTTACCTGTGCTTCTGACCAACCGGCTACAAATCAGAGGTTTCTACAACCCCCTCCTTGAGCTCAATTAATTTGCTAGAACAGCTCACAGAACTTAAGAAAACCCTTTTACTCACTAGATTACTGATTTATTACAAAGGATATTAAATGATACAAATCAACAGCCAGGTGAAGAGTTACACAGGGAGAGGCCCCCCAAAAAAGAGCGTCTGTCCACGTGGAGCTTAGGGCCTGGGACAGTGGACATGGAAGCATTCTGGTTCCCCAAAGTGGCAGCTCTTGGAAAAGGGCCGACAAGCTGTCCTTTTTGGGTTTTTATGGAGACTTCATTATGCAATCACGATTGACTAAGCCATTGGCCATTGGCAATTGATTCAGCTTCCAGGCCCTCTCCCCTCCCTGGAGGTCAGGGGGTGGAACTGTAAGTTTCAACCCCATAATCAAATGCTTGGTTCCACTGGCAACCAGCCCCACATTAGGTGCTTTCCCCAAGTCACCTTATTAACATAACAAAAGACAACTTTCGCACTCTCAACACTTGGGAAATTCCCAAAGTTTTGGGTGCTGTGAGCCAGGAACCGTGGATGAAGACCAAAGATATATGTGAGAAATATATTTTGGTCATCTAAATGATCAAACATATATCTTTCTTATAAATCACAATATTGCGTGTGCTGTGGGAGTGTGCCAATTGTGGTAGGATTTCTAGCGAGACTTCAAAATGTCAGGAAGGATGTTGGTACTGCTCTAGAGCAAGGTTTCTCAACTGTTGACTTCTGGGTCCAGAGAATTCTGTGTTGCGGGGCTACCTGTGCATTGTAGGATGTTTAGCAGCATGAATGTCTACTACCCTGGGTACTTTAAAAAGTAATCTCATTTAACCTCCCACTTACCCTGTGAGAAAGATGTTATAGTCATTAAACCAGAGAAGCAGCTGAGGGCCTAGAGAGGTTAAGGAAATGTTCCAGATTCAGTTAGCGCATAAGTGGCAGAGCTGGGATTCAAATCCAGGCTCTGAGTATGATTTTCTCCACTTTTCCACATGCACAATCATTGTCCCCGGAATCCGAAGATCAGAGGACTCTTCTGCTCACTGCAGGGGATTAGACTTCTAGCAAGCTACTAGCTCTCTCCGCACCTCAGTTTCCCCATCTGTAAAATCAGGATCTTCCCTGCCTGCCGATCTCACTGGATTAGCTTGAAGAACAAATGGGAGAATTCAGGAGAAAGCTTCTTGACTTAATGGTAATCCTTAAAATTGGTTCAGGCTTTGTAGTTTGTGGTGATCTCATTGAAGTCAGTTCTGTTCTCAATGTGCCGGGAGGTGAACAAAATCTGAAAAAGGTTTCTATCTCTTGGGAAGTAGTTCTACTTTTACTTAATTTTTGAAAGTCCATTGTGACACAAAGCATAGTGATTCACTTGGCAAGCTCTCTCGTATTCAGGGAAGCTTCTAATTCAGACACCAAGCCCAGTTCTGGCATCCATTCAAACCAAGTCTCAGAGTCCCTGGCATGTCTCAGGTGAGGACTGAGGTACCTTCCACAAAGGACAGAGCAGGTGAGGAGACCTGGGCTGTCCTCTGTGGGTGGATCCCACGACCAATTCCAGCCTCAGACTTGGAAGCGGGCTCTGGGTGAGGAGGAGGTGGTGAATCTCAAGGCACGAAAAACCCAGTTTCGCCAGCTGCAGTCTGACTCATGCCCGGTCAGCCACCCAAACATGGGGAGAACCTGGTCTAGGAAAGGTATGTGGTTTATCTGGCTGCACAAACAGGGAGACAGAGACATGTCCCAAGCCAGCACATCTGAGACAAGTCACGTCCGCTTGAAGAATGTCTTTTCTCGTAGCGATAATCATTTACCTGAGCTTCGTTTAGAAGTCATCATGGTTGAGGAGAAAAGGAGAGGAGGAAACTGCTTTCCAATAACCCAGTCAAGAGACTCAGGGTAGAACTAGGAGGCAAAGCATGACATACTAGCCAGAGGGGAGGACTGAGACCAGTCATTTTCAAACTTTAATGGATATAGCGTTACCGTGGAGCTTGATCATACGAACGTTTCTCAGCCCTATCCTGGAGTTTCTGATTCAGTAATTCTGCATCAGGTAGCTGCAAAAGTCACACTTGGAGAAATACTCCTTGAAAATATTTCCTAGTCATTACCTGCTGACAAAGTTTGTTTCTGGTTTAGGATAGACTTATTCATCATGTCAACCCATTTTGAGAGACTCTAAATTAGAGGTTCACAGAAAAAGACAAGGGTTAACCAAGAACTTCAGTACCCAGCAAATCACCAAGGTGCAAATGTGTTTGATGCCCTTTTCTCCATGTCCACTTCTTCAATCCTTATCCTGTTCTCCTTTTGTTCTTATAAACAATTTTCTTTATCATCCTGGAGCAGAAGCAAATATCGTGGCAATCACTGTTTTTTCCTCTTCTCATACTTTAAATCCTACTGCACTTGCAAAAAGCTACCACCTCGAAAAGAAATCATCTCTGCTAGGATCCCTTCTATTGAGCCACGTGTTTCCTGGTCTGTCATATGTGGCCACTGGGATAGGGACTGCACATACCAGAAAGTCTATGTGTCTCAGGTATGCCTCCGTTGCAAAGCTTGCAGAGATTCTTTAAACTTGGGTCTCTGTGAGTTCATCCGTCTTAGTTAGAAGAGGCCAAGTTGTGCTACAAAAACAAATTAACCTGGAATTTCAGAGGCGTAACTTCACAAAGATCCCCAGTGCAGGTCAATGGGCAGCTCTGCTCCATGTTGTCACTCAGGGATCCACGCTAACAGAAACTCCACCATCTTGTAGCTGAGCCACCTGAAACACATGGCTTCCAAGGTCATCTCCTCAGGGAAAGAGCACAAGGAAGGGTACATATAGGCTTTCACTTGCCTTGTTTCAGAAGTGACACATTTTAATTTACCTGTATCCAGTTCTCTTCTTCCTAGGCACTGAAGATTACTTTTCAGCCACTTGCAGTCAAGTCAGCACCATGTGACCTATTCTGACCAATGAGTTGTGAGCAACAGTAATCTCTCCAAGCAGCCATAGTGACCAATTGGCCCACTTCATAGAATAAAATTTGTATAATTTACTAAGATTAACCTTAAGTATTAATACGTCTAGCCTGGACACCCAGAGGGCTTTAATTGAAATGCCTCCACCACTTTACTATTAAGGTTGACATTTGATGTTGATTTTTGATGGACAATGTCTATCAAGTTAAGAAAGGTTCTTGCACTGCCATTTTGAGGCAAATGAGTAGTAGCTTTGTTATAAAAAATAAGCAACTTAAAGATTAAAGAAATTAAAACATTTCAACAATATGATACCCAAAAGTACATTGCGGCTCTGATATTAGTTCCCAAAGCCCTCACACTAATTTGTGGGTGCAACATTTTGCCAGGTGTGGCTGGACATGTGTCTGCTTTGATCCAGGTGAGATCTTCTTCCCTTTCATCATTGAGGTTCTGTGTCATGGAAGGATTTCTTTCTAGTGTTCACATTGACCCATTTTAGAATGGCCACTTCCTGGTGGCAGAGGTAATACTCTCATTGCAGAGAATGGTCAGCTTTGCCCCAACTGCTATTCAGTCTGTAAAGACCAGACAATGTCTGCCTGTTCCTTTTCATTTTGTTCCTAGCCCTCTAGCACTCTGTCCCAATTTGTTCCTGCATGCATTTGTGCAATGCCAAAGGAAGGGCTCAGGGTGTGACTTTTGTCTACTCTCCTCTGACGGTCTGTGGATCCCTTCTGCAAAATACCTGTTACAACTGCAATGAGAAGACAGTTTCTTTCCTGTGTTTTGGAAGAGTAGAGTATTTCTCAGGTCAAGTTCTGCTTAGAATGCTCTCCTTAAATTCCCTTTCTCTGTCTCCCTCTTTCCCCTTGTTTCTCCAGCTACAGGACCTAGGACTGAAAGCCCAGAGTTTGCAGCAGACACGCTGGCGTTGGGTGTGAACCAGGCAGCCACACGCGAGCCAGGGCTGCTCTTGCTGTGGTTTCCCATGCTCTGCCTGCCGGTGTCCTAACCTGCCTCCACTTTGGGGCTGGGATCCCAGATGCCCTGCTGGGCCCTGGCACAGAGGGGACCCGGGTGAGTGGAGTTGAATGAGAAAGGTAGGCGTCCTGGTGCAGTGGGCAGAACCACGGGTTGACCATCTGTATGATAGGCTGTAAATGAGTTAACCTTTCCAGGGTACAGCTCCATGCGTGCAAATTGGAGACTTGGACTTTGCTGTAAGAATTAAACGACATATTGTGCAAATTTTCTAGGCCAATGCCTGGCTCATCTGAGAACTTCAAGAATGGACATTTCCTAAAAGGGGACTAATTGATTCATCTGATTTACTGTAAAATGTTTTCCAGGCCCATCAGCTACAACGAAGGCTTAGAACAAGCAAAAAAGCAGTCTGCCTAGTGACTAAATAATGAACCAATAATGGGCAGGAAAAAAAATAAAGCCAGGGCTTAGCTAAGGAATAAACAATAGACATGATGACATATATTTACCTTTTCAGATAAGCATCCCCCACTTTCCAAATCAGCCCAGAAGCCTTTTCATTTGCTAATGGATCAACTCCAAAGTATGTGCCTTGGGAAATCAAGACACGCCTAATCATTTTAGCAATAATCTCTGAAAAATTGGCCATTACTGGAAGTGACCAACCATTTGGTTATAACAGCTTGAAGCAAGATTATTAACAGCAAATGTGAAGATGATTATTTTAGCAAATTGCCACTGATTGGTAAATTCAGAACACAAAGGCCTCCCGCCTGGCTGGAGTCTCTGGGAAATCATTTTACGGCCATAATAAATGTCTACTGCTGGAGATAGAAAAGCCGTTTAAGTCCGTTTTCTCTCTGTTTGGGGCAGGGAGGTGCCCAGTCATGGGCAGGGGTGGGTAGGGATTTGAGGGCGGGGTGCGGTGAAGGGCGCTGAGGAGACTTACCATCTCCACCCACTAATTTTGGGAGCCCATTTTTCCTATTTACTGAGCCAAAGAGAAGTCCAGTGGATTATAAAGCTCAATGTGGGCATAACATGGTAGCCACTCTCAGTGAAATTCTTATATCCATAAATTAGTTAGATATTTTTTGTTTGCAAGAAAGAGGAGGCCCAACCCAAACTTGTTTAAACAAACAAAAATGGAATATTTGGGCTCATTTAAATGAAAATTCCTGGAGTATGACTAGCTTCAGGCCTGGCTTGACCAAGGGGATCACACAGTGGCTTCCAGACTCAATTCTTTATCAATTTCCTTACTTTCCTTCCTCTGTGTCGGTCCCACAGAGGGGTAAGGTGGGGCAGCAGGTCCAGATTTGCTCCTCTCCAGGTTCACACCTGTTTCCTGTAATTTGGATCCTGTTCTCATCACCAAACCAGTCACAGTGATCGGGGAATGTATGGAGCGAATTGACCAGAGCCACAGGACAGAACCATTCCTAGAGCTAAAACGCGTATACTGAGAGCGGGGGAGAAATTGGATCCCCTGAAAAAAATTGGCATATGCTAACCAAAGGAAGGTGCCTAAAAGGAGGATAGACACCCCCAAAAAGAAATGTCCACTCAAGTGTGAGAATTAACCCCTTGGTTAGAGAAAGACGCCGTACCCTGAAGGAGACTAAAATCTTGAGGTCACCAACTGACAAGCTGGCTAGGAAGAGATCTCCAGCAAAAATTGTGGCGGTTGCTCTTAATACCTTCATCACCACAAAGAGGCAAGAAAGGGAAAAGTGACTTGTCCAAAGAGAATTTTCATCAACATTGGAACTCAGAGTTTCTGAGCTGGAGTTCAACTCAATGCTCTCTCCACCTTATTACTCCTTACTCTGAGAGCTCACAAGGTGGCATGTACAGGGCCTGATTCTCCTTTGTGTAAGCTTACTCACAGAAAGGGCCTAAACACAAACACACAGAGAAGAAGGAGCAAGGGCCACGAATTAAATACTGCCATGCCTGTTCCTCTTCCCTCACTCAACCACATAGACGCCACCACACTACCCAGCCAGCTGTTACTCCTCTCAGTCTAGACATGGCCTCAAACCCATCCTCCAAGAAGCTTCCGGGTGGCCCCCATCAATCAATCACAGATAACCCCTGAGAGACAAAACCCATTTGTCATTTCTTGTCGAGTGGGTTCCACCATCCCACTTTTACTTTGTCCCAGTGAAATCCATCATGAGCCATCTTCACAGCAGGGCGCAATGTTAAGGCTGTAGATTTCAGAGTCAAATAGATCTATGTTCAAAATCAGAGGCAGACCGTGAGACAAGGATTTCAGTGCCCATAGTTTATTAGGAGGTAATCTCTGGAAACACTGGTAGGAGAGTGGGGAGGTGAGACAGGGAAGGAAAGGCAGTAATTGAAAAAAAGAATAAAGATCAGTATCAAGCTAGTGACCACTGCAGGTAACTGGATCCCACTGCCCCGGGGGCTCTGGGAGCTTGTGTAGAACAGAATGCAGTGTTGGAGTTCTCCCAGGCTGGGGGTGGGGATGGGGATGGTAAGGGGGCTTCCCTGTAGGTTTTGGTTGAGGGAAGCCCCCAGAAATGGGCTGAGTGGGCTCTGTTGGCCAGAAAAAGCTCTTGGGAAGAGAAAAGCAGGTGCCAGCAGTTGAAAGTCAGGCTAGCACACACTCAAATGTACAGGGGCAGGGCCCTATGGGCATCTGTTATTCCCTCATTCACTGGGTTTATGAAACTGGGAATGTGCCCTATTTTTCTGAGCTTCCTTATTCCCGTTTATCAGACAAAGAAATCAACACCTGTTTCATAGGATTATTCTGCAGCTCAGATAATGGTTGACGAGCCTCTGCCACTTGGGGGACGCCTAGACTGTGCTCATCATTTCCCCTGGCCTTGTAATTTGGCCGTTCCAGAGGAGAAACTGGATTCACAGGATTTCTAGCAGGAGGGCAGAACACAGTCTCCAACCCAGGATGGAGCACCAATTTACGGTGAAACAGCATCCAGTGGAACCCTCGCTTCAAACAAACACAAATGGATGAGGCTCTCTTGGCCAAAGTCGGAGCAAGGTGCTTCATTTATTTAATTGGATTTAATCTTCATTCTGTTTAGTGAATACTGGAAGGAAACAATTAAGCAAAATGGTGAAACCATTTATCAAACTGAAAGACAAGCCAAGCTCAGGGCTGGAGCCAGATTCCAGAGAAGGGGAGAAGGGGAAAGGTAGGAGGAAGCGGCAAGAATAATCACCTTTGTTGCCCCTGGTTGTTGAGAACTTTCAGCATCACTTCATAGTCTCTCCGTCATCTACTTAAACTCAGACTTTTGCACCTGCGTAGAGTCTCATACCTCCATAACTTTGCACAAGCTCTTCCCTCTGCCTAGAATTCCTTCGTCCTACTTTCCTGGGTGTCAAACTGCAGCTGATCCTTCAAGACTCAGACTTCTCTTCCTGCAGCAACCGTCCAAGTCCCTAGGCTTCTGGAACCACAGGACCCTCTGCATATCACTGTGAAAGGGAGGTCAACAGACAATAACAGTGCAGTGTGATAACCCTGGTCTCCTCCCTCACACCTGCCGTCAAGAGAAACAAGGATTCATGGGGTGGCACTGGTCAGCGAATAAAAGACATTGACTGAAGGCCACCAAGAGTGTGGGCTCTGGGAGCTGGGGAGGGGGCTGAGATCTCTGCAGGTTCCCATTGTAAGGGACAGTTCTCGGAGAGGATGGAGTAGGGTGGGGGACTGGAGAGGTACCCAGGATTTAGACAGGCTGACCATAGAAGGGAGAGAGAGCTGAGTGGTAGAGGTGGGAGTTGAGAGGTGTGTTCAGGGAGCAGTTCCAAAATGGGAGGAGGGAGTGCAATGGGAAGTTAGTGGGGAAAATGGGGCACAGCCAGTCAATGGATGAACATTCAAGCTTTCTCCCCATAGGCAATGATGAGCTGCCAAAGTTATCAAGTGACCTGAAAAATGAGATTTTAGAGATATTAACCTAGCCAGGGTGTGCCAGGGATTTCGTGAAGACAAATAAGTCAGGGCACCACTGCAGGGAACCACCCGTGTGACGTGAGCATTCTCGTGTAATAGAAAGCACCTGGGTGTTGAGTAATCAAGGTGGCTCGAGTGTATTAGGGACATTCTGTCTGAGGGCACAATTCTATGTTCTTCTCATGAATGACATTTAATGCTTGGAACAGCCCTATTAGATAAGTACTATTATGATTCCCAGTTTTTTCATAGATGGGGAAACGGAGGGTCTGAGAGGCGATGTCCATTGCTCAAGGTCACACAGTCACAATGCAGCAGAGTCAGGACTCAAACGCAGGCAGTCTGGTCCCAGAGTCCATGGCTTCACACAACACTGAGCCAGAAAGACCTGGATTCCAACCCCAGCGCTTCCGCATACCAGTTTTGTGAGTTTGGAGTCTTACTTCTGAATCTCAGTTTCCTTATCTGTCCAGTGGGGATAATGGAACCTGTCTCATGATGGTGGCACCTAAATGACATAAATGCCGAGCGCAGAGCTAAGCGCCTGAAGGCTTTAATCATTGCTAATTTCCCTTCTGTTTCAATTGGTCACATCACCTTTTAATTGAAACGTATCGTTAGGAAAGCAGCCATCCTCTTACCCCCGGGTGAGGAGGGTGGGGAGGAGGATGTCATGTTGGGGCAGAGCAGCCTTCTCCCCTCTGTTCACCCTGCAGCCCCTCCTTCCAAGCCCACCGACTTCCCAGACAGGGCTGACTTCTCCCTTAACTCAGTTCATTTAAGGTCTCCACCCCATGGAAGAAACCCAGGAATCTGTGGCAGGGAACTCAGCAACATTTGTTCCCCAGCCCAAGAATAAACAGAGAAAGCAAGCTCTCTGCATCTTCAGAAGTGCATTGACTGTACTGGAAACAGATGAATTCTCTCTGTTTGCATTAATCGCATGACTATTTGGTCCAATTATTCATACCACTCCAGCAATCATGGTGTGCTTGTTCAAGAAGAAAGAAATAACAACAGCTTATCTTGTTGAGAGCAAAGAACAAACAGTGAGAAATCAGGGTCCGCTCCTAAATGCTACACTTGCTGTCATTGTGCTGAAGAGATGATTCATGTTCTCATAGCAACTCAGGGGGAGGAAAAAAGAGGGAAAAAAAGGAAAGACGGTTGTGAAAAGGATTCAGTTGCAATGGTTAAAAACCTTTTCAAAATCAGTCCAAATGGAGATAAAACTCTATTTTTATCACCCAACTCAACTCTGCCTGCCCCCGCCCCAACCACATCTTCTCACATTGACCAATTTACGTAGGTCAAGCCAATTGACATAGGCTTAAATAATTCTCCAAATAATACGTTTCATTAGAATAGGGGAATGGACAAAGCACTAACAGCTATTTAATCCCCTTTCTGAAGAAGCCTTAAGGACTGCTGATGTTTTCAGGGAACAAACACGTTGGTGCTGAAAGAACCACAGAAAAGAAACTGTAAGGTGACTTAGAGGTGAAAGAGAGCGAGAGTGGAAATTCTGCCCTCCCCATCACACCAGGCAATCAGAGGTGTCTGTTCCATGGGACAGTGCCGCTCTCGTCCTGTGACTTTTCCCCACATGACATTTCTCACAATAAGATCCAGCAAACAACAAGAACCCAAGGGAAATTATTTTCTTCATAGACTTGGTCTTGAACCAACATGCACTCCATTTCCTGACCTGTTACTGGAATCTTTGGCTCTTGACTTCCTGCATCACCTCTTGGTGAACCCCTGGGTAAGACAATGGATGTTTGTTTTGGTACCAACTCTTGATTCTCTCCTCAGCTGTGTCTGCTACTGCCATCTTAAGTAACATGAAGCTTGATCCGCTCTGGTTGCTAAGAATGTACCTTGGTACCAGCCAACAGAGTTTGGCTGTGGTGTCGTAAACGGGAAACTAAGTTGAGGGCTTCAGTCTCAATGAACCACCATTGTGTGATGAGACCATGGCTGGAGAACAATGACATCAACATATCCATACCAGGATGGGAGGGTCTTGCTCTCTTCCAACCGGTCAATCCCAATGGGTTGTGGAACAGCCTGGCTGAATGTTTTATTTGTTAGCAATAACAGAGTGAGAAATTTGGGTTCCCAATGCATTTGAACCCAGAGAGAATAAGAAGGAACCAAGACACAGTTGATAAGCTGTGTGGACAAATCTAGAAGAATCACTAAGTATATGTAAAGAGAATTATTTTACCATTAGCAAGTGAGACTCTATTGCAAGTTCAGAGTTTAACAGATAAAGACAATTTTTTGGCAATGTAGTACTTTACAGATGCAAGAGGTCTCTGTTCAGCAAAAGATTCAGTTCAACAACCGAATAAGTATTTTTTAATGTACCCCAACCTAAATTTTGTGGCTAGAAAGCATGATGAGTAAGAGAGTTTCTTCTCACCATTTATGTATACTTTAAACATGAATACAGAAGGATAAATATTAAATTACAAAACAACAACAAAATCAGCAATAGACATAGATACAAAGCATTAGATATAACATTAAATATAGATATTACACTGCTGGTCAAAAAGTGACATCCCAAGAAGACATCCCAGAGGAGATGATGTCTAAGAAAGGTTTTGAAGGATGAATAGGAGTTTGCCAAATGTGCAAGGAGAGTAAAAGTATATTCCAGGTAGAAGAAACTAAATTTTCAAAGGAAACAAATTCTGTAAACATATACAAATGACATGGCAGGCATGGATATTGTTAAGAATATTAGCATTACTGGATTATACAACTGAGAAAAGAGAGATGGCAAAATAAAGTTGAAGAGGTAGAGAGTGATTCTGAAAGATGTTTTATGTCTTGCTTTACCCTTTAGGAGATCAGGAACCACTGAAATGTGTTAAGAAGGCATGCAACATGGTGACCTTTGCAATTTACGAGTGCAGAAATGGTGGAGCAGTTAGAAAATTAATCAAGAAGTTTTTATTGAATTACTGTTATGTCTCCAAGATTTTGCTAAACACTTTGGAGTATACATATAAAACCTAAGAAATGAAATCCACTTTTCAAGAATAAACACAGTTAATAGCATCACCATCATCATCAACAACAACATTTATTAAGGAGTTGCTGAGAGACTGGTCTACACACTTTACAGGAATTATCTCACCTGCACAATGACCTTGATTAAAAATAATAATTTCCCATCTATAAAATGAACTAGAAGTCCCTCTCTTGTAGGGTGACTGAGAGGCCTAGGAACGGTTCGTCCCAGGTCCTTCACCCTGAACCAGGAATTCAGATGACCTCGGTCAATGGCGGGCATTGATTAGTGGGCACCATTTTCCAGCATTTACTAAGAGGACCCAGAACCCTGGGAGGCCTCCACACGAAGCAGAGCTTGGCTGCAGATTTGGAGAATTAAGGCAACTCTCTTTGCAGACACAGAGGCAACCACCCTAATTCATAGCAAACTCCATTTCTCCAAATGGTTCAGAGTCCCAGAAGAAAAGCCTTGAGGTCTATTGCTATCGGAACTTCAGCAAGATCTGAGGCTTCTTCTCCAGCCATCCAACCTGTCCCTTCACTGCTGCATGCAGATTTAGCGTCTCTGCTAAGAACAGTGGAAGCCCCTGAGAGCAGTGGTCTGTATGTGCCTTGCTCACTGCTGTCTCCCTCATGTCTAGAATATGCCAGGAGCATAGTATGTGCTAAATCTGTGTTTATGGAGGGAATACATGAATGAATGAATGATGTATTTTTCAGGGAGTTATCTCCCTCATTCTCGTCCCCTCAAACCAGAGTGGAACTGGCTGGTCAGGACATGGGATTTCCTGAGCTGCACCTGTTGTCTGCTGTGTTTGGGAAGCAAACAGTGTTGAAAGGATCACTCGCACTCAGTTTTCCTGAACCGAGGATGTATGTGCCTAAAGGGAAGGGCAGCGTGGACACACAGAAAGAAAAGCTTATGCCCAAGGACTTCGAATGCTCACACTCGCATGGAGAATTTAATAGCAGGGCTTGTGTGAGGACATCCGCCAGTCGTAGGACAGGATCACCAAGCAGCTGTTTCTTTCTGCACTCTGTAGTGTCAGAAGGGGTCTCAGTCTCTTTATTTTTCTAACTCGCCCCCTAGCCTGCAAGGACTTGGAGAAGAGACCTCAAATTTTCAAGGAAAAAAAAAGAGGGAAGGAAGGACGAGGAGAAAGAGAGAGAGACAAATGAGATGAGAGAAGTGGAGAGAGGGAGCAAGAGAAATAGAGAGAGAGAGATGGGGGAAGAGAGAGAGGAAACAGTGGGGAGAGACAGGAGATGGGGGAGAGAAAGGGAAAGAGAGACAGAGATGCAGAAACAGAGAGGAAAATAATTTTTAAAAAGAGAAAGAAAATGATGGTGATAAAGAGAAAAAGAGAGAGAAAGTGAAAAAGAAGCCAGCAAGAAAGGGAGAAATAAAGATGGAGAGAGACGGGAAGAAGGAGAGAAAGAAAGAAAAGACAAGAGTAGATTGCTGGGGACATGATCCTCGAGAGAAAGCGGCGGTGGGGAACCAGAGACCCCAGGCCATCCCGACTTTCTTCCCGCCTCTGCTGCTCCCGCTGCCTCCCAGCCCGTGTTCCTCATCCTTCCTTCCACCCGGCCTCTCATGGAACCCAAAGGGCTCAAGACCGCAGTGTCAGGGAGAGGTTTCCCTTCCTTCTGGAGCTTTGGCATGGAGCCTCCGTGAACACGCTGTGGATGGAGGCCAAATCGCCCTCTCACAAACAACTCACAGGCAGCAAGCTGGGGCCCGCTGAGAGGCTCACAGCTGCCTTGTCTGCGTGGCTTTTGTGTCAAACGAGTCATTCCTGGGACTTCATGTAGCGTGTGCTGCTTTATGTCCCAGGCACACGCCCACGGGCTCTAAGTCCAGGCTCTGTCTTACTGACAGCTAGGCCCCAAGCAGGACATCCCCCCGGGCTGGTGTGTACACTAGCATTTGGCAGAGAAGCGAGGAAGATCAGAGAAGGCCATGGGAGTTGCTTGCTCCACCATAAAAATATTTACAGAACTGGTAGAGTGTAGTGGGCAAGGCTGGAGGCTCTAGGAGTGCCACATTTAAATCCTTCCTCTGGCATTTGCTAGCCGGCAGAGTCCTGCACAAGTTATTTAACTGCTCGTGCCTCAGTTTACCCATCTGACAAATGGGGGCTACTTATAGTACTAATTTAATTTGGGTTCTTTTGAGGGTTAAATGAAACCGGCCATTCATTTGACAAATGCTTATTGAGTATCTACTACACCCTCAGGATATTCCTCTTGGAGCTTACTCAGGGGAAGATTATAATAAAAGTTTTTGTAAAAACTGTATGTAAATTGTGGAGCACAGTGCCCGGCACGTAATAACCTGAGAAGTGTTAGCTGTGATTCTTTGGAACCTACTGCGTAACAGGCACTGTCATAGGACTGTAATTCTATTCACCATCACGTTGAATCTTCACAACAATATTGTAAAGCAGTTGACATTCTTGCTCTTTTACAAACAAGGAAACTGAATTCAGAAGGTGAGGTGGGCTTGTCTCATGTAACATAATTAGCCAATAGAGGAGCCAAGCTGGGACACAGATCCATCAGACTAAAACCTTCACTCTCAATAATATGTAGCTGCCGCTACACAACTGTATGTCGTGGACCAATCTGGCTTGGGTGGCACAAGGGGCGACCTAACATGCAGAGTTTTGTTCCACATGCTTGAGCTTCTGCTAGGATCATTGGCTGGAATTTTAGTTCCCCCTTTTCCCTCACGACTCCCAATGCATCCTTTGCAGAGTTGAAGGAAAACATTTCTCTCTCTTTTGTGATTTGGAAATATCATGGGCCAAGATCTACCAGAGAGAAGAACAAGGGAGGAAGAAAAATCCAGAGCCTAACTGCCTGAATTTCCACGCTAGGTATCCAGTGTTCCTTTCACAGACAAGTAAAGAAACAGTCCAGTGAATAGAGAGACTGGGGGTCAATGTGCATGAATGCATGTTCAGCCCCACAAAGGTGGTTACCCTGAGCCACGCCTGGATGGAGCCATGGCGAAGCAGCCGGTGGGAGTTAGATGGGGGCGGTCGAAGTGGAGGAGAAGGGAGGCATGAGACATCCGGTGAACACACCAGTTGGCTTCATGATCAATGGCTGAAATCCCAAATCAGCTAATGTCAGATCTTGGCATAAACACCTCTATGTAAAGTTCTTATCACGAAATTAGCATTTATTAAAAGCCTGTAATTGTTATCCTTACTCGTGGAGTCAGTGTGTGCATGTGGGTCCCTCCTGTAAGCCCTGTTTATAAGCATCCTCCTAATTTATTTTTGATCAGACTGAACACGGGCCAAACCTCTTTAGTTAATATTGACGCTGGCTGGGTGTCAGATGTCCAGGATTTGGAGAAACTAGAAGGGCTGGCTCTTGCTCTGCTTTTTTTTTTAACTTAACTATTTTGAATCACCCCACTATTAAAACCTGACTTTTAAACTCCACCTCCCTTTTTCTCTTTTCTCTCAACTCTGATTACACTGTCCCCTTTTAACTCGCTTATTTTCTCAAATGATTTCACTGACACTAAATTTGCTCCTAGTCTCTGCTCCTGGTAGATTTGAGATGGTTTCAAGAAAATGGAGAAAACACAAGATGATAAAATAAATAAAGGGATTGGGTAAAATGAGGGAATAAGGGTAGAGAAATACTAAGATCAGGGTAATATTAACATACAAACTGTGTACTCTATGATCCTGTGCAATTTCCAGAGGCAAGGTGCAAACGTGACTCAGAGTTAGGGAGCTCTCGAGGCAAGCCCACATCTTCAGTGACAAAGTTCGTGCCAAACTAGGAAAAGCACAGCATTTCCTGGTATCAAGACCCGAGGAAAATTTCTGCTGTGGGTCTACATAAAAAGAAACTGTGATTGACTCAAAATCGTCTTCAACGCCATCATTTCGGTCAATACAAAGATTCCCACGCAATCACCTCATGCCAGCCTCCAACTCAGGCCTCTGGCGTGACACCAGGACGATGCTGTCAGGGTGCGCCATTTTCTGATGGTTTGTGCAGGGACTGGGCTCCTTGGTCCCAGTGGCAGCCTTCCTATCCCCTTCAGCCTGGGTCCCGGCACCTGCTGGTGCTTCACAGCATCATTCACTGCCACTTACAAGATCACCTGGGGTGCTTGTTTCTCGTTGCACATTTTCTGCCCAGTTTATTGCTAGACTGGAAGGTCCAGGATGGCGGGGGCAGGTTCTCTTGCTCGTGTGCTATCTCCAGGGGTTCCCAAGGCCCCCAACACCCAGTACAGCATCTACTCAATAAATAGCCTGTTGAATGAGTGCAGAAAGAACCACATAGAAGAGAGAACCAATGCAAGGGAACTGTCTTGGAGCAGAATCAACATATCTACGTTAATGACTAACTTTCATTCTGTAAATATTTGTATAGTGAGGATTATGCATCAAGCACAGGGCTGGGCCCTGTCACTGCTTCTGATTTGTCCCTCTCATCTCACCTCAGTATAGCCTGATCCAACTCAGCTTCTTTTCCATCCACTGCTCAGTCTCCATTCACCATCTCCTTTTACCTATACTTGCCCATGAACTATAAACGTGGGCAAATTTTCACCATCATGGTCCGATCCTAGTTTACCAAGAGGTACTTGCCATCAGAGGAAATCTTTTTTTTAAATGCAGTTGATGTGAAAATATTAGATTTAACCCTTTACATAGCAGATCTCTGGCCAACCACTGTTGGAAATAATTATCAACTGACAACCGAACTCTCAGAGCCTTTGAGGATTCCAGGAGGGACTCAGCACCGAGCATAACTTGGGGCAAGGAGCTCAGCCTGCACTTCTATCCTTACTTCTAAGCTGCCAGCATTTTTAATGAGAAATAAGGCCAGTGTCAGACTAGGAAGAGGAGAAGGGGACATTTGAAACTGAGAAGAGATACATATAAACCAGCAGGCTGATCACATTATCTAAACTGCTGTTTTATAGCCATGTTATGCACTCAATTAAAAAAAAATGTTAAATGTAAAAAATTTATAAAGATAAGGCATTGGTAAGGGCTGGAACCCTGGAGAGGCTTTTCTTCCCCCCTCCTATTAGATACTTTCCTTGATTCCAAGACTGAAAATGCTACAGTCAGCACCAACTTAATTCCACATTGCAATTAGGGTTATGCATTAAACCAGGCCTCTGAGCACGACTACCCTAAAGGAACTCGGAGACTAAATGAAAACCAGACGTGTGGCCAGAGCAGTTGGCACCAGCCAGGATCCCGATATATAGTAACGGTATAGATTTAAAGTGAAAATTAAAAGCAGTCATTACAGTTAAATTGATGTCACATTCGCCAGCTGTTTATTCAAAAGGAAAAGAAAGAAAGTGATGAGGAATTCTGGAGGCTGCTTCGACGACTCTGCCTGTACTCGAAAGAAGATCGTGAGCTATTTGTTTAGCAGAGGGAAGGCTTGACAATACACCTTTTATTTCCAGCTGAAGTTGGTGCTTTTCGAAGTTTAGATTGGTGCTTCTCAATCTGGGGGTTGCATCAGAGTCACCCCAGTTGCTTTCAACATCTATCTGCAGATGCTCAGAGCCCACCCTGCAGATTCTGATGAAGGTTGCAGGTGGGACCTGGGAATCTAGATTTTTATAATGCTCTGCTGATGCTTCTAAAACTGCCCTGGGTTGATGACAGCTGAGGTCCCAACTGTGGTCTCCTGGTAGCGGCCCCAACTCTGAGCTCGGTGGGTTCTCCCCTGCTCTTCCTGGGGCTGCTCCCTATTCTCTCAACTGCCCCTCAGCGTCTTCCTTGGGCACACCATGGAAGTCAGCTGCTGCTGACTGTAGCACTTTCATCCTTAGAATCAAGGAAAGCCTCTAATAGGACAAGGAAAGAAAAGCCCCTCCAGAGTGCCGCCACCTTGCCAAAGAGGTTGATCTTGATACATTTTCACATTCAACATTTTGCTGCATTGGGTACACCCCATAGAAGTCACCACCATCTACCCCATCCCCACTTTATTTCTTTCATGGCACTTATCCCATCTGAAATGGCTCTGCTGCTCTTCTCAACACACCTTTATCAGCAATTTAACCCACTGGAGTGTAAGCCCCGAGAAGGCCCGGACCTTGTCTGCTGCGTTCAGACCACACCCATAGTGAGGTCAGCGCTTTGCAGGCTGTTGATGAATTCGATGAATTTGAGAATGAATGACTGGTTGGTGTAACATGCCTTGTTTTAGGTGGCAAAAGGGGAAAAGCCCTCTGGGCAGCCAGTGCTTAGATTTGGGATACTCGGGGAATTCCCAAGTGGAAGAAAATATCTAAGCTACGTGATCCCACTGTTCACAAACGTAGGCTTCTAAAATGCATGCATCTTAGAACCCCGGGGAAAGGTGAAAATCACGAACCTCAGAGCTCCACTCCCAGAAACTGTTTAACTTAATTGATCTGTTGTGGGTCTCAGGCGTGGGCACCACTTGAAGCCCCAGGGAGGTTTTCATTTATAGCCAAGGTTGAGAATCAGTCCTCTTCTCCCTGTATAAAATGCTATGGTTGAGGCGGTTTGCAGGGAAAGCAGAAGACAAACATCTTAGGGCTCGGACTCAACCCTCAGACCAACAAAATAGGCATTACTTGGGAGCTTGTGAGAAATGCAAATTCAGCCTGCATTGTGACTGGGTCCTAGGTGATTGGTGCGTGCGTTAAGGTTCCAGGAGAGCTGATCTTAGAGGTGAGCAAGATAATATGCTCTCGTATCAGCCATCCCTTGAAGTCCACACATAGGCTATCTTGAGTTGGATGTGCCACAGTTACCAAAATAATGGAATGCATGTGTATAGACACCTATTTCTTTTATCTCGCTAAAGCAAAGCACGTCTCTAGAGCTATCAGCCTCCCAGCTGCATGAGTGTCCCCCTTCTTGGCAGGCAGGGGCCCTGACACTCCCTGCTTTCTCCCATCAGTCACTCCTCTGTGCTTTCCTTCACGCTAACGTGTACAGAACTGCCAAAAACATAGGGAGTTTCCACGTTGGGCCATGAGGGTTTGAGCCTTGGCCTTGCCACTTACTGGCTATGAAAACTTGAGCAAATCGTGGAAGCCCTACCTCATCATCAGGTTCCTCATCCATGAAAGAGGAACAATAGGCCCTGCACAGCCCATCCTGCAGGGCTCCTGCGAGGATCAAATCAGATGATTTACATAAACGAAGGGAGGTGTAATTATCATCGCCTGCGTTTGTATGACTCATAGCGTTCTGAGTCCATAAAAGGCTTGGTTAGGGAGGATGGAGAGGTACAGGTGTACCTGCAATTTCAGGTTTACAGCGGGAAATGGTCCTGTGAGAATTCAGTGCCAGGAGAAAGCTTTTCTTTTCCAGTGAACTTATGTGAATCCTCCACCTTTTAAAAAGACCCATACAATCCAAATATGTGTTCTTTTTTTGCCTTAGCTACCGGGTAGGGTGGAGTTAAGTTAGCTGGTTCATCGCAATCACTAGCTCTTCTCCATTTTTCTCTAGCAAACCATTGAAAACCTTTTTCCAAAGTAGGCTAAGAATCAATCAATCATAATAATAATATCAATACCAGGAAACATGAGTTGCAATTCAAAACACATATTCACATAACATTTTGGTCAGCATTCATCTGTTTAGACCAGCGCTGTCCAATAAAACTATAATGTGAGCCATTTGTGTAATTTTAAATGTTCTAGTCACAAAAAAGTGAAAAAAAAAAACAGGTGGAATTCATTTTAATATATTTAAGCCAATATAGCCCAAATATTATCACTTCAAAATGTAACCAATATAAAACATTCTTGATGTATTTTACATACTTTTTCTTACTTAGTCTTCAAAAACTGGTGTGTATTTTGTATCCACAGCCCTTCTCAACTGGGACTGGCTGGCCTCATTTCAAGTGCTCTGTACCACACGTGGCCAGTGACTGCCATAGTGGATGGCGAAGGCTTAGGCAAGGATATCCGGGAGACAGAGTTGTAATGTCTAATATTTATCACAGGTGTATTTTGTGCTTTATAAACATTGTTAATTGCCTTAAGGACACTTTGAGTTAGGGACTACCATCTTTCATTTACAGATGAGAAAACTGTTGTTCAGTGAAGTGAGACAATTTGTCCAAAATTGAAAAGCAGAGTTGAAATCCAAACTCAGTTCCCAAAACCAGGCCCCATGATCCCCCATTTTACAGTGTTTTCCAATGCACTGATTTGAGAGTGTAATTGAGGTCAAGGGACCTCAATGTGTAGCCCTGGGGGGGTCTAGCTCTCTGCGTGAACTCAGAGCCATCTCCAGCCCTAAAATCCAGGGACTTTCTGAAAATTCTCTGGGAAGATGGGAGTCAGGCCTCCACCCACCATGACAGTAGGCATCTCTCCACCAAACCACTGACTTCAACCTGTACAGCTCAGATGAGAAGTTTGGAAGAAGCAATTATGATTTTATTGCACCCACTGTGCTGACGGTTAATGCTGAGCGCGGGTGGAAAATGCACGCTCTCATTTGCTCACACGCACTATAATTATGCATGCCTCTCCAGGTACTATAATTTAGGACTTAAAAAAGCCCCATTTCGAACAAGTAGTGCTGCACTTGTAAAACATTACAGATGTGTTATCATATAAATGAGATGGCTGTGACATGATAGCACGATAATAAATCCCCAACTTATATTCGGAGACAGGATATGTCAAAGGCAAATCCACACTGCCACTTAATCTTCTACATAAACTGTTTATTTTTTCTGAGTCCTACAATAATACATGTCAGACGGCTTTGATAGTTTCCAGATTAATGTGTTTTTCCCCTTCAGGTCATCACAAGACTACTCATTTCATTAAATTAACTCTGCTAGTTGCAAGGTGGAAACGTGTGGCAGAACATAACCGTTCGCACCAATTTGGGAGCCGGCGAGATGGAATTAATAAATAAAACTGATTTCCCTCCATTTCCGGGGAAGGTTGGAAATGCCATCTTGAATCACATCTTGATTTCCTCGAGCTCCCGTTGGGAGTGATGAGCCCCACAATTATCTACATGCTGGTTGTAGAACGCTCTCCCTCAAAGCCATTTGTTTGATGTCTAATGGATCCGTCCCCTTCCCATGATGCCTCTCGGGTGGAGCTGGGCCTCATCAGCCTATACCCTAATTAAAAAGAACGGCACCTGTGAAAGCAAAGGCCTCGGCATGCAAGCTTCCCTCTGGTCTCCTCCCTAAGGTGAGAACAACCGCCAACAGAGCAAGTTCTTTCACACCTGTGTGAGCCTGACACCATGCCCTGCCCAAAGCCCAATTTTCCAATTGGAAAACCCTCAAAACTACCCCATCCCTCCCAATAATTTTAAAAGTAGCCACACCGAGGCTGTGTCATTCCAGGACATCTATTTGACAGTGTGGGGAAGTGTTACTATAAGCCTGCAGTTCCCCAACTTTATAGACCGGGATCAGCAAACTTTTTCTGGAAGAGGCCAGACAGTAAATATTTTAGACTTTGTGGACCCTATAAGCCTCCATCTCAGGTAGTCAACTCTGTCATTGTAGTGCAAAAGCAACCACAGACGATATGTAAACAAATGAGCATGGCTGAGTTCCAATGAAACTTATTTATGGATGTTGAAATTTGAATTTCATATAATTTTTCATTATACTTGTCACTAAGTTTTCTTCTTTTGATTTTTCTTGTATCGTTTCAAAATACAAAACCCGTTCTTAGCTTGTGAGCTGTACAAAAACAGGTGGTGGGCCAGATCCGGCCCACAGGCTATGGTTTGCAGACTCCTTGTACAGACAGCATTGGGTTGAATGGCCTCGGATGCCTCTTTCAGCACCAAAATCCAAGGATGCTCGGTTAAACCAAGAACTACTCTTTGAGGCATATAATAGGCATTGGGTGTTACTTCTGTCCTATGAACCTTCTTCCCAAGATACTAACCCTCTAAGAGGCCAATGGGGAATTCCCACAAGAGACAGGAGCCTGAATCCTAAAGAAGCCTCAGACAGGATTCCACGACCTCTGAGTGCGTTTTCACTCTGCAGCCAGAGCAGAAAGTGTGTGGGGTCAGAGGAGAAGGCTTGCAGAAACAGCAACCAAGGCATTAACCAGAACAGGGCTGGCAATATGTAACAATGCTAAGTGACTAATTTTTTTTTTTTTTTTTTTTTTTTTGCCGCACGAAAAGGTACTTTTATCAAACTTCGAGTCTAAGAACGTACAAATGTTTCTTTTATGATGTCTACAGTAATTGTCTATGCTTTTCCATTTAACTGTTTTAAAAATTCCACATATCCGCATTATTTCTTGTCTCAGTTACAGTACAATGACGGGTAGGAAGAGGGTTGGTTAAAACACCTCTCTAAGCAGTTTTCTGCTGCTAAGTGACTAATTGACTAGCACTTTCTCCCACTATGTTACAACAAAGCCTCAGAATCTTTCTCAACCCAGTGACCTGCGCAGACACTAGTAACAGCATGAAGTAAGCACACAAAGTGAAAACAGTTTGTTATCACATACATTTTTTTTCCTTTTTTTTTCCTAGTTGGAGGAACACCGGATACTTGGCTGAAGGCACCTGGCTGGCTGTGATGCAGGTGTTGGTTCTGTGGGGCAGCTGTGGTTAAGGAGGCTAGGGGTGGTGAATGGGAAACAATATGAGAGGAGATATTTTTTCCCTGTTGTTATTCTCCAGGCCTTCCTCCCAATGAAGAAATCACTATGGCCACTTCTCAATCTGAAGAACATCAGACCCAAACAAGGAAGAAATTGGTCTTTAATAGTATTTTGTCAGCCATGAAGATCGATATAGAGCCAGCTATGTTGGTCCTGGTCCCCTCCCCTCTCCACAGGAGGGCAAGGACATAATCCCAGCCCTATTCTCTTGTGGCCTCCTGGAAGCTGCACACCTGGCTGTTGATTATAAAAACAGTCTTCTCCCAGAGTGGGGATTGAAAATGTCTGGTAGGAGAGCCACTGATAGAAATCTGGACCCTCGTTTACATTAACTGTGTATTGGTCATTGTAGACTAGGCTAACTGCTGTAACTAACAGTAACGATCTCAGCAGCTTAACCAAAGAAATATTTATTTTTTCCCTTGCATAAAATCCAATGCAGGTGATCCTGTTCCACTGGTTCTCCTGAGTGGCTCTCCTCCAAATGGTGACTCAGGGATCCAAACTCCTCCCATCTGGAATCTTAGACATCCATGCTTCTCAAATTTTAGTGCACAAAATAGTCCCTTGGAGGGTGACCCACCACTAGAGATTCTGATTCAGTGGTGTGGGGTGGGGCCATGAATTTGCATTTTGAACAAATTCCCAGATGATGCTGATGCTGCTGGTCCATGGACCACACTTTGAGCAGCACCTTTGTAAGTGGACATCTGCATCCAGCTGGAAGGCTAAGGAAGAAAGCTCTGAGGGGTTGCATAAAATGTGTCCAATACACCCTCATCTTCAGTCTCCACGTTTGATAAGTCATCAAGCTCTGTCAATTTTACCTTTGAAATAGGTCCTGAGTCTCTCCATTTATTCTTCCACTGCCTTGTGTTCAGTCCTTCTTCTGCAAGGCGGCCAAAGGCATCTTGTTGAAATGCAAACTTCATCTTGAACCTTTAGGACCTTTCTTAGCTCCTACCAGATATGTCTTCATTGACAAGAAGATGAAAGGCAGGTTGCTTAGTGCGATCCAGAAGCCTACACCTCTAGTTCCAACATGCCAACTAGCCTCATCCACATCCCTCTCTCTTTGCACCCAATATTTTATCCACAGCTCATCCCCCAAACCTGCAGAACTGTGATACCCCTTGCTACATTTGCCTTGATTGCTTTCTCTTCCCTGGTAAATTTCCCTGCCTGGTAGAGCCTTAATCATCTTCTAAATCCAAACTGAAAGAAATATAAATGGCTGGTGTACATGTAAAATAATGTTCAGGGAAAGATCAATTAAAACATGATAGCCAGACCTCCTGTTGGAAAATGATTAAATGTTTTCATCCATAAGATGGGGGAGGGGCAAAGGTTGATAATATGATGCGTGTGGCACAGGTGTCGAAAAACTGGTATTTTTATACCCAACTGGTAGAGAGATACGTGTGTATACACTTGAGGTATGGGGGTGGGGGGACAATTGTTGCATACTTAATGACTCACCAAATGCATCTTTCTGTATCTCTATCATTGAACACTCATACTTATTTACAGGAAGACAGTGTAATACTGTATATAATAAGAAAAATCAGAAATTATGTAAATGCCCATCAACAGGAGAATAGCTCTTTTTGGACCTACTGTCAATGAACTATTCTGCAGGGGCTTAGAAGATCAATTGGTCCTGTATGTACTCACCTGGAGGTCCCTCTCGGCATATTGGCGGAAATAAAAAGCAAGTTGAAGGTTGATATGTATAGTATGATACAATCTATGTAAACATTCACTGACATAACACAGAGACATGCCATTATGATTTCCTAGGTCAACAGACTCAAAGATTCACATCAAATTAATAACCGTGGTTACCAGTGGGCTTGGGGATTGAGGTGGGGTGGTCCTAGCGGTCTTTAGCCTTATCTCTAAACTTTTAATTTTTTATAAGTGATATTTAATTCTTGTGTTAGCTGAATGACTAAAATTTAATAATTTTTTAAAAGCCCTAATGTAGCTGAAGCACTAAGTCTCCCTGGCAGAATCCACTCCTCTGTCGTCTGAATGCTTTTGATCTATTTGAATGTTCTGTTTTGCAGTCATCTGTTTACGTGCCTGTCTCCCTCCTTTGACTGTGAGCTCACTGAGGGCTGAGGTGTTTCCGGCCCACCTCCATGACTTTGTGTGTAACCAGGTACTTAGTACACAGAAGGTGCTCAGCAAGTGTGAATCACCTGGAGGGTCTCCCAGGAACCTTCCGGGTAGATCAGTGATTGTACCATGAACCTCTGGGGCCATACGCCTCTCCATACAGACATCTTGCCCAGTCTGAGCAGAAGACTGGCACAAAGTAGGCCACTTGATTAACAGCCCAAGGTTGTATTCAGCCTGTTTGGACCGACACAGTTTTTCCAGCTGTTAAAATACTGAAATACTTCTGTGCAAGCTGTATGTCCCTGCCATCTCCCAACATGGCTTTCCATATATCTCTATAATCCAGCAACTAAAGAGTTAAGGCCTGGCCCAGCAAGAGGCATCCAGAACCTTACTCCAGAGCTATGCCAGTGGTGACAGGTCTCACTGGTTGTCGTCCATTGTGAGGTCACCCCTGAGCAGTGCTAAGGGGCAACAGTATCAAGTCCTCCTTGCCTAGGTGTTATCCTCGTGGAATCCTCAGCATGTAGCTCCACTCTACGCAAGGCTGAGGCTCCAGATGCTAGTCTGGACCAAGGGGCTTGAGGACAGAGCTGGGACTCAATCCCAGTTCTGTCTAACCTAGAGGCCCTATCTTCACCACGAGCTCTGCTGCCATTGGAAAGAGCCCTTGGCTCTGGGGACCAGCTGGATTGGAACCACAAATGTGCTGTGTGAGCACTGAAACTCCAGCCCTGCAGGAAGACCTCCTCAACAGGTCACCTTGGCGTCCCCGGCCTCACTCAGCCACATGCTCTCTTCCCAACACGCTGTGAGCTCAGCCCGGCCCATCTGCTCCGTGAGGCCCTGCACTCTCTGCAGAGCTGTTCCTTCCCTTCCAAGAGTTCACCGTGTCCCCGTGGGCACAAGGAGGCTGTTGGCTGAAAGGTTCAGCGTACCAAGCTAAACAAAAACCTCTCAGATTGTGCAAGAGCCCTTGGAGCACTGAATGAGATGCCAGGGACTTGGAAGTTCAGGTGTTTCTCCTGCCCCACTGCTCGGTTTACACAACAGGGGAATGAAAGGAAAATAGATAAATGTTATTTACCCACAAGACACTTTAATCAAATTCTCCAAAAAGAAAAAAAAAAACTTTACTAATGTAGTCAGCATTCCAGAAATGACAAGTGACGTTTGTAATTGAAGCTAAATGCTCCAGGCTCCTGGGTGCGCTGGAGGAGGCGGCTCGGAGGTGACGGGCATTGGTTATGACAATGCGGCTCGCCCGGCTGGGAGAGCAGATTTCTGCTTTCAGAGCAGCCCAGACAGGAGGAGCCTCCCACTCCCCTTAATCACAAATCAAGCTGAGTGACATTTGAAATGGTAATAATTTCCCCAAGAATTGCAGCTGCCCAACTGCGTGTGGGTGCTCATTCCCAATGAGACTGCGTGACCCACTGCAAGCAGCAGCTGAACTTCAGGCAAAAGCCATCAGCAACAGGGCTGCAATTAATCCAGGAGGAAATGAGCATTTCTGTATTGAAGAACGTATTTGAAAAAACAGCACGTAGGAAACGCTTTTTTTTTTTTTTAATGAAGATATTAGTTCCGAATCCCTATAGAAATGCGTTTGTATGTTTCTCGCCGAATAATCCTGAATTGGGGAAGGTATCCCCAGCCCACTCGTTTGCCTTAGGGCACTATTCTCAACTGTAGTGGCTTAAAAAATATCAATACTCGGGCTGGCACGGTGGCTTAGCGGTTAAGTGCGCGCGCTCCGCTACTGGCGGCCCCGGGTTCGGATCCCGGGCGCACACTGACGCACCACTTCTCCGGCCATGCTCAGGCCGCGTCCCACATGCAGCAACTAGAAGGATGTGCAACTACAACATGCAACTATCTACTGGGGCTTTGGGGAAAAAAAAGGAGGAGGATTGGCAATAGATGTTAGCTCAGAGCTGGTCTTCCTCAGCAAAAAGAGGAGGATTAGCATGGATGTTAGCTCAGGGCTGATCTTCCTCACATACACAAAAAAATTTATATATATCAATACCTGAGTCCAACCTCAGACCCTTTGAATGGGATGGGGAGGGGCGGTGGGAATGGACATTAAGATTTATTTATTTATCTTTAAAATTTTTGTTTCTCTAGGTGGCTCCAATGCCAACCCACCAGAAACAAGAATCTCACTTCTAGCCTGCCAACTCCAGCCTTCCATTTGGGAGCAGTGACGGGGAGAGTCCCCAGGTGCGTGCAGTATCTTGACAGCCTCTCCCCAAATTTCCTAGCAGGGCCAGGCATTTTTCACTTTGATTTGGACCCCAGAAATGCGGGGTGTATTGGAAGGACCATCTCCCTCCTTTAACTGGTGTTTGATATTGGACCTTCCTGTGTTAGAACATGGTTCTGGAGCTTTGCCGTTTTGTCTGTTGGTCTTGTTTGCATCTCCAGATGCCAACTCCTCTTTTAGAGATCACACTTGAAGTTGTTTGTAGCCACTCAGGTTCTGAGAAGACGGAGAAGGGCAGGAATAACAGAGGAGGACAAGGGACGTTCAAGCGTTCCAGAGCTGAGAGGAGAAAGGAGACTATAACTCACTGGGTGGCAGAAGGGGGGTCAATAGACAGAGCAGGAAAAAATATGAATGTCTGTGCCCACTGAGCAAGTGTCCAGAAGGCCTAGCACCTGCCACTCCAGGTGTGGTCTGAGAACCAGGCCAGCTGCAAGTGGGAGCTTCCTGGAAATGCAGAGTCTAGGGCCCCACTCCAGCCCTAAGGAAGGAATCTGCATTTGCAATCTGTAATCTGCATTCTAACACGATCCCCAGGTGACGCATATGGGTGGTGAGGTCTGAGAAGCGCCGCATCGGGATTCAGTAAGAGGCAGGCAGAACATGCTCTGCAACTGGGGTTAAGGCCTCTCCCTCCCTTTGTCTTCCTCCCTGACAGCCACTCACAAACACACAACTGGACTCTGCTAGTCACTCAGTGGCTTCTGACTCGTTATAAATGGCCAGAGAGGCTGCTTGATTTGCAAAGCTCAGGATGACTTTGGGGCATAAATATGTAATTTATGAAAAAGCCATTTCAGAAGAAAAAAGGATCTGTGTCCTTTCAACTGTTTCCTGAGATCCACCACAGCTTTGTCCATTAGGTTTCCTTTTTCTCCATTGAGTATTGGTTGAGTTCATGAAGACACACAGCTATCATGGTAGACAGGATGGTTTTTATCTCAGAAGCCAAAAGCAAGCATCTTATAGGGAGTATTCTGTTGTGTGTTACTCATCGATGGCCTTAATGACAATTCCATGAAAACCCATTTCATGGGGTGTAAGAATTGTGAAAAGAACTAATATATATTAATGCCTTCTGTATCCCAAGTTAGACACTTTATATACGTTTTCTCAAATCTTCAAAAAATGATGCGTATAGATTCAATTGCCCCCACTTTACAAATGAAGAAATGGAGACTCAAGGGAGGCTGGATGACCTTGCCAAGGTCACACAGAGAATGAGTGGCAGGCTGGGCTCTGAACCAGGTGACCTACTGTCTTTCGACCGGTGCCCTTTCCGCTACATCTATCAACCCTCTGCCATTTAAAAAAAAAAAAGAATCAGCCTTCCGTATACACAGAATGGCAGTGTTATTTCAGTGGCAAAGAAGGCATGTGAATGTTAATAAGACCTTTATCCCCTTTGTTAATAGATTATTAAATAAGGTTAATATTACTGTGATAGAGGGAAGAAAACATCCATCAAAATGCCCCTGAGGCCATGTGTATACAATGCCAAAACATCAGGATGAAAAGGGAGAAAGTTGCTTGGCATCTGCCAGTTTTGCTTAACTGATGCCAAACATATGGACAGAGTGATGTGCGTGTGGATGCTGGCTGAGCAGCAAACCGTCCCCAAGACTGAGTGTGTGGAGGGTTTTCTAGCAGAATGTGGTGTTGCTGAACCACAGAAACAGAACTTTGGGATCCCATTCTTTTGCGGAGTATGGGACTTGATAACTTGGGGTCATACTTGAATTCTCCTTGTGTAGCTGGCTACTTATCACAGGAGGGCTGTGAAGCTGAGCAGCTACTGGGGATGTAATGGAAGGGATTAAAGAGCTCTGCCATGTACTAGCTAGCCAGCAGCCAAGCATCAGTGGAGGAGTGTCAGGAAGTGAAGCAGGCTTCCATCTCGTATCCAGAGGGTAGAACTTGAGTCAGGAGGCCCCGGCTAACACTCCGCTCGACGGCTTACCAGCTCTGCGGTCCTGGCAAGTGCTGCACTTATCTAAGTTTAATATATTGCTCTGCTAGTCTAGAGTCAAGAGGGTGTTTTTGGTTTATGTTTTCATTTGTTTTGTTTTGCTTTGTTTGGTGGGAGGAAAGGCTGATGAACTTATTTCTCTAGGCCTCAGTTTCTACATCTCTAAAACAGGGATAATTTTACCTACCTCGTAATGCTCTTTCTTGTGAGTACTAAAGATAAGAAAAGTGATTAGCACTGAATTTAGGTGCAAACTATGGGATCCGAAATAAATAGCTGTCTGTATTACTGCACTATTTTTAAGTGAAAACAACAACACTACTTAGCACTAAATTTGAAGAAGAATTTATAACTTAAGCGTCATCGACAGCCACCATGGAAGGTATTGCCAATAACTCTCTAATGAGAGATGCAGACATGGAAGATCCATGGTCCTTTTCTGTTGCTCTTAACTGATACCCCTTCCTCCCCATCAGAGCCAAGAGCCTGCTATTTATTATGTATCTGTGAAGGCATCTGGACCAGAAGCTAAGCTAACATGATCCCAATACGTCACTTGGCTCAAATCTGCCCAAATAAGGGAGCAATGCTCCGAGTATGCAGGTGAGTGTTTGCAAGTGTGGTCTGAGAACTACGCATGTCAGAATAGGTCGAGTGCTGGGGAGAAATGCACATTCACACATCCTAATGAGTCACCCTCTGAAAGGAGCCCAGAAGTCTAAATCTTTAAGAAGCCATTCAAGCGGATCTCCAGCACTCTAAAGCTCGGCAAATGCTAATCTAAATCAGGGTCTCCAAAAAGGTACACACATAGTGATCCAACAGACTATACAAAGAAGATATTAAAGTTTCCATTTAAAATTATTTCTTCTATTTTAAATTCAATTTTTCACGTTTTATAATGTCCATAATACATTAGTGTGATACTATAAATGTATCATTTATAAAAAAAAATTAGTGTGTATGTATACACACACATATACACACACACACACATTCAAAACAAAAGTCTGGAGACCACCAATCTAGAACATTGAATCCTTGGGAAGTGCATCCCTTAGCTGACCTCTCTGGAATTTGTCTCCTCTAACTTTTGGCAGGAGAACAGCAGTAAATCCCTCAGGAAGGAGCTCCAGCAGGTTCCCGAAGTCCAGCTTCTCTATGTAGTTGCTCAAGAGGAGCCACGTTCTAGAGGTGCCGGGAGTAGGTGGCCCAGCAGAAGGCCCCGCTCGATTTCATCTTCAAGGGCTGCTGTGTGTTCACACAGACAACCACATGCCCTCTGACTAAAGACAGTCTTTGTCAAGTGAGGGCCAACACTTCTCCAACACCCCTGCTCTCTATAGATTCATATGTTTACGCAAGCTAATAAATTCATCCATTCCTATTCAACAAATATTTGTCGAGTGTCTAATAGATCTGTTATTGTTCTTGGCACTGGGACTCAGGAACAAGCAAAGCAGATGAAGTCCCACCCCTCATGACCTGACTTTCTTATGGGGACGCCCAAAAGTACAGTAAGCTGGTAAGTATGAACATTGTCAGTTCACGACGAAATGATGCAGAGGACTAATGGGGGGATGTTCTAGAGGTAAACCAGGGGGAGATTATGTAGATGGTGCTGGTAGGGAAGGCTTCTCTGACAAGATAAATTCCCAAAGCTTTAATGCCCATGAATTCCTTCTTTGGAGGCAACTAGAAGATATGCTCTACAAGACATGTGGGGAAACCAAGAGGAGGGCTTCGCACTCTGGAAATAGAGACTCAGTGTGAGGGAGAGAGGAAGGACACCTAAATGGTGGAAGGAGAGCCCAAGACCACAGCTGGGAGCAACCAGGTGAACCACCACTCCAGGTTGGAGCAGGTCAGAAGGCTCAGAGAGCGCTTTCCATGAAGGTGGTATTGATAGAATATTCTAGTTTGAGAAGATTTACACAAATGGTGGGCAGGATTGAGGAAAGAATAATTATGTCAAGAACTATGCAAATAGTAATGATAATAACAGCAACAACAATGACTACAAAAATTGTCAGCTTCCAAAGAAATAAATCTGTAAATGAAGAAAGGTATCATGCTATACCCTACATGTCTCAGCTGGGAATAGAGTTTACATAATCATCACAAAGGAAACATCAAATGCCTACCTTAGGAAAATGACAAATTAAACATATTGGGAGGATGGGGTCCAGAAACTACAAATATACTATGTGGTGGGGCCTGGAGGTTGGGCAGGGCTGTGTGGTTGCTGTCAACGAAAGCTCGATTCTCATCGTACATAGCTGGAAAGAAATAGATAATGCTTAAAATGGAACACATGGGTGCCCAGAACTGAACTCCTGAAGTGACTTGGCCATGGAACCAAGAGCCCTCTGTTCTGAACATAGTCATTCACACATTCATTAGTGGGTGAAAGTTGAATCACTGTTTTATTTCAACATCCCTGTATTCCATGCTGTTATTGACTGCTCCATCCTGACTGAGCTGTGTTAAAAAAAATACACAAGACCATGATATGTCCAATAAGAAACTTGAAGACATGGTGACAAGGCCATATTTTGGCAGAGAAAATTAAATTCCCCTTTTAGCTTCCCGCTATCCACCCTCCCACCTCCCCCAAAAAGAGAAAGCCCCTCGCAGAAGAATGCATCATGGCTTAAAAATAAATGCTTGGATCACAAATGTTTTCATGTAGTGCAAGCAATAACATTAGGTAGGCCCATCTCTTAATTACATGGTTGGGCCATGCAAATATTCACAGACATTTTTAGGAAGGCAATGGACTTTTATTTAAACGTGTAATATAAAGAGCTACGCCACAAGTGCTGATCAGTGCTTCTTTTTATTTATTACCTTCCCTTCTCATGCTCCGACCTTGCCCCAACAATAAAATCCCACTTAGCACTTGCTTTTTCCAAAAAAACATCATTTTTCACCATCTTAGGAGTGAAGAAAAGAGGCAATGGAGGGAGATTTCTTCTTTCTTTCTTTTTCTTTTTTAAGAGACTAACGTTCTTCTCTTCTTCCAAATCTTTAATCATAATTATATTAAGAAACATTTATAAAAAGTAATAAAATTAAATAGGTTGGAGAAAAACAGAGAAGCAGACAGCAAGGATTAAGTGTAGTAATATAAAGAATAGATTATATTTAATGAAAATTTCCTCAGTGTTCAACATTTTTATTATACTTAATAGTGCTGGGCTTCATTTTTGTCTCCAGTAATTGTGTGCCCATAATGAATGGCCATTCTTATTCCCCCATTGAGCCCTGACAGAAATTAATAAACCTAATTCTGTAGGTTTAAGTTTAATTTTGTTGAAATATATAAAGTAGTTACATATTCACTTAGCAGCCAACCGAAATGCAGTGGCCTTAAGCTTCTCAGCAACTCTATAATGAGCAAATTGTTTTCTGGATCTTTCTACCCTACTTCTTGCCCCTTCTCTTTCGATTTTTAGCCAGGAGCCTTGTTTATGATGCTTCCAGCTACAGAGGACATGCGTGGCCACAGAGGTGGAACAGTGGCCAGGGTGAACATCGTAAAATGTGCAATTATGTGATCTAGTCCTTTTCCAAGAACAGCTGTTAATGATTGCTAAGTATTCTCTTGTTGGTTTACAGTTTGATCAAGAAAGTATGCAATAAAAGAGTGGGGGATGGGCATTGTCCAAGCCAGCAGTCCCTAGCAATAAATAATGTGCATAGTCTGGTTGCCAGAGCTCAGAGAAGATGGAATCTCCCCTTCAGGGCTTCGAGCACCAGAGGGGGCCTTCCATGAGGATACAGCCTTGGGGAATTAGAAGGAATTCAAAGGAACCACATTGATTTGAGATCGCATCTGACTGGTTGACCCATTAGTAATTAACTATAAATGTCTCTGGGAGAAAAGTCAGCTACATCTGGGGATCATCCCTCCCCACTCCTCCATCTCTCCCTCAATCCCGCCCTCCATCTGTCCTTTCATTCATTCATTCTTTCAACAAATGTTTGACTTTATCACATGTTCTCAGTATATGGATAAAATTGACAGCATAAACCAACATGATCTCAAATCTCATGAAGTTAATCATTATGTTTTGTTTTTTTTTTTAAAAGGTAGTTCACGAATAAACATAGAAGTATGATGACAAGCATTCTATGGGAGAGAAAACATACAACAGAGGGGAGCTGACACGCATGTGAAGATCAATAAATGCTTTCCTGAGGAAATTACAACACGGATGAGATCATAGGGAGAGGAGGAATGGGGCAGGAAAAGGTGGTGTGGGTGGGGTTCCAGGTACAGCGGCCCTACAGAGGAGGCAGCGTGACAAATCTGAGGACCTGAGTATGAGATGGGGAAGGAGGAAGGGATAGGAGATGAGGTTTCTTAAAAGAGGCCCCGCAGGCCACACTAAGGAGTCCGGGCTTTATCACAAGAACGTTGGGAACCATCCAAGGGGAACCTCAGAATGTCCTAAGTGGGCAAGAGACTTGCTCAGAGCTGCTGTTACAGAAATAAGAAGCACTGAGCAGAAGAAAGTTATAGGAAAGGTTATTCATATCATCCTCATTGTTTTAAAAACAAGGAAAGGGATAACCAGGGAGTTTGGTCAAAGCTTGAGCACAAAGCAAGCATTCTGACCTCAGGTGTCTTTCCCTCCATTTATCAGCCTCTTTCCCTGGAATCCCTATCAGTCCTATTGACCAACCTCAGTAATGAGAGGTCAAAGTCCCATGCCTGTGAACTCCCTTCGGGAGTCATAGGTCATTGCATATAATTTATATCTACAGAATGCTTTCTAGTAATGTCTTCAAAATATTCTACAATAGACGGAAAGGATGAAGTACCGAGGACTGTTTGGACGCAGCAAACCATAGTGATCCCATTTCACAGGTTAGCTATGGAAAGACAGATGTCAGGGATTTATATCCTCATATCCTCCATCTCATTCTCCCATGTGATCTCCCCTCTGAACTGTGATTCTACACAATAATGGAAGTGGACTGCGCAGGGGGACTTGAAGTGTACCCAAAGCAACCGCACTGGGATTCAAGAAATTACTGTGCTAGTCCGAGCTCTTGCCTCAAATTCCCATGGGAGTCTGGACAAGACCTTTCCTCTCACTGGGCCTCAGTCTCCAGGCAGCGGGATCTAAGGTCTGGCAATTCCAGCTTCTGAGTTTGAGAATGAGGAGTTGGCCCAGTAAGGAGGCCCTAGTTACTGCTTAACTGTGAGATGTCCTGCAGACCATTAGGACCTCACTGGGCCATGCTTGACCCACATAATCATAGCAGGAGTGAGAGACAGAAGGCAGCGTGCAAGAGTCAGATTTACTAGACTTCAATTCCAGTTGCTGTGTGACCTTATGCTCTGTAATTAACTTTGCTGGGCCTCAGTTTCCTCATCTATTAAAGGGATGTCAACACATCTGCCTTGCCAGATTGCTGTGGATATTACAGAGAATGTGCAAAAACATGTGGCTTAGCCCCTGACCTAAGCAGATACTCAACAAACATTAGTTACCACTCCTTCTCTCTTCTTTCCATCCATCCTTTCAGCTCTCCCTTCTTCCCTTCCTCCTCTCTCCTTCCCTGCCTTCCATGCTTTCCTTTTATCCTGTCTCTCCTCCTATAGGGAATAATTGCAGTAGTTCTCGGCAGGTCACCCCCATACCCTCCTTTATTGGCGAATCTGTTCTTCTAAGACTTGAACTTCATTTCTTTGGCCAAATGTAAAGAGGAACTTCAGATGGCAGGTATGATTCTGATTGCTGGTGCAGCTGAGAGCTTTCTTGGTGTGCGTTGATCTGATTCCACTTTGAGAACTTGTTTAGAAGGGGGTGTGGAGTGGGCACGAAGAGAGCCCCAAATGGCATCTGCAGGGAGGGAGGAGGAAGAACGTGAAGGAGTTGTAAAGGGAGGCAGGAAGGGGACAGCCTGGCCTCTGAGATCCACCCCAGGATTGATCTCTGGTCAAGCCTTCTCAAGAATCGGAACCAGACTCAGCTTCCCTCAGGGCCCAACAGATTGGAGCTGCTATCAAGGTTATAAGTCCAAGTACATTGAGTATGTATGCTGGGGAAACGTGCCGGTGATAAGAACAGGAGATTATCTTGAGAGTACTCCACTGGCCCTGCCCTCCCTCACTTCTCTCTGAACCCTGATCTCTCTGCTGGGACCCTGTCACCACCAAGCCACAGACTCCAACATTGCTTTGCCTCTGGAACCACCCGCTCCCCATATACACATTGCAATGAAAGACCATCTTCTGATAAGCGGAGCAATTAGCGGCCTGGTTATCAGTTCTATCCTTCCCATCAACAACAACAAAAAAAAGGGAGTCTAAAATTCCAGAAATCATAAGCAGCCCCTTTTCCAGAGTGGAGGGCAAGTTGTGGTAATGAGTGCTAGAGTTTGGCCTCCACTCTTAACAAATAGATTTTTGTTTTTTTTCCTGGAAGCTTGTGAAGAAGGAGAAGGCTTAGGAAATGCTTTTGTTTGCTTGTGGGGGTTTGGCTGGACCGTGGCCCTTATCTGTTTGGTCAGGGCCAGCCTTGGGTGTTGCTTCCACCCGTCTAAGGATGGTAAAAGCCAAGGAGTTAATAGTAAACAGGACCGTGTTCCTGAAAATACCAGTGTGTACACGTGTAAGATAGAATGTTATAACTGAAGACACCTAAGCTGACTGTCTATATATCAAATGACCCATCCAATTCACCCCTCAGTCCACCCACCTTTCCATCGATCCATCCTTCCTATCCCTCCACCTACCCATCAGTCCATCATCCATCCATCCATCTATCTATCATTCCCTCCATCCATCCATTCATCCATTCATTCATCCACCAACAAATATCTATTGAGCACTCTAACATTTTAGGCTCTTGGCTGGTACCTTGATTTTCCACAGTGAACCAGGTAGACACATTTCTTGCCAATCAAGTCCTCAGCTGAGGAGAGATACATGAATAATTAAACAATCTACAGAACAAAGTGATAAGTATTGAGATAGAAGGAGTTCAAAGTGCAGGGAGAGAGCACAACTCAGGCTTGGAGTCACCAGTCGCAGCCTCTCGAGAAAACTCTTCCTGGGCTGGAGCAATTAACCCTAGAAGAGAACCACATGCAGCTGGGCAGGCGGAGGAAGAAGAGGAAGTAAAAAAGGCTCTACCATTTATTGGGCACCTATTGCATGCCAGACACCAGGCTTGGCACATCACAGATAGTTCTTGGATGGGTGTTCTTAGTAACTAGAGAGAATGGAGGCTCTAAGGCGCTAAGTTGTCTGCCCAATGCTCAGAGTAGATAGCAGACTTCAGAATGACCTGGTTTGCTCTCGTTCTCATGCCCTGACTCTGAGGCTTCTTCGAGGAGTTCCCCTCCCCCATACCACTCTTTGGGATGCTCAGGGAGTTGGAGAACTGGGAGCTTTTGACATATTCTCCAACCAAGGTGGATTAAGAGTGCGGGGTCTGGATTCAAATGAACACAGATTTAGATTCCTCCCTGACATCTACTGGCAGTGTGACTTTGGGCAATTTACCTAACGTCTCTAAGCCTCAGTGTCCCCATCTGTCAAATGGGGATAATAACAGTATCTACCTCAGAGATTTTATGAGAAATTCAATATGCATGTGCTCTGTTCAATGCATGTTGTTGTACTATTATTTTATGCAGAAATAATACAGAAGTAGCCTCTACAGAAGTGGCCTTGAGATGTACCAGGAGAGATACCTGAGATGTGGAGGAAAGACCTCTCAATGCTCTAGGTAGAGGCTAACCAAAGGGGCCTTTGTGTGTTCTTGTCCTTCAGCCAGAGGGACGAGTGGGAAGAAGACCTGGGAACCAGCTGGCCCAGTGGTGGTTCAGAGGGTGTCATGGGACTGCACACTGGATTCCACACTCACCATGACAAACAGGTCTCGCCATATTTTTCCAGCCTTGATTTCCCCTGGGTCAGACATGTGAGACTCCAGAGCAGCCTCTTGGGGTGGCCCTGTGTCCTAAGCCTCTTCCAGCCCCTTGGGCCTCTCAGACCAGGGAAGTGGTGCCTGAGAGTCCCTCATCCTCCAAAATTACCCAGTCTTGAGGGTCAAAGTCCCTGGGGCTCTGAAAGCCCTATGCTGGGGGTCCTGCCATTTCTGAGCACCCCCCATCACAACCCCCTTTGGAATGTGTTTGAAGTGGGGGCGAGGGGGGGCCATGGAGGCCACTTTAGGAAGACCTGGAGGGGCCTAATGGGCTGGGCGCTCTGCTCAGGGCCTGGCAGGGGCTTTCCCTGAGGCTGTGCCTGCTCTGGGCCTCTTTTCCCACTATTTTTACCCATGTAAATGTGCTTCTCCGATTCCTGCTAACACACTTGGTTTTGTAATGTTGTTTAATAACTTGAGCCACCTTAATGAAATATTCATACTCTTCTCTGTTGGAGCAGTCACCCAGGTTCCCAGAAATTTCTCTCTCTCGTTTATGAAGACAGCCCCACAGGAGGAGGAACCTCCCGGAGTGAGGCCTGGGAACCCCCAGCCGAGGCCGGCAGAGTGGCTGTGGGAGCGTTCCTCCACAGAGGAGAGGACTGGGGTACCAGTCCCAGACTCCTCCTGGGGCTCCTGGGAGCCCTAAGTAGAATGGCCAGGAGTAGATTTGAGACCCCTGGCATAAGACCCCCCCACTCCGGGAATGGAGAGACCTTCCCTTCGAGATTAGCGTCCCGGCTAATGCTGTGGATGCACACAGCCTCAGGAGCCTGCTGAGGCTGAGGGAAGAGTGCCACCTGTTGATGCTCACGATAGCGTGCTCCTTCCAAGGGCTCCAGGCTCAGGGCATTAGGCTTCAGCGTCCTGCATCCATTCAAGCTCAGAATTGGGGAAATGCAGGCGGTGCCGTGTGCACGGAACTTCGTGTTACCCAGCTGTAAAATGACGCTGCTGTCCTGACTGACCTCCCACTGCTCAGAGAGGGGAGGTGACTTGCTCTATTCACAAAGCGTGTCCGGAGCCCCTGCCCTCTCTCTGATGCCCGTCAGGAACACTTCCCGCCCTCCCACTCTCTTTTGATGCCGTTTGCATTTAATTAAAGTATTTTTTTTTAAACCGTAAAGACAAGACCCCAAAATCATAAGCATACAGGTCGACAAAACATCACAAAGTGAACACACTCGTGGAATCAGCGCTCAGATCAAAGTTCAGAACACCGCCAGCCCGCTCGAAGCAGCCCTCTTCTCTCTCCCAGTCACCGCCCCTTCCGAGGGCAACCAGTATCTTGGCTTCTAACTCCATAGGTTAGTTTCACCTGTTTTTGGACTGCATACAAATTACACACACATGTGGCATCGCTCTCTCCTTTTATGTTTCATTTGTGTGATTCATCCTGCCTCTGTGTTATGAGGAACCATATTTTTCTAAGGTGGGATGCAGAATCATATCTGAGAATTGGAAAGACTTCAGAAATCGTTGAATTCAGCCTTGTCGTTTTTTAGTGAGAGAAAGGGGCTCAGAGTGGGGAAGGGATTTGCTCAAGGTCACATAGCTTGCTCAGAGGTCTCTCCCCTAGATAACAAGGCTCCAGCACTAACAACCACAGAGAATGCAGGACTTGGCCTACGCTGGGACTAAGGACACTGGTCCTCCCTTACATGCCGTGAGCCTTGGGAACTCTTTAATCGGTTCCACTCTAAGACTCCTGTGAGCATTGACATCCCCTCTCCTAGCACAGCATTTTTCACAACGTACTCATTCAGCAAACACTCAAATATTTGTTGAGTGAATAAATGGATCTTAGCACGTCACTGCTCTCATCCAGAAAATGGAGATCATGTCATGGGTCCTGATTCTCTCCCCAGGTGTGATGAGGGGAGATGAGATAATAAGTGGATACATGCAATGACAAGCTATAGCAAAAGGGAAACTCAGGCGCTGGAAAGTGGCCATTGCTCAGCTCACAGGCTATGGAGCCAGACTAGTCTGGACCCCTTTACACGTCTAGCACTCATGCATTGCCTTAGGTGGTCTTTCAAAGCCTCAGTTTTCCAATCTATAAAAACGGCAATTTACAACAGGGCTCCTGTGTGAGGCTGGGCAGGTAAAGTGTTGAGCGAGTGCTCAGCAATTGGTAGCTGTTATAATCTTTTCTATGATTATAGACATGTAGCAACTGGCTCAGTTTAACACACATCCTACTCAGAGGCATCGACATGTAGATATGGCATCAGTGGGCGACAGATCTTCAGGAATGACGGTTAAACTGCTCATTAAAAAGCTAGAAGAGACGAGAGGTTTGGGGGGAAGTTTCTTTCCTCCTCTTCCTCTAAACCTTCTTACTCCTTAAGATCCAGCTTAAATCTCGCAGCCTGCAAGAAGCCTTCCCCGTCACCCTGGCCACCTTGAACTCTCCCCCTAAAAACTCCTATGGCTCTTGTTGGAGACGGTTCAGCTTTATTGTGACTGTCTGCAGTTGTAGGGTACTGCTCCATTCCCATGCTCATGGAGCCTCTCTTTCAGCTCCCTTGTGAGCCCCGAAGGAATGGCTCAGTGTCCCGTAGCTCGGGGAGGCATGTCACCAACCAGGCAGCTTTGGAGAGGTTGTAATCTGCAGGGTGATTACCTGGTTTCTCCACTGGGGTACAACCCCCTCTTTTTTCCCTGATTGGAATAAACACAAAAAGGAAAATAAAAATTTCCCATGACCCCTCTACCTACAGATAATGACTTTAACCTTTCAGAATATTGCCTTCTAATCTTCTAGCTAAGAACATTTTGTAATAGAGTTGAGATTCTTTTTTACAGTCAGTTTTATTTCTGGAGTTTGTTCACTTGGTGCTACACTGTTTGCGTTTTCCCAAGCTATTTAATACTGTTCTTTAACAACAATCTTAACAGTTATCTAATGGAATCATAGAGAGAGACCAAAATTTACTTCACAATTCCTCTTTGTTCAGATTTGTTTAATGTTTTGACATGAACAATTCTGCTTTATGAGGATAGCCTCCCTGAATTGGGATCAGTTGGTCAAAGAGTTTTTAATTATTTTAATTCACATTTCTTTAAAAAAATGTAAGCCATGTTCCTATTTTAAACAGGCTTAATCTCAAATTTTGCAACAGGAAAAGTGAGCACCTTCTCATTTACCTTCCCATTTTTGCATCTGGCCACAGACACATGGACATACACACACACGCACACACACACACACACACACTCACACACACACACACATACCCGTGATGTCTCAGCCATGTTAAAATATTTACGGTTATCTCAACATGCATGGATATTCATGTCAAGGCTTTTGCACATGTTTCTTTGACCAGAGGGTTACACTTTCCTTCTCTTGAACTTGGCCACGTTCTCATCTTTTCAAGACTCAAATATCACCTTCTCTCTGTGACGCTTTCTCTGAGCTTCCAGGCAAAATAAGCCAATCACCCCACCCCCCACCCCGATGTTCCCATTGCAACCTGCCTGTTTAATAATAATAATTATATTGATCATAATAGTAATCAAGACGTATTGAGCCCTTATCATGTGCTCAGACAGTATTCTAAGCACTTTTCATGGATTATCCCAGCATTCATTGCTTTGCGGCTTAATGATCAGTTAGTCGGTACATCTGTTCCCCCGCCCCAGACCATGAGTGATTTCAGGGAGGGGACCACCCCGTCTTCATCTTAGTACTCCCAGGAGCTAGCACAACGCCTGGCACAGCAAATATTTCAGAAATGAATTCTGAACCCACCCTCAACATATGACTCAGCCAATTTAAGGCTGTGTTAAAAATGACTGGAGAGCTGGGAAAAGGCAGTCTGGGTGCAAATCCCAGCTTCCCCCAGCGGATCCACACCCCTGGAGAAAGACAGACAGGTAAAACCATCCAAGAAGTCTTGAAGATCATCACCACGCTAACAGCCTCTCCCTTCTGTCCAGACCCCTACTGTTTACACCGAAGTTTTTATAAACACTGATTCATTTAATCCTCTTATTTCAGATCTTGGGAGCCTCCGGAAGACACAACTCTTTTCTTGCAGGTTGCTTGAAAGAGAAGAAAAGAGATGCTCAACAACAGAGACTGCCTTTAACAAACCCAGGAGGCTGACCCTGGGTGCATATTTAGTCTTCATTACCCGTCCCAAATTTGATTTTCTGAGCCCCTGAACTCCTGTCACTGACAAACTTAGTTCCTCTTGAGGAAAATGAGGCTGGAAATGGTGAAGTGATCAACTCAAGTTTGAGCCCAAGAAAGCAAGAGAATCAGGAGTCAGGTTATTGGACTCTGCAAACTTCTCTGGATCCTCTCACACCCTCACTCCAGACAAGTAGCCTTGCAGACAGAGAGCAGGTAACCCACCTGATTCCCCTGGGAAGTCAGCCCCTCTTTCAGAATCACACCTGCCCCCACCATGGGAGGATTCAGGCCACTACATGTTGAGGGTCTATTAGGGGGCTGGGGCTGAGCTAGTCTCTCTGCAGACCTTGTCTCCAGAATTTGGGTCTGGGCGTACTGAGCGAAGTCCAAGCTCTTTCTGCCATACCATGTCTCGAACTGACCTTCTGCAGAACATGGTGCTGCAGAATGTGTGCATCGTGATGCCAAAAATGTGTTCTGTGCTCAAAGGAGTTGCTTAAGCAAAGCTAAATGGTTTTATTAACTACAGGACTTGTCAGAGCTTTAAAGATGCCAATGCCCATTGTGTATTTCCAAGAGGGGATAGAGTATGCTGCCACTAAGTTGAAAAATTATTTGATTGCGAATCTTTGTTTTTGGAAAGCATCATGTGGGCCTAGAGTGTGGAAGAAGGCATTTAGGGAAGGACTTTATCACACTTGGATTCTCATTCTTCAGAAGTTAACTCCAGTCTTCTTACCCTTTATTCCTTTTCCTCGTTCCTCTGGATTGTGGTTTCAACCACGATCTGAAGTTATTACTCCTCCCTTAAAAGAACTGTGAACTGCGAGCCCTTCATCTTCTAACTTGGTCTCTACTGATCACACTGCATGATCCATTGCTCCTCTCTCTGCCCCGATGCCCACATGCACTTGGAAGGTGAACTCAGACCATCCCAAAGATCTAAAGCCTGCTAATACCCCTCCTGCTCTTAAATCAACTTTCTGAACATGACACCCAGTGCAATATGGTAGATTAACAGCCACCATAAACAGAACCCCCTTCCTACCTCCAGCCAAATTCTTTTTCCTGGTTTGCATGTTGTTTTCCCATAACATACACCCTAATGGAAACAATACCTCAAAATCCTAATAGAAATAACACCTCAAAATCCTAGCCCAAACTCGCACTTTATTTACAATCATCCATAGTGTTCTACCTGCAAAATGATAGATCAGACCCATTAATATGCCCAGAGGAAGTTGGGTTAAAAAAGGAGAGAGAGAGAGCAAATTTAATCTAAGCCACTGCTTAGTTAAAAATTGATAGGAACTAATTAAATTAATAAAATTTTATTGAACTTTAACACAAAAATCAATTTTTTAAAAATCCCTCTTTCGTTGAATCCAGAAACAATGGAATTCTTTTTTTAATTAAATTGGGTGGTGGTTATTCCACTCCTTTGGAACTCAACATATAAATTATAAATTGATATTTTTCTTTAGTTTCAAGTATATAAGTCACCTTTGGCTATTTAAAACAAAAACAGGGGCCAGCCCAGTGAGGCAAGCTAAGTGCCCGCGCTCTGCTGCGGCGGCCCAGGTTTCGCCGGTTCAGATCCCGGGCTCACACCGACGCACCACATGTCAGGCCATGCTGTGGCAGCGTCCCATATAAAGTGGAGGGAGATGGACATGGATGTTAGCCCAGGGCCAGTCTTCCTCAGCAAAAAGAGGAGGATTGGCAGATGTTAGCTCAGGGCTGATCTCCTCACAAAAAAAAAAAAAAAAAAACAGATTCTTAATATGTAATATAAATAGTTTCTTTGCCTTTTAATGAAGTGGTTAAAATGTCTCATTTCATTATCTGTCTGTCTTTCCAGCAGTGGGCTAGTAAACGTTTAATAACCAGCTTTGGTAGGGGAGGGGGTATGTACTGACTTGTGGCTTCTGCCAATTTCCATGATGTAAATACTCCCAGTATTCAAGCTACTAAGGTGATGCTGACAATGAATACGGAGTTGGGAAGAAATGTGCACAATCTGCTGTCATGAGCTGGTACAAGCTGGCCCTGGCACACCACTGAGTCCTCCTTTATAAGTCTGGTCCTGCCAGTATTGTCCATCTAGAATATTACCAATGAGATGCAACAACATGTACCTCCTTCTCAGCTGCCCTTCATGCACCCTGAGATACGTGACAAGTGCTTCTTGACAATGGCAGTGGTGATCACTGCATTGATCCAGGCAATGTATTTAAGTATACAACATTATTAGGGCAAAAAACACACAAACAAACAAACTTCTAAGTTCTGTTTTATCAGGGATCCACTAATACATTTATTTATTTGGCTTTATGCAGAGGCAATCCATCTACTTTTTCTTTATGTTTTCCTTTTGTTTCCAAAATCAAACAAGTGCTTACAATTGCTACTATTCAAAAAAAAAAATGTTGAGTTCATTTTCCTCCATTCCAATACCCTCCCCACTCATACTTACTAAATAACTCAAAATACCTCCCAAGTTTGTTTAATTCGATGAAAAGATGTTGGAACTTCAATGACTGTTCTTTTGTAAATTTTGTGCCTCATTTCTAGACAAAATCCCCAGGAGTACTGGCCATATATCATCTTAGCTATGCCAGGCCAGGGAATGGAAAAGAAAGGATGGATATAAGCAGTTTAGAGAGAGGAAGGTATTTACCATTTTCAGTGTTTACTATAACTGTAACTGTACTAGAGATATTGCATATGTTATTTCATTTAATCCTCAAAATGCTCTTTGGTGGCTATTATTATCTTTTCTTTTTTAATGGACAGATTGAAGTGCAATTTCATTACATCTCTACAGCCACACAACTAGTGAGTGGTGGAAGTGGGGTTCAAATCCAGTATTCTTTGACAGCCAAGCCCATTTTTGCATGATGCATGCGGACCTTTAAAAGTAGTCTAAAATATATTTCATCCAGGTTGGTGAGTCTTCCCCTAGAAATTCCATCTCTAGGGTTTCTCTCTTCTTTCATGTTGTGACTTACTTCTTGCCCTTATCTTCTCTCTGAGGCCCAGGAGGATGGAAAGCAGGTGCCTTGTCTCCCTTCACTCACCTCATCCAGAGACTTCTCTGCCTCCATGTAAGAATTAGGAAACCTCTCCAGACCAAGAGGGGAAGAACTCCCTCTACCGTAGAGTCAAGACCTATTCCAACAGATCTTACCTCTATGTTGTCTTTCTGGGAAGTCAGGGTCTTTCCCCAGGAAGCCAGCACCCCAGCCTGAGAAAACTGGTCTCTTCCACCCCCTTCCCTGGCACACACAGATACCTGTGTGAACAGAACTGCTGAGGCTCATAGGCAGGTTTGCCCACAGCTCCTGGGTTTGCCCAGGTCTGACAGTTGGATATGACCATACAAAAATCTAGAGGAACCTACCATTTGATGATCTTCTATGATATGCAGAGCACTTGACTTCCTTAGGGTCACAGCCATACATGCAATTACCCATGTGTTTTAGTCCTAGGACAAAATCATATCTGTGGTATCAAAGCCCATATAAAAACATAAGGTAAAATAATAAGGCAAAAAATATCCTAGGTCAAGTCATGTCACTACTCTGCTCAAAACCCTATAATGGAAGAGTAAAACCAAAGACCTTACCGTGGCCTATGTGGCAGATTTTATTTTCTAAGGTGGCCACAATAACATCTCTTGTCCCACGTGCTCTTCTAGAACCTTCCTACTCCCCCATAAAGAGGTGGAGTCTCGGTTCTCTTCTCTTGAAACTGGGTGGCATTTGGTGACTGTCTGGATCAGTACAATATGGTGGAAGTGACACTATGTGACTTCTGAGGCTAGATCATAAAAATGCCTTGCACTTCTATCTTGTTCTCTTGGGATACTCATTCTTGAAACCCAGCCACCACTCTTTGAGAAAGTCCGAGCCACCCAAGGAGAGGCACACAGCTTTTGCTGAGCTTCCAGCCAACACCCAGCACCAACTCATCAGCCATGTATAAGAATCATCTTGAAATTCTCCAGCCCCCAGTCCAGCTGCTCCAGCTGCTGCAACATAGAGCAGCAATGAACCATCCTTGCTGGGCTCTGCCCAACCTGCAGATTTGCAAGCAATTAAATGTTGTTTTAAGTAACAAAGTCTGGGGTGGTTTGTTACACAGCAATAGATAACTAGAACAGCCCATAACATCGTATATGAACTGGCCTCCAATTAACTCTGAGATCTCCTCTCCAGCCACCCTGTCTCCTTGTACACTCTGTACTCTGCACTTCAACAAACAAGGAAAGCACGTGACCACATTCTTTAGTATCTTTCAACGATGTTTTATAGTTTTCTGAGTTGAAGTCTTGCACATTTTTTGTTAGATTTTTTCCTAAATATTTTAATGTGTGTTATGCTATTGCTAATGCATCCTAGTTATCCTAATTTCATTTTCTAATTATTTGTTACTGGTATTGTAGAAACATAACTGATTTTTGCATATTGACTTTATATTTAGCAACCTTGCTAAATTCACTTATTAGTTCCTATAGTTTATTTATAGACTCTTTTAGAGTTCTACTTTCTAATAATGTTGTCTGCTAATGATAGTTGTATTTCTTCCCTTCTTATCCTTACATTTAAAAGTTTCTTTTCCTTCCCTTATTGAACTGGCTGGGACACGCAATGTGACATTAAAAAGAAGTGATGATAGTGGGCATTCTTGTTTGGTTCCCTGTCTCAAGGGAATGCTTTAAATATTTCACCACTAATTAGGATACTCAGTATAGATTTTTTTTGTAGATATTCTTTATCAGAATAAGGAAGACTCTTCCTCAGGTCAACTCAACTCAGCAAGCATTTGCTGATTACCCATTATGTCCTAGTCACCATCCTAGGCAAGAGGAGAATTTAAAAATGAAGGAGACACTATCCCTGTTCTGAGGAGTTCACCATGTAAGTGTAAAATAGATAAATACAATACATAATCACAGGAGGGAATCGGTCCAGGGGAGCCAGTGAGGGCTCTCAGAACACAAAGCATTAGAGGAGGGCTCAAGGGATGAGATAAATGATGTTCTGGTTAATAAGAATGATATACAACTGCTACCCCCTTAAAAACTTTCTTCTGGGTATTTATCTATACATGTCAACTTCATTTTATAGATCCAAAGATTACCCTAGATTTCTGTGCACATCACATTTGGATAAATCTAATATTCTCAAGTATTCTTAAAGGAAGTTATAATTGAAAGAATAAAGAATTCCAGGGTAAATATTTTTCGTGACAATTCCTAAGTTCTATGCACTCAGGTTTTCTAAGAATGTTACATGAGCCAGAATGCTGAGAAGGAAATTATGCTTTCTCTCCCATTGTTAGCTCTCTTTCCATTTATTTACTGGATGTATTTGCAAATAATACCACAGGCAAAGAAGAAAAGTTGACTTAGAGCGAGCAACCCAGTATGTGGTTTTGAAGTATTTACCTTATGTAATCATGATACATATTAAGTGTTACATAAATACTTGTTGATTTGGCTTGGCCTGGCTACATTTGTAGGCTACCAAAGAAAATAGTCTGGTCAGAATTGTGTTACTTGGGCCACAGGCTGTCAAAAGGCATACAACTCAAAGACCAGGTTCAGTGGGGTCCTTCAGTTTTTAAGTTGAAAGTTTTTTCTGTTTAAAAGAAAAATGGGTATCTGAGAGTAAAAATAGGCAACATTTCAGAGTTCATTTCATAAGAGTAGTCATCAAACTAATATATGGTATCGTGGGGCTATTTTACCTGGAGTGTCTCAAATAACTTGAGATTTGCAAACAGACTGAAAAGTGGTGTACACGTTTGCCAGTGACTTACTTCTCCAGGAGAATAACAAGGTGAACACTTGTCAAGTTCACATCCAAACATCTAGATTTGTTCTAGAAGCAGAAAATAAAAGGAAGCTGTATCCAGATCTGGAACGACAAAAATTGAGGTCTTTTGGCTTGAAGAAGTCTGGAAGTATAGTAGGTGTCCCTTCCGTATCCCTTTGGGATTTATTTTTGCTGCGCCTGCCAGCCAGACTTCCCAGGCCAGCATTTACCCCTCTTGGATTAAAGAGATTTTCCTGCAAGTGGAGGCCATTCTGTCCCAAGTCCTACAGAGTTCACGTCCCCAGTTAAGGCCCTGAACAATGACTGTTGGGGGTTCGTGTATCTCCCTCAAGTGGGAACTCCAAGGAGAGTTCTTCATTGGTTCTCAGATTTCCCCTGTAGGAATATACTCGTTACCCACAGAGGTCATTTGCTGCCTTACTTTCCCATTCCTCTACCTGGATAAACCATTCATTTGGATTCCTGTCTCAGGGTCAGCTTCCGGGGGAACCCGAAATGAGACAGGCTGTATTTGACTTAAACGAAGGACATCAGTATCCATCCCCCACTTTTTTGTAATAAGATGGTGGCATTGTCTCCCCCCCACCCCCCCGCCAAAATCACACTCTCTAAAGGAGCTCACACATGCTGTAGGAGGGTCATGGAGGACTTGAAGCAATTATCCGGACAAGTCAAGTCAAAGCCACTGTCAACTAAAATCGTGGCTCAGTGGAGCACAAGCATCGTTTTTTGCTTGACTTAATTGCATAATTGCCTCAGTTCTCAGCTTAGTCTGTGTAGACTTGGAGAAGAACAATTAATGATCTAACAAGAGGGGGCCCCATCTCTGTGGCTTCTGGCCAAGAGGGAGATGTCTCGATGTCAAAGACAGCTATCTGGGGAGACTCTCTCAGGTGGAGAATTTTCCCTTTCAATTATGACCACCTAAAAACTATAATGAAAATTGCTTTTTATGAAATCAAGCCATGGAAATTAAACTTTGGGGAAAATAGTTAAATTTTAGCCTTGGAGCCCTCTGTCTGCTACATTGGAGAATTTTCCAGAACATATCAGACATAGCTACAAGATTCCATAAGAGCCTTGCTTTTGACATTTCAGAAAATTCAGTGAGCATCTCTGTGTGTGAGCAAGTAACGTGGCTTTTAGAAGAAATTTGTATTTAAATTCCATGTTCATTCCTGTTATAATCATTGTAATAAATGAGACTCTAGTCTTTAGCTTTTGTTCAAATGAGAATATTATGCAGAAAGTTCTCAAATAATTAGTGAGTATAAGTTTCCGAATAGTTCCTTAATCCAGGAGCAGAGTGGCTTTTTCCTAACAAAGAGATTCAATGATACTACATGAAGAATAAAAGATCAGCAAACAGTACCAAATAGGAAGCTACCACTCAGTTTGTTTCTTGTTTAAATTAATTGCTAGATCTCTCTGACAAGTTAAAGAGTGAATTTCACTCCTTTATTTTCTCTACTTTTAAGCTTATCTAAATGGACTTTACGGAAAAAAAAAATAACACCTTCCCCCATTAGTCACCATTATTCTATATGAATATGACTAAGATCAATCAATATGACATTGATGAATGTGGTTTAACTATAATGACTCCAATATCACTTCTAGTATATTCTCTTAATTGAAAAACATGGGCAAAAATAAGCTCTCTCATAAGCAGCACCTGATGGTATCAGATGGTTAGCACCAGGAATTTCTATTTTGTTGTTCTGTTTTGTTTTAAGCATGACCCAGAAGAATGAACTAGCACCTTCTTCCCATATGTGGAAGGCTTTTGCCCAAACAAATCCATGTGGCTCGCGAGCTCCAGCTAACAATTCAGCTTGAGGATGACCAGGAGGTGGTCTTATCCCAGAGAGAGGTCAGGTTCAGAAAATTTCAGACTGGATGATCCACATTGAGTTTCCTACAGTTTCTTAATCCCTTCCTGCCCTTTCTTGCCTTGGGGCTTTGTATCTGCTCTTCTCCTTGTCTGTAACACTCCCTAGCCCACAATCCCCCCACCTCCATACCCCACTCACACTCACTCTCATTCTACTAGGGCTCCTATTTCAGGTCTTTGCTCAGATTTCTGGAGGGAGCTACTGTTTGCGTGCTTCTGGCACTGTTGCTCTATAAATCTTCACCCCACTTCTACTCCTTGGTTGCTTGTCTGCGTCTCTCAGCTCACAGCTTAGCCCCTCCCTGCAGCCCAGGTGCCCTTTGACCACCTCTCCAACTGGTAGTCTCACTTCTCCAATTGGGCTTTGGAATATTCTCTCCTAATCTACCCCAAGGCCAACTTCTAAGTCCGCACCCTGCTGTTTGGAGATCGCTCTCCCACCCCTGCTCCTTGGCTTGACTTATAACTTCACTGAAGCATGTCCAAGGTATTCCTAAGGCCCCTTCAAACTCTGAGGTTCAGGAAATCTGGATTCCTGTGCTTGCTCTGCATTTATTTGCCATGTGATCATGGTTAAATAACTTTCCCTGGCTGGATCTTGTTTCACTCATTCACAAAAAAAGGATCCTAAACTGGTCTACCATAGGGGTCAGCAAATTTTTTCTTAAAGGGCCAGATAGTAAATATCTTAGGCTTTGCGGGGCCACAGGGTGTCTGTCACAAGGACTCAACTTTGCTGTTGTAGTATGAAACCTGCCCTAAATATACAAATGAATGTCTGTGGCCATGTTCCAATAAAACTTTATTTAAATAAACAAGTGGCAAGCTGGAATTGGGCCACAGGCTCTAGTTCACAAGTCCCTGATCTAGAGGATTTTATGATTCCTCCTCTAAAATGCCCTGAAATCACCCTGCTCCTACCAATGTAATTAAGTAGTCCCTTCTCAGCCTCTGGTTCTTTTCCTCCTTATCACAATTGCAAGCAAATACAAAAGTAAATATTTGTCTCTCCCAGCAGACTCTAAATTCCATGTGGACAGCAAAGATGTCTGCTTTTTAACCAGAGTATACCAAAACTTGTTGCAAAGTGGGTGGCCCAGAGTAGCTCTCAAAACAAACAAAAAGCGAATGAATGAATGTGAGAGGTTGCTCAATCCTTACCAACAAGAGTCAACCAACTTTCCCCGAGAGAGGAGGACCAGAGATACCCACATCTAAATACATGCTCCCCCAATCCTCTCCCCTGATAAATAGTATATTTTCCATCATTTCCCTGGAGGTTGGAATGGATGTGTACTGCAGTATTCACAGCTGGAGTCCCCGTTCCCCTGGGTGGGAAGGACTTCATGGCAGTGCTTCTCAAACAGATCACCTGGGACACTGTTCAAATGCAGGTCCTGATTCAGGGTAAGTCAGGCTAAGGCCTGAGACTCTGCATTTCTAACAGGCTCCCTGGTGATGCTGCTGCTGCTGGTCCAGGGCCCCCAGTTTGAGTTGTAAGGCTTTAGGGAACTTCTACCCTGAGCACTTTTCCTTCACATTAGTACCTAATGAGGAGAATTTGGGACTTATTGCAGATATCCTGCCCAGACTAGTTTATTTTGCTTTTCTTTATAAAACCTGAAAATGGCTATTTAAATATTTTCTGCCTATGGCACAGAGATTAGAGACACCCTAAGCTTAGGAACGGGACTTAACTTTCCATGCAGGAAGGATAGCGGTTGCTCTCCAGGTATATCTTATCAACTACAGACAGCAAAGAAGTAAAAGGGAGGGAATGGGGTCAGAGCACACTCGGGTTTCACCTCAATTCCGAACGGATCCCTGGACACTCCTGCGGACCAAGGAGGGATGGATGGGCAGACGGTGCATCACAGCACAAAGGGACGGTGCCCTTCTCATGAGCCAGGAAAAGGTGCAACTCTGTGCAAGAATTATATTTAGGAGGCAATGCTTCTTAACTCATAACGTTTTCTTCCATTTGGAATGAATTTGGTTAGTGTATTGCTTCCTCCTCTTTCTGCCCCTTTAGTCATGGCGCCCCCAGAGAGAAGGAAGTTACTTACTGGACGGATCAAGTTGGGAAGAATAAATTGGACAGCTTGGCTCAGCTCCTCTCTTTTTCCTCTTGGAGTAAGACTCCTGCTGGAAGTGGGGGCTCTGCTCTGCATCCTCGTCTGGTAAGTCTTCCCTGGTGGGTCCCGTGTGTGGGAAAGCCCGTCTCACTCAGCACTGCCTGTAATCCAGTGAACGTCTGTGTAATGCTCGGTGCAGCTTCACACCCACTTGGCTTTCAAACCAGACACTAATAACACAGATGAATTTTTGATGTTCATCTGCTACTCTTTTGTCTTCTCTTTCAACTTTTTCAGAACTCAGGCTCAGGAAAAAAAAATCAACCTTTTATTAGACTTCTTCAAAATACTCAACCATTATAAGGAGGCAAGGGTAAAACTTTGGCTTGGTCAAGTTTTTCGCTGGATAATGCTCTTAGCCTGGCTCTGTAGCATTAACAGTCCTATGACGGGCAGCCACAGAGTAGGTGCTTCTGAGCCAATGCAACCAGCACATCTGACACATACCCAAATGTGAGCATGTGGAACAGAGAAGTCCAGCACATGCAGAAGAATCCCACTCACTCAACAATTTGGACAATGTCTGGGAGTGCAGCAGAAAGGGCGGTGCCGTGAGCTGGGCTTTCTGAGTTTTCATCTTGGCTCTGCTGCTTACCAGTTCTGTGACCTTGGGAAAGTCACTTCACCTCTCTGAACCTCGCTTACTTCTTCCATGAAAAGTGGGTAACAATGCTCACGGGGTAATTAGAGAAAGCAAAGAGTCTCATCCCCATGACAGATCTTCAGGCACCGTGAAACTCGGAATGATGATTATTAGTAATCAATGTAAAAAATGATTCCAAATCTCCATTTGATGTTCACATACAGAGTTGGGCATCAATTAGAGAATCTGATGGTAGGTGCGCATCCAGGGAATCAGGCATATCACATGATGTTAGCTGGTCTTCAAGGATGCTGCCACTTCTAACCCAAACCCTAACTTTATAAATAAAAGAGAAGCAATTTGCCCAAGGTCACACGTGAGTTAGCGACAGACTCATGAGTATAGCCTGACTGGCAGATGAGGGGTCTTTGTATCCATTCCAAGTATCTGGTATGGTTTTGGGGATTCATCCTATTATATAAAATCTGCCCAACCTCAGAGAATGGTATAAGGCTCACAACTCCTCTGCTTTAACATGAGTACTAGCTGGAGTTATTTTCGGTTGCATGTTACAGAAACTCGATTTAAAGTAACTGAAGCAAAATAAAAGATAGCAGGTTCATATAACTGAAAATTTCAGTGTACTACTGGCTTCAGGTACGGCTAGATCAGGGCTCTGTTTCTCTCTCCATCTGTCAATTCTGTTTTCCACTGTGTGTGCTTCATTCCAAGGCAGACTTTCTCCAACTATCAGGAAACAGGCTCATATAGTCTTCATGACTCAGAGCTCAAAGAGACTGTCCTTCTAATACTTCACGTTTGCTCTACTTGTGTTGTAGACTTATCCCTGATCATATCAGTGTGGCCAGCAGGATGGATTCCTGTCTTTAGCAAGACCTGAGTCTGGTGCCAACTCCTGGGGTAGAGTGTGGGCCTGAACTAAATTTCAAAGGAAACATAGACTGACCAGGATTATTGTGGAAGGGGGAAGTATCCCCATTTCCTTGCTGGTCATCAGTGGGGGTTGCTATCAGCTTCTAGTGGTTGTTCTGTTCTTGCGTGTGGCTCCTTCCTTCTTCAAAGCCAGAAACAGTGCATCAAATCCTTCTTGTGCCTTGAAACTTTCTGACTTCCCCTCCTGTCACTAACCAGAGAAAACTGCTAATCTTCTTATCTTAAGGTCAACTGATTAGTAAACTTAATTACACCTGCAAAATCCCTTCTGCCTTGTAATATAACATAATCACAGGAATAACATCCATCATGCTCATATTCCTGGGGGTTAGGAAATCTCGGTGACTAGGAGAAAACATGCTTTTACAATTCTGCCTGCCGTACTTCTAATGGGCTTTGTGCATCAACCCTTGACTTCAGTTGAATTCCTTAGACCTGTGGTTATTTATCTGGCTCTGACAATGTCCTCCTCTAATTTTGGGGGCTGGAATCTACCTATTGACTACACGCCCTCCAACCTGGTGAAGAGGTATCTGCCCCACTACCTGTGGTACCTGACATTCCGTTCTCTTCTTCAGCCCTTCTTCATGAGAAGGGAACAACTGGCAGAACTGCAAAAAAGACACAGGAGCCCATTTCTACTCTCATGGCACTCTCCAAGTGCCAAGGTGTAATCTGAGTCTTGTCTTCGGAAAACCACCTTGCTGTCTTCCAGGATAATGGAGGATGTCTCCCCTGCCATAGCTTTCCCAGGTTCTCTCTGGACCTTAGGGGAAATTTGTACCTGTTGGGACTTCTCAACACCACCATGACCCTTCCTTCAGGTCTGGCTGATCTTCAAGACATCCCAGTTTAACCTCAGCTTCAACAATGCCTCAGAAAGATGAACCACAAATCAAATGAATGTTCTTTGAGTCTGAAGAGGCAAGAGTGGAAACCCCAAGGATAGGAAACCAGTCTAACTCATTTTGCCCTTACTGGGGACTTGGTCTTTACACGTCATTGCTCTTGGAAAAAGAACCAGCATCTCACTGGATCAGAGGAGAATCCCTGCCTTCGTGCCTGAGTGAAGGACATTTTCACAGAGGCTGGGAGAGGAGCTGGGTTTGGACAGTCTAGCTGGAAGACAGAAGGCCAGGGTGTTGACCAAATTGAAATCAGGCAGAGAAAGACAACCTTCAGGACTGGGCATTTCATCCAGGGGAAATGTCTAAAAATTAGTTCGTAAAAAGATGGATTGGAATTGGGTTCTATGATCAAATACAGTTGGGAAAAAATGAGTTGAAGAAAATTAATAAGTTTCTGGACTGCAGAATTTTTCAGACTTTTAGATATATAATGGACATTCAGAAAGGGTCAGCAAACTTTTTCTGTAGAGGACCAAATAGTAAATATTTTAGGCTTTTGGGCCAAATGGTCTCTGTTGCAACAACTCAACTCTGATGTGGTAGCAACAAAGCAGCCATGTACAATACGTGAGTGAGTGCATGTGGCTGTGTGCCAATAAAACTTTATTTACAAAAACAAGCAGGGGGCCTTCAGGCCATAGTTTGCCAACCCCTGGGATAGGATTAACAAAATTTATTGGACCACAGAACACGTTATTCATTCATTCATTCACGTGTTAGTTATTTTTATGGGACAAAACTAAGAGTTTTACTGGCAGGACACTGTCTGGTTCACTATTGTTTCCCTGATGTCTATAAGGGAACTTGAAACACAGAAAACTCTCGACCAAAACTTGTTGAATAGGAAATATTGAATTAAATTGTAAAATAAAACAGTCTTTCCAGGAGAAAGAGGACCTCTAAAGGAACACACTGATGACAGTTGAACTACTTAAAACAATGTTTCAGAGCAACAAGGAGCAACTGTGTTTTGGAATAAAGAAGAAGGATAGGAGTAGAGGGCTCAGGAGGAAGAGGAAGAAGACACAGAACAGAGAAAAATGGGTGAGAATAAGAAGGCAAAGGAGAGGGAGAGGAAGAGGTGGAGGATCAAAAGATGTGTTTCCACCCACAAGACAATGGCTTTCTCTGCCCCTGGCTGTGCACAAGATCCTGGGTGTCCTGAAAGGGAAAACCTTTAATGAGGTGCTGAAAAACCCTCCTTGGCATTAATTAACAAGATCACTAGGCTGTCGTAATTGCAGAGAGAAAGATAAATCATCAAGAGATATTTCCTAACAGAAATGCAGGTCATTACAAAATATTAAAGTCACATTTACATATAAAAAGGATCAAATGGATACTGTCCCACTTGGCATCCACCTTCCCTCCCCTCTCCCTTGTGCTTGATGCGATGCACGGGAATCAGTACACAGCTCCAGGTAAGCCAGGGGCTTGGGAATGTTAGCAGAGCATCCTCCCAGAGGGGTTTGACGGATGCAGAGATGTGAGAACTGAAGAAAACCTTTGCAGGAGGAATCTCAGGGGTGCAACACCACGTCCCCATCTGATTAACTGCCACTTATGCTACTAAATGCCTGAATCCCTCACTCAGCTGGGGTCTCCATGAGACCACCGACCTTATCTGGGTTTTTTTCCCCCTCCATTATGTTCTCAACAGCCAGCCTATACCAGGACGCTCAATAAATGCATATTAAAAGCATTAATCAGTTCTTTAGGACTCAGCTAAAGAGTTGCCTCCTTTGAGAAGCTTCCCCTCATGAGACTAGAGGAAGGCTGTCTTCTCTGAGACGTTGTGGCATCCCATGCTCCCTTGTGTGGTGGCAGGTAGAGAAGTTATCTGACATCAAGAAAATGGCAACAGGGCCAATCCTTTCCCCGCCCCAACTGGACACAGAGCCACTGGAGACAAGACCCTGTTACATTGATTTCCACATCCCCAACTTCAGCACAGACCTGGGACTGTAGCACATGCTCTCAGCAAGTGCTTCTGGAATGGCTATTGATAACTCCACTATGGCCCAGAAAGGCAGTGGCAGCTGTTATTGATCTTGGGGAAACTCTGGGGTGGCTGCCAGCGGAAGCTGAGCCATGATCTGGAAAGACAGACCAAGAAAAGGAGAGGTGGCCCCGGCCTCTCATTGTGTCTCCAGGGTAGCAGCCTAAGAAAGGAGTTCCTCCAAACCAGAGTGTCCCAAAGTGTGTTGCAGGTCATAGACATTGCTTTGGTTGTAAATGGACATTCCATAAAAAGGGGCACCCAGGAAGTTACAGGTTAACTCTGAAACTGCTATACATGTATACTGAGGTTGAACAAATACATAAATGGGTGACAGATGGTAAGAACCAGGTTTCTCACCATTGGAGAGGGAGTGAGGTTACATATAGCAAGGGGGGAAGTCTAGAATGATCCATGTGGAAATTAGAGTTAGAGACATCAGCGTGCACTCATGTGTAGCTTAATATGGATATAGATAGGTGTTAGATAGAGATAGATGCCAGATAGAGATAGAGGTAGAGATAGATGCAGATACATGTGTGGTGTATACACAGATACGTTAATACACACACATGTATTTCCTAGTTCTGGGAGGGCCTAGAAGCAATGACACCCCACTAGTAAGGAGCACATGCAACATCCATATCTTGGTTTCTAAATACCATTCTCTGATAAAAGGCTCCTTGGAGAATTGGCTGATTCTTGGATTAGGACAGGGAGTATATAAGACGATCTGGAGCGTCTTCTAGTGCCAGGAAGTAAAGAAGTGCTCAACCGATGTGGGTATGTTGGAGGAACACAGGAGCCAACTGAAAGAGCTCTCAATGACTGTACTTGGACCAGTCTGAGCAAGAAAAATAAATAACACAGTATTGGGTTAAAACCCAAAGTATTACATACATATCCATAAGTTCATACTGACATAATAAATGATTAAACAAATAAAATAAATGAAGAAGAATACACAAATCTGCCATGAAGAAGAATTTCAAATAATTTATGTAGATACTCTACGCTCAAGGAGGTGGAGCCTATTCCATGCGCTTTAAGTTTGCGTTGCACATAGTGACTTCCTTCTAAAGAGTACAGGATGGGAAGAGAGGGGAGGAGCAGCTTTACAGCGGGGAAGCCTGACGAACAGGCTCAGCCAGGAGGCCAAGGTCAACGTCCACGGGGATAAGTCCTGTTGACAGCACGTGCCTTTGATGTGATGGGATGAAAACGGCATTTTACCTCTGGGTTCTTCCTCCCCCAAACCCATAACTGCAGTCTAATCATGAGATAAAACACCGGGAAAATCCCACCTGAGGGACATGCTACAAAATACCTGGACGGTGCGCCTCAGAACTGTCAAGGTCATCAAAAACAAGGCGAGTCTGAGAAACTGTCACAGTCAGGAGGAGCCTAAGGAGACACGAGGACTAAATGGAATGTGGGATCATGGATGGGAAAAGGATATTAAGCTTAAAACTACGGAAATTAGTTTAAAGGATGGAGATTGGTGAATGATAATGTACCAATATGGATTCGTGAACTGTGACAAATATACCGTTCTCATGTAAGATGTTAATAATAGAGGAAATTGGGTGTGAGATGTGTGGAGACCCTCTACTATCCTTGCAACTTTTCCGTAAGTTCAAACTATTCTAAAATGAAAAGTTAGACAAAGCTACGAAGAAAATAAAAACAAAACAAAAGGTCCCCATGAACACCATGAGTATTGTTTACAATAACAAAAGTGCCCCTTGGAGTCGTGCAAACAGGCCTCCTCCTGCCGCACCTTACCCGCCTCTAGAGTTCTGTGCCGGCTCTGTTGTGGACCCTGGGTGTGGCCCTCACCCATATTTTCTGGGTTGCTTGTCTGTACCACGGATGCTGGCATTCCTTCTATGCTCATCTATTGGTGCCTGATGCTCTTGGGTGTATGTCTTGCATCTGGCAAGCTTGAAGCCAATGCTTTCAAACTTCAAAGTGCTGAAGCATCGCCTGGAGAAGCGGGATAGAATGTAGATTCCTGGGCTCCATCTCAGATTCTGAGGTACTCTGTCCGGTGAGTCCAGTCCACCCCCATTTTTAATAAACCTCTGAGGCTCTTCTGGTTCACACGTCTGATCAACCCTGAACTAAAGGGCAGGGACCAGGCATCATTTTTGACTCATTCTTTTCCTTCTCATTCCACATCTAGCACTACGATGCTTCCTAGGAGCTTGGCAGATAGTTGACACTCAATAAATATTTGATAAAAGAACAAATGAATGCTGCATGAACTGTCAAGATCAACATGTTAAATTTTTTTTTCTGTTTCAGAGCTTTGACATTGGGTGACATGCCCAGATATCCATCACTGTTGGGGGACCACAAGCTTTGGGAAATTAGGTTAAAAAAATCCACCAACACCCAAGGTGATTCAGTGTGCAGATCCAACATGGTGGCAAAGATTTTCCTTCTCCAATGTGACAGAGTGTCTTGCTATTTGTTGTTCTGAAGTTAATATCATTTTTAGAGGGCTTTTTTTTTTCTTTCTGTTTTGCAGGCTCAATTACACAGGCCTGCCTTCTGAATCAGCAGCTCGATAATTAGTTTGGTTGCATTTGCAGGTAAAAAACTAGAGGCACTTTTTTCCCCCCACAGGCAGAAAGATACATGTGCAATTAGCTAATTGCAGGTTGATGCTCATCTGGCATAAATGCTAGAAACACACATAGACGCACATACCTTGATATTCAAAACACACTCTCAGACGTGGGGGGTGGGAGAGAGACACACAGAAAACGAGACGCTCTGAAGAGGTGAGGTGTTGGGGTAGAGAAATCTCCCCTTTCCACAGGGGATCCTGCAGAGGTCACGCCTCCCTCTGCCCCCAGGAGCAGAAGGACACGTGGGAAGGTGGAATGTTCCCTGTTCCCAGCATTCTTTTAGAATAGCTGTCAGTGTTTAAGTTAGAATATTGCCGGTTAATTGTTGGCTCTGAAAGAAAAATTATGAGCAGGGGACCGGTTCTGCATGGATTTAGTGTATTTGAATAATTTAGACCCCCGCCGTTAACGTGACAGGATTGTTTTTCTCTCGCAGTAGCCTGCTGCTACAAGAATTAAAACTGTCGCGAGTAGCTGGGGCTGTGCACGAGCTTAGTAATGAGGTTTATCAGTCAATAAATGATTTTATACAGCAAATTAAACTGTAAATTTCGTTTGGGTGGTAAATATTTAGAGAATAAAGATATCTGGTTAATGAGGAGGGCTGGATGTTTTTTAAAAAAAGGAGAGAGAAGGAAAAAAAAGGAAATGTCAACGTTTTAAATCTTGAATGTGGCTGGGATTGGATGACAGTTTGCTCGCTTACAGGTCCCTCTTTCTCCCTCTTTTTCTGTAAATAACAGAGATGGCCTCATTGTGTATTTAAGGATGCAATGGAAAATCCTCCCACCTTTGACTTGTGCCTACCTCCGGAATGAAGTAACACTTCACTTGCAGAGTCTTTAGGAATACATAGGGAAAAAAATTATGTAAATTGCTCATCCAGTATCTGGCACAATCATCCCTTCTGCTACGATTTCTTTTTATATGCAGATACCCCAGAGCTGTGTTGTCCAATACGGGAGCCACTCACCACATGTGGCTACTATTCAGATTGAAACTTACATTAATTAAAATGAAATGAACTAAAAATTCACTTTCACAGTTGCATTTGCCACATTTCAGGTGCTCAATAGCTACATGTGGCTAGTGGCTGCTGTACGGGGTAGCACAGACATAGACAATCCCATCATCACATGCAGTTCTGCTGGACAGCACTGTTCCAGAATCCACCTGACAGTTCCATGTTTCCTGAGCTGAGGCACCCATAGATCAGGTGGTACCTGGGATGGTTTAATTGGCACATGATTTTTTTTTTGTGATCATTATATATGTGTATATGTAAAAAAATATTGTGACTCAGTTATCAAATCTATGGATCCAAGCATGTCAATGCTTAGGACAAGGCAGTTAAAGTAATATAATATAAAGTTAAAAAAACCAAGTGAATCAGTTTAAGAAAATATTTAAAAATCAATATTATAATCATATAATTATTATAATTATTTGGCAAAAATCTTGAAGTAGTGTACAAACGAATGACTGATGTTTGGAAAATACTGAGCCAGTAGACTCCAAGGTTTGGGAAACTCAAGAAGAGATGAAAGAAAAAAGAAAAATAGCAGAGTTGGGAGGGAGAGAGGTAAGAATGTCCAAATCAAACTTCTCGAACTTTCCAGTTTTGCTCTGGGCTGAACCAGACGGTGTCACTTGGCTACCTACCTGAGTCGTAAATAGTCAACATGTGCCCCATAACTGCATAATCTCAGTCTTCGTGCCATTTCCAGGAAGTTCATTCAATATGAACTCCCTATATATGTGGGATCTTTGGAACAGGGTTCTAGAAACTCTATGCAGGACCCTAAAGATCCCAAATATAAGCATGATTTCCAGACAGACTTTATAGGTCACAAGTCAAGAGTGAAGATCAGGACATTCTGATCTGTACTCCCCAGCTTTCCACGTTGACAGTCCAAAATCAAGTCACCACCAGCTGGGAGGGTCCATCTCCCCCACCCCACGTGGCTTGTTCCTTGAGCCAGCTCCCGTCATTCTCCTGTCCTAGTCTACCAGTCCCATCCCCATCCTCTGATCATCCATATTGGAATCTGGCCATCTGTGACCTTGGTAACCTTGTACCATAACCCGGTCAAAGAGAAATCGCAGGAGAGCTGGAAGCACCCTCGTATCAGAGTCGCTAAAGAAAAAGATATCACAGTCAATTTGGATCATTGGACGAGAGTTTCATAAAAAGACTATTGATAAAGGTATGGGCAGGGTATGGGTAAACCACAAGGTTTAGAATCTTGGGGCTAGTAGCAAGCAGGCACCATGACTATTGCTAGACCTGAAGGGGCAAGGGACACAGGGAGGGATACGGCACCTGGAAGGAGAGGAACACCTGACAGGAGCTGTGATCTTAGGTTGAGGGCTGCAGCCAGCTTGTGAGGACCTGTGGGGAGGGAGCCAGAAGAATAAATACCCCAACCACACACTCCTCCCTCTTTCTCATCTCTTGCTGGTGCTCCGCATTGGCTGAACCCAACTGAGAGCCAGACAGCAAGGATTTTGTTGATAAATCCTGCATTCCAGGGCAGGCAGCAGGGTGTAGAAAGGTGGAGAGTGCCTTGGAGTGGCAAAGGGAAGTGACCAGCACCGTCATTCTGCCTGTTCAGGTCGACTAAGCCTCATCTTCTCCTACCCATGTTGTTGGAGGGGTGCAGAAGGCCAGGAGGCCCATGCCCTGTATTTGTTCCACAGTCTCCTTGCAGGAGCTTATCCTCACAGGTGGGCTCCCAGCTCCAAGCCAGCACTGATGGTTCAACCTTCTGGAAACACTTTCACATCCCATTTCTAAGAAGCTGAATCCATGCGATCTGCCCAGCTCCATTAGAGCTCGGTCACAAGAATTGGGAGATCCCAGGCTTTCTCTTCCTCCTTCTGGTCTGAACACTCACACCTCAGTGCACCCACTTCCCACAGCTCTCAGGAAACAAGGCTTCAGGGCCATGTACAAGTTATATTCTTTCAACAGCAAATAAGAGAGACCTCATGTCTGACTTGCTTGAACAATAAGGACACCCACTGGGCCACATAACTGGAAGTGCAGAGGTTCTTTGAACATCATGTTCTGGCTCTGTCTCCTCACTCTGTCCCCCTCCCTGTGTTGGCTTCACCCGCAGGTGGATCGCAAGATGGTTGCAGCAGTTCTCGGCCTCTACCTGCGCACAACAATGTCCAGAAGATGAGAAGGGGTCACTTTAAAATAGCATTGTCCATTGATCAAAAAATGGGCAGAGGATATGAAGAGACATTTTTCCAAAAAAAGATATACAGATGGCCAACAGGCACACGAAAAGATGTTCAACATAACTAATTATTAGAGAAAGGCAAATTAAAACTACAGTAAGATATCACCTCACGCCTGTCAGAATGGCTATAACTAACAAGACAAGAAATAACAAGTGTTGGAGAGGATGTGGAGAAAAGGGAACCCTCACACACTGCTGGTGGGAGTGCAAACTGGTGCAGCCAATATGGAAAACAGTATGGAGATTTCTCAAAAAATTAAAAATACAAATACCATGTGATCCAGCTATCCCACTACAGAAATCAATAATTTAAAAAGAACATGAAATCAATTATTTAAAAAGATATATGCACCCCTATATTCATCACAGCATTTTCACAATAGCCAAGATATGGGAGCAACCCAAGTACCCACCAACAGATGAACAGATAAAGAAGATGTGATATATATACAATAGAATACTACTCAGCCATAAGAAAAGACAAAATCGTACCATTTGCAACAACATGGATGAACTTTGAGGGTATTATGCTAAGCAAAATAAGTCAGACAGAGAAAGCCAAATATTGTATGATTTCACTCATATGTGGAAGATAAACACATAGATAAGGACAACAGAATAGCGGTTACCAGAGCAGGAGGGGCTGGGGGGACAGCAAAAGGGGTAAAGAGGCACCTGTGTGTGGTGACTGATAAAAACTAGACTATTGGCAGTGAACACAGTGCAGTCTATACAGAAACTGAAATATAATAATGTACACCTAAAATTTAAACAATGTTATAAGCCAATATGACCTCAATAAAATAGTTTTTTTTTAAATAGCTTTGTCCAGTAGAACACAAGCCACATATCTAATTTTAAATTGTCTAACACATTTAAAAAAATAAAAAGAGACAAGTGAAATTAAATTTACTAAAATATATTTACTTTAACTCAATATACACAAAATACCAGTATCTCAACATGAAATCAACAGTAAAAAAATATTAGTAAGAGATTTTGCATTCTTTTTCACACTAAGTCTTTGAGATCTGACATCTGTTTGGACTCACGGCATGTCAAGTGCTCAGTAGCCACATGTGGCTAGTGGCTATCTTATTGTACAGCACAACTCTAGAAAATTTTCCCAGAAGAGTGAGGAAGTCCCCAGTAAACTACTTCTTATAACCCATTGGCCCAATGGGGTACCACGCCTTTCATGGAACCATCACCAGCAAGGGAGACAATCTCCTTAGGACTAACCCAACTCACCTTTGATACTGTGGGTGGAGTAATTTCCCCCTGAGGAACGTGAGCTACTTAACGAAGATGAGAAACATGAAACACAAATAAAAAATCTAACGAAATGAGTTTTCTTTTGGGAGGGGTGGACTGGGTACTGGGTAATCCACCATCAATATCCACGCCAGACTGGCTCCTCTATTGGGGAGCTTCGCTGACTCCTGGCTTGAGGGCACGTTCTCTCCTTGAGTTACACTCTTTTCCTCTGAAAGGAGAGATCGCAGAGGGCTGGGGGGCAGGTTTTCCTCTCTGTGGATCCAAGAAAGCTGACGGTGATGTAACAGACCCTGCCATCCAACTCCACAGAGATTGATCTAGAGGCATCTGCCTCATGGGGTTGATTGGGCCTTTTTGGGTAGAAAACTGCTTTGTCAAATAAACCTTATCCGCTGTTTAAGCAACTTCTGTGCCTTTAGTATCCAAAGGAAGAAGAAGGGAAACTCAAGCGCTTTCTTTTGGGGATGAGAGAGGCTAAAAAGAGTCAAGAATCTGAGTGTGCAGTCATAATAATGACGGTCACCAGTAATTAAACTCACACGAAGTACTTTGCCTGGATCACCTCATTTAATTTTCTAAAGAAAGTAATGAGTAAAAGAATGCAAATTGGTTTGTGCCCTTTATTAGATAAACATAAGTGACTAAATTCCATTTTCTCACTTTCCTCTCTGTGAGATAGATCAATATTTGGGTTCTTGAGCAGCAGGTCATGGAATATGGGATGGTTCTCCAAGCATTGCCATGGGGAGGGCCTGTTGCTCATGAAATAGGAACTAGGCACAGCAATGCTGAGTTTAAGTTAAGTCATGAACCCCAGAGCCTATGATTCTTAAGGTGGTAGTTGTTCCTCTGTGTTCCCTCTGTCCAGCCAGGTCAGGGAGAGAGCAGGCACAGAGAAGATATGTATTGAGTGGAACTGAAGGTCTCACCCTGACCATTTGGAGAGCAAGAACTCTGCTTTCAGCAAATCCGGTTCCCGTTTAGCCATCCATTACTTTCTGATTATGTGACCTTGGACAAATGGCCTCAGTGTTCTCACCTGTAAAATGGGGATAATGGATACATCATGGCGTCAGGGTTTGGAGCGAATGAGATGATGCAGCTCAAGCAGTTAGCACTGAGTTTGCCAGATCTAGCAAGAGCTCAATAAACACAAGCTATTACTAATAGTAACCTTCACCATCATTGCCACAAGAACAACGGTAATGAAGCTAAGTCCATTGAATGCGTACAAAATACTTTACTCATTGTGCTTGAAGCATTTTGATGACAGACCAAGTTTTATTCATCTTTGTGAGCACCGAAAAAAAAGAGAATCTTCATAAACCTTTGTGGAAGGATGAGTAAGTGAATGAATTGATGGATGCAATAATACGGAAGCTGGCATCTTTTGGACGGAGAAAGGTCTTCCTGACAGAGGTCCTAAACCAGAGGTCAGCAAGCATTTTCTGTAAAGGGCTGGACAGCAAATATTTCAGGCTTTGTGGGTCATATGGTCTCTGCCACAACTAGCCATCTCTGCTATTGTAACGCAACAGCAGTCAGAGACATTACGTAAACAAACGGGCATGGCTGTTTCCGTCAAACTTTTTTTTTTCAGTAGGTCTGATGTGCAGACTAGGAGTACTTGGGGTTTTTTTCTCCAGCTTTATTGAGGTATAATTGACAAATAAAAAATGTATATATTTAACGTGTACAACATGATGGTTTTATGTATGTATACATTGTGAAATGATTACCACAATCAAGCTAATTAACACATCCATCACGTCACCTCACATAGCTACCACTGTTTTTGCTTGATGAGAACACTTAAGATCTATTCTGTTAGCAAATCTCAAGTACACAATATAGTATTATTAACTACGGTCACCATGTGGTACATTGCCCAGAACTCATTCCTCTTATGACTGGAAGTTTGTACCTTTGACCAACACTCCCCATTTCCCCCAGCCCCTACCCCCTGGCAACCACCATTCCACTCTCTGATTCTACGAGTTCAACTTTTTTAAATTCTGCATACAAATGAGATCATACAGTATTTGTCTTTCTGTGTCTGGCTTATATCACTTAGCATAACATCCTCCAGGTTCATCCATGTTGCTGCAAATGGCAGGATGTCCTTTTTAAGGCTGAATAATATTCCATTATATATAAATTTATTTACAAAACAGGTAGCAGGTCAGATTTGGCCCATGGGGTTACTTTGCCGACCTCTATCCTAAGAAAATCCCATCGGCTCAGGCCTCCTCTCTATGCAGCTTTCCTGATGGCTATGCAATCCTTCACTCCCTTCTCGCTAATTCCGCAACCTTTGCTCATGCATCTACTGGAGAGACTACTTACTAAATTGTTCTCTGGTGCTGCTTGACATGTTTCTCAGCTGCTGCATTTATCTTTGATTTTAGATCAGAAATCAGTGAACGGAGGCACTTCAGTATGGTGAAAGATCTGGCCCTTTGGGTGCTCAGTCTCCTCTGAGGTGACTTAACGACTAAAGCAAAAAGGAGACCACCACTCAGGCTGAACAAATGCTCATAGATGGTTCAGGAAGAAAGGCATGTTTCCTCTGGAAGAAACCGTACTGTCCACACACAAACTTAAGCCAGGGCTGGAGCAAATTACTCAGGGTCGTGAGGGCCCCTGCTCCCAGCCCAGTCCAGCCCAGCCCAGACATTTCTCCAAAACCAGCACGTGCACCATGAACCATTCCTTTGTTGAACATGGCATCTGTTAAACAGCTTTGAATAATTTTTTTAAAAATCTTATTTTGTCTGAGAACATCTGTGTCCATCTGGACACTCTCCTCACCAACACTTCACTTTTAAGTTTGATGTAACTATCAGATGTTCTTGCACACATTCTGTGTATTATTGCACAGACATCAATGACACTGATGTCATGATGCATGTCAGTCTCAGCAGGGGAAGTGACAGCTTCCTTATCATCAAACCAGCAAGCTTTCTGATTAATTTGCTGGTGTTGTCAATAGCAGTTCATGGCAGAGTTGGATAGGAGCATGTTGTTCCCCACCTCGTTCTTCCCTGTTGATTCTCTTCCCCCAAAAAAAAGACTGAATCTGCTCTTTCTATGGTAATTCCCCACATTGTAGGCATTATTTGTCCTATTAGTAAGTGTCTCTATAGCAAGATAAATTCCTCCTTTAAGCATGACTTTAGTGCTAGACACAGTGCTGTTTCTTTCCTTGATCTTGTGCCATTTTAATTTTTTTATTCAGGAAGCATCTAACTCAGAATGTCTCCCCTTTTCCCCAGATCCTGGGAAACTGACTTAAGGATGACATGCAATTAGACAAATATTCAGACCAGGCCTCCTATAGGTAGTTGACCAGAGATGACCTATGTTAACTTGCTTCCTAGGATCTGTCACATCTGTTTTTCTGATCCTTTTTAACACTTTGGTTGCTGCTTTTGAAATAGTCCTATCTTCTCTGTGCTGTGGTGAGTCCCCTTATATCTTTTCTTGGAAAATGGGTTAGATCCACATGATAAATTCCTACTCAATGATTTCACACAATTAGAATCTTGGTTTTGTTTTGGTTTGGTTTTTTCTTTTCTTTTTGTTTTTCTCAACAGAAACTAAGTTTCCTAATGAAGGCTTGAAAGTCACTTGATAGATTGAGGTAAACGATAATGGGCTCTTGCAGACTCTTCTAGATGGAGTAAAACTTTGAATACTGTCCTGTGACACATTATTGCTTAAGCTTAGAATGACTCTTTTGGCTCTTGATAACTAAACCCTCCTTTGCCAGTAATTTCAGGTCTATTAATCACCTATTCAAAAACTATTAATCACCTATTCTAGGTGACTCCTACCCTTATGAATTTCTGGTTATGAAACGAGAGGTTAGCGATGTCCCCCCCAGGAGGTTTAGGGAGTGCCTTTTCTTTTATGTATATACTAGGCAAGCCAGTGATCTGTCAACCCTAACATAAATGGGCTGTGTCATAATGATCATCCCCTCTGTGATTAAAAAAAGAAACTTAAGGCTGGTATTTAGAAATAATAACTAGATCATGCAGAAGTTGTGCTGAAGTAGATACTGGGTTGTGGCCTATTAAGACAGCCTCTGGTTAAATGTAAGGTGTGACAAAGAGTCTGTTTCTCCAAAAATAAAGCCTCTGAAATTCCCTTTTCTTCTCTATAAAATAAGAATTACAAGGCTTTGTAAGCATTTTCAAATCTCTTCCCATCCATCCCACAATGCTTTATCTGCGCAAGTATCCCCCACAACATACATGAAGGAGCCTCTAAAAACCACATGGTGGCAAGTCCCCATTCCCACCACAGTGGGCATGTCCTTTGGGCCAAAGTAGCCACTTGTCCCAGAAAGAAATATTTGGTGGCTGGCTGGACCAATCAGACTCTCTCCCTTGGGAATATGGAATCAGGACATAGAAATACTGAGTCTCAAGATGTGGCCACGGAGAATGTAAAGTTTTCCAAGGTACGGCCATGTTTGGACCACACGCAACGAGGTGAAGAAATCCAGTTTGCAACAAATGAGAGAGAGGGAGAGGGAAAGAGGAGAGACGCCTGAATAGAACCAGACACAAAAGCTGATACGACCCCAGGAAGGGGACGTCCTTGCTTCCAGTGACAATATTCTGGTCCTGGTTCCCTTCCCTAGAGAGGTTTGCTTACCCTTCCTTTGCTTGGTTTCCATAAGACCGCTCGGTATCTTTCTTCTTAACTCTTTGCTTTTGCTTAAGTTGTTCTTACACCGAATACCACGAGACATAAAGATAAAAGGAGACAGGCATCTAACCTGCCTAGTACAGTGAATGACTCAGACTTATCCAACGCTTTGTTTCCCTTTCCTTGTACAGGTTGACATGTGACATGCATGTGACAGACAGGATTCTTATTCTGGAAAATGCTATAGCGATATAAGTTTAAATGGGGTGACACTATCAATAGGTTTCCAGGTAGTCAGTGTAGTTTAGACACAGGAAAAAAGGTCTCCTTCAAGAATAAGGTCTGATTCAGCTTCTGTCGTTTTAACTTTAGTGTGCATGTGTGCTTGTGTGTGTGTGTGTGCATGTATGTACACAGTGAAAAAAGCATTTTCAGGATCTTCAAGTCTATGCTCACCTGATCATTGATTCAAACTATCAGGCCTTCTCTCTTGTCCACGACTCATGCAAGTACCTCTTTGTCTCTTCTTTCTCCTTCTCCTCCTCCATCCCCCCCTCCCTTCCATGGTCCTCTAAGAGCCCCAAGGGGGAAATAACTCATTCTGGCTCTGCTAGAGGCAGACAGTGAGGGTTACTGGAACTGGCTTTTCCAGGATGACTAGCTGAGCAAATGGGGTGGGTGAAGATGAGACAAAAGAAGAAAACAAGTGCTTCACAGACATAATTTCATATTTCGGAAGAGTGTGGCAGCTTGACACCGAGCAGATTGAGGCTAGATTGTGAGAGGCCTCGACGGTTATGCTGAAGAGTGTGGGTTTGAACTCAAAAGCCAAGAGGTCACTTTTGAAGCGATAGAATAGAAAATCCTTCTACGTGAGTCAAGTGTTATAATCCAGATTGGTGAGCAGTCTTGTAATAGCCAGACACCAAAGACAGCCTCCAATGAACCTTGCCTCCCATTATTCGTGCCCTGGTGTTGTCGCCCTCCACGCAGAATCTGGGCTGCTCCTATATCTCCCTTTCACCAATAGCATGGGGCCGAAGCGACTCTATGCTTGGCAGCTTTCACTTTTGGGCTTTTGAGAGTGCTAAGCTGCCATGTAGGATCAGGATATGAAAGGACTTTGTGACTTGAAGTATGGTTAAAATGTGATTTATGTGGGGCTGTGAACTGCAACACTGAAATGACAGTATTGCTTGAAGCATGAAATGGCTGGGGACAAACATGCCTGGACTGGTGCCCCTGTGCCCTGTGGAGGGAGCTGGTGAGGCAAGGATGGGCTGTCACCTGATTGATTGGTTGTGGCTGCCTGGGGAACTATGCTGCAAGGCATTCTGAGGATGCAGCTGGTTGAATGCTACAGTGCTGAGATTGATTAGTGATGTCTGCCATGGGCAGGGAGTGAGAAATTGCTGCTCATATGTGATTTGTCATCTCAGAGATGCCGGTACTTCCCTTGGGCCTAGTTAACTTGAAAAGGTCCAACTCAATAGACTCAGGGATTGGGAGAAGAGTTCTTATCAACCAATTGAGTCTGCCTCTGCAGAGCAAAGTGGGAAGAATCTACAGCCATTCTGAAAGAGAAAGCCGCCATCAGAAGGCAAGGATTCTCCCTTCCTTTTAACATGAGCAAGCCCACAGCCCCCAGCCGCCGTCAGGCTCGGTCCAACAGGTATGAGAGATAGTCACTCTGTACGTTTCCCCCAAACAGCTCCGTTAAGTGCGGTGTTGAAGGGTTGACGCTGATCCAGCCCGGAAACTCAGAAACTCATTGCTCCCGTGGCTCAGAAACCTCCCCTGGCTGCCTGGTCCCCTTTGGAGACACTCCACAGCAGCAGCTAACAAGCTCTGACACAAAGCAGCCCGCACAGCCATTCACACAAACGCTCGTTCCCGGGGCTCACTGGCCTTGCCCGTTCCTCGTTTGTTTTCCAACACCGAGATGACAAAGCACCCTCGTGACTCCATGTGAAGCGCTCAACGCTTCCTCCAACACACACACTAAACGCACTCCTCTGAGCCTGTTTGTTGCTTGGTTTGCTTTTGTTGTTTTGCATTTCCTTCACCAAACCTTCAACAAGGTGTAAAACCCGATGTGTGTAAAACAACCAAACCTTAGTGGCGTGCTGTCTGCTTTCCTTATTTCAACCCTGAGATTGACAGGAAAAGACAAAATATTTCAATAAAATCAAAGTATTTTCAGCAAAAAATAAAAAAAGGTATGATGACATATTGAGAACACAGTGCTGTGATAAACTAGTAAAAAAAATTGACGAAAAGCAGAAACACGGAAGACTGCAATTTAATCTTTTTATTTGAAATATAAATATTGTTACTATCAAGCTTGACAGTATAGAAAACGTGTGCCCTGCAGCCTTCTGACAAAAGAAAATTTATATTTAAAACTTCCTGAAATAATACCTTTCATCCATAGGGTTTTGTCACTTTGTAACGGCTCTGCGTCTACTGTATGGCCCTGCACCTTTAATTATTTTATGCCTAGAAGACACATTTTAAATAGAAGAGGCGGCTTACAAGAGTTTTGACAGCTGAAGCTGATTAAAATACTGACAACATGCGCTCTATAGAATTCCCCGAGGTATTTGTCAAAAACCCATAGGAAAGTTAAAGATGAGAATCCCAAAACACAAATATTTTTACCCACCAGTGTGAAACCCTCAGGCCGGGTTAATGTCATTTGCTGCCTGGCCCTTGCCAGAGAAACTTTTAACAGAAATTCCCTTTTTCAAATGTTGCAAGGCCACAGACTGAAAGAGCGGTCAGCTGATTGAGTTTGCTAATCTGTTTCCAGTTAACAAAGCCCAGGGCCTCTTTCCAAGGCCAGCTGTTTCATCTCATTTGCTGAGGAGAAGGAAAGCTGGATGGCTTGCTTATTTATTTATCAGTCTCTTTTACAAGGGTGTTACCAACTGGGCTGGTTTCCTGGATCTAGTCCCCACGTTGTTTCTCATTAGGGGCTGTGACTTTTACAACCCCCAGTGAAAATCTGGTCTCTACCCATCCAGTGACTCCTGTTGCACACTGCCCGGGGTAGGGAGGCAGAAGCCACTGCAGTAAAGGAGCTGTCAATCTGGAGATGATCTCTCAAAACAGAAGGTTTTTGATGTCTGAGGCCTGAATTTTAGGGCTGTAGCTCCCTGAGTTAGTTGAGTTCCATGTGCATTCATTCATTTATTGCACTAATGTAGATGGAGGACCTATTCTGGGCAAGGCTCCTGGGGTCATCACCCTTGAGGAGGGCACCCATCTAAAAACCATGGCCAAGTAATACTACACCTGGCAAAACTGTCCTTCAGAAATGATGGAGAAATAAAAGACATTCCCAGACAAGCAGAAGCTAAGGGAGTTCATCACCACTAGAGCTGCCTTATAAGAAATGCTAAAGGGAGTTCTTCAAGTTGAAATGAAAGACACTAAGTAACAACATGAAAACACATAAAAGTATAAAACTCACTGGTAAAGGTAAATATATACAGTCATGTGCCACATAACAATTGAAGTTTTGGTCAATTGAATATACAATGGTGGTTCCTTAATATTAGTACCATATAGCCTAGGTGTGTAGTAGGCTATACCATCTAGGTTTGTGTAAGTACACTCCATGATGTTCTCACAATGATGAAATCGCCCAATGACACATTTCTCAGAATGTATCCCCGTCATTAAGTGACACATGACTGTAATTAAATTCAGAATACCCAAATATTGTAATACTGGTGTGTAAATCACTTGTATCTCTAGTATAAAAGTTAAAAAAAAATGATATTAAAAATAACTATAGCTACAATAATTTGTTAATGAATGTACAATATAAAAAGATGTAAAGTGTGACATCGATAGCATAAAATGTGGGGGAAGGAGAAGTAAAAGTGTAGTTTTTGTATGCAATTGAAGGTAGGTTATCAGCTTAAAATAGACTGTTATATCAATAAGATGTTTTATGTAAGTCTCATGGTAACCACAAAGCAAAAACCTATAGTAGACAAACAAAAGATAAAGAAAAAGGAATTAAAATACACCACTACAAAAAATAAATGATAAAGGAAGAAAGGAACAAAGAAGCTAAAAAAAAGTAAACAACAAAATGGCAATAGTAAGGCCTTACCTATCAATAGTTACTTTAACATAAATGGACTCAATTCTCCAAACAAAAGACACAGAGTAGCTGAATGCATAAAAAAATAAGAACCGACAAAATGTGCTTACAAGAGACTCACTTTAGCTTTAAAGACACACATAGGGAATGATTAGGAAAAAAAGAATATTCCACACAAACGGTAACCAAAAGAGAGCAGCAGTGGCAATAGCTATATTTGATAAAGTAGACTTTCAGTTAAAATTGGTCACAAGAGACAAAATGTCACTATATAGTGATAAAGAGGTCAATTCATCAAGAGGATATAAGAATTGTAGATATGTATCCACGTAGCATTGGAGCACCTAAATATTTAAAGCAAATATCAATAGAAGTGAAAGGAGGAGTAGACAGCTGTACAATAATAATAGGGGACTTCAATACCACACTTTCAACACTGGATGGATAATCCAGACATAAATTAATAAGGATACAGCAGACATGAATAACAGTATAGACCAAATGGACCTACAGACATACAGAACATTCCATTCAACAGGAGCAGAATACATATTCTTCTCAATCATGCGTGGAACATTCCCTGGGATAGATCATAGGTTAGGCCACAAAGCAAGCCTTAACAAATTTAAATTTAAATCATATCAAGTATCGTTTCTGACTACAATGTATGAAACTAGAAATCAATAACAAGAGGAAAATGAAAAAATTCGCAAATATGTGGAAATTAAACAACACACTCCTGAACAACCAATGGGTCAAAGAAGAAATCAAAGGGCAATCAGAAAGTATCTTGAGACAAATGAAAATGAAAACACAACGTACCAAAACATACAGAATGCAGCAAGAGCAGTTCTAAGAGAAAAGTTTATAGCAAGAAATGCCCACAGTAAGAGAAAAGAAAGATCTCAAATAAACAACCTAACTTTACACCTCAAGGAATTAGAAAAAGGACAAACTAAGCCCAAACTTAGCAGAAGGATGGAAATAATAAAGATTAGAGCAGAAATAAATGAACTAGAGACTAGAAAGATAATAGAAAAAAATCAATGAGACAGGGTTGGTTTTTTGAAAAGATAAATAAAATCGACAAATCTCTAGCTAAACTAACCAAGAAAAAAAGAGAGGACTCAAATAAAATTGTAAATGTAAAAGGAGATATTACAACTGACACCACAGAAAGACAAAGGATTGTAACAGACTACTATAAATAATTATACACCAACAAATGGTATAATCTAGAAGAAATGGATAAATTCCTAGAAACATACAACCTACCAAGACTGAATCATGAAGAAATAGAAAATATGAACAGACCAATAATGACTAAGGAGATTGAAGCAGTAATCAAAAACCTCCCAACAAGAAAAGCCAGGACCAGAGGGTTTCTCTGGTGAATTTTTACAAACATTTAAAGAAGAATTAATGCCCATCCTTCTCAAATTCTTCCAGAGGGAACACTTCCAAACTCATTTTATGAGGCCAGCATTACCCTGATACCAAAGCCATAGATTCAAGGCAATCTCTATTAAAATTCCAAAGTCATTTTTCACAGAATCAGAAAAAACAATCCTAAAATTTTTATGGAACCACAAAGATCCAAAATAGTCAAAGCAATCCTGAGAAAGAAGAACAAAGCTGGAGGCAGCATACTTACTGATTTCAAACTATATTACAAAGCTATAGTAACCAAAACAGTATGGTACTGGCATAAAAACAGACACATAGACCAAAGGAACAGAATCGAGAGCCTAGAAATAAATCCATGTATGTCAACTAATATTTGACAAGGAACCAAGAATACACAATGGGGAAAGGATAGTCTTCTCAATAAAGATGGTGGGAAAACTGGACATTCACATGCAAAAGAATGATATTGAACCCCTATCTTACACCACTCACAAAAATTGATTTGAAGTGGATTAAAGACTTAAATGTAAGACCTGAAACTGTAAAACTCCTAGAAGAAAACATAGGGCAAACGCTCCTTGACATTGGTCTTGACGATGATTTTTTGGATATGACACTAAAAGCACAAGCAATAAAAGCAAAAATAAACAAGTGGGACTACAACAAACTTTAAAGTTTCTGCACAGCAAAAGAAATGACCAAGAAAATGAAGAGGCAACTTATAGAATGGGAGAAAATATTTGCAAGCCGTATATCAGATAAGGAATTAATATCCAAAATATATAAGGAATTCATAAAACTCGAGAGCAATGAAACAAATAATACGATTAAAAAAATGATCAGAAGATCTGAATAGACATTTTTCCAAAGAAGACATAAAAATGGCCAACAGGTACCTGAAAAGATGCTCAATATCACTAATCATTATGGAAATTCAAATCAAAACCACAATGAGATATCACCTCACACCTGTTAGAATGGCTACTGTCGAAGAAAAGACAAGAGATAACAAGTGTTGATGAGGATGTGGAGAAAAGGGAACACTTATGCACTGTTGGTGGGAACAAATTGGTGCAGCCACTAAGGAAAACAGTACAGAGGTTCCTCAAAAAATTAAAAATAGAACTACCATATAATCTAGCAATCCCACTTCTGGGTATTGCTAGGGTATTCATTTGAAGGAAATGAAATCAATATCTTGATATCTGCACCCATTCATTGCACCGTTATTCACAATAGCCAAGATATATATGGAAAAAAACTGTGTCCATTGACAGATGAATGGATAAAGAAAATGTTATGTGCATATATATACATATATGTATATATGGAAATCCTGCCATTTGCGACAACATGAATGGACCTTGAGGGCATTATGCTGAGTGAAATAAATCATACAGAGAAAGACAAATACTGTATGATCTCACTTATATGTGGAATTTTAAAAAGTTGAACTCACAGAAACAGAAAGTATAAGGGTGGTTGCCAGGGGCTGGAGAGGTGGGGAAAATGGGGAGATGTTGGTAAAAGGGTATTAATTTCCAGTTATAAGATGAATAAGTTCTGGGGATCTAATGTACAGTATGTGACTATAGTTAACAACACTGCATTATATACTTGAAAGTTGCTATGAAAGTGGATCTTAAATGTTGTCACCGTACACACACACACAAATCATAGTTATGTGAAGTGATGGATGTGTTAACTAACCTTAGTATGGTCATCATTTTGGAATATATACGGGTATCAAATCATCATGTAGTACGCCTTTAACTTACACAACGTTATATGTCAATTATATCTCAATAAAACTGGGGGAAAAAAAGAATAAATAAGTTCTTGAAAGAAAGGCACAGTGGAAAGGGGACTCTGGCTGGAAGGAACCGTGTGAGGGAGGAGCTGGAGGCAGGAAAGAAATCACTGATCCAGGGGGGCTGGCGCAAACCCTCTTTGAGGTACGACCTGGAGGGAAGATGAGGCTGGAAAGGGGTCAGCAAACATTTTCTGTAAAGGACCAGAGGGTAAATACTTTACAGTTTGGTGCCATACTGTCTCTATCACAACTACTCCATTACTATTCAAGTGCAAAAGCAGCCATAGACAATATGTAAACATATGGACACTGCTGAGTTCCAATAAAACTTTATCTACAAAAACAGGTGGTGGGCCAGATTTGGCCCCCAGACCGTAGTTTGACAATGTCTGATCTAGGAGGAAAAAAAAAAAGGCAACAAATCACGTGGGTTTGAAATGGCTTACTAGGGAATGTATTCTATAAGCATTAGGGAGCCCCTGACGATGTGAAGGGAATGGATTTTCATTGGAACTTTTGAGGAAATACGGAGAAGTGGGATGTTTTCCTTATATGCTGTTCCTCTCTTTTAAAAGCTAGTAAAAGCAATCACCAATATTTATCAAGTGGTTACTTTGATAACCACTGTTATTGTGGGCTCCTAGGGGCTCCTGTGCACCATCTCATTGAATACAGCAGCCCCAGAGCAAGATATAACGTTTCCCCGTCATTTTATTCCCCAAGGGCTTGGGCTGGAGAAATCAGTCTCTGCTACGTCGTCTATAACCAGAGCTGGCTTCTACAGCTCACCCAATTGACCAAGGGCTCAGAAGTCAGCATGCTTCTTGATGTTCACAAGCTGTTTGGGTACCTGCGAGGAGCACCCATGAGCACCCAAGGAACGAGGCAACTGAGAGAGGACTTGGCCATCAGCTTGGAATCAGCTAAAATTAGCAAATATTGAACAGAACAGGCAAGGAAGGCAAAACCAACCACGTGCCTGAGCCCTCCAGAGGCACTTTCTACTGTGGATGGCATTGTGTAGTTTTCAGATCTGGGCTATTATGAAAATTGCCCCTATGAACACCGTACTGCATGTCTCTCAGTGAACAGATATATGCATTTCTGTTGGGTATATGTTTTTCAGATTTGTTTTATACCAGAAAGTTTTTACGTCTATGCCATTGGCCCATTTATTAATAAAATAGATGTATTGTGTCTCATCTGGCTATATGCCCCCTTAAACAGGACTCTTGAAGGCTCAAGTAGTGAATCATGGACCCAAATCTCAATGAGGCAGAAGATGGGGGATGTTCAGAAGAGCACAGCATTACAAATTAATAAGGAGGTGGGCAAGATTTAAGGAAAATTTACCTCCAACTTGGGTCAAAAAGGCCACTCGTCATTACTTTACTGTACTTCGATTAACACTTAATATCATTCTGAATCACTCCCATTAAGCTATTCTTCTATGTTTCCCCTGTAAAATGTCTTAAATAGAAATAAATTGCAACATTAGTTAACAGCATTACATCATGTGAATTTTAAACACCGCAACTTGGGGGAAATAAAGCTTTATTAGGAGTCGAGTTATAAGTCTGCATTAGACAAAGCTATAGATATTTTTGGAAAGCGTTGGCTATTTGAGCTACTAAAAGAAAATCAGCTTCTCTGAATTTTCCTAAAGCTGTTGTGGCTTTCACTGATGCCACTGCGAGTACTTCAGGGCCCTGTCTGTGACATACAGCAAGGGGATTGTTGAACTTGGCTCCTAAAGCAGGGAGGTGGGGAGGTGGTGGGAGGGATGGTTTGGAGCTTGATTAAGTTGAATTTAAAGTCGACCACAACAGGCAGAAATAAAGAGGTTCTCAATCAGAGGCAATCTGAGCTGAATTTGGAGAAACCAGCTATATGCATTTTGATACATCCAATCTTTGAAAGTTTTAGGTTTAGAGTTTGGATCACTGAATATTCTCAGTGTAAGGACAGCATAAACTTTATTCACTTACCAGTAAGTAGTATATTAAAACAGCAAGAACATGAACTTCAGAGTCAATTAAACCTTGATGTCTAATTTGTGACCTTGGGCTAGTTTCTTCCTTTTCTGAGCAGGGCCACTGTGTACAGTTGTATGGGTTGCTAACTGCAAAAAGTTTCCCAGCTGAGGGGGCAAATGAAGACTGAAATCCTACCTGTGCCCTGCTAGCCAAGTCATGGAGCTGTGTCTTTCAGGGGTCTCATTTGCACAGTCACCATATAAGCCTGTGGTGGCCCTGACTCTGAGCCTCAGTTTCTCCACCTCTAAAACAGAGAGAATCATGAACTTCACAGCACTGCTGTGGGAATTTTTAAAAGATCGCACAAGTAAAGTGTGCAGCACTTTACTGCCTGACAGCCTACACTTGTTTTTTTGGCCACAATTTTTGCCTTCCCCCGTGTGAGTGCTTGCTGCCTGCAGTTCTCGTCCTGGGTGCTGGGAAATGAGCAGGAGACAAGATAAGGAAGGTTTCTCCTTTTGTGGGGTTAAATATGGAGGAAGCTTCTCTCTTCACAGATCCATTCATAAAGGCGGCCTCTCTTTGGGTTGTTATAAAATCAATATAGTGAATATTACAGAAATTCGAGGAAGTAGAAAGATATCACTTACAATTGCATAGCTCATGATCGTTGTATCTGTGGATGTGATGATGGCTGTCATGTGACAGTGTTTATCAAAGAAAATTTGTGTAATCAGGACACGAATCATAACACATGATCATGGAAAGTGGCCTTGCGGTCCTATTGGGAAAGATAACGCTTAAGAATAAGAACAACATTGGGCTCGAACCGAAAGACCAAATTGACTGTTTTAGGTCAATTTCTATTCAATGGATTGGAACCTAAATATTCAATCTGATCCCGTTACAATCGCTGAACCATTACAACCACTGATGATGAAATAACCATATCAGCTCAACTATTCAGGGTACTAATCTATTTTTTGCCACTTGACAATTGAACTAACTAATGTGATTAAAATACGGTTGAGTTAGTGGCAGCATGGAGATACCATACCATCTATGATTGAGCAAAGAGGAAAAACAATCCAGAATGCGGATATGCAAGAAAGGAAGAAAGAGGGACTATGCTTGAGGCTTGAGTCTGGGCCCAAGCTTTACTTTATGTTAGCAGATGATCTGTCCATGGGGGCAATTTCCTGACCAACAGAGGAGTCCCTGAAAGTGTGCCAAACAGGTGCCATCACCAGCTCAGCCTGGAATAACCCCACACTAAAACAAGAGAGACCGTCAGAACCTGGAAGATGGAGCTCAAATTGAAAACCAGAAATGTGGGAACTCAGTGCATTTAGTCCGAGACACTAGGTGAGAGATGGCGTGAAGAATAGCCAAGACACGAAGGTGAAGAGAAAGCACGGCAGATCAAAAAGGAGCGATTTGTTTCTGCTGTACTTTTGTGTTTGGTTCGTAACATCTGCCCTAAGATTGATTTTGTGATAGTCCACGACTGACGGGGGAGGGGTTGGATGGGAAGGTTTAAAAGGAATGAAAGAAGTCATACAAAATGAAGAGCATAACCAATACTGACAGAGTTGAGGTGTGAGTGAGTGTGTGGATGGTAGTAGAAAATAATTTTTAAAATGAGCTCGGTGAACCTAGACACGTTTGTGTGTCACACAAGGTCATAATCACGGCATTATCACCTACTTTGTGCCAATTTTGTCCACGTACTGCAATGCTTGCGATGTCTTTCCTTGTTTAATCAATTAAAAAGTTGAACTTTTGAGACAAAATTCCAAACATTAGGAATAATCGCTCCTTTAGAAGAACATATATGAACGGATAAGCGAGGCTACCCCCCGGGAGGAGGGTGAGATTGGCAGTTTTAGTCAAAGTGGCAGAGGAACTTTATCTGCATCTTTATTATTATTGTTTTTGCAATGAGAATTTATTTAGGAAATACATTTGTAATTTTAAAAAATTAATTCCTGAGTTTAATTTTAATTTTTATTTTTTAGCTTAACCTGTAGTAAAATTGGCTTTTTTTTTTTTGGCCCGTAGTTCTATAGATTTTAGCACATGCATAGATTCATGTAACTACTACCACAATCAAGATAAAGAACAGGTCCATCACCCCCAAAAAACCCCTCCTACTATCCCTCTGTAGCCACCCCTCCGCCATCCCTAACACCTGGCAACTGCTGATCTGTTCTCTGTCACTATAGTTTTGTCTTTTAGAAAATGTCATATGAATGGAATGTAATATAACCTTTTGAGACTGGCTTCTTTTATTCAGTACAATGCCTTGGAGACTCGTCTAAGTCATTATGTGTGCCAATAGTTCATTCCTTTGCTGAGAGTATTCTATTAGAAGGATGCACCACATTTTGTTTATCCATTCATCCACTGAAAGACATTTGGGTTGTTTTTCATTTTTAACAGTTATGAGTAGAGCTCTTATAAATATTCACGTGCAGATTTTTGTGTGAACATAAGTTTTCATTTCTCCGGGGTAAACACCCAGAAGTGCGATTGCTATATCATGTGATAAGTGTGTATGTAACTTTATGAGAAACCACCAAATTGTTTTCCAGAGACGTTGTACCATTCTATACTCCCGCCAACAACATGTGAGAGTTCTAGTTGCTCCACATCCTCACCTTTGTTGGTTCGAGTCCCCTGGATGAAATCTGAATCCGACCCCTGTCTGTGGAGGGCAAAGACGGACTGAAGAAAGAGGCAGACCACTCCAGGTTGGTAGGTGGCAGGTTTAAAAAGCAAGAGAACTTACATACCAGGCTTGTCTTGGGCAAGAGGAGTAGATCTCTGCGCCCACCCACCAGAATCTTAAAAGTTTATATAAGGCATTAACTGGGTCAGTCACATGTACCGTCCGATGGTCTCAATAACGCCTGCTCTCTCAAGGCTGCATTCTTGAAAATGGCTTCCACTGTGGGAATGGTGGGCAGACGGTACATTTCAAGGACAGGGGAGGGGGTGAGGAGCTTCCCATTGCCTGGGTCCAGCCTGCTGGTCAACCGGCAGTCACACCCTTATCACTTCGTCCAACAGCCATCACTTGGTATTGCCAGCATTATTTTCCCACCATAATAAGTGTGTAGTGGCATCTCATCATGGTTTTAATTTGCATTTAATTAATTGTTAATGATTGAACATGTTTTCCTGTGCTAATTTGCCTTCTCTTTGGTGAGGTATCCATTCAAGTCTTTTGCCCTTTTTTAAAAATTAGGTTATTTGCTTTCTTACTTTTGAGTTTTGAGAGTCCTTTATGTATTTTAGATGTAGGCTCTTTGTTGGGTGTGTGATTTGCAAATATTTTTTCCTAGTCTGTAACTTATCTTTTTATTCTTTTAGCAGTTTCTCCCACAGAGCAAACGTTTTTAATTTTTATGGAGTCCAATTATAAATGTTTTTTTTTCTTTAATGAATTGTGCTTTTGGTATTATGTCTAAGAACTCTTTTCTTAACCCCAGCTGACAAATATTTTCTCCTATGTTTTCTTCTAAAATAATTATCATTTTACATTTTACTTTTAGATCTATTATACAGTTCAAGTTAATTTTTGTATCGAGTGTGAAGTTTAGGTTGAAGTTCTTTTTCTAATATATAAATGTCTAGTTTTCCAACACCACTTATTATAAAGACCATCTTTTCTCCATTGAATTGCCTTTTTTTTTTTTTTTTTTGTGAGGAGGACTAGCCCTGAGCTAACATCTGATGCCAATCCTCCCCTTTTTTCTTGAGGAAGATTGGCCCTGAGCTAACATCCGTGCCCATCTTCCTCCACTTTATATGGGACGCCGCCACAGCATGGCTTAACAAGCGGTGCGTCAGTGCATGCCCAGGATCCGAACCTGCGAACCCTGGGCTGCCGAAGTGGAGTGCACGCACCTAACCACTTGTGCCACTGGGCTGGCCCCTGAATTACCTTTTTGACTTTCTCAAAAATCAATTTGCCATATTTGCATGGGTTTATTTCTTAAGTCTCTATTTTGTCCCATTTGGTCTATATATCTCTCCCTTAACTAATACCATGTCTCTTGATTACTGTAGATTTATAGTACGTCTTAAACAATTGGTTAAAATAATTTCTCCAACTTCACTTTTCTTTTACAAAATTGTTTTGTTTATTCCAGTTCTGTTTCCTTTCCACATAGATTTTAGAATGTTTGTTTATATTTTTAAAAATTCCTGCTGGATGTTGATTGGAAGTGCGTTAAATCTATAGATCACTTTGGGGAGAACTAACATCTTTCTATGTTGGGTCTTCCAATCCACGATCACCGGATATCTCTCCATTGATTTAGTTCTTTTATTTCTTATATGAGCATTTTGCAGTTTTCAGCATGTAGATCCTGTACATGACTTTTAGATTTACATCTAAGTATTTCACCTTTGGAGTTATTGTAGATGCTCTTATTTTTGTGTTTGTTTTTCAAATTTTGGTTTCAAGTCCTCATTGCTAGCATGTAGAAATATAATTGACTTTTGTATGTTAACTTTGTATTCTGCAATTTTCCTTAACAGACTTATTAGTACTAAGAGTTTATACTGTTGTTGCTGTTTTTAGATTCATTGGGATTTTCTACAAATCCAACCATAACTTCTGTGAATGGGAGCAGTTTTATTTCTTCCTTTTCAATCTGTATGAATTTTCTTTCCTTTGCTTGCCGTACTATACTTGCTAGGACTTCCACAAAAATGTTGAATGGGAGTGTGAGGAGCAGATCTCCTTTCCTTATTCCAATCTTAGGGGGAAACACTCATTCCTTCATCATTAAGTATGATACTAGATAGCATGTACACACTGAAAACTTCATCAGACAAGGTTACATTTTTGCTTTCAGCCTTATGCGCATTTAAAACACTCAAAGGGAGAAGAATTCACTATTTTGTTTACCTAGATATTTACCATTTCCATTTCTCTTCCTTCATTTCTGATGTTCTAGGTTTACACCTGGTATCGCCTCCCTCTGTCTAAAGTACTTCCTCTAGCAATTCTTCCAGAGCAGGTCTAATGGCAACAAATTCTCTTAGTTTCCTTTCATCTGAGAATTTTATGGTGACCAGCTGTCCCAGTTTGCTTGGTTTGAGCACTGAGTCCTGCATCCTGAGAAGCCCCTCGTTCCTGGGCAAATCAGGATGTTTGGTTCTATTGGGTGTCTGTATTTTGCCTTTACTCCTGATGGGTATTTTCACTGGTTGTAGAATTCTGGGATGGCAATTATTTTCTTTCAACCCTGTAAAAGTATCCTTTCACAAGGATTCTTTTCCTCTGGTCCTATGATTTTCGAGAAGAAAAACCAGTCATTCAAATTGTTATTCCCCTATAAGTGACGTGCTGCTTTACTCTGGCTGTTTGTTTTCAAGATTTTTTTGATCTTTAGATTTAAATAGGTTGATTATAATGTATCTGGGGGTATTTAATTTGGTTCATTCTGTTTGGGACTCATTGAGATTCATGAATCTGTAGATTTCTGTCTTTTCCCAAGTTTGGGAAGTTTTCAGCTATTATATCTTCAAATATTTTTTTCTGTGCCATGCTATTTTTCCTCTCCCCGGGATTCCTATGACACAAATGTTGAAGCTTTGGTATTGTCCCAAGGTCCCCGAGGCTCTTTTCAATTTTTTTCCATTTTTTTCTATCCATTGTTCAGGTTGGATAATTCCTACTGATCTATTGGCAGGTTCACCTAGCAACTCTTTCCTCTTTTAATCTCCGTTCTCTATAGTAGAGTACATTCAGGGAGGTTTTTTGTTTTGTTTTGTTTTTTAATTTAGATTATTGTATTTATATTTCTAAAATTTCAGTTTTTTTAATATCTTCTATATTTGGTGAAATATTCTATCATTCCATTCTTTTCAAAATTGTAGGCTCTTACTTCTCGGATCAATTTAATAATAGCTGTTTTAAAGTGTTTATCAGATAATTCCAATATCTGTGTCACTTTGGCATTGGCAGTCTATTGATTATCTTTTCCTATGCAAGTTGATATCTTCCTGGTTCTTTGTATGCCAAGTAATGTTGGATTGTATCCTGGACATTTTGAATATTAGGTTAGGAGACATTGGATCTTGTTTAAATCCTATGGAGAATGTTGACACTTGTTTTACCAGGCAATCGATCCTGTTGGGTCAGGCTGCAAATTCTCCCCAGACTTTTGTAAGGTGTGGCTTTGATTTCAGTACTATTCTTAAAGCTTTTGCAGTGCTATTTGGATTTATCTTGCATGTGTCCCAGCCAGTGGGCTGTGTGGGGCCTGAGTGGTGTTCTCTCTCTTAGTTCAGTTCTCAACATCTTTGGTATGTTCTTTGGGATCAGAAGCACACATGCTCAGGGTGGAAGTGATGCCAGGAGTTCATACACAACGTAATGGGTTTACTTTGCCTAGCTCCTCTCTCTCCATAACCTCCCTGATACATTCTACTTTCCCAAGTCACCCTTTTTTGGTCCCCCCCACCAGAAATCTAGGGCTTTTGCTCCCCTGCTCTGCTGGAGCTTCCCCACAACAGCCCTTGCATCCACAGCCGAGTGGTGGGAAGACAGGAGAGGAAAAAAGCAATGAGGATGCTCCATACCATCTTGGGACCAATTAGAGAGGAAGGTTCATCTCCCTCAGAGTTTTAGTATCTTGAATAGCTCCAGTTCCTTCATTGAGACTGCACTGTCACCACTGTACAATGATTACCTGGCCATTGGGGCTCCAGAGAGTAAAGATATTTTTCAAAATAAAGGATTTCCCAACTTTCCCTGAGCTTTAGGAGTCCCCTTTCCTGCTCCTCAAGCCAGACTAGATGGCTTCTTTTGGAGCTCTCTCTGCATGCGTTGATGCCCACTCTGTGTTTTGGGCTGCCTTGAGTCCAGGCTTTGGGGTGGAGGACGATAAAGAGATAAACTCACCACAGGTCCAGTGGCACTTTGAATTGTGCTCTTCTCCCCCAGTCTGCCTGCTACTGCTGCTCTCAGAGTCTCCATGTGTTCTACTGAGCTTTTAGAGCTCCATTCAGTGGGAGAGACAGGATGGAGTGTGTACATCATTTTACCTGGAATTGAAACTTGCTGCACCCATGTTTTCTGGTTTATCCTTGGAGATGTATGTTACCATGGACAGAACTTGGATATTGAAGTCAGATTTGAGATATAATTTTTCTCTGACGCTTACTAGCTGTGTAAACCTAGACATGTTGTTTGGCTTCTATCAGCCTCACTTCTCCTCCTGAAGTGGGAGACTAACGCACGTCATTGAGGGTGGTTGTCTAGTTCAAACAGGTAATGTGCAAAGTGCCTGACACACAGCAGGTGCCTAATTACTATTCACTTATTACCTCCCCTTCCCTTTCTGCCTCCCTGATGCTGCTTTCCTGGAGCAATGATGGAGGTGATGTGTGGAGTGTGGGGAGCCATTTTCAATCTGATTTTGCAACATCTTGTGACTGGCAAGTCGTGGGAAGGGGAAGGAATAGGGTTAGTGGCTACATAAGCTTTAGGCAACTTTAAACACGAGAACCTACGATTATGTACAAATAGAGTACAAAGAGTTTTAAAAACAGCATAAAAACATCAAGGGAGCAAGGCTGGGATGCCTCTGTTCTGTTTAATGTATCATTAGGAAGATTCCTATTAATATACCACCACAGCTATTGACATTTCATTATAAATGCTCAAGATATGACAGCGAGAAATCACAATATACATATTTAAAAGCCCAGCCTTATATTTTCAGTACTGGAAATAAAGTGGTATATAGTCAGAACTGATCAATCATTCAGTTGGCTTAAAAAAAGGCAACCCTTACTTTTGCGAGGTGGCACAGGGAGTGGTGTATAATAATAAATGAAAATGCTGTGAAAATATTAAGGTGGAGTGTCCAAATCCTAAAAGTAGACACTGCAAGCTGAAGATGGACCATTACCCATTGGCAAGGCTTCCTTTGTTAAGGACCAGTCAGGAAGCAAGACTAAGGACTCTTTGCTGTTTTCACTGTTGAGAGCAACATTCAGCATTTTGCCTGGGGTCCTCACTTTGAGAACCAGAGGGTGGATTTGCCCTCCGGTTTCAGGTAACAGCAAGGACTAGACGTCTTCTGAGTGACCATTCTGTTTTCCTTTTATAACCTCCATGAATCATGCATCGTTTTTTGTGTTGGCTGCCAGAGCACTCAGATCCGAATGTGTGGCCCGCCTCCATCCAGGAGACTAGAATGCATGACGTGTGTTTATGCACTCTGTGTGCTGACCTCAGGGCTGGTTTTGTTTGTTTGTTTGTTTCTCGTAAGATGCATGTCACTCACCCTATTTGAGAAGAAAAGACTTTGGAAAGAACTGATCTCATGATCTCTAGTTTCGCCCCTCTGCAAACGTTCCTCCTCACAGCTGTCAAGACGATTGTTCTACAAAATCTGTCTAAGGCTATCATGCTTCTGCTCAGAAGGTCTTCATTATCCCCCTGCTGTTCAAGACACTGGGAGACAATAGGGTGTAGCAGCGTGCAGTGTGGGAGCTGCCTGAGCCAAGCTTCAAATTCTAGATTCAGCATCGTATGCCTTGGGAAAGTGACTCAGCCTCTTGTGCCTCAGTTTCCTCATCATTACGTAAATAGGAGCTGGTACTACTAAGACTCTAGCATCTTCTCCCACCTGTCCTTTTAGCTTAGGTCTCCCTGTGACATTTCCTCCATCCCAACCTGAGTATTCCTTTCTCCTTGTACATACTTATAATATCTTCTCCTCCCCAAATTTGCTCAAGCCATCTCTCCCACCAGAAACGCCCTCTTCCGCTCCACTCCGAAACATTCAAACCACTCAATGTCAATCCACCTGTTCTCCAACAGTCTGAAATCCTTTCCTTCCTCACTATTCCTGTAGTATTTTGTCTCTGCTGTTCCTCCACTAACACATTTATCTTATTTATTTGATAAATAGTTGTTTGGTACCTACTTTATATACAAGGCAATGGGTAAATCTTTGCAGAAATATAAAAAACTTAAAACAAAAAACATTATCTTGCTCCTGATAGAGCTTACAGTCAAGAAGGGGAAAGACAAAAATGTTTAAGGTTTGGAGACCATGAGAGAATCACAATGCCATAATGAAAGATTAAGTGTTACAGGAGTTCAGAGTGCCTCTTCCTACACGAGTTGACATTCTTAATTTTCTTTTTAATTGTGTATTTCTCATTTCCTTTGGGGAAGATGAAAGGATGATAGGGATGATGGTGGATTTATCGTACGTGACTTTGTGCCAGGCACTGTGCTCAGCGCTTTAGAGCAGGTGTTCTCAACCGTGGCTGCATATTAGAAACACTGGGGAGACTTTAAACATCCCAACCGGCACCCCAACCTATTAAAACAGAATCTTGAGTGGGACCCAGGCATCTATATTTTTAAAGCTCCCTAAGTAACTGCAATATGCAGCCAAGGTTGAGAACCATTGCATTCCATGCATTATATCAATGTTTCCCATATTATCCTGGTGAAACTATCACCTGGAATATTGTTTAAAAACAAAACAACAACAACAACAAAAACAAGGTCTTGGGCCCCAAAGCCACTGCCTCAGCATTTCCAAGGGAGGGGCCTTGGGAAGCTCTTTCACAAGCATCCCAGATGATGCTTATGATTAAGGAACTTGAAAAAAGGCTGCATCGTGTGATTTATTTACACAACAGTTCTTTTACTTATTTGCTATTATGCACTATTAATCTCATAGCTTTATAGCTGATGACACTGAGTGGCAGAAAAGTTAAGGCACCAGCCCAAGGTCACACAGAGACAGGATTTGAACCCAGCCTGGCTTATATCAGAGCCCGCATCCTTAACTACTGCTGGGTTGGGCTGGGACACATTGAGGTTGAAGGAGGGCAGATGTCCAAGTAGAAACAGCTGACAATTTCTCAAGGACACGGCCATATCTTATTCTTCCCTGCACTCGCCTTCTCTAACACAGTGCCTGAGACCTATTTAATGTTTGTTGAATAAACTAAAGAAATAATTGATGTACTGTGACCCAGCAAACCTTTCCTGGAAATATTGATTTCAGTTGTAGGGCAAATCACTTAACACTTACGTGGAAGGACGTGGGATATGGCTTCTCCATTTGAGACTCTGAAGCTTCCATGATCTTGCTGTGCGACTTGAGGCCAACATTTAGCTTGCCTCAGCCCCGAATCTATAAAATCAGAGAGATGCCATTCATCTCCCTCCTCAGATAACATTTTGGGAATCTCAAGTTGTATGCAGACACCAAACAATGACACAAATGTGTGCCAGAGGCAGGCTGTGCTGCACACTCCCCCACACATGTGCACCGCTCTTCGCTAAATTGCTCATTAGGAGCATTGTTGCGAAACCAGTGCAGCTCTCCCACCCTATGATTTCCGCAAGTTCTAGAGAACATCTTGTAACTGAGCATCGAGTTTCATTCTCCGTCTATCTGCACCGTCTGGGGAGGCTTCTCGGGAGGAGGTGCAGATGAGCAGAACTTTGAAATGTGCTGGAAAGAGAAGGTCCAGAGATTCGGACTCAAATACCCAGCAGGTTAACCTTGGGCAGGCACTTCGCCTCACAGATCTCAGTGTGTTCATCTGTAAAACTCAGATGCCAATGGCAGCGGTCTCTTGGGTTTCTGTGAGAATCAAACACAATGATGTTTGTAAAACACTTAACAGTGCCTGGCACATAGTGAAAGTGAAATAAACGGCTGCATTGTCATGCATCGTCATCACTTCATTCTTGGTACAAAAAGAATCCGGACCATCTGGATTTTTCTCAAGGAAGTCAATGTCTGCCCCATACGGATGGAAGAGGACCCTCTCTACCAACCTTAGACCACCACACACTCTCACACACATACCTCAAAAGAACAGGATTCCTCAACTTCTGTGTATGTAGGATGATGGCTGTGTTGGGTGGCTGTCAGTAATAAAATAACCCAAGAATGAAATACAAGGAGGGGAAGCTAGTTCCACCTTTCATATTTAATCCCCTCTGATGGTATTCCACTGCACTTAGAGTAAAATTGAATCAAAAGTGCTACATCATTTAGTCCCTGTCTACCTTTCTCCCCTTGGCTCATCAAGATCCAGGTATCTGGGGCTTCCTCATATTTTTTAAACTCCCACACTCATTTCCATCACAAGGCTTTGCTCTTGCTCCTCTCTTCCTGGAACACACCTCTAATGATGGACTTTTTCTTCTTGAGGTCTCTGCTGAAATTCCAAATTTTCAGAAAAGTCGGAGTTTCACCAACCCAGAGCTGTATCACCATCCCAAAGCTGCCTCTCATCCCATTCCTGATTTAACCAAACACTGTATCTTATAGCCATCTTCTTCAAAACACGTTACTATCTAGTATGATCTGCTGTGCTTGAGTTTATTTATTTTGTCCTCTTAATAGAATATAACTACCCCCAGGGCAGGAACTATGCACGGCTTATTCACCATGTCATCTCCAGAACCTGATGGACTTTCTAGCGCATAATAGGTGCCCACTAACATTTGCTGAATGAATGAATGAGTGAACAAGTGCTAATACCTCTGGTACACATGACATATGCTGCCCAATCTACATTTTTTGATAATAAATATTTCCTTCGGGTGGGCACAATTACAGAAAATGATAGCCCTGGTTCATTATTCATTTACCACATATTCACTGGACACCCACCAAGTTCTAATCTTTACAGGGGCCAGGAGCACAGAGATGAAGGCAGCACAGATCCTGCCCTCAGAAACTCATACGATAGAGGAGGAGGCAGGAGTGAGTCAATGAGATTGAGCCCCAACTATGTCTCAGGCACCACTGCCCTAAATGGTTTACACGGAGTAACTCTGTAAAAGACTTCAAATAGCCTTTGAGGAAAGCACTGCTATTATCTTCATTTTACTGACAGGAACGCTAAAGCCCAAAGACATGCAGTAATTTGACCAAGAATTGACAGTGAGCAAGTGGGAGAGCCAGGCATAGCATCCAGAAATCCAGCTTGAAATCCTTTCTCTGAGACTCTTCCCACTGTACTGCTGTTCGATCTGAGGGATGCACAGGATCCTGGAAGAGCGAGGATGAATCCTCGAGGGAATTGATAAAGTCTTCAGAGAGAGAGTGGACGCTGGGTATGTAGGTTGTCTGCAAAGATGGCCACCAAAGATTCCTCCCATACCCATGAGCACATGCCATTGTTTGCATCAAGAGCTGGAGTGTGTTTCCCCTTCCCTGGAATCTGGGCTGGCCTGTGTCTGCAACAAGGCAGAGTGATATTCAAATTCTGGAATCTAATCCTTAAGAGGCCTGGAAGTTTCCACGTTCATTTTCTTGGGATCCAATTGCCACAGAAAAAAGCTCAGACTATGGGGCCAGCCCCATGGCCCAGTGGTTAAGTTCAGCATGCTCTGCTTCAGCGGCTTGGGTTCATGGGTTCAGATCCTGGGCGTGGACCTATACCACCCGTCAGCCATGCTGTGGTGGCAACCAACATACAAAATAGAGGAAGATTGGCACAGATGTTAGCTCAGGGCGAATCTTCCTCAGGAAAAAAAAAAAAAAAAAGCTCTGAGGATTCCTGAGTGAGGACCAAGTGCAGACAGAGAGGACCAGCCACCTCCAGCCATCCCGTCCCCCCCGTGGTGCTCCCAGATGAATGATTCACATGACAGCAACATCACCTGGAACAGACAAGCTATACCCACCCAACCTTGCTGAAATTGCAGAACCATGAGCCAATGCATGGTTGTTGTTTTAAGTCACTAAATTTTAGGATGGTTTATTGCACAGTAATAGATAATCAAAACTTTGAGAAAGTTTCTACCTCAGCTAAACCCTGTTAAACAGAGACCTTGTGCTTTGGACTAAATATTAGTGATGTAAGTATGGGATGTAACACTTGGTTCCTGCATTTCCCTGAAGATTGTCTTAGAGGCGAGTGTTGCCTTAGAGGCAAGTGTAGCCTATAGAGTGTTTTATCTTTTTCAGCGCCTTTTTCTCCTTCTCACCCACATGCATGTTGCATGGAAGGATTTGTGCTGTGGAATATGACCACACTGAATCCCGGAAATTGAACGTCCACCACACCAAATTAGTTGTGCCCATAGTCAGGATGATGGTTGGCTGGACCAACCAAGACGATGCGAGAGGTTTTTAAAGGGAAAGCATATTCTTTCTTTCTCTCGGATTTTCTTTCCTTCTCTTGGAGTTTCTCTTGAAACTCTCAGGTCAAATTCTGATCATCCTTCAGGAGGGAAAATGTCTGATACCCTAGTTACACAACCACTATGATCCTGGTTAACGAATCTATAACGCACATTAGAGTGAAAACTATATCATGCTCATTTCAGTGAGGACTATCATGCGCATTAGAGTTTTCAACTGGAAGTAGCGCCCTTCGTGCTTATAAGGCTTTAAAAATCACCTCTAACTCATGCCTCACCTGGTCTTCCCTTAAAGCCACATGATTCAGAAATTACGCTAGATTATCCATATTAGTTAAACTAATTCAGAACCATAAACCAGAACTTGGAAATCTTCAGCATGTAGGTCTGTCCAATTCATATCAAGTTCAGTGTAATCTCCATTATACAGAAGGTGCCAACTGAGCAAACTCATGTTTACATTTAATTCATGTCATTAATATTACCTAACTTCTGAAACATCTTTGCTTTAACAAATGTTGTAATTGAGAGGTATAATTGTGAGCCAAAAGAAAGAGAAACATTGCTTTTATAACTCAGATAGCTAGGTGTAGTGAAAAGAACCACCAGCTTTGAAAGCTGAGTCCGTGTGTCCCTGTTCTTTCGTTGACCAGTAACAGATATGAATTTGTGCAAATCATTAAACATTTCTGAGTGTGTCTGGCGCTGCTGGTTGGCTAACCCGAACCCTTTTCACAGCCTCCTCTCTCTGGACACTTCCCACTTAGGGGTGGCAAGTAATAGTTCTGCTCAATGAAATGAAAGCAGAAAAGTCTGCGGAACGGGGCTTCTAGGGAAGCTTCGATTTGGGCAATACAAAAGGACACACTCTGGGGTTGTGGCTACTTACCCTTTGCCCTTCACCCTTTATCATTCTGGAAAGTCTGCAGAATGATGGTGAGGAGAGAGAGGAAGTGTCTAGGTACTTGTTGGCACATTGTACTCTGAAAGGCTTACCACCAGACTTCTTGTTACGTAGCACAGACCAACCTCTGTTTCATCATTTAAATTCAAGTGTCTATTCCTTGCACCTGAAAGAGTTTTTTTTATTAATACACTAGCTTCCTCGATTCCTCAACCTGTAAAATGGCAATGGAGAGTCCTGCTCTGCAGAGATTTTTGTGAGAAGTGAATGAGATGATAGCAAGGAAAAAATAAATAGCCATACAAACTCAGGCTACTGGCATTACGCTCCTAGAGAACATATTGAGGAGCATTTTTATTGTTGTTTTATTTCAGTACCCTGTTATTCTGATTACCTTTCCAAATAGTGGTCAATTCTTTCATCTTAGTTGGGGGAAGGAATGTGGAGAATGGGTTTTCATGAGGAGAGGGAAGGAAAGATTTGTAATCAGTTTTTTAGAATCTAATAGCTTTTTCCAATCTTTTTGTTAATACCTAGCTCTTCTTATTGACATATGTTTCTTGTTTATACACACACACACACACACACGTGTGCGTGTATATACACGTGTATATATTTATATTTATACATACACACTGTGAGGACACACTGAGTACGGTGTAGCTGAAGTCACCAGTAACAACTTCAAAATGTGTGCTTTATAAAGCTTCCCGGGGGGCTGGCCCAGTGGCCTAGTAGTTGAGTTCGGTGCATGCCACTTCGGTGGCCCAGGTTCGGTTCCCGAGAGCAGACCTATACCACTCATCAGCCATGACGTGGCTGTAACCCACATACACAATAGAGGAAGATTGGCACAGATGTTAGCTCAGGGCAAATTTTCCTCAGCAAAACATAAATAAATAATTAAATAAAAATAAAGCTTCTTGGGAGTATGTTGAAGCTTGCTATTAAATTCAAATAATCTTGTTATTTCATTGAAGGTTAGTAACAATCTGTACTTTTAAAACCTCCTAATCGACCCGTTTAAGAAGTACAATTTCGCCACCTGAAGCACAGTTTTAGTATATGGACTGAAGGACGAGCTGACCAAAGACAATATTTGTTTGTTTTATTTTAACAGCAAATGAGAAATCAGCTTATGCCATAAACTTGGCTTTGGGGAGGTTATTTCATTAGATTGCAAGGTAATGTTATTAGCAAGCAGAAAATTCTTTTTGGCTTCTGAACACTCTTAATCCAACTCTGGGACTATAATACATTCCTAAGGTATTTTTCATTGTTCTCAACACACTGAAAACATTGACTTCAACTTGTAAAACCATAAAATATTTGCAGTTATTTTCAAGTAACAATACCAGAAAGCCTGCATCATGCTGGGTTAATTCTTGTTTTATTTTTATTTGGTTTCACTTTATTTTTCCCAGAAAGTGGAGTCTGAGATACACCAAGCTCCAGCTCCAACAGATAATACCCAACGTGCCCTCGTATTCACTTAGCGGTGTGCGTGGAAAATTCTAGGGAGGTCTTCTGAGAAAATGAGCCACATGTCCCTCAAGGACCCAGTAAAACCTCCAACAGTGTGGTCTGAGAGCCAGCTGCCTCCCTGGGGATCAACAGCCTCAACTATTTCCAAGGGAAACCAAGAGCTCAGTGTCACTTGGACAAGTTTCCTGTCCCTGGACTCAGTTATTGCCCTGGCCAACCGGGAAGACAATTATTGGCCAAATTTTGTATTCCCAGAGCTCAAGGCATTTTGATAATTCTCAAAGGAAAAATCAAAACAGATTTTTTTTTTTTTTCAGAATGCAAATATCCCTGGTGGAATTGCTGAGACCAAGGGTATTTTGCGTCACAATGTCAAAATGCCCTTTGGACCCACTGCTATCATTTTCTTCTGGTTTCCTGTTCCTGGAAGCCTGCTCCCTAGATTGTTTTGATTAAGCCCAGTTTGGGGAGCCAGACTCTTAGCACACTCTCCGCCATATTTTATGATAAATCTCATTCAATTTCCCATGTAGGGTGGCAAGCTTTATTGCTTAACAAACATTGCATCTACTCGGCCATAATTTATATCTGAATGGGTTTATTATAGGCATTGCATTTCATTCATTGTGCAGCTAATTCCATAACATGCTGCCTGCTTTCTCTATGGCTGTTTGGCCATTATCAGCTTCCAAGACAATTGAATCTTTCCCTTGCAGTTTCGCAAAATGGTTTATGAATATGTAATACAAACTGTGTTAACAAGGCAAATATACTTCATTTCTTTTATGGCTATTTCCAGGCTGTGGCTGGGAAGAAGAGGCATAACAATGTGTCTCACTTAGAGGATGTTGTGCCCTTAATAGAGAAATGCACTCCCCTTAGCGGTTCTCTTTGAAGGCCTGTATTGTCTTTGAGCGAGCCCTGTGCTGTTGTGCGGCTCTGTGTGAAATGAGCCCCAGTCGACCTCCCATGGATTCAATTATCGTCTCTGCACGGATGGCACGCTCTTCTCCATGCCTCCCCTAAGCTCGCTCTCCTAGTGTGGTCCTACGTGGTATTCTGACTACAAAATAGCTCCATTTGGGCGCCCTGCCGTCATGGTGGGAGCAGAATTGCTCATTTTCTGCTTATGGCTCTTTCTCTCTGTACCTCTCCCCGTGACCTTCACGCCTAAGGGCTTGGCCAGCTGAGTGGGAGCTACTCTGATCAGGCTGCACTCAGGAGAGAGATAGCGCACCTGGTCAGCCGGTGTTTATAATTCCAAAGTGACTCCAGCTGGATCTTGAATGATATTCCCAAAGACCATTTTCAGTTGGAGATTGATAGAGGATGAGAGGTACTCCTTATTGAAGACCCATTATGCCAAGGATTTTACACGATGATACCCCTTTTGAAGTGGGTATTGTTCCCACTCACAGGTGAGGAAACTGAGGCTCCAAAACCTAAGCAAGTCATTTAGATAATGCTTCTAATGAAGGGTCAAAGTGAGGCGGAAACTTCCCAATATCTGTATACTAAAATCCATGGTTACCTCCTACACAGATTTCGAATCTACCCACTCATGTCCATGTCCACTGCCACCATCTTGGGTTGAACCACCACCAAATCCTGCCCAGAATATTGGGAAGTGTCTTCCTACCTGCTCTCCCCCATCCATTCTTATCTCCCTGCCCAGTTCCTGCTCCTCTCTGCAGCTGGCGTGTTTCTTTTAAAGCAGCACTGTCCAGTAGAACTTTCTGTGCTGGAAATGTTCTATATCTATGCTAACCTACATGGTAGCCACATGTAGCTACTGACCACTTGAAATATGGCTAGTACACTAAGAAGCTGAATTTTAAAAATTATTTAACTTTATTAACTGAAATTTACATAGCTACACATAGCTAGTGGCTGCTGAACTGGACAGCGCAGTTTTAAGGTATAAATCTGACCAGATCTCAGTGCACTTTAACACCATTCAAAATATTCCCATTTCTCTTAGGTCAAGAATCCAAATCCCTAACCCAGGTTACAAAGGCCCTGCATGATCCAGCTCCTGGAGACATTTTCCAGGCTGAGTTTGCATCATTTCCTCCCTCACAGTCTGTGCACCAGGCCCTCTGGCCTTCCTTCACTTCCTATCTGTATCACAATGCTTCCCTGTTCGGGGCCCTCGCACACAGAACATATGTGGAGTTTCTCCCTACCCGCACCTTCCCCCAGGCGCCAATGTCCTTCTCCTTCAGGAAAGCCCAGGGGAGCCTTCCAACCAGTAGCCTCAGGAGCTCAATTGGACCTTCCCCGATCACCCCGTTTTTCTCCTGCCTATCATTCTCCATATTGTACATTTATATATTTAGTCCTCTGGTTTTCTGGTTCAAGTGTTAGTTTCCCCTTGCTGCTTAACAAGTTACCACAAACTTAGAGATTTAAACCACACACGTTTATTCTCTTACACTTCTGGAGGTTGGAAGTCCGAAATCAGTCTCACCGGGCTAAAGTCAAGGTGTCAGCAGAGCTGTATTCTGTTCTAGGGGCTCTGAGGGAGAATCCATTTCTTTGCCTTCTCCAGCTTCTAGAGGCCACCTACAGTATTTGGTTTATGGCCCCTTCCTCCATCTTCAAAGCCTCCTGCCTCCTCTTCCTTCCTCCTCTGTATTAAGGACCCGTGTGGTTACACTGGGCCCACCTGGATAATCCACGATAATCTCTTCATCTCAAGAGCCTTCACATTTGCTGAGTCCCTTTTCCATGTAAGGTAGCATATGTACAGGTTCTGAGGATTAGGATGTGGACATCTGGGGTGGGGACATTATTCTGCCTACCACACTTCTCAACTAGATTGTATGCTATGTGATAGCAAGGACTGCTCATCATTGCCAAGTATGGTATCTGGTGTATTGTGGGAGAGTGTGTGTGTGTGTGTACGTATGTGAGTGTGTGTGTATGTATATGCGTTGAATGAATGAACAAATGATGTAATTCCTCTATCAGAAAGAAATCACCTTGCAAAACAACCATGAACAGCTTACTAAACATCTCTTTTCGCCTATATCTTTTTGGAAAACTACAACTGCCACTCGTGTTACACCAAGTACAAACAGAGGTGGGACTACCGATGCTGACAGCCCTCCTTCTTTGTTAGGTATTGTCAACATGTCTGTCCTGATTCTGACTGGCCCTCTTTTCCCATTCCTCCAGGCTAGTTCAGCATCACCTCCTGCGCCTCATGACCAAGAGATATTCCTGTTGTATCCTTGAATTAGAGAGGAGATGCCACTTGAGCTGAAATCCAGGTAAACCAAGACAAACACGTTGACAGTACCCATAGTATTTGCTCTGTGGCCAGAGCATCACCATCAACAAGTTGTTTACTTTTTCCCTGAGGATTTTGAGTGGGGACAGCACTCTTTAAAAGGTGGCCATGAGCCACAGTTGTCATTGTTCATCTCGGGGGCTCGTATGCATGTGAACACACACGCACGTTTCTGTATAATCTATTTTTAATTCATAGAACAAAATTCTCGTGCTGATAGCTGTTGCTTCAATTACTGAATTTCAAAAGATATGTTTTTTCATAAATTGTGGCATAATTCCCCAACATTTTGGAGCTGGACAGGCATTGAAATCACATAATCCAATGCCCAAATGTCTCCAGCCCTTCACTTCAGATGAGGAAACTGAGGCCCAGAGCAGGGGACTGATTTGTCCCCGGCCTGCCAAGGTGCTGGTGGCAGAACAGATGCTTAGACCCCTAATTCAGGGCTTCCTCAACAATCACACTCTCTAGAAATATTCCTCAGAATATTGTTCCCTAGGATCTCACATCCTGACCTCGCTGTGAATTTGGGTTTAGAGTTGAACAAATCTAGATTAAAATCCTGGCCCTGCCCGCTTACTATGTTTGTTCATTCATTCAACACATATACACACACACTCACATACTGCCCATTACTGGCCAAGTTAAGGTCTCTGACCACTTTTTCTTCATGTATGAAAGAGAAGAAAGGAGGAAGAGAATATTTTAGCTTTCTCACGTGGTTGGTGTAGGGATTGAATGACACAATACTTGCAACACCACTTTTCATGGTACTCGCTATCACATTGACTAAGCAGTCTGTTTCCCTCCTCTCTTCTTCTCTCCCTTTTGTGTCTACTTGGACGAAGATGTGTTCTCTCAGCAATCTGTCGATACTTGTCAATACTTATCAAGCATGACCACGAGCCAGACATTCTGCCAGGCCCTCCCTGGGAGAGAAGGACGAAGAAGACATTGTCCAGGACGTCATGGTGCTTAGAGTCTAGAGACATGTCCAGGGAGCTGAGCCGGGGATGGGATGCTGGCTGGCCAGGGTGATTCAGGAGGCACAAGTGACCAGAGGAGGGAGAGCCATGCCAGGCTTTGGCACAAGAAAGACATTTAGGGGAAAAAGTGATGTCCAAGCCGACACCTAGGGAATATGTAGGAGTTCGTGAAAAAGAACAGACAAGAGTTCCCAGCAGAGGGACCAGCATGGGTGAAAGCCAGGAGGTGAACAGCATGGCACATGGGGGAGCCAGCAGGTTAACTGTGGCTGGATCTCAGGTCGTGGGGTGTGGCTGACAGCTGAGGCTTGAGAGGGAGGCTGGGGCGAGTGCAGCAGGACTGTGAGAGGGCCAGGCACAGAGAAGGGGAGGGTGTCCTCTGAGGCCGGTTCTTTCCTGCACTTTGAACCAGGCTGGGCCTTGAGGATCCAGCAGGGAGCAGAACAGACCAGTTCCCTGCTTCCGCGGGCCTTCGTTCTAGGGGGAGCAAAGCAGGAGGCATGGGCTGGTACAGTGGGGTTGAGGAGCCCCGGCAGATAGGAGCTATAGATGACACAGTGTGGGGCTCTGCACCTCAGAACACTCCAAGACGGGGGTTTTCAGTTGAGTCCAGCCCCCGGGGCCGCCTTGGGACTTTTCAAAGGTCCTGGGGACACAGCCTCCCTGCCCCCTTACATAGTGCTCACAGAGTCAGGAATGTGGGGTTTTCAATAAAAGTGCAGGCAATGGGCCCAGAGGGAGCCCCGGCTCAAATGAGCTTTTATATTTTTATGTGGAACGTAATCACGTTTGGTCATGATCGAGGCTGCCCTGTTACTGCTATTAGAGCGTTTATGGTTCTAAGGGGGATACGCGTCTTTGGTGATACGTGCTTGCAACTTAAAGCAACAGGGTGTGCTGAGTCTAGAAGCCACTGTAAAACCCTAAGATCACGGAACTGGGGCTGATGGGCATTACCTTTGGGAGCTGGGCTGAGAGGGCTGGTGTTGTCCACAGGCCCAGGGAGGGTCTTCTCAGGAGGGACAATTTGGCTTGTAGTTTTCACAACCGGCTGCCCTGGCGTCGTAGCATCAGAAAAGTAATCAGCACCCAGTATGTGTAGGCTCTTTACGTGATTTATCTACAGTCTCCAGGATTCCACAAGATGGTTCCCATGCATGAGACCCATTTTCCACGTGGGTAACCTGAGGCTCAGAAAAGTTAGTGGTTTCCCTGGAAAGACACCATCAGTAAGTATTTCCTAGGGCTCCATAAAAAATTACTCCAAACTGTGTGGCTTAACACAATAGAATGTATTCTGTCACAGTTCAGGAAGCCAGAAGTCCCAAATCAAGGTGTTGGCAGGGTTGGTTCCTTCTGGAGGCTCTGAAGGGGAAACTGCCTCGTGCCTTTCTCGTCGCTTCCAGCAGTGGCTGGCAACCCTTGGTGCTCCGTGGCCCGTAGCTGCATCGCTCCAATCTCTGCCTCCCTCTTCACGTGGCCTCCTCTCTCTGTGTGTCTGTGTCCTCTCCTCTACTCGTAAGGACACTTGTCATTGGATTTAGAGCCCACCCTAAATTCAGGGTGACTTCGTCTCAAGATCCCTAACTATTTACATTTGCAAAGACTCTCCAAAAAAGGTCACATTCTGAGTTTTTGTGTGGATGTAAATTCTGGAGGGACTATTCAAGCCAGCACTGCAAGGAGCTGGGACAGGAGCTGAACCGGGGCTCTCTGAGCGCAAAGCCACCCCCACCGAGGGCACGTGGCTGTGTGATGCTGCAGCTGCTCACAGCACCTCTGGCCTCCCAGCTTTGCACTGAGCTCCCTTCAGCTTTCCTTACTCCTGGCTCTAAGCCACTTCTCACAAGCGCAGACCAGGGCTCTGCAAAACTCTCCTTAGCTATGAACATAAAGAACTCTAGAAGAATCACAGAGGCCCCAAGACTAGGCAAGGAAACACTATGAAGCAGGAAATAAGAGAAAGGTCCTGCTCTGAGAATGAGACCCAACGCCGAGTCTTGTCTCTGCTGCTCGTAAACTGGTGACTTGAGTAAGTTACTTTACCTCTCTGAGCCTCACTTTCCCTAGCTGTACATTGGGCACAAAATCCCTCAGCTTTACTTAATGAAAATAATGGAGTTAATGGGTACAAAAGTTCTGAGGGTTCACGGCAGAGGGCAGTTGATCAACAATATTTGTTTAATCCAAATCTGTTTGCATCTCTTCAATGATGGAGAAGGACAGCCAAACTCCTGAAAAGAGAGAGGTTAATAGAGGCCTTTCAAGTGGAAGGTGATAAATGGGGGTAGATGTAGATATAACTGCATGTGTATGAGGCACATACATATATATATATACACGTACATATGGAACCAAAGTCGTGATTAATCGTTGTCTGTGCCCCTCTCTGTTTATCCATCCTTCTGTCCATCTGTCCGTCTCTTTTGCTGAGTGCCTATACTATGTGCCAGATCCTGGTTAAGCACTGCACTCACATCGTGTCAGTGAATCTTCACGCCACACCTGTGAGGTCTCCATTATTATTACCCTCGTTGTACCAGTGAATAAACACAACTTGCCCCAAGTCCATGTCAACTGAGGGGCAGAGCTGACACTCAAACCAGGTCTGTCTGACCACAGAGCCAGCCCATTCACCACCTGTAATGCTATCCATGACGGTGGCCACAGGGATACCCAGAAGGTGCCGGGGGAGCAAAGAGCAACACAATTAACTCCTCCTGGCTGGGTCAGGAAAGAGTTGATGGAGAGGCAGCCTTTGAATCAGGCCACAGAGCTAATGAATCATCCAGAGAGCACATGGGCAGTGGAGCCAGACAAATCCAAGTTCATGCCCTGGCTCTGCCGCTCACTGGCTCTGTGACCTTGAGGAACTGACAGCGCCTTTCTGAGCCCTTGTTTTCTCATCTGTTAAAAGAGGATGAAATATCTACAACAGAAGACTGGTGTGAGAACTCAAAGGATAATCATATGTAAAAGAGTAGAGATAGAAAACTGTTCGGCAGGACCTACTGAAGCAGAATGTGACTCGTAGGTGTAACAGAAATGCATGCACACCTGTGTGGAGAGACACGTGCGAGAACGCCCACTGCAGCAGCATTCATAATCACTCCTGACTGGAAATGACGCAAACGTCCATCTACAGTGAAAACAATACAGTGTGCTATATTCGCATAAGGAACAATTTAGAGACATGGAAATGAACAGGTACCACTGTAAGCAACAACATGGATGGATCTCACAAAATATAATGTTGAGCAAAAGAAGCCAGTACATACCACATAATTCTATTTATATAAAGCTCAAAAACAGGCAAAAACTGGCCTATGGGGTTAGAATCTTGGTTAGTGGTTACCCTTGGCAGCGGTAGGGGATGGTCATTGGAAGGGGGTCCAGGGATGTATCTGGAGTGTTGGCCACATTCTCTTGATTGGTGCTGTTGATCAAGCTATGATCTGGGTGCTTTTCACAATGAGTTCAGTCTGTAAAATCCATCAACCTGTACACTTATGATCTGTGAATTTATATCTAGTATACTTCAATACAAAGGTGTTTTTTTTTTAATTATGTGGAATAGCCTCTGGCATATAGAACATTTCAGTAAGCACTAGTTTTCCCTCCTCAAATGATTCAATCACAACCTCTGTAAGAAAAGAAACCTCCATCTATGAATGATGTCTTTAATGACATCAACCCACTGGGCACGAATAATATGGGGGAAGGGCACAGAGGAAAAGTCAGAAAGTTGGATGAGGGATGAGGAGGACATATTTGTTTAAGTCTCTGTGGGTTCCCTGGGCAGAGACTCCTGATCCATGTCAAAGCGGGCATCTATTAATGCCTCCATCTATGTTTTCTGAAAGCTTTGAAAAATCAGGCTGTGCTCTCAGTCAGGTCCTCCAACCCTGTTGATCTAGCCACTGCCCGCCTCACCAGCCCCCTCTCCACACCCCTTTCTCTCACACTCGGATAATCCAGCCACGCTGACCTTTGCCTGGCTCCTTCTACTTCTCTGATTCTCCGCTTAAATGGCAACTCCTCAACCTAAAGTAACTTCCGCCTAAATCATTCTTTTTTATAAAATTCTGTTCTTCTGTGACATTGGAATTTTCTCAGATGTTAATTTCATTAACATTAATTTGGCTGTTTGCTTGTTTATTTTCTGTCTTCTCTTCTACCAATTCATGTTCATCCTTGTATCTCCAGTATATGCCAGCAGACACTTTTCACATAAGCTTTCAAAATAGAGTTTTGAATAAATTGAATTAAAAGCATTTTAGATTTCTTAAAGAAGAATAATGGATTTTTCTTGCAAAAATATTTACCTAGCAAGAGTATTTTCACTCAGATAATTCCAGATCACACTGATCCTCAAAGTCCTAAATCATTCAACTAGAAGAGTCTTTGCAATGCAGGGATTTCAAACTATAGCACAGGAACCAGAAAATATATGAATGAATAACAAAGGCCAGATGTCATAACAGGGAGTGGTGGGGACAGTGGCAGACAAAAAAGCCAGCATATGATCAAGCAAACTGTGGCAACTACTGATCAGCGCTATCCAGCTGCTGCCATTTTGGAACACAGGCCTTGCTGCTCAATCCCCTGATTTTCTAAGAAACGCCAAAAATCCACATTTTTGATACATAAATTCTGCCAATTTTTTAGTTTTGTTAATAAATTTAATGTTTCTTAAGAGTGTGTAGCCAGTGTGCAGAAAACTATTTCTGAGGGCTGCCTGCAGTTGGCACCTCCCTTTTGACCCTAGTCAGCCATTTTATACAAGGAGAACAGGGATGCGGAGAGAAGAGATGGCCCATTACCCATCTCATAGCTAGTATGTGTCAAGATGTGGTCTGGGGCTCGGGCACAGAGCTCCATGCCATTTCCATTCCACCAAAAATGAGAAAGAATTCTATGCACGCATCTGGCTTAATTGAGATAAACCCGCCATCACAAAATTAAATTTTGTTTGGGTTAAGCACACTATATTGAGAAGATCCTCTGTGCCTCTCTTTATTAGCAGTAAATGAAAGCCCATAGCCCACTTGTGAGGGCCCATCCCAACAATCTCAGGAAAGAGGTGTTAGGCTGTTTTAACATTTGATATTAATTTACAACCAACTTGGAGTCCGAGTCCCCACACGAGGCGCCCTGTTTGAAACGCTTCTCTCTGAAGCCCTGAGCCCTCTCTGCTTGCAGCAGCCCCTTTCTAATTCTGTCTCAGCAGCTTGGGCCCTATTAGAGAAAGAGTCATCGTAAATCTGCATGAAGTTTCTGATGATTAGTTTTGCTTGGTATCGGGCCAAAGAGCCAGACTTTTGCCAATTCCATATGTACATGTAAGGTCTTTCAAGAAAGAATGCATTAATCCTTCCCGCTGGGCTGGGGATGAGGAGTTTAGGGGCCTCATGGAGGAGAGCACCTCCCCGACTTCAGTTATAAGTTTAAAAGGTGTGCCAGGGCCACTTAACAGGCCCTCTAATAAGTGGTCTCACTTCCTCCTCACTGCAGCACTGAGGGGCACAGATTAGGAATTTTGTAGACAGATGAAAAACTGAGACTCAGATTTTAAGTAACTTGCCCAAGTGCATGCGGCTAAGAAGATGTCAGCTGGAGTTTGACCTTGCCCTCTCTCGTTGCAAAGCCCCTGTTGCATGGAGACGCAGCCGACTTGGACAGTTCATTCTGTACCGAATGATACCGAGGACTGCATTTTGCCAATTAGCCAGTGGCGAATAATCCATGATGCTGATTATCCATCTACCTGGCTTACTTTCCACTTCTTCTTAAAACTCTGATGAGATGCAGGGCATGATAGCAGTTGACCCAGAGAGGAGAAGGGGAAAAATGAGATGGAACAGAAAAACCAGCCAATGGTAAAACGGCTTACCATACTATTTAAAAGAAAAAAATGGCAATGCGAGAGCTCAAAACTCTGGATTTAAATGCACTCTTCAAATGCATTTAATTTCTCAGTGCTCGGTCTTGGCAATGAAGAGTTGGGTTTTGACAGGTTGTGATGACTGAAGTGATCTGAAGGTAATAAGAAAGCAGGATGCCAAAAGGTCAGAGTCGAGAGATGGAGTTTCAGGCAACTGGGGCTTATTCCTCTCGTCTTCTCTCACCAGACGTGTGTCATTGAGCAAGTTAGCTTGTGTCTCTCTTGGTCTCACCTTCTGTACCTAAAACAAGGATAGCACCCCCTAGTTACAGACTACATGCCCAGTCCAGCCTTGAGCAGGAAATAGAAGCCGTCAGAAGAAAATTTCCACAAGCATTAAATCAACCTCCACACCCGCATCTGTTCCCGGGCTCCCCACCTCCCTCCTCTTAGCTTGACTCAGAACCACGTCTGCCTGATTCTGAAGACCCCCAGGGCATGGGAATGGCAATAGACATACGGGATTGTGTTGCCAGTATAGATCTTTTCATTGCTGCAAAAAGGAGAGAACTTGCCATCCCAAAGCTGAGACAGCCTGGATTTTAGGGCATTTGAGCTCCCTCCTGACAGCTGTGGGATTCCAGAGCAGGAATCTCTTAGAAGAGGTATACGTTTGTGAGAATGTGTGTGTGTGTTGGAATCTCAAGTAGGTAGGAGGCAACACCTCTGCCCTTGTTTGGAAGCATCTCCTGTAAAAGTCTGTTTGGGAGACAATAAAGAATTCACAATTAGGCCGGCCCCATGGCTTAGCGGTTAAGTGCGTGCTCCGCTATACTGGCGCCCGGGTTTGGATCCCGGGCGCACACCGACGCACTGCTTCTCCGGCCATGCTGAGGCCGTGTCCCACATGCAGCAACTAGAAGGATGTGCAACTATGACATACAACTATCTACTGGGGCTTTGGGGAAAAAAAAAAGGAGGAGGATTGGCAATAGATGTTAGCTCAGAGCTGGTCTTCCTCAGCAAAAAGAGGAGGATTAGCATGGATGTTAGCTCAGGGCTGATCTTCCTCACAAAAAAAAAAAAAAAAGAATTTACAATCAGGCAGATCTGATTCCGAGTTACACTGGCAGGAGGACGGCAGAGTGTGTGAGTGCAAATGCGGGTGGGAAGATGGATTTAGAGCCCATGGAAATTCTCTCCTGATGGCTTCTATTTTACCACTCAAGGCTGGAATAGGAAATTATTTTGTGACCAGGAGAAAGGATGGGGGCTAATGGAGGAGAGTGGTTTTAGAACATGCAGTGGTCCATCCTTCCAAGCTGTTGTGTCCTCACCAGATGAAGGACAGAGAGACAACAGTTGTCAAGCAGATAATATTCCACAATAACCAATATTTGGAGGTTTGTAAAAAATCCTTTAGAGGCCACTTTCTTTCATTTTACAGTAAGATAACCAAGTTCTAAGGAGGTCAAGTGACTCCTCACTTCCAGTGATAGATTAAGGCAGTGGCTCTCAACTAAGAGTTATTTTAACCTCTCACCCCTAGAAGACACTTGACAATATTTGGAAACATTTTTGGTTGTCACAGCTTTTGGGGAGGGAGCAGGTAAGGCTACTGGCCTCTAATGAGTAGGACCAGGGATGCTGCTAAACATCCTACAACACACAGGACAGCCCCCAACAAGGAATGATCCAGCCCAAAGGTCAAGAGTTTCCAGGTTGGAAAACCCTGGATCAAAGTAAGCTCTGACTTCTACAAAGCCATATTACATGCTACCCTCTCAAAACAGCCTGGGCTTGCGGTCAAGGAAAAATCCTTGAATGCCTCCTCTCCCCAGTTGTGTTCCGCACACTCCTTAGATAATCGACTTGTCTGGACCTCAAGGTGTGAACTTCTGTTTCCTCTGATTAAAGTTAGCCTCTTGGTTCCTATCTCTTAGGGTTAAATAACCAATATTGGGAAACATTTGGGTGTAATAATGGTGGATAGAGGTTTGTAGTTGAATCAGGAAAGAACAGAAGCCAATTTCCAACTGAGAGAACCCCTGAAAAAAGAACCTAATAGAAAAATTGGATATTCAAGGGTGTGTTATGAGTTTAAATGAACTGTGGGCTAAAATAAACTAGCTAGATACCCAACACAAATGGCAAGTGTGGGTTGAATTTGGTTTGGGTATACTGCAGTTGTAGGTAAATACACTGAACGTTAATGGTTTTATAATAGTCTTATTAATTCACCCTTCGTAGTTAATGTTTAAGATAAACTCTGTGTCTTTAGAGTAATTTATGCAATCCACTTTTAGAGAATTCCAATTGAATGAATATGAACGTAATCATTTTACACAAATGTTCTCCAAGGAAGGAGCAGGAAGTATGAACCGGGGCAGAGACTCCCCACTGCTTTATTCATAATGGATCAGCCGATTCATTCCTTATTAATTTAATGGAGTACAAGTATGCAGCATAACAGCTTGAGTTTAGGAGTGTTTCACAAATGGGCCTTTTTGTCTGTAATCGCTTAATCCTGCAGGCTAGGCCTCATAAATTGAATAAAAGAGGGAACTGCGTTTTAATTAAGTCCAAGGAATGAGGCTGTGGCAAAGACACAACCACCCCTGACAACACAGGAGTGAAGTGTGTTTGGTTAATATCCCATGCCAACAGCATCCTGGCCCAGGGAGCCCCTGACTGGAACCTTTTGATGTCAGGCTGGAGGGGACATCCTTTCCCCTTCATCGGCTTGCTTCTCGAAGGGCAGCAGGAAGAGAGCAGAAGACTCTGAGCTCTTGCCAGCTCAGACCTCCCCACTGAGCTGGTGTTCAAGCAAAAACAGGCATTACTGCCCCCTCGTTTTGCATCTGTCCACATCTGGCTGGGAAACAGAGACTGTTGACCTGTAGCCCAGTCCGTGGAAAAAGTGAGGAATTCTTTTCCAAGAGCTTATGTGTCCTACAGGAAAAAGTTCGGGCTTCCAAGCCAGACAGACTGGAGTTCAAATCTCAGCTGCACCATATAATAGCTACAAGTCCTCGAACAGGGTGGAGGTAATGCTGTGCTGGGTTATTATAAAGACTAAATAAGTTTCTGTGGTCAGGCACTTTGCAAAATGAGCGACTCTTTGAGGAAGTTCAATGAAGGGCAGTTAGCATCAGGATTATCACCTTCTACCTTAAATAGAGATGTCCTTTTATGAAAAGTGTGATGATAAACTCAAATGGAAAAATTTCCCCATCTTTCCCTATAAATATGCCCAGGAAGCCCCCACTTGTCAAAACCTTTGGTGGATCTCTCTGTGCTTCAGCGAAGCTCCGCTCAAGGCCCCTTGTGGGAGATCTCGTCTGTTCCACGGAGCCTGTGGTAGACAGAAGAATGGCCCCAAAGATGTCCAGGGGCTACTCCCTGGAACCTGAGACTGTGTTTCCTTACACAACAGAAACGGCTTTGTTGATGTGATCCTGCAAATGTGATTTGCAGGTGTGATCTGAAGGATACTGAGATGGGGCGATTATCTTGGATGATCCGAATCAGCCCAAAGTCATCACAGGGCTCCCCAGAAGTGAAAGAGGGAGAGAGGAGAGTCAGAGCCAGAGTGATGCAGCATGAGAAAGCTGCCATTGCTGGCCTTGAAGATGGACGAAGAGGCCATGAGCCAACAAATGTAGGTGGCCTCTAGAGCTGGAAAAAATAAGGAGATGGGTTCTCCTCTAGAGCCTCCAGCAGAAATGCAGCCCAGCTGACACCTTGATTTTAGTGCAGTGAGACCTGTGTCAGACTTCTGACCTCCAGAACTGTAAGATAATAAATATGTGCAGTTTTAAGCCACCAAGCGGGTGGTAATTCATTACAGCAGCAAGAAGAAACTAACAGAGAACCCAAGCCAGACAATGCCAGTTCCCCGGGAGCATCTGTCTTCTGTTTCTTTGGAACTAAGACTGATGAGTTCAGCCCAGTTCTTTGGCCAATATACTGGGTATGATTTCTAGTTCTGTAATTTGGGATTATGAACTCCTTTATGTAAATGCAGAAACTAGTATCAAGTTCTGTTCAAGGCAGGGTCCAGCACACATTTAAGAAATTTTGCTGATTGGAGAGATGAGCTCGATTGCAGATTTGCTGGGACTGTGTGTTCCTTGAAGAACAAAATCTGTTGAGACAGAAGGAGCTGTGCTCTGAATAAACACAACAGAAACAACAGCAGCAATGATGCCCACCGTGATGAGGATGGTGAGGTCATCCGTACAATTTATTGGACAACTTATACAGACCACACCATGCCCATAAGCTAATCCTCACAACAGCCTCACCAGGTAGGTAATTTGAATGCCCATTTACTAGTGAGTACACTGAGAGGTTAGTAATTTGCTGAACCAAGATTCAAACCGAGTGTCTTTTGGTTACAAAGCCCCTGATCCTTCCCTTGCTCAGAGAACTTGAGAATAAATCCCGGTTTTGCAAATAGTTATTGTTTAGTATTTTTTTACGTGATTATGAGATTCTCATTAAATTTTTAAGAAAGAAAAGCGACATGACTTTAAATGCCACCAACCAAAGAGAACGCACTTCCTTCGATTCTTCTTTCTTTGCTCCTTCCCTCCAACTAATATTTATCGCGTGCTCAGCAGTCAAGCCATGGAAGATTGAACGGCTAACAGGCTGGTCTCTGAAGTCAAGGGGCTTATAGAGCAGTGGGGGCCACAGTCACATAAAAAGTACACGACAGTGCTGTGTGGTGAGAGGCGTTGTAGGTGGATGCACTTAGCAAGGCCCCCTACTCCAGACTGGAAGGGGAGGTCAGCCGACTTCCAGAAGGAGTGACAAACTGAGGCTTAGAGGATGAATTAGATGATGGAGAGGAGATAGAGTACCCCAAGCACAGGAAAGTGCTTGAACACAGAACTGGAGCGAAATGGTAAGGCGAGAACTGGGGGGAGCAGAGGCGGCTCATTAAGAAGAGACTGTGGAGGGCTAACATGGCCTTATATTTGTTTTCCCCAAATCTGTCACTTTCTCAGTGTGTCCTTGGGGAAATACCTTGTCTCGTTTCTGAGCCTCAGTTTCCTTCTCTCTACAATAGAGATGCTTATTCTTGCCACCCACACTTAGTGGTCATAAGTATCGAATAACAGTACTTGTCGTCATTGTCATATTTGGGGCACTTTGTGTGAAGCTCTGTTCCAGCCCTTCACTTACATTAGCTCATTTCATCTTCGCCCTGACCCTCTGAGGAAGGTTCTGTTATTGCCCCTATTTTACAGATGAGGAAAATGAGGCACAAAGGGTACCAGACATGGAGGGGCCGGAGCTGAGATTTAATCTCAGGACGTCTGGCTCCCGAGTCCAAGCACTAACCGCTAGGCTATGTGCCTGTCAGAGAGACAGCAGTGTACCTTGTGTGTTCAGTACAAGAGATGTTGGGCTGTGATGATGAGACACTCTCTCCTGAGCCTCCCACACAAGTTGAAGTTTTGCCTCTTGCATATCCGCTGAATCAATCTTTAGCTATTAATAATTGCTAGCATTTATTAAAAATGTGTTAGTTGCCAGGCTCAATACTAGATCTTTTGCATGAATTGCCTAACTTAATTCTCAGACCATCGCCATGATGATTCTCATGTAATGCATAAGGAAATGAAGGTTCAGAGAGGCTAAGTTATTTTCCTGGGGCCACACAGCTAGAAAGCGGTCGATTTTTGATAGGAACCAGGTAGAAGACTCAGGTCTACATGCTGGCCCGCGTTAATACACGTGGCATCAGACGCAGATGGGCTGAGGAGGCAAGACTCTGGGTGGGCAGGTGTGAAGGCTGAGAGAGCTAAAGAGAATCACCGTCGCCCAGCACGGAACCAAGCTGTGCCATACCCAGATGGAGTGAAAAAGTCTTCCCTCTCAGTTGGTCATGCCAGCAGGACCATGAGGGTAAATGGTGCCTGGGGACAATGCGTCATGTGTCACCCTCTCTAGCCACTGCACCACTGCACCATGTGCAAAGACGGCTGTCTCTGTGGTGTTCCCGTAGACTGGTGCCTGGGAACTGCATGCCCCTCTAAGGCTTTCTCGTGCTGTGCCTGTTCTGGGAGCCAGGTGCCCAGGCGCCGACTCAACCCTAGGCACAGGACTGAACAACGTCTCCCACTTTTGTTGGTGTCAGACACCTATTGTGTGTTCCCCGCTGATCCAACTGGGCCCAACAATGGCCCCACCAGTCCTTTCAGGGCTGGGGGCTCCAAGGGGTTGTCCAGGACCGAGAGAGTGAGGAGTGACATATATAGGATCAGAATAAGCGTGCAACTTAATTCCAGGAGCTGTGCTCGGTGAGTAATCAAATGCGTTCTGTTTACTTTATACCCTTTGTTGTCTAATCGGAGCTCTTTTATTCAAGTTTCGGCAATGCTTCCTAGTCATTAAAGCAGCATTTGGTAAATGGGCTTCCTTTGGGAGGCTGAGATGCCCAGAGGTATCAAGGCACCTGTCTGGGGTGGAGACACTTGAGGGATTATTTACAGATTTATGTATTAAACAAACAAACCTGACACTCCTTTCCTATTCAACAGAGCAACACTTGTTATTCACCAGCCTGGGAGAGGCACCGCTTTTGTGCATAAGATTACCCTACAGCACTGTGATCACTCCCTGAAAGGAGGTAGGGATGATGGGAGGGAAGGAAGTTTTACTGAGCGCCTTCTATGTGCCCTTTGTGCTGCTGGGCTTCAAGTTCCTCAAATATAAACAGGGGAGAATAATGCTTGATAGAGTATTGTTCTTAATAACGAAGGTGAGGTGACAGTGCTAATACCCGTAACAACTAACAGTGAACAATTATTGAACATTCTGCATGCCAGACACTGTGCTAATTCCTTCCTGTGCATCCTCTCATCTAATCCTTAGAACATCCCTGAGGGGTGGGTACCATTGTACAGTGAAGGGGACTGGGGAACAGAGAGGTTATGGAATTGCCCGAGATTGCGGAGCTACCGAGGCTCACAGACTCTATTTTGTACTTGGGTGGTTTGACTTCCAGATCCTGTGTGCGTCACTGCATATCTGCTTCCCAACATTTGGGCAGGGTTACCTGGGATAGTGCAGTAAACTGCATAGTGTACTGTCTTCCCACTCCAAAGTGGCGCTATAAATGGAGACTAAAAATTCATCTAACCAGGGAGGGCAGGGAAGGCTTCCTGGAGGAGGTGATCCCTGTAGTATCTTTCTTTTCCTGCCAGCATCCCTGTAGGCCCAGCTCCAGGTGGGCACGTAGGTGCCAGGTAGAAAAGGTGTTTCTCTCTCCTCCAGTGATTAGCAGAAGGAGGCCGAGGGAGAAATAACCATCCAGCGGTTCCTCCACAGCTCGCGGGACCTGCCGTGCTGATTTCCAAGCACTGGGAGATCCGTGAATGTACCATCTGAGGCTGTGGCTGGAGGAGGAGGACAGTGGTCCTTGTACAGTCTCTTTCGGAGCCAGCTTGAGATGATAATGGTTTATCAAAAGAGTCTTCAGGCAGTGACATCCCTGCATCAGGCCCCCACACCTGTGAATGTCAAAGTGCTTGGTTCTCCTAGGATATCTCCTAGGCAGTGCGTCCTTAGACTGTGGGTAGATAGGTATATGTTGGAAAATACCAGCTCTGGGAACGCGTCTCTCTCTGATAACTGTTGAAAAGCCCCTTTCCTTAATAGCAAATCCTTTTGTCCCTGCCCTGAGCCCTACCAAAAAAAAATTGATTAAAGAGAGAACATGAAAACCTGTTGGCTTTTATGCAAAAGCAATTTTTTTAAAACTAGAGCCAACTTCCTTATCCAGCCACTGACTTTCAGACAGATTATTGGACCTTGTACTAAATTAAGCAAAAGATTAGGAGAATAAGGATGAGGATGCCCTCTGAAAACACGCACTGCCTCTTTAATATTGCGGGTTTTCCTTGAACATCGAATTACAGCACAGCGCACGAAAGGACGACGGCATTATCCTTTATCACAATACCCAGCCAACTTTAACTCGTCTCAAGTGTTATTATAAGAAATAGAATTTACTGCAATGGACTTCTCTTCAATAGTACTCCTTTCCTGTTTAATGAAATGTCATTATTCCAATATAGACCCTTTCTTTTTGCAGCCTGCCCCCTGCCCCCCTGCCCAGCCACTATATTTCATTTCCTGCAGTTACGTGATATTATTGCCTTTTCTCCACAGCTATTGATTTAGGTGTGTATGGTTATTACAATGCAAAATAAAACAGCTCCCCCATCCATTCTACCTTGTACCGTTGAACATTAACTTAATTTGTTTCAAATCTGCATTTGATTTGGCAAGGAAACCATTTATCTTTATGAAGAAAGCCCTCATAAAGTAGAGGGTTTAGGAGATCTCTGCTTTAAAAATTTAATAGCCTTGTGTCTTATACACTAGAAAAATGAATTAAACCTTCAAATAGTATATGTCTCAATGTAACCTTTTTGCATTTCATACTATGTTTAATTTATTATATTCTGGAGGAGGAAAAAAATTAGAGGACAGATCGCAGGATGTGGCTTGCTTTTGCGTCGCATGGATAAAGTCGGGGTCTACCAGGCGTGGACGTTGTGATTTGCTGCAGATCCTCCTCGTTGGGCTCAGGCTGAAGTTGACGTTGTAATTTTGGGTGTGCAAGTGTGAGTTCTGTCCAGGGTTCTTTGTGGGAGGGAAAGGGGCTCCATCCCTGGAGAACTTGAAGCACAGCCTGGGGAAGAGGGAAGGAGGGGGAAGAGGGAGCTACTGGAGGCCTACTGGCACTTTTAAAAGAGTCAAAAGTAAGCAAAGATTTTCACTTAGAAATACCAGGGCACCTCTAAGAGGGTAAGAGACAATGCTTGAGCTTCGGTCTCAGACAGGACCTGAACACACTGATATCAAGGCTAAAATTCCTATGTTATATAATGAAGGCTGAGGCACCAGCCTTTGCTCTCTCTCATATTGTGAATCTCCTTCTTTTCTTTCTTGCCACCTCAATCTGTGATATATGGGGCAACACAGAAGGCCAGGTCAATGGAAGATGAAGCTTGAAGAAAAGAACACTATAGACTTCTCAATCTTCAGTTAAATTAAATACGGTTCGATTTATATTTTGGAATTCAGGGTCAGTACACATATTGCTATATAAGCTTCTTGTTTCCTCCACCTCCGTCACCACCACCATCACCATTGTCATCACCATCGTCACTACTGCCATTGCCATTGTCACTGCCACCATCATCATCACCACAACCAACACCTCCATCACCACCACTACCCTCACCACCACCACCATCACCACCACCACCACCTCCATCACCACCATCACCACCACCACCATCACCACCACCACCACCACCACTACCACCGTCATCACCACCACCACCTTCACCACCACCACCATCATCACCACCACCACCATCGTCACCACCACCCTCCATCACCACCACTACCATCCCCACCACCACCATCACCACCACCATCACCACCACCACCACCATCACCACCACCACCATCATCACCACCACCACCATCACCTCCATCACCATCACCACCACCACCTCCATCACCACCACCACCACCACCTCCTTTACCACCACCACCACTACTTCTGTCACCACCACCACCACCACTACTACTTCTGTCGCCACCACCACCATCACAAGTCATATAAGCCCAATATGCTAAACACTTTACATCCATTCTCTCCTTCAACAATACAACAATGCCAAGTTATAGGTACTATATCCATCCTTTTCTGCCAGTGGACACAGGAAAGTACAGAACGTGAAGTGAATTGCTCAATGTCACAAAACCAGAGAGGCCAAGACTTGAATCCAGGTATTTCTCAATCCAAAATCAGGTTGCATTTTTGGTGTGCTTTCACTAAATAATTTCAGCTCACAATAACCTCTCATTTATTTAGGACTTTTTCTTTTCCAAAGACTCAGTTGCTTGACTAAAACATCTGACATTTGAAACATAGTCTATAGAATTAGCCATGCTCATAGAACGGGTGAAAGGGCCCAGGGACTTGGCTAGAGAATGGGTTCAGGGGAATGCCTCTCTGTCTCTATCGAGTATCGAGAACTTCTAATGCTGTTCTGGAAGCCTGCAGTCTCTCCCCACTTTATGTTGGGTTCCCCAGTCTTACCTTGCCTTCAGGGCTCTTTTTTACTTTTCAATTATGAACTACTTTATTGAGTTATAATTTCCATACAGTGAAATTCACAGATCTTAAACATACAGTTCAGTGAGTTTGTATAAATGTATATATCTGTGTAACCACTACTCCTAACAAGATATAGAACATTTCCATCACCAGGCTGGTCTTAAGCCCCCTTCCTCCAGCAGTCTACTCCTGATTATACCATCTCCAGCAAATCCCTTTTTTCTTTGAAAAAAATATTTGTAATAAATAGGCAACATTTATCATATGCTTACTAGGTGGTAGGTTTTGTTCTAGGTTCTCTGCATGGACTATTTCATTCAATTTACACATTTGTGTAGGAAGATATATCATTATGCTCATTTTGAAGATGCAAAAACAGGATTAAAGAGACAAAGCAGGGGGCTGGCCCCATGGTGTAGAGGTTAAGTGTGCGCTCCGATGCTGGCAGCCCAGGTTTCTGATCCAAGGCGCACACCGAGGCACCACTTGTCAGGCCATGTTGTGGCAGCGTCCCATATAAAGTGGAGGAAGACGGGTACAGATGTTAGCCCAGGGCCAGTCTTCTTCAGCAAAAAGAGGAGGATTGGCATGGATGTTAACTCAGGGCTGATCTTCCTCACACACACAAAAAAAGAGACTAAGCAGCTTGCCCAAGGTCACACGAGGGTCATGAACTGAACCCTAAACAGTGTGTCCCTCTCTATATACTGCTGTCCCTGAGAACTCTGAGTACCCCGTTCTTTGCAGTTTATTACAAAATTGTTTCATGTTTGTCTTTCATGATAGAAACCCACCAAACCTTTAACAGCCCTCAATAACCCAGAGCAGAATATTGGATACATAGGAGCTGCTATATGCAACTGTGTTTCTTGGTTGACAGTGTCTATCAGCCAAAGACATCAGGACTCACCTGGACAAAAAGTTGGGTTTATTGGCTTGTTGGAACAAGGGAGCACCCCTACCGTAGGAAGCCATGGATTGTCTCAGTAAGAGGCTAGAAAGGAGTAATAGGATTTGGGCTTGCGTTAGGTGATTTTGAAGTGGATTCAAGAAATTAGGAGTTTGCTCTGGATTGGGTACTGTGAAGAAGCTGGAGTAATTCTTTGATTGTGTATCTCAATAAATCTCATCTATAGGGAAGGCAGACAAGAGCGAGGCTATAGCTGTGATTGGTAAGGAAGTTGCAGTCACTCAGTTGGCTGGGAAAATGAGAAGGTTGGTGTTTTGTGGTTGGACAATGTTCATGTTTTGTCTGTATTCAGACATGATTAGGGTGTGGTCTTGTTTTCGCCCTCCTCCCTCATGGTCACAGAGTGGAATTATCTGATATTAACAATAAAATTGTTAATATGCAACAGAAGAAACCATGACCTGGCTGTGAGTACCAGGCCAGCTCTCAGAGCTACAAAGGGCCTGGCTCTCAATGTCAGGTCAGCTCCCAGCTGCTAGCAACTACTTTTCTCTTTCTCAACTGATTATTGTTTCTTGGGAAAATGTCACTGGAGCTCAAAACCAGTGAGGACAGCTTCAAAGCAAACTTAAGAACAGAAGTCAAGGCAGGAGCCAGGCTCTCCAACGGCTCATGGACCGCCCTCTCAATGTAGACTAAGATTTCCTTCCAAGCAATTGCCTTGTGGGTGTTGGGGGAAGAAAATCACCACGGTCAGGAACAGAGGCTCATACATAGAGGGCTCGGATTCATATTTTGCCTTCACCATATATTAGTTCTGTGATCTTAGATACATATCTTAACTGTGGAGCTACCATTTTCTCAACAGGTAGAAGGGAGAGGAAAATAGGACCTTTCTTATAGGGTTGTCATGAGAATCTATGAAATAACACATAGAAAGGAGATACATAGTAACTTCTCAGTAAATGGGAACAAGCATGACTTTTTTCTTCTGCCACTCTCCTCCTTGCTCACATGGCTACTAGCACATTGGTCTTCTTTCTTTCCTTTAAACATGTCAGGCTGTATCCCACCTTAGTGCCCTTGTTCTTCTGGGTGCTGCTGCCTGCTAAGCTCTGCCCCATATACTCTTAGAACTGTGTGCTGGACAGAATAATGGACACCAAATACGTCCATGTCCTAATCCCCAGAATCCATGAATATGTTACTTTACACGACAAAAGGGACTTTGCATTTTTGAACAAGTTAGATAAGAAGATCATCCTGGATTATTGGAGAGTGCTCAGTGCAATCACAAGGGTCGTTAAAAGTGGAAGAGGTTGGCAGAAGAGCCGGAGAGATATGATTGAGGTGGACTAGACCTGCTGTTGCAGGCTTTGAGGTTAGAGGAAGGCACCATAAGCCAAGGAATGCGGGCGGCCTCTAGAAACTCTAAAAGGCAAGGAAATGGATTCTCGCCTAGAGCTTCCAGAAAAGAATACAGCCCTGCTGACACCTTGATTTGGGCCCAGTGAAACCTGTGCAGACCTGTATCCTACAGAACTGTAAGATATACAGATTTGTGTTGTCTTAAGACACCAAGTTCGCAGTAATTTGTTTTAGCCGCAATCAAAAACTGGATCCTGCCCACTCAAATCTCAGCTCAAATGTCACCACCTGGGAAGTCCTTCCTGAACGTTAGGGCTAAATTACAGACCCCATCCCCTGACCCCCAGTGACTATCAAAATATCTAGTTTTGATTTCTGCTTAGTACTTGTCACTATTTGAAATCACCTTCAAATTAATTTCTTAAGCTGATTCTCTTGCCTCATGAGAATGCAAACACCATTAACAAGAAAGCTTGTTTAACTCTCTATAAACAATACCTCAAAGATTGCCTGGCACTTAGCAGGTACTTCTTACCTCTCACGTTTTTCAAACTGACCTTTGAGAAACGACTTGACAGATGCAATAAAATAAGGAATTTGCACTCAGTTTACCTGGGATTGTAAAGAGATGCAACATCAGCATATTTAGGGCATGAGTGTTACCATCTCTCCTTTGTTGGAAAATACCAGTAGTTTATTTCCACGTTCTTTCCTATTGAACCCACACAAAGCCTCAGAATCCTTCTTAACACAAGCTCAAGGCAGCCTTTACAAACCAACTACAGTAGGAAGATGGGATGGAACTTATTTGCCATTCTCAGAGAACAGAGACCGAAAAAAATGGTTCATGGTATTGTAGAAGAAACTAGGAACATTAAGGCTGGGGGAAAAATATTGATAATCATGCAATAATAATAATTGACTGATTGACTGCTATGTGCCAGGCACTGTCCTAAGCTTTGATACCCAATATCTTATCCAAGCCTCACATCAACCTTATGAAATGGGTCCTGTCTTTATCCCACTTTTACAGATGGGGAAATTGAGGCATAGAGAAATTAAGTACCTTTCCAAGGTCACACAGCTAATAAGTGGCAGAGCAGACACTTGAAACCCAGAACTTGAATTCTGGACATCTCATAGTCAGTTATTATACATATGGTCAGCACGAGAGGTGGAGTGCGAGATCTTTTCCTTTGAATATTTGAAGTGCTGCCAAAAAGAAGAGGATGAGATCTGTTCCATGTGGCTTCAAGGGCACTGAGACCACTCTTCACATTTGCATAATATACTCCCATAATTCACGCATTTTATCCTCAAAACAACCACAAGTGCTTCCCATAAAGACACAGGAGTCTGTGACTCGGAGAGGAGAATCGTCTTGCCCAGTCACACCATTCAAGAGGAACTTAGGCAAACCTCAAACCCAGTTCTCTTTACTGAATGTCCTTGGCTCCTTCCATTATGCTCAATTACCTGTAGCATTAATTCAACCAAACTTGACTCCATCTATGCTATAAATCTTGCACTCTGCTAAGTTCTGAGACGCAAAGATAAAACAAACGTGCTTTTAAGAAATTTGCAGTCTAGTAGAAAAGATGTCAAATAGCCCCTTGCAATCGGACATCACAGAAGCCATAGGAGTCACATAGAATGTACAGGAGGACAGAGAAAAGGGAGGCAGACACTGGTCTGGGGTGAGAAGTCTACGGGTGGCACCAAAGAGTAGTGACACATGACACAGAGAACACACAGATGGACAGACGCCATAGGGAGATAATCTGGGTTCAGCGTAAGTAAGGACTTCCCACCAAATTTGCCAAAGAGAGAAAATTCGTTTATTTGGACATCACCATAGAAGGATTTCAATGGCTTATTTTCAGGCCACATGGCCAGAAAAACTCTAAATATTGGATAAAAGTTTGAATTTGATGGCCCTTTAACCCTCTCCTAGACCAAAATGTGTGAGATCTTGGCTTCTCCATGAATTATTTGCTTATTCACACAATTCAGTCCCATTCCACAGTATTTGGTGGCCACCAACAAGCTTCAGGCCCCAAGGGCTCTATCCTCGTGTTTGAAAATTTGCTCAAGGGAAGAGAGGCATGTGAATCACCACAGCGTTTTCTTGATCAGTGAGTCTGGGAGATATATGCTCACTGCTATGTGTTGCTCCTCTACCGGTTACAAAAAATTTTCTATAAGGCATCCCTTATCTTATAAATGATCCTAGAAGATAGGTTGGTCCCTTCTCAACATAGATTTACTCATTCATTCCACAAACACTTATTGAGTGCCAAACCCTCTCCAAACCTTAGTTGCTGAGAGAAACTTCTTCAACCCAACTCAATGACTTCCTAACTCCACATATAAATGACATAAATCACCATTAACTGAGGCCTAAATGGACATGGTTGGTGTCTGGCATCCTTGGACCATTGCCATGGAGGCAAAAATAATCTGGAAGTTTGTCCATTGCTTGTTAGGAGAGTCTTCAACAGGAACTTTCAAACAGGTAATATAAAGAAGTGGTAACAATACATAGGGCTTGTTTTATTGCATAATAGAGGATTATGGTAGACAGAATGATGACACCCTCAAAGATGTCCATGTCCTAATCCCAGTACCTGTGAATATGTTACCTCATGTGGCAAAAGGGGAGTCTGCAGATGTGATTAGTTTAAGGATCTTGAGACGGGAGATGATCCTTGATTATCTGGTGGCCCCAATGTCATCACAAGCATTCTACAAGGAGGCAGGAATGTCAGAGCCAGAGAGGTTTGACGATGCTATACAGCTGGGCCTGAAGATGGAGGAAGGCACCATGAGCCAAGGAATGCAGGCAGCTTCCAGAATATGGAAAAGACAAGGAACGAATTCTCCCCTAGAGCCTCTAGAAAGATCACAACCCTCTGACACCTTGATTTTAGGACTTCTGGCCTCCAGGACTGTGAGATAATAAATTTGTGTTGTTTTAAGCCACAAAGTTTGTGGTCATTTATTACAGCAGCAACAGCAAACTAGTATAATACTATTTGTTGAGTTGTGCGTATATCAAGTAATTTACATTCATTTATTAAAAAAAAAAATAGTTCACCAAGTAGGCATGATGCTCCCGGAATTGCACGAGGTTCAGAGGGTACTGTAGTGGCCCAAATAGTCAGGAACTTACTTACAGTCCAGTGAGTAATAAATGGGAAAACAGCCCAATAAGCTTGGTATTGCTACATCCATTCTAGTTATAAGAAAACGAAGGCACAGAAGAGTAAATGAACATCTCCACAGTCTTCTGAGTTATAAACGGCCCAGCCAGGATCCAAACTCATCTGCCTCACAAAAATCCAATGCCGTTTCCGCCACTTTCTCATTTTCCTTAGGGACAGCTCTACAACACAGATCTAAAATTCTTTCACACACACAACCCTCTTATTTTCCTCTAAATTCCCTGAGAAGCGGCATACATCCTTTCCTCTGATGGGACAGTGGCCATTTCTAAAGCTGCTTTGAGCCGTGGCACTTCTCGACTTTCTTCTCTTTGGGATCACAGACATGTATCTTGTTATACGCAGCCCCTAATATTTTGATTATTTTGATGCAAATCCATCACCCATAATAAATTCGCCTCCTTTCCAAATGCAATCGATTTTAGAAGTGTGAAAGCAAAAACTAAGTAAGTTCTGACAGTCTTTGAGAGTGTCCATGACAGGAGAGACCTAAGTAGCTGAAAGCTATTTCCTTCACTGTCAATCCGCCAGATGATTTTCCTTGCCCAAACACATACCCATACGGTCTGGCTAATGCTTGCCTTTTTGGACATGTGTGAGCAAATAAATGTAATTACGAGCAAGATGTAATCACAATTGCTTTCTATTAAAGCTGTGGTACACCCTTGTGGCTTGGTTAACAATATATGTAGAAGGGTGGAATTGCTTGCTACTCTCCCAGGAAGAAAAACATGCCAGAAGTACGGCCTCTTTTATATTATATCTGTGAAAATACAACATTTAAATGCAGAATTTGACTTTCCAGAATCGCACCAGAAAACCTTTTAACAGAAACAGCAGGGAGAGAAAGCTTTTTAAATCATGATACTCCACAAAGGATTATGAAAATGGAGGTCATCACACGCACAAGACGGAATTGCAAATACAATGAGGAAAATCTTCTCGTCTGTGTAAATACACGAGGAAAATTTATTCTTCTCTGTTGAGGTATCAGGGGATATTTTCAGCTTCTGGAAAAAGAAAAGGATAGAAGCCACCATGTCCAAATGGATCTACTCAGAGTGATGTGCTCAGCTGGTACCATGGTCGGCTTCTCACACGCAGAACCAGGCTGCCTGAGGACAGCTGCCCAAGGACTTTCTTTCTCATAGCTTGTTAAGCAACTGGGTGTATAGAAGCTGACCGAAGACTCTCACCTGTACTCAGTCCTTAAGAGAAGAGCAAGAAAGGGCAAATCTAACCATGTACAGAATGCCCGATGCCTGCTTACTAGTCCAGTGACACATTCAGTATGATCAGCCATTCACCATCTTCCTACTCAACTCATCTCTCAGAAATATCTGACCCCGGAGGCCGGCCCCATGGCATAGTGGTTAAGTTCAAATGCTCTGCTTCAGCAGTCCAGGGTTTGCAGGTTCAGATCCCAGGCACAGACCTACACACCATTTATCAAGCCATGCTGTGGCAGGCGTCCCACATGTAATGTAGAGGAAGAGAGGCATAGATGTTAGCTCAGGGCTAATCTTCCTCACAAAAAAAAAGAAAAAGAAAAAAAAAATCTGACCCTCCCAATTGGGTTGTTTGGTGAGATTGTCAGGAGGAAAGAGGTTATTCAACAATGTATCTGATTTCTAAGTCATGATGAAGGTCTGTAAAACTAGCACCGTCATGTTGTCATCTGTGTGTGTTGCCATCTGTGTGTGTAACGGTACCACCAAACATGGAGATGCCTTCTTTGGGAGTCTTGATAGATACGTAGATAGATGGATAGATAGATTTTTTTTTTTCACTTGACATTTCTTGCTCACTTACAATGAAATGAGCTGGGCAATTATCTCATCACTGGGAATATAAAGGGTAATAAGACAAAGAGGTTCTGCTCTCAAGCATACTATTATCTAGTTGGGAAAGATAGGTGAATGAATAAACAGAGTATAGCAATAAAAAGAGTGAGTGCTATGTGAGAGTAGGTGGAAGGGAGCTGCTTCTTTGGTTTGCCTATATGAGATCTCAAAATCTTGACTCAGATTACAAACTGGGCATGCCAAGTTCAAATGCTTTAAACTCCGAAAACTGTTTTGTTTTGTTTTTTAACGGGACTTTGTAACGAGAGGTAAGCATGTTACGTGAATGACTGATGCATAAAATAAAATAAACTATATAGTGTTTCCTATACAATGAATTTAATAATGCTGTATTTCTTCAATGCTGATGTTCAGGGTTGTTCACGTTTTAGCATAACTGAAAACAGGATGTGTCCTCTACAATGGAGTCTCAAAAACACAACTGATAGCACTTTTTCCTTTCTTAGATATACATAAAATTATGTTGTGTCTTACTCTAAGATTCAAAGAATTATAACCTATAAGAATATATTAATATATTGATAATAATTATATGCAGAGCACTGATTATGTAGGGGTGTGCTGATAAATGCTAGTTATATAGTGGTGTGCTGATAAATGTTTAACAACCAGCTCTCTGGGGAAAAAAAGTCCCTGATTTGTAGCATTTGCCAAATTTTCATGGTGTAAATACTCCTACCATGGTCAATTTCAAGCTACCAAGGTGATTCATTGAATCTAAGTCAGGAAGAGCTGAGCATAATCGGCCTGAAGAGCCTGTACAAGCCGGCCCCAGCACACCACTGAACAAATGTAAATCTATTTTCAAACTCCTTCCCAACCAGTGTGGCCCAGGCAGCAGACCAATGCTGGCTGTAACAATCTGTAAAACCCTATCAGTGTTTTTACTTAATATCACCCTGACAATATCAAGTTATAAATAATCTAAAGCATGGATCTGATATTAATTTGCAGTCCCTTCTCATCAGGCTCCTAGCCTTTGTTTGTGAGGGGAGTGTTTCTATCTTATCCTGCTTAAATCCTGTTTTTCATTATCTGGTTTGGTGTCAGCTGCTGACTCTAATTTTTGTGTGATGATATTCCACATTCCACAGCAATCTTCATCAGAAATGGACAAATGTATACACTTCGGGTTTTACACAAATTTAAGAGCACAGTTGGTCTCTGTTTGCAAATGTTCTGAGTTCACACTTAAAGACTGAATATTTTCTCTCTATGATCAGGAAAAGGAAAAAGGATGTCTACTCTCACGACTTGTATTCAATATTGTACTGGATGTTCTAGCCAGTGCAATGAGGTAAGTAAAAGAAATAAAAGTGATCCCAATTGGGAAGAAATAATTAAAACTGTTCTTATTCATATATGTAGAAAATCTGGTGGAATCCCCAAAAAAGATACAGGAACTAATAAATGAGTTTAACAAGGTTGTATTATTCAAAATCAATATACAAAAATCAGTTATATTTATATATACTATCAACAAACAACTGAAAATCAAAATTTTAACAATACCATTTACAATATTCTCAAAAAATACGAAATACGAATAAATCTGACAAAAGATGTGAAAGACCTATTCTCTGAAATCTGTAAAACATTGCTGGAGAAATTAAAGACCTAAATAAATGAAAAGATATTCTGTGTTCATGGGTCAGAAGCCTCAATATGGTTAAGATGTCAATTCTCTCTAATCAAAATCCAAGCAGGCTTCTTATAGTAGAAATTGATAATATTCTAAAAGTCACATGGAAATGCAAAAGAACTAAAATAACCAAAAACAATTTTTAAAAAGAATAAAGTTGTAGAGCTAATACTCCAAGATTTTAAGATTTAAAATAAAGCTCCAAAAATAATTGTACATACAACTGATCTTCTACAGGATGCAAAGGCAATACGTGGATGAAGGATAGTCTTTACAGTAAATGGTGCCGGAACACTTGAATATCCATATAAAAAATATTAACTTTGATGCATACCTTGAACAATATATAATATTAACTCAAAATGGATCATGGACCTAAATATAAAACCTAAAACTATAAAACTTCAAGAAGAAAATGTATGAGAAAAGCTTTTTGACACTGGATTAGGCAACAATTTCTGAGACATGACCTCAAAAGTACAATCAATAAAGGAGCAAATTGATAAATTGGACTTCATAAAAATTTAAAATATCTACTCTTCAAAAGACACTGTTAAGAGAGTGAAAAGACAAGCCACAAACTGAGAGAAAGTATTTGCAAGTCATATACTTGGTAAAGGATACATATTCAAAATATATAAAGAACTCTTGAAAGTCAATAATAAGAAAACAGACAACTCAACAAATAAAGAGATACATGGGTAGGAAGTAAGCATGTGAAAAGTTTCCCAACATCATTAGTCACTAGAGAAATGAAGATTAAAACTACAACAAGATATTACTACGTACCTGTTAGAATGACTAAAATTAAAATGACCAATCACACCAATTCTTGGAAATGATTTGAAAGAACTAGAACTCTCATACCTGCTGATGGAATGTAAAATGGTACAACTATTTTGGAAAACAGTTTGGCAATTTCTTAAAAAGTTAAACATCCACCTATCATATGATCCAACCATTCCATTCCCAGGTATTTGCCCAAGAGAAATGAAAATATTTGTGCATACAAAGTCTTTTACATGAACATTCGTAAAAGCCTAGTTTGTAATAACCCAAAACTGAAAACTTCGCAAATATCCAAGAACAAGTGAATGGTTAAATGGAGGCATATTCATACAATGGGATATTTCTCAGCAAAACAAAAATGAACTCTTGATACCTTGCAACATGGATTAGTCTCCAAATAATTGTGATGAGTGAAAGAAGCCAAAACAAAATGAGTACATACTGTGTAATTCCATTTATATGAAATTCTAGAAAATACAAACAAATGTATAGTAACAGAAAACAGATCAGCGGTTGCCTAGTGGGAAGACATGATTACAAAGGGACAGAGGGAAACTTTTAGGGGTAACGGATATGTTCATTATGTTGCATAATGGTTTCTCTAGTGTCTACATATACCAAAACTTATCAAATTGTACATTTTAAATATGTGCAGTCTATTGTATGTCACTTATACCTCAATAAAGCTATTTTTAAAAAAATAGTAGATACTGGAATGATTTTAGCACCAGAAATCTTGAAATATGCCCATGCATACGAAGCGGATTGATGGTTCAGAATAAGGAGGTAGATAGACTAATTTAACAACCCTTTTAATACAATTTATTTCTTCTGGGTAGTGGAGTTTGAGAGCAAAGATATTAAGTAACCAGTTTGATCACCTTTTTCCCTTTTATATTGGTTGTTTTGGTTTATGTGATTCATTCATTCATTCATTCACTCACTCACTCATTCAGTAAATAATTATTGAGCACTGACTACCAACTAGCACTCTTCTAATACAGTATTTTTTTTAAAAAATGAAGTCTCTATTTCATGGAGCTTGCAATCTAGTGAGGAAGACACGCAATTAAAATGCCACACTAATGGAGCTATACCCTTTATTGGAAGTTATTTTGCATACCTACTACGTGCCAGACAATGTGTAGTAGAAGTGAGCAAGCAACTAGGTTTCCCATTGCCTGGGAATGTAAAGTCCAAGCTAAAAGATGGACATCAAAGGAGAGACCATAATAAAGTGCATGCCGTGGGGCTGCATACTGGAAAAGCAACCTACAGAGAGGGCATCCCAGACTCCCAGAGAGAAAAGAATGTTCAAACTGTGGTCTCGCTCTCTAACCATTCCATGCCATCTTGGGTAGCTGATGTGCAGATTTGTTTTCTAAGATTTTAGTGGTGCATTCTAGGATAAGCATCTGGATGGTCCTGTGTGATCAACATCATAGTCAGCCTTATCTGAAGCACCAAAAGAGAAAACCCAGATAATACAGAAAACATCAGGCCCCAGGTCCCAACAATATAGGAGACAACCCACTGTGGTCAAGAGATATTTCAACTGTGATTGGGGCATATTTCAGACATTCCTAAATAGATGCCATACCTATTCCCCCAAACTTTCCATTCTCATACCTTTGGAACAGTTCCACATGCGGCTATTTTTAGCCACATCACCATAGTAATGGCCAATCAGCTGGGGCATTAAATACTGAGTAATGTTGGGGCCGGCCCCGTGGCTTAGTGGTTGAGTGCGCACCCTCCACCACTGGCAGCCAGGGTTAGGATCCCGAGCGCACACCAACACACCACTTCTCCAGCCATGCTGAGGCCGCATCCACATACAGCAACTAGAAGGATGTGCAACTATGACATACAACTATCTACTGGGGCTTTGGGGAGAAAAAGGGAAAAAAAGGAGGAGGATTGGCAATAGATGTTAGCTCAGAGCCGGTCTTCCTCAGCAAAAAGAGGAGGATTAGCATGGATGTTAGCTCAGGGCTGATCTTCCTCACAAAATAAATAAATAAATAAATAAATAAATAAATAAATAAATACTGAGTAATGTCAATGTCTACCTAATAAGAAAGAATAAATTCTTTAAATATGGCAAGGACAGAACGTATATACATCAAACATGCTGTATAGGGAGGGTAATTCCCAGACGTGCTTAAATTCCAAATCAAATCACCTTTCTGAAGCCAGCAAGAACATTTATTCAATATCAGATATCAGATTTTCTATGCTCAGAATCGTCTCTCTTTGAGTCCCTACTCGACAAGAAACACGAAGTTTTTTTTAGCATGAACAGTGCATCAATAGTGTTTCATGAGATAACATAAAAGGATAAGGCAATCTTTTTTCTACAGTGCAAAGTGGTCTTACAGGAAATCTGCTGTCAATTGCATCCTCTGAGACCAAGTCTTCACCAGACAAGTCAAATAAAGCCAGTGACAGCAGCAAATAAACATTCTTCTCATCACCTGGCTTTTGGGATAAGAGCCATTTTAGTGGGGCCAGAGTAGTCACTAGGGTTTCTTCTCTCAGAAATCTTTTATTCGTTGTCCTTTCACTTTATAGTATACCAAACCAAATTTTCCTATGTTTAGCACACTATGTCATTGGTCAGTACAAGCCTCCAGAACAAGCCAGTATCAAGGAATTATGGGTTATTTGAGCTGGAAAGAATTCAAAAGCATCTAACCCAACCTTCTCATTTTACAGATGAGGAGATTATAGCCTAGAGAGTTGGGGGTTTCTCCAATATCTCCTTTCCATTCATTCGATAAATATCTGCAATACGCTATGCATATCATTGAGTCCCCATACATCTTGGGTTGTAGGAGTTACACTAATTTTTTAGACATAAAAAAAAGGGGACTACAAAGTCTTGTAAGTTGTCTAAGCCATTAAGTGACATAACTGAACTTCAAACTTGGATCTTAATATTCCAAGTCCAGTGGTCTCTCCAACATAACACTGACTGATGTCAGAAATGTTACAACTCATAACCCAGGTTTTTAAAATTTTTCTATCAGTAAAGCAGAAGGACTTGACAATACAGCCATTTAAATCATTTTGCCACAGCAGGTCCAATGACTTCCTCTGCTTACAAGTGGCATCTGGCTCAGGTCTTGGGCCATGGGTGTTAATGCTTTTGTCATACCTTCCACTCTTGGCTGTGAACCTCTTTAGATGGGTTCTTACTGCAATTTTATTCCATTACATGCAAAATTGGAATAAAGGGAGCACAGAGGGTGTTCTTGGGGGAAAAGCTCAAAATTAAAGGGTGCAGCTGGTGAGAGGTTGTTTCTGGGGAAAGGGATAATGCATATGAGGTCTCGTCAGGTTTACAAAGGCATCAGATCCCCAGAGAACCAGTCATCTACTGTGAGTAAAACATCCACAGTGATGTTTCCAAAATGCGTATCTGCCCACATCTCTCCTCTCTTCTCCTTTGCCCTCAGGATAAAGTCCATGCTCATTAATAGGGCTTACAAAGCTCCTTGTGATATGATCCCTGTCTTCCTCCATCTGCATCCTTCATTAACAACCTGACCCACTGCTCTGCTTTCTTCGTACATGCATTCCTCCTTTCCATTCTCACCCTCCCTGAGCTTCCCTCTCACCTCTCGACTCTTGCACAAGCTGTTCTTTCAGCCAGTGAAAGTCTTCTCAACCTTCAGGACCCAGCTCAGAGGTAATTCTCTCTGAGGAGCCTTGCCTGTGCCCTCAACCCTGTAATAAATGTACTTAGGTTGGGCCTCCTATTCCCTCTGTCTCGTAGCCCTTATCACACTGTAATGGAATAGCCTGATTAATTTTGTCCACCTGCCACTGTATTGTAAGTTCCCAGCTCACCACTGTACCCAATGCCAGCCTCAATGTCTTACACACAATAGATGCACAATAATTATGTCAAATGAATGAATGAATGAATGAATGAGTGTACGAATGGAAAAATAATGCTATGACTTGGTCTATAAGCAGCTATGCTAAGGTTTCTTCAATTGAAGGCAACAAAGAATGACTAGAGGTTAGACCTGTCTTTCCAAGTGGTTTTTTGGAGAGTTCATGGGTCCAGCGCCATGCAGCGATCTGTATTGAAAAGATCACCCAAGGGACATTAGAATGCATGTTTGCCATATACACACAAGATGCTCCAGGAGAATCCAGCTCAAGAACCATCAGCCAACAAAGGAGATGATTCTAAAAGCAAACGTGCAGTGTCTCCTGTGCCACAGAGTTTATTCCTTGTTGATACTTAAATGGAACCTGAGGTAGACAGAGACTTGATAAACAAAGACTCTGGAAGAGGCAGCCTGTCCATGGGTAAAATGAAATCACTCCTGATTACCTCCAATGGACAGCAGTTATGAGCTCCTGTACACAATTTAAAGGTAATCTTGTAATTTAAAAAGGAAAAAAAAATGCCAATCAAACCTAATGGCAAGTGACATTTTGGCTCAGCTGCAATTAGAATCAAGCAACTTTCTTCTGGGGCTGTAGTGGCCGTGGCTTCTCTGGGTTCACAGAGGGTTAATTCCGTGATCCTTGGGGATGCCTTAATGGCCCTGGTTATCCAAACCTTGATTCAGAGCAGAGGCCTCAGATTATGTTTGCTCTGCACATCCACAGACATATTAGGACATGAAGTGAAGATGACAGGAGGAGAGTATCTCCTTTCTCCTCGGAAATGCCCCAGGAGGGTTTTCCACTGCGACCTCCTGAGACCCCAGCTTTGCATTAGAGTTATTGTCCTGAGAGGAGATTCAGTTAGGGCCTCTGATTCATTTCTTATAGTGCTCTCTTGTTTATTCTTGGTGGCAGCTAACTTGTAAAATTTTATTATGACTTTTTTCTTGGTTTGTGTCGTGGAAGGGATAAAAAAAACAATGATTCTCTCATCAGTCCTAAATGCAGTTGTATAAATCCACACCAAGGCCGTGTGTCCACAGGGGAAACGTGGGAGAACAGGTCGTGCTGTTCCCAGGGGTCGTTCTCTGGGTTTAGATTTCATGTTTCCAACAGCCCAGAAGACCAAGGCAGGGAGGAAAGCACGAGGCGTGTAGGTACCACTGGTATAGAAGTCAGGCTACTTTGGATTTCCAAGTTCATCCTCTCATCATACTGGTACGAGGGTGATCCTTGTCAAGCACAGTGTGATCAAATCGCCATCACCACCAATTGGTGATTCACCAAAATGACCATGGCTCACCGTGATTGCCACATTGAGCACCTGCTGGATTCCACTGCCCCCAGCTTCAAGCTGTATCCTCCAATTACATTAAAATATACAAAGTACCCATTGTAGGTCTACTGCTTCGTGACTCTGTGCCCTGCTTATGCTGTTCCCTCTCTTAAAACATCCTCCATTTTCTCCTTTCATGCTTTTCCCCCCAACTGCTACTCAGCTGTCCGGAATTAACTCCCCAGACATCATCTCTACCAAGCTGGTCCTAAAACACCCTGTTGAACTTCATCAACCTATTGAAATAGTCCATTTGATTATTTTTAGCCCTTGTCAAACTGCTCTCTACCTCATCATTAAGACAAGGCTCTGTCCATACTTACATTTCCAAAGCCAAGCGCAGTGATTGGTACATGGGGGTGTCCAACACAGCTTCACTGAACTCTTCACGTTTTGGCCTAGACATCACTACCTCCAAGAAGGTATCTCATTCCTCAAGGCTCGGTGGCCATTCCTCCTATTTGCTCATGTGGCACACTATTTAATCCCACTTGCAGCATTCATTGGTATTTCTTGAAATTTCCACTTACTTGTCTATTCGCCCTCTGGATCAGAAGCTTCTCAAGGACAGAAAGTACATCTTTTTTCTCTGGCGCACACCTAGAGCCATCAACAGGGCCTAAAACACAATAGGTGCTTAGTAAAAACACACCATATAAATAAATGAATGAACAAAGTATGCAGAGAAAGAGTGCCATTGATCAAGAATCTAACAGATCTTTAGAGCGACCTCTGGCAACTCCCACTAGATCTTTGAAAACCATGGTCGCACAAGCCTTGTGTCCAAGATAGGAACAGATGGGAGAGAAGCCCATCCCAGTAGGAGTATTATTCCCCTGCCCTGCACCTTCTGCAAAGCCCAGGACACCATACTGTCATAACGTGATGACAGATGAAAAGTGAAAAATTAAATTCAAGCTCATCTTGCAATTTTGTGTTTAGCCTTCTGTTGCCAACCTAGGAGGTACTTATAAAACAGCTTGAGGATTTACCACTAATACCTTCCCCAAGACAGCATTGTCTTTTGGCAGTCAGGGCTCCACCAAATTGCTGTTTTGGTGTTGGGTGTGTTAAGGGGCTAGGGAAAGGGCAGGGAAAAAAATTGGGATTAATCTTTCAGCTGTCAATTCTTTTTAGCTGGGTAGATACAATGGTTTCTAAGTTGTATGATGGCTCCAAATAAAATGGATGGAAACATCCCCAGCCCCAATCTATGTTATTGTATTGTGTTGGTTCTGGGTTTGTTTTAATACAGGTTTTATTCTGTCCTCTACACTTGGCCAAGTCCATTCCTCTAGCCTGAAGAGAAAGCGAATTCAGTTGTCTTTCCCTCCATCCTCTGGAGATCCCAGGTTTACATTTGATTTCAAAGAAGGTAACTCTCTTACCAAAGTCAGTATTAGAGTGAATTGTAGTTGACTTTGACAATTCTCTCAAATTTGCTGAAAGTTTCTGTCTAAATCATGATTCTACGGAACCATCTTAATGGATGGACTGTGTCAATGGAGTAAGAAGCAAGTTGGACTGTTTAAGGGCGGGGATGAGCTTTGCTTTAATGTGGTTGGGGAAGAAATGAATGCTACATGATATAAGACACGGCTCTGGAAGCAGTTTGATCTGAACCTATAATTTATTCTTTTGCAAGTTGTTTTTTTCAAGTAGACTTTTTATTAAGTACAACACACAGAGCAATACACAAAATTATGCAGCTAGAGGAATTTTCACAAACTAAACACACCCGTATGACTAGCATCCAGATAAATGAACATTACAAGAAAAACAGAAAGCTCTGTCCATGCACCCTCTTCATCACCACAGAACTCCGTGGTAATCATTATCCTGACTTCTATCGCCATAGATTAATTTTGCTTGCTTTTGAGTACTACAGTATGAAATCATACAGTATGAACTCTTTTGTATCTGATTTCTTTTATTCAACATAATATTTCTGAGATTTATCCATGTTTTTATGTAGCTACCATTTATTTATTCTCAGTACTGTAAAGTATTCCATCATGTTAATATTCCACAGTCAATTTATCTATTCCATTGTTGGTGGAGGTTGGGTTGTTTCTAGTTTGGGGCTGTTACAAAAAGCACTTCTCCGACCATTCTATGGACGTGTCTTTTGGTGAACATATGTATGCATTTCTGAAAACTACATAGGAGTGGAACTGCTAAGCCACAGAATATCTTATGTTCAGCTTTAGATTGACCTAAATTTAAATTCACCTTTCCAATTTTTGGTTGAGTGACCTTAAACAAGTCATTTAAGATTTCCGAGGCTGTTTTTCCGTCAGTGAACAGGAAAATTTTACATTGCAAAGTTGCTTTAAAGATAAGATCAAGCAGTGCAAAGTATCTGGCTTAGTTCTGATATTTAAGTGATATTTTTTCCAAAGATGTTTAGTGCTCAGTAAATATTCCATGTGCCCCCCTATCTTCTAGGCTTTGTTCCAGGTCGGTTGGAACTACATGACTTGAGTTCTGGCCAGTGGAGTATGAGTGGAAATGACATGTGCCACTTCTGGGCCCCCAGCCACCCTCCAGCTCTCTCTTCCCCTGCTGTAGAACCCCAGAAAGCAAATGTTTGAGTGGTGGCATCACAAGAGGATAGATGGGAGAGCTCCATCCAAATGAAGCCATTAGAATTTCCCTTTGAAGAGTTATATGACTCAGGCTCAACCCAGACATTACATATTACTGGACTTTTGAGTGGCAAGGACATCTTTTCTTGCTGTGACTAAAGAGAAAAAATTGCAAGTGATCTTTTGCTGGAATATGTTAATTAAAGAATCTCTCTTCTCTGTTGAGAAACCAGGTTGTAATTCCAAAACTGTGTCTGATGTACCCCAAACATACCATTGCCTTCACTAAAAGAAGGCCCTTGGTGATTATTAGTTTAAAAAAAAAAAAATCATCTCCCACCAGGTTCAAAGCCAGCCTCATTCTTTTGTTCCTATAAAGACTTTCTTTCTTCGTGTTCCCTGGTGTCTACATGGCCTATGAGCTCTCTCCTAATGATTAAACTCCTAAAAATACTACAAAGAATGCTTAATAAGGCTTTTGTGTTTTTCTGGTTGCTATGGAAACTGTTTAGTATGGGATTTTAAGTACGTGTAAATATGTATTTTGGACAGTGTTTAAAAACACGTATAATTTACCCAGCCATAACAGCTCCTTCAGAGTGTTGCAGTTCAGTGCGATAAGGCATATGTAAAGCATTTTATAGTGTTTTATTTATAGTTATTTACTTAATAGCCTACAACAGTTCCTTCCATTGTGTAAAGGAAATAGGCATTTACCCTGTTTTAACAATGAATATCATTTACTCCATTGTAGCAATTGATAGTCTTGAGTCTCATGCAGGCTAGTGAATATGCAAGTGGTATAGTGTTGATGCAGGAAGGGAAACCATGTTGACAGAGAATTACTAGGAAAACAAAGGGTCCTGCTGATGGAGTTCTGAGCTCATTAGGGAAGTTGTTGACTGAGCTACTCTGGCACCATAGGAAACCTCTGGAAAGAGGCCACTCTCTGCTTTGAAGTTACCCCCAGGGATGTACCCAAGGGTGAAATAATATGGATAATAATAGCAACAACAACTAACAGTTATTGAGTAAACTCACCTTGGCCACAGGCATGGTGCTAAGTGTTTCACATTCGTGATCTCACTTAATCCTCACAACACAAGATGGGTACTGTTATCATCTTTGTTTGCCAGATAAGGAAACTGAGGCAGAGAGGTTATACAACTTGACCAAATTTATCACAAAGCAGGTAGATGGTGGATCCAGGCATCAAATCCAGGTCTGTCTCACTCCAAAGCTTGTGCTCTCAAGTGTTGCTCTATACGGCTCACGTTCTGCCAGCGAGTTCTTGAGCCACACAGAGGCGAGTTCTTTCTCAGCAATACACCCCTGACCTGTAGCACATGTGTGCGTGCGTACACACACACATACACACACTCTTTCCAAGCACATAGAGACTTTGGCAATGGTCAATTCTGTTAGCCAAAGAATAAAATGTGATCATAACCATTGAGCCTCTACACCGTTCAGGTCCTTTACACATGTCATCTTTTAAACCTCACCATAACATCTGCTGATAGACTTCCTTACCAACTTTGTCCAGATGAGAAAGCTGACTTGCCGGCCAGGCCCATCCAGGATCACATAGCTTGTATGTAACTGAACCAACACCCAATACCAGATCGGGTATAACTCAAAAAACCTTGTCATTATTTAAAAGCACAGATACATGTAATGCAGTGTTTCTCACCCGTGGGACAATTTTTCTCCTGGGGGACATTTGGTAATTCCTGGAGACATTTCTTGTTGTCACACTTGGAGGGAATGCTACTGGCCTCTAGTAGGTAGAGCCAGGGATGCTGAACATCCTAAGTACACAATGGCCTCTCACAACAAAGAATCATCTGGCCCTAAGTGTCAATAGTGCCAAGGTTGAGAAGTCCTGACTTAGTGTACTTAAGCACAGTCCAAGATGGACTGGGCAATGTTATGCCAGTCATAGTTAAATTGAAATCATGTTGATTGCTCACTTATCAGCTTAGCTGAAAAATGGATTTCAAGATTTAGGATTTAAAAACCTGGACTAGTCAACTCATAATTGTGTACCTAGTTGTCTTGGAAAGGTACCTAAAATGTTCTCAGACCCCAAAATGTGTTCAATGAAACTTGAGATCAGGATGGACCTTCCAGCATCTGAGGTGATATGGTAAGAGGCTGTGAGCTCGTTCAGACACAGGGAAAACCAAAAAAGAATGTTTAACAGGACAGTAAGCTTGAGGAAGGCAGGAATTTGTTTGTTTACTGCAATATTTGTCTTTCCAACTAAAATAGCTAGCACACGGTCAAACCTCAAAGCCAGTCTCATTGTCTTGTTGACTATGGAACGCAGGTTCTTGGTCATTCCGCAATTGAGTGAATGAGTGACTGGCTCCCAGGAAGAACTGGCATGGCTCCTGGTGAATCCACCCACCCCATCTCTCTTCTCTCTCATCTTCTCTTTTTATCCCTCACAATTCTATATTCATTGATTCAATCAGTCAGCAAACAAGTATCTATGTGTCTGCATTCCTACTGGGATCTCTACTGGAATCTCTGCTGGGCTGGGGCTGATTCTAGTTACCATCTTGATTCCTGACTAAGTGAAAAACCTACATCACTTTTGCAAAATACATTTAAGCTCCATAAAGACAAGACCTTTCTCTGGCTCATTCAAGGCTGTATCTTTGGATGTGTCCTGTCCTGGGACAGTGTCTGGTATATAAGACATGCTCACTAAATATTTGTTGACTAACTGAATAGATTAAATCACCGTATTCTGTGATGATGAAAAACCTAGAAGACAAGAATAAAATTCAATGTGATCTAGACTCCTTAGAAAATGTAAACATCAGGATAAACCCAATTCTGGACAAGTGTTGGGTGGTGTACACAGGTACAAGCCATACCCACAGCTAGGAGACTGGAAAGGCATTATAGAGCAAGAAGGAGTCTAGGGGAGTCCTAAGAGCAGAGACACCTGAGGGCTACTCTGTTGGCTAGATGCATGGTCCATTTACTCTCATCACAGGGGCTCTTTGCTGCCAGCCTTGTGTTTTCACTATTTTAGCTTTTTAGACTTTGTCTCCTACTGGACCCCAACTTCTCTCTTCCATAATGAGCTGTTAGAGATATGAGCCTAGATTCACTGGAGCCCTTCCCCTAGGGGATCCTGGACTTTAGGATTCACCCTTTAGAAGTAAAAATAAAAAGAACAATCCTTTATGGAGCACTTTCCATGTGTCAGATCTTGAGTGAAGCAGTTTATAGCTTTTATATCACAACTTAATCTTAATTAAAACCCCACAAGGAGGGTTCAGCTATTCCCATTTTGCAGTTGAGGAAACTGGGGATTAGATAGTTTGCGTAATGGGTAATTGCTTTTGGCTTTTTAAAAATGCATTCTAAGGAGAGGGTGCCAAGTTTCTGGGTGGGAACTCAAGCTAAGAGACTGGTGATGATCTTATATTTCAGTGTTAGTCCTTCATGTCATCACTGTCCTAGCTCCAACCATGCAGCTTTGCTGGGGTTTCCAAGTAAGGAGCAAGAAGGTGCTAAAAGATTTGGGGAAAATTAACCAAGCCAGAATTAAATTAACCAGAGTTGTAATAGGAAGAAGTCAACAGTGTCAATCATCAAGTCCAAGAAGTTGTAAGGAATTCTAGTGAAATATTTAACTACAATCAATATCCAGCTGTTCTGGTCCATGGGCGTGATATGGGGAACAGGGAGTAGTCGACGGAAGGAGCACCTCAAATCAGATAGATGCTTGAGCATTAGGATGAGGGTTATCCAAATCCCAGAGAGAGTTGCAGGTCACACGGTCTAGCCCTGGACATCCAGGCTGTCTTGAAGTAGGTGAGGGGTCAAGACTGCAGCCCATGGGATGGATGCAGGTCCAGGCTCCATTCACAGCATCAAACTGGAAGGATACCAGGTAAACCTCCACCTACACACGTCCCTGGAAAAGGGGGGAACAGGAGGCATTTATTTGATAAATATTTATTGAGCTTTTCTGTGTGCCTGGCACTGGAGATATAGTTGCAGGCAAGAAACAGGCACCATCTCCACTGAGTTTACAGTCCAGCACTGTATACTCCAGACAGACAGATAAGACATAGGTAAACCTCTGCTCAGCCCTTCTACAATATTCACCAGTGGAGAAAGTGCTGCTGATCTTCTACAATCTTCCTACTCAAGATGTGGTCCACAGACGAGCAACATCAGCATCATCTGGTTGCTTATTAGAAAAACAGAATCTCAAGCCTCATCCCAGACCTCCTGAATCAGATTCTGCATTTTGGCAAGATCCCAGGGGACCCATATGCTCATTAAAGTGGGAGAAGCAGTGGTCTACAAGCCTTCCCTCTAGAATGGGGTCTTTGGTGCATTCCACCAGGCACACAGGGGCTGTCACTTCCTGCCACAGACGTCCTCAGATATATGAAGGTTACACCAGAATCAGCAGAGATCAGGCAAGGGGGAAGGAAAGTGTATTCTCAGGAGCTCCTGGAAATAATTACCGTTCTCTTAATAATAAATGAATAGGCTGCGGTCCCAGAACACACTGAGAACAAAGCAAAACATGTCAATATAAAATCCAGCAAATAAAACAATCAATTTAAAATAGATTTCTCTAAATGGTTTGCCTGCTTGGGCTAAGTGGCCCACCTCTTGACTCCCATAGCATGCTGTACTTATGCCTGCCTCAGCCCTTATTTTCTGATTTTGAAATTTTCTGTTTCTATGTCTGCCTCCCATTCTAGATTGTAAGTTCTTTGAGGATCCTCTTCCCTGAAAAGACAAGAAAAGTGTCCTGGCACTGAAACGGATTAGAGGCAGTTGTAAAAGACTGAAAGAATAGCTCTCTGTGTGAAAGACTTTCAACAGAAGAATCACAGTATGTACAGTCCTAAATTCCTTCATGAGTATAGCTGAAATGTCTACTCCCCACGCCCTAGCTGCCATCCACCCCCACATAAAGTTGTGGATTCTCAGGGTCTCACATCATGTCACTCCAGTGACTGGGGTCTGTTCTCTTCTAAGACTTTCTGAGTGTTCACTCAAGACAACAGAAGAGGCTCACGTATCAGTGCCCTTCAGTGATGCCTTCCCATACTGACTCTGGGTTTGGCCATCTGACTTATTTCAGCAGATGGGACAGAAGCAAACTCAACATAAGCAGAAACTTAAAGAGCCATTCCCATTCCCTCTCTCATTCCTGTGTCTTCAGCATGAGAACAAGCCTGGACTTGCCTGCCAGGAAATGTGAAAACACATGAAGCAGAGTCCAGACATGTAAGGGAACCCAGTCAAGGTCAGCAAAGGTGCCTCACCAGCCCACACCTGAGAAATGGGTGAGTTCTACCAAGCCCAGCTCTGTCCAGTAGAGCCACCTAACCATCTGCAAATTCAGAGCTAAACAAATGCTTATCACTCTGAATCATTGGGTTCTGGGTTGTTTGTTATGCAGCAATAGCTAACTGCTACCAGCCACCAAGTAGAAGCTTCCATTCAGAGACCATTATTTCCTTTCACACGTAAAACCTTTTTGCATTTGAATTCCCTGCTCATGCTGAGTGGGTTTTAGGTATGGTTCTGGCAAAGAAAAAAAAAAAAAACCTATGAAACCAGACCCTGCCTTCAAGCCTGCTCACATTTTTGCCTGGAAAGTCACTTAGAAGCTGCTTTGAGTCAAGAAATGATCCCCAGAGACAACCAATGGCAGGTACATTTTTAGGGTCAGTCTTGTTTCTTATTGTCGGTGGAGGATAACTGTGCAAACAAAAGCTTGTGTGGGTATGAGGAGTAGAAAACAGATGGAGCTAGTTTAAACAATTAAAAGGGGGACATCATTAAAGATGCATTTATCAGGACTCTTCTAGTTGTAAAGGACGGGAACCAAACTCACACCAACATGAGCCAAACGTAAGGCCGGTGTTGGCTTACCTGACTGAGAAGGCATCCCAGGAGGTTGAGACTCACTGGATCCTGGGGCTCCAATGTTGTCTGTTATTTCCATTTTGCCACCAGCACACGTCCCCTTTAAGCTGCTGGGTAAGATATCCCTAAGCAGCAGTGCTTCACCTTGCCCATGTGACTTGAGCACCTAAGAAAGAGCAGTGTTTCATAGCAGATGTGGCTCACAAGGCCAAGGGAGGCCTCTGATTGGCCCAATTTGGCCCAACCACGGCTGAACCAATCATGATGGGCAGAGAGGTGGTGCGCTCTGATTGGCCAGGCCTGCTTGTGAGGCCAAGCAGCAAGGTCAGCCCCTCCTGAACAACGTGGAACGGGAGAGGGGTGTTTCCCAAGTAGGGGTTCTGGGTGAATTATACAACCTGACTACCGAAGGAGGCGGGGGGATCTCACAGGATTCAAGGGATGGGTGGGCAGGTGGGCCTGGAGAATGGTGGAAACCACAGCAGACCTGAGGCGGGAAGCCCCGGAGGGATACTTTGGACATAGCTCAACTCCCAAAGCTGAGGCTCTGGGTCTCTTGTTCAAATTTTCAAATATTCCTTGAGATGAAACCTGGTTGTCCTACCACAGGTCAGGTATGCACCCCAACCTCATCTCTGTCACCTGATGGGCAGAGCCCAGGGTAGACCTGGCCACTCTGGATTGGGAACGTCATGTAGACACCCCAAAAGCTAGCGCCACAGCTCTCAGCCTTCTTTCCTCTCTCCCTTCCTACCGCATTTCTTTCTCCTTCCCCATTGCTCTCAGTCATTCATTCCCTGTATGAAGGAGGGAGATGGAAATGTTTGTAAACTGAAGGTTTGTTATAAAAAAAAGTCATAGCACCACTAAAATTTTACTTTTCTCTTACATCTGTTTTGCCTTCAAATAAATACCTTTGTCTCACGGAGCAAGTGGGAAAGAAAGACGGGTGGCATGCAGATACCCAAAGATGGACAGTTCATAAACTCAGGAGCTCTGTTCCTGACCGGCTGTGTGACTTTCTAGAGGTGATTTGACTTCTCAGGGCATCAGCGTTCTCAGCTATTCAATTCTCAGCAGAGAGTAAGGCCTACCTTGGATAGTTGCTGGGGGCAATCTGTAAAGCTCTGCATGAAAGCAGGGTCTAATTCCACCACGATACTACCACTATCACTACTGTTCCTACAAACAATAAAAACATCATATCATGGGGGCTCAGCATTCAACAAGGCTCACTTCAGTCAATAATTAAACAGACTGTGAAAGCCAAGCATCTCTGTCAATGCCTTTGAACCCAGCTCAGTGGCCTTAAGTCTGAGGCCCTAGCTGTGCCCTCCCAATTTCCATCTTAGTGTCTCTCTGTGTGTAGGTGGGTAGCTCTGATTTCTATTTCCCTGCCTCTTTCTCTGTCTCCCTGTCTTTGTCTCTAACTGCCTCTCCCCAGCCCATCCCTCTGTCTCTGTTGTATTTGTCTGTGTTTTTTTGTCTCTTGTTTCTCAGTTTCCCATTCTGCCCCATTTCCCAGATCGCTGGCCTGGCTCCCTCTCCCTTACCTCTCTCACCCACACTCCCTAGTGACCTTAGAACTCCCAAGATAGATCCCCTTTGGCCTCTACCACCCAAGCCGGCCTGTCCCGTGCTTCCCTTCCCCTGTCACACACAGCTGCGTCCTGTCCTGACAGCTTAAACAAACACATTTTAAAACGTAGCTCATACCAACCTCTGGATACTCGAGCCAATGGAGCCAGCTGATCCCCTGCGAGAGGGAGGGTTCACTCAGCTCGCCAAACCAGCGCCCCTGTGTGGGACCAAAGGCACAGAAGGGGCCACCTGGCTGCTGTCATCCAGCCAAAGGTCTCATCCACCCCTGGATCCCCGAGGAGCAGTGATGCTAATGCAGGCACCCTGCTATTCGTTAGCAGTGGGCCATTGGGGAGTTTCCAAGCTTGGCTTTGATGAAACTGAAAAGGTTGAATCATTAAATGTTTGGAGAATGTGAAGCTGGCACCTGGCCCTGTGTTTTCTGTAATATCAATTATTCCCAGAGACCGCGGCTGCTTGCTGCGCTGAGAGGTACGCAGAAAGAGGGAAGTATCACTGGCTCACCTCTGAGCTGCAGGAATAATACCGCTAGGGTGCCGGACTATGTGGGTGGTCTTGAGAAAGACTCAAGGGGCAGGGAAGGGGCTGCCCAGCCTGGAGGGGGCAAAGCGGCAAGAAGAGAGATGAAGAGAGAGCAGGTAACCCACATAATTGCTGTTGACTGCTCCCCTCTTACTGATTAGACAGACATCCAAGAAGCGCCTATGATGTGGATGGTGTTTGCATATAAATGACCCCGTTGGGCTCTCCTCACATCTCTGGGAGGAGAGCATAATTACTAGTTTTGTCCCAGGAAATTTCATCCCTGTGCGCACCCTCAATTTCTAACCGCATACACATCTCCCGACTGTGGTCAGACTTCTCTGAATTTCAGAATTCTACCTCCAACCACGTTCTTGCTGTCTCCTCTGTGACGTATCAAAGGGACTTGGACTCAACATGCCTAAGATCACACCCAGGTTCTCCCACACACACCAGTCCCTGGATAAAATCCTCACCATCTCTGTTTCCCCTGCCTCCATATCCAATCCCTGGCAGGGTCCATCACTTCACCCTCTAACAATGTCTCCGCACATCCTGTCACTTCTCTGTCGTGCTGTCCCTACTCTGATGCCACAGCCTCTTGGCTCGGTTCTCACCTGGACAAAGTCTCCTCACTGATCTCTCCCCAACAGCCAGAGAGATCCTGCTGACATACAAATCTGATCAAGGCACCCCCTGCCTGCTCAGAACCCTTCAATTACTCTGAGGATAATGACTCAGAAATCTTCCAAAAGCCCTAGAAGGCATGCTCTGGCCCCCCTCTCCTCTCTGCTCTAGCCACAGACCCTCTCCCAGTTCCTGGAAATTACCAGGCTCCTGTTTGCATGTGTCACCCCTTTGATCTGGAATATTTTTCTCCACGATCTCTGCCGTTACATCCTCCTGCCACAATTTACGTCATGTAATTTTTACGTCGGTAATACATTTGGTTCATAAATCAAAAGTCTAAAAATTTACACAGAATAAATTCCCCACTCTGCTGTGTCCCCCATCTGCCCAGTTCATCTCCCCACATTCAATCTCCACTTCCATATACTTGAAGAGATTTTTAAAGCATATTCAAGCACATCCACACATCTATTATCTTCTTCCTAGTTTTACACAAAGCCTAACAAAATATATACACAGATTTGTGCCTTGCTTCCTCTTTTTACTAACAATATACTTTAGACATCATTCCATTTCAGTACACAGACTGATGCCTCATTTTGTACAGCTGCGTAGTGTTCCATTGTATGTAGGTTCCATAATTTATGTAAACCATGCCCATTCACAAAGCCATGTGTAGTTTCTTTTTTTGCTATTTTAAACAATATTGTAGCAAATAATAATGTACAAATAGCATTGGGTAAAGGATAAGATGCTAGAAGAGGAATAGCTGAGTCTAAAAGATTATGCACTTGAAATTTGGATAAATGTTGCTGAATTGCCCTCCGTGAGGGTTTTAAATGACATTTTCACACACGGGAGTCTATTTTCCACAGCCTTGCCAAAAGATTGCTTTTCTTGTCACTCTAGTAGGTGAAAAATGGATTCTACTAGATAGTCTTAAATACCTTAAAGACTTAATGACTAACCAGTGTGACATTCTCACATAACGATATCTGAGCAGCACACCAGGGTATATAAATGAAGCTGCTCGTGGCCGGAGGCAACTGGACTCAGCACACCTGGACCCCAGTGCCCGGTGGCCTAGGGCATCAATGTCTCAGCAACCTGTATGTACTACCAGTTAGGAAACTATGATTTTGAGGAAAAAAGAATGCCATTGGTTGGTCCATTTTCATCATTTAAAAATGAGTCCTTCATCCGATTAACACAAAGGTGTGTTTGGGGGCAGGTGAATAAGCTAGAGTGACAAGAGAGCACAGGAGAAGAAAAGAGGAGACTGGAAAGGATGCTTAGGTCTGGGTTGTAAAGAAAAATGCCTTTCCTGTGCTGTGCGAGTTCAGGTACAGCCTAATACTCAGCCACTTAACCAACGCCCGGAGCGGGGAGCTCACGAGACAGGCTCAGACTGGGGCTGGGAGGGTCAGAGTGAATGAGAACACAGCCTTGGGATTCAACAGTCCTGGCACAGAGCCTACCTCGAGCACTAGCTGTGTAGCCTTACAGAAGTTACTTGTCCTCTCTCTGTGACTCAGTTTCTTCACTTCTAATACAGGGGATAATAATTTCATAGGGTCGTTAGGAAGATTAAATTAGATATACTGTGTAGAGTGCATAGCATTGCACCTGGCACATTAATAAATGGTATTCATTATTCCATAATAATGATGCTGATAGTTATTATTTTTGGCACTAAAGTGTGAGTTACAGCTCACTCATCCATGTTAGGTTCATGGGCCTTGGGTCAGCCAGAACTGGGTGTCTTCCCAGGGTCTGGCTTCACTAGTTGCTCTATCCTGGGTAACTTCAATTCTCAGTTTCCTTACCCATCAAATGGGCATGATAACAGGTAACTCACATAACTTTTATAAGGATGAGATAATGTAAACAGAGCGCTTATCACACGAGACTTCTCGAGAGGTAGTAGCATCATTTGACGCCTCAGCACCCAGCAGAGAGCCAGGCCAAGGGAGGTACTAGGAAGTGTTTGCTGTATTTTGCTTATTAGATGTTTTTTGCTGTGAGAAGTTGATCTGGTTTCTCCTGCAGCTTGGACACAGAGGCACCCTCCATCCCCAACAACAAGATCTGTAGCTTCTTCCTTTCCGGCAGGTCGACGCTCTGGGCCAAAAGGAAGCCGCAGCTGTGGGCCCCAAGCCCTTCCCGTCCCGCTCCAGAAGTCAGAGTTCTAATTCACTCTGAAAGGGCTTCAGCACCACCCCTGTGAGGTCCTTAAATGTTTTATGAGCTCCCTGAAATGCTCAGATAATTAAAAACACTTTCTTAATTTAATAGCTTGGCTTAATGAAACCAGGACTTTATGTTTTATTTGGAAAGGGGTGAACATCTCAGTCACACTTATTAATATTTTTAAGAGTATGCCCAATTGTGTCCAGGGATGGAGGGAAATCATTACTTCAAGGGGGGAAACAGGCTTTCCCGAGTCTGTGACAAGTCTCGGGCTTATTAGAGCTCATTACATCCAGGAAGCCTGAAAACCTAAATTAGCAATCATCACGTATGATGTGGCAGGCTATTATTAAGGAGGCCACTTATTATAGAAACATGGAATTATCAATTAAAACGTAGTCTGCCCAGGCCCCAGAGGTCTGATAGGATTCCCTGTGCCATCTAGGCAGTCATTTCAAAGGCTAACCTGGAGAGAAGAATCCTCGGAGACTGATTTTTTTCTGTCGAGTCAAATAAGCATGACCCTCTAAGGAGGAAGATGCCATCATTCAAAGAGCTTGAATGTAAACCCAACTGGTTTTGGGGGATGGAGGCATCAGCAAGAGCCAAGGATTCCAGAGTGTAGTGGTCTCTTGGTCTCTAGAAAGTGGGGATTCTTTAGAGGGTTCCGCTCACCTCTTTCCAGGAGTGGCCACATGGTGCAGTGGGATGGGCTTGGCCGTCAGCTCAGATGTGGTGGTGCACTGGAACTTTCACAGCTCAGGACAACAGATTGTGCTCCTCTCTTGCCAACTCCACGGTCAATGGCTTTATGTTGGCAGCTTGAAATCAGCCATGGTGGGAGTACTCACACCATGGAAATAGGCAAACACCACAAACCAATGCTTTGTCTTTTCTCCGCAGAGCCAGTTGTTAAACATTTACTGGCACCACACTGGATGTAGGTTCAAATCCTGGCTGGCCCATCGTGAATATGATCATGAGCAATTTACCTAACTTTCCTGAGGCTTAATTTCCCCTGACTATTAAAAATGGAGATGAAGCACTTTCCATGTATTGTGACTTCATTTTTTTTTCCTCCACGGCACTTATCACGACCCGACATTATAATGAATCTATATCTGTTTATGTTGTTGTTACTGTGCTGTTGTTGTTAATGTCTTTCTCCATAAAGCTCCTTCATTCATCCAAGAATGTTTATGAAGTACCTACGATGTCCCAGGCGCTTGTCTAGGCACTAGGGTGCAGCAGTAAACAAAACAGACAAAAGTCTCTCCCCTCGTGGAATGTACAAACAGTAAGCAAATAAATGCATAAACAGTATGTATGTCAGATGATGATGAGCACTAAGGGGAAAAATAAATTAAGGGGGGGAAGTAGGGCATTGTGAGATGAGAAACGGGCTTGCAATTTTAACTAGGGTAGCCATGAGGGCACCAGTGAGAAGGTGACATATGAGATCAGAACTACAAGAGGCAAGGGAATGAGCCAGGTGGCCGTGTGGGATAGAGCGTGCTGGACAGAAGAATGAGCAGACAGGTAGGTAGACTGTGCCTGGAGGGTATGAGAACCCCACGGGGGGCACTGTGGTTGGAGGGGAGGGATTAAGGGCAAGAGTAGTAGAAGATGAGATAAGAATGCCAACAGAGCCCAGATGTTATAGGGCATTATACGACCAAGGGTGCTTTCTGCAAGGATGGAAGTGTCCTATATCAGTGTTACCCGCTAGGGTAGCCGCTAGCACACTAGCTATGGAGCCCTTGAAGTGTGGCTAATGCAACAGAGGGATGTGCATCATCAGTGTTTAATTTTATTTAATTTTAAATAATTTTAATTTAAAAAGCCACATGTGGCTAGTGGCTGGAGCTCAGGACAGCTCAGTTATAGACTATTGTAAATGATTTTGGCTTTTTCTCTGCGTGAGATGAAGAGCCATTGGGGAAATCGAAGGAAGCAGTGCTGGGGTCTGCCTGAGCTTGTGAAGGCTCACTCTGCTGCTCTGTGCAGAAAGAACTGGGGGGAAGGCCAGGGAGGAAGCCATTGCAATCAGCCAGCAGGACTTGTGGATGGCTCCATGATGGAAGGAACTGTATTTTGCTGTCTCCTCTATTCCCACACCTAGAACATTTACTAGAACATGGTGGGTATTTAATGATTGGGGGGGGCGGTTGAATTGAGTTAAGAAAATAAGCTCATTATTGGCTCACTCAATGCAGTTCTTTCTGCTTTGTCTAAATTTTATGGCTTGGCAATGACATGTGGACCAGCTTCTCTGTGGGGTGTGTAGATAAGAATTTTGCTGCGAATAAATATCATTCGATGCAATCAGTATATCCCAAAGTTTATTCCAGAGACATGGGCTTCATGGAATGTTAATGGGTGTTAAATATTAAAAGATAGACAAAAAGTTCTATCAAAAAAATGGGAAAGGGGGCTGGCCCCATGGCTTTGCGGTTAAGTGCGCGCGCTCGGCTACTGGCGGCCCGGGTTCGGATCCCGGGCGCGCACCGACGCACCGCTTGTCCCGCCATGCTGAGGTGGCGTCCCACATACAGCAACTAGAAGGATGTGCAACTACGACATACAACTATCTACTTGGGCTTTGGGGAGAAAAAGGGGAAAAAAAAAAAAAAGGAGGAGGATTGGCAATAGATGTTATCTCAGGGCCGGTCTTCCTCAGCAAAAAGAGAAGGATTGACATGGATGTTAGCTCAGGGCTGATCTTCCTCACAAAAAAAAAAAAAAATGGGGAAATGCTGGCTTAAGCAAAATAAAAGTGTTTTTACTGCAGTCAGAATCAATGCCTTTAATACACTAATATAAATTGTGTAGCTCCAACAGGGGATAAACACGTAGGATTATTTTCCAACTGTTTACGACAATAGATCTCCTCATTTTTCCTTCGTTGAGCATCTGGCCTAGTGGCTGTTCAACAGAGAACTCCTTAGGAAATACTGTATTTGATTGCTGAGTAGTGGAAAGAGAGGCTGAATGTAGGCTGCCACCCCCAGTTATCTTCTAACATATCAACCCGGTGTATATTCTCTGTAGGATTTAACCCTATCTTGAACTGTCGCCTTCATTTACGTGTTGACTTGCTTATTGGACTGTAACTTATGCCAGGATGAAACCCATGAGAGCGAGGGGTCTTGGCCATCCTATTCACAGATGCACTTCGATGCCTAGCACAGTGGAAGGCACCAACAAAAAGCGTTAACTGAAAGACTGCCCTGGAATCTGTGATGACTGAGTCCCTAAAATGGCATGGGACAACCCTTATCCAAGCTTTGCAAATACAAAGGAGAATCTGCCACAGTCCCTGCCTTCAAGCTCCTCACCGTGAGTCTGAGGTTAAATATAGACACTTGAGAAACAAACTGGTGAGAAAGGGTATAATTTGACAATTGGTGATTCCAACTCAACGCTTTGGGAATTCAGGCCCTGGAACCCCTGGGGCGGGATGGGTCAGGGGATTCTCTGGAGGAGGTGCAACTTTGCAGGAGGTCAACCTTGGCAGTGAGGGTCAGAATGCCGCAGAGTGGCTGGCGAAATCATGCCAAACACAACAATGGTGTTTGCCCAGCGCAGAGCTGGGGGCATGCAAATGGTGTCCTTGAGTGGTGGACTGTAAGCTCCAAGTCACACCAGCCTCTGCTCAGCTGTCTGCGTAGAGAGTAGGTGGTCATGGGGGGTCTGGGTGGCGGAATGACCAACAATACAAATAGATGACACTGGTTGAGGGCACATGCTAAGCATTTCACTAGGGTCATCCATCTCATTTAACTCAAAGGATGGTTATTATCCCACTTCTATAGAGGAGGAAGCTGAGTCTGGATTAGGAGTCAGACAGTCTTAACCACAATGCAGTACTGCCTTCTTGAATAACTAGACACCCTGAGTGGAGATCCATGCTTTGATAAATATTACAGGGCCGGACACAGATGCTGAAAGGATCCTGAAATTGGGATGTCAGAGGTAGAAGGACCTACCTGGGTTTGGCAGGTGGGTGCGAGGGTTCAGGGAAGTCTTCATGGAGAAGGCGACGTTTGGGCAACATTTTGAAGAAGGGATGTCTCCGCTTGGCAAATGGGATGGAAGGGAGGGGACTGTGTGCAGAAGGCACAGCATGGGCAGAGGCAAGGGGGCATGAGACAGGGTACGTGTTCAGCATCACAGGCAAATGCCAATCTCTCTCAATTCATGTTTGAGTGAATGTTTGAATATCCAAATCAATGTTTAAAGAAGCAATGACTGCCAGACCTCTCAGGGGTCATAAAAAATTATTTCTTCAGAATGTCCTGGCAACAAAAAGCCAATTAAAACCCCAGGAGTCGGTGAGTGAGCATACAAAAACCAAATCCTTCTGAGGCCACGTCTCCTCTCCTCTGGTTCTTTCTCCTCATTGATCGCGTTTAATTGGAAGAAGTAACTATGACTAAAGCGACTGTGAGGGCAAGTATCTCGCTTAAAATGGGCCCCATAATAATTATTGACTGTACCTTCTATAATAAGCCATATAATTTATCGCCCCAGCTTCATTTCCTGGGCCTCATATCAATACCACTCACGTGCAGTGGTAGTAGGGGAATAAGTGTCAAGCAGTGAGCACAGACTTTTATTTAGCACTTTATCCCTTAAATTCACTCTCTCGCAGTATATTAGCCACAATCAGGAGTCTGAATAGCCCTTGGTCGTGATAAAAGATGGTATAGGATTGAGGAGAGAGGCAGAGCCTTGGTGTCAGGCTGATCTGTCTTTGAATGCTGGTTCTTCTGCTGATTAACACTCTCCTCTGTCTCTGTTTTCCCATCTCTAAAATGTGAGTACTATCTTTCAGGGTTGCTGAATAAGTCAAAATTAATAATGTATGTAAAGAAACTGAATCAAGACTTAGCATACAGTAATTGTTCAATATATGCTTGTTTCCTTTAAAACTTTGTGCTTTTATGTCATTGTCTATGGGGCAGGATCACCCTTGGTCCCTGTTGAGGGCTTATCCCATGTTCTTCTCTGGGATGGGAATGATGGAGGATACGTAAGATGGAGAAAATGTGCCTTTGGCTATAGGAGGCTTATGGTCTAGTTGAGGGCACAGGTTGTACAGACATGGTGGAACCAGAGAGAGGACAGTTCTCATTCAAAGCTGGCTTCTGAGTGCTAAAGGAATTCAAAAGGTGTGTGATGGAAGGCTTCTAGAAGGAGGTGAAACTTATAGAATCACTAGAATTTGGGTTGGTGGACAATAGGGAAGGAGAACACCATGAGCAAAGACCCCACGTTGAGATGGTCTTCAGATGATTAAGAAAACTTAACCATTAAACTTGTTAATATTCAAGCATTAGTTCTCAAGTTGGTAACAGAGTGGGCTCCAGACAATTCTAGGAAGGCACAGGATTTGAAAATGGAAATTTATGATTCCTCTGACATCAAAGTGGTGTTTTGTTGGTGGCTAAAATTCTTGATTATAGATGTATGTGCATGGCTCTCTAAGATGGTGCAATTAACTTTTGCATCTTCACATAAACGTTAGCCATTTTAGTGAAACAAAACCTAAGGATGCTCCCTGGCTTCATTTCAAAGTGGTGCTCCAACCCACAGTGGGGAAAGGGACATTGCCCCCAAGCTACTAATCATTTCAATGTTTCTTAATGCCCCCAAAGACCTCTCCATATTTAGAAAAATTATGCCTGGGATTTTACAACAGGGAACACTTGAAAATTGCTCATATTGTAAGTTTATCTTCTTTCACGGCTTTGTATGACTTCAAGAAGAATGCAGGTTGGAAGAGAGAAGCCATCAAGTGCTTCGGTGGTTTGGGATTCGCTGAATACAATGCTTCATGAGAAACTGCTCTGGGAAGATGAGATTAAAGAGACCGATTTATACAGGATATAGGCAGTAAAATATCATTAAGTCACAAATAGTTTATGCAGAATAATTGCCAAGTCAAAACAAGAACCACGATCCACTGTCCTACTAGAGCTCTTCGCATAGACCCGTGCCAGCCAAGTCCAGGTCTTTTTCTCTTGTTCTTGAGAGTTGCTTTCAACAGGACATTACCCCATGACTCACTCTTGTGCCCTGCTCTTTGCAACCAACCATCCTGTAGCCCCAGCATACGTTATCTTCTTGGGGCCAACTGGTGACCACATCAACACTTATCACCACTGCCTACCCCCACCGTTTCCCACAAACGTAATGAGTTCTGTGACATCACTGTCTACCAAGCCTTGAATTATCAATACATTTCAAAAAATTCCAATACCAGTCACTGTAGCACATGTTCTGGACATAAGGGCCCGCCCAAGAGTTAAAAAAAAAACATTTATCGAGCAGCTACTATATGCAAGCCACTCTCCTAGGGATACAAAGATACAAGGCAAGATTCCTGACTTCAAGGTGCTCAGTTTATTAAATTGCAAAATATATCCTCCATGTCCTCCATTGACTCAATTGGAGAATAAGTTTCATTATTAAATGATTTGAAAACAGAGTTAAAATCACTGAACACCCATATCCACTGTGATGTCTCAGGATGGTGACTGGGTTCCACTTTTTCTTTTCCCACTTGGCCAACTCCCAGTTAGTCAGTCACCCTTCGAGAAGGAGCTCAAAGGTTTTACTCAGCTTGGGTAGATCAGGACAGTCTTACTTACCCCTCTTTTATATCACTGCCTTGCTCAGTATCTATTACTCTTGTAGCCTTAGTTACTCCATGGTAATTGTTTTATTAATGCTCTGCCTTCTTTACTAGACTTGAGCTCCCTGAGTGCTAGACTTTAACTTTTTCATTTCTACACCTGGCATCTAGTTCAGCGCCTGACTCAGCACACACTTGTTACCTGAGTATGGTGAATAAGTGAGGTTGTTGTTATAACACCTGTATGCATGCTCCTTTGCATGGAAACACATATTCAGTCCATTCTTCCAATTCGATTCTCATTCTTTATTCAGGGCCAGCTTGAAACTCAATGTTTAGATAATACCTGATCTAACCCACCCATTTTGGTATATATCTAGAATTCTCAGGGAGATACTAAGTAAGGCAGCATGTAGGCCAAATAACTCCATTTAGGTCTTGGTGTCTGCATGTCTCTGGAATGTGTCCATAGCTGTTGCACAAATATCTATCCCGTCTCTTCAAAACAACATTCTCCTCACTACAAGACCTAATAGTGTTGTTGTTATCGTTATTATTTTACCCAATGAACATGTGTTCTAAATTTTTGTTTGTTTGATTTGTTGGGTTTTTTTGCTTGTTTGAATGTCAAATTGCATTTAATAAGTAAAGACTTGTTTTTTCTTAATAGTACTCTGATCAGCATGGATAGCCAAGATTACTGCTCTGAGTTAGTAAATTCCACCCCAAACAAAGAAAACTAATATGTTTTGTTAGACTGTGCCACCATTTCATTGGTAAATGCATGAATTATTTCTGTGTTTGAAATATTTAAAATGGTTTTAGAAACCCCAATAATACTTTTTACAGGCCTCGAGAAGTATGCAGATACCCAGCCACAGCCTGGCAAAAGATTGGTAATCAGGAGTAACTGTGATTGTGTGAGTAACAATGAGTAACAGTGATCATGAGTAACATGATTGTCTGTGAATTACGTGCCAGGTACCTTGCTTGTCTCAGCTCTGCCACTTACTATGTGACCTTAGAAAAGTCACATGATATCGACATGTTTCAGTTCCCCGTACATATAAAACAGGGACAGTATCCCCCTCTTTCAAGGGGGGATTGTAGGAATTTATAGACTATTTAAGGAGATAATGAATAAACTCCTTGCTAAAGTGCCCAGTGCGCTTTCTGGAACATGGCTCTTCCCAATAAGTGATCGGTAGCTATTACTATTTTCAGACCTCCCTTAGCCCTCTCTCTTTTCCAACTTTCTTGCTGCATAACAACCCATGGCATTTCAGAGTATGGAGCACTAGATTTTAAGGAAGAAATTTAATAGGATTGTGTGGCCAGGAGAGGGAAGAATTAAGGCAGGTGAACTCGTGGGTTTCCATAAATCATGTAGAATTTAATTGGAAGCAGTGGTGTTTTCTATGGCTAGAAGACAAGAGAACGGAGGCAGTTCATTACATTGATATGTCAGTCCTGATCAGGTGAGACTGAGAACTGGAGGGACGGCCTGCAGAGACTGATCAGCCATTACGTAGACTTAAGTAAATCACTTAGTTGTTGATGAAGGCTCATGAGAAATCTACACTGTGCTATGTTCATAAGCACAGCACAGTGCAGTTATTGGTTGAGATGGAGCTGCGAAGAAGAGTTTGGAGTGATTTTCCCATTGAAATGCAATATTCCCGCTCTCTCTTGGGCTCACATTGAGAGAAAAGAGGAAATAAAGAAGCTAACAAATTACTACTCCACCAGTCCAGGTTTGTAGAAGCCTTTGTGTGGAAGAAGCCAGAGTCTACTTGGTTGGTTTATTCCAAGTCTCCTGGCTCCATCATAAATGGAATTTATAGCTGGCTCTAAGAAGTGATGAAACCCTGACCATTCAGATTTTTACCCTAACAATATTGTCACTTCTCACCAGCTCCCTCTAGCCTTCCCCGTTGCTCATTCACATTCTCCCTCGAGGAGCTTGGCAGCCACCAAGTCACTGTTTTAGCACTCTGTGTTGGATCGTTTTCAATCATCTTGTGGCCTGTGAATTGCCTGGGTTAGAAGCTGCAGGCCACACTGACAAATAGCTTATGTAAGGAGCAAAGACATGAGAAAAACCCTTCCACACGGGCCGTTTGTTGGAACTCTAGGCCGTGAACTTCATGTGATTCTAAAATGAGAATATGATATAATAATATGTCAATATGCACATACACTCGCTATCACTGACTATGAATCTCCCGGGGTGACCCATTCCATTAAGAACGAAGATTTCTGTTCCCAGCTTGCTTTGCCATTCATTTTCCAAGCTACATGACTTCAAAATTTTAAGAGTTGGCTTGAATTTCATTTTGTAGGAACATGGTCAGGACCTCTACTACATTAAATATCTCTAGAGTCCCATTAATCTATTAAAATCTTTAGTAATGTCTAAGCAGTTTTAACATGTACCTAATTTCACCCACATCTGTGTCTGTAGGAATCATCATTTACAAATTACCCAACAGGTCTGAGAACACAGAAGCCTTTTTTTAAACCATACATCTTTGGAGCAGGCATGTATTATATTTATATAATGAAGCGGTTGTCTGACTTGCTATATAACAACTCAGGTGTTTTTAAGTAATCAGAAAAAATGTAGCATGGAAACTTAATCCTGTTCCTGGAGCAGGTTGATAAATCTGGCCAAACATCTTTATCTTTTACGGTACATTAAGGGAACTTTTTTATTTAGTAGCGTCATAGATCTTCACATTATTGGGAAGTGTGTTCTTATATTGCATTTTTGTCTTCAGAATTGCCTTAGGAAGACATCCTTTCACTGGGAGTCCTATCGATGTTATTCTGGGAGAGGAAAGTCTGCTCAAACTTGATTTGAATGAATTAGGCACATTCTGTAGAATGGTGACTTTACGCCCCTCACCACCAAAGGCTTTGTCTGCAGAAGAGTTTTGCTTTTAAAAGGATGGACGAGATTTTTGAAACTGGATGATGAACACATGGTTTGCCAAACTATTCTCTCAACTTTTGTGTACTTTGAAAATTTCCATAATAAGTAGTTCTTGAAAAGAAACTGGCAATGAAAGAGGGAAAGGATATCTACAGGAAAACTATCAAAATTCGTTTCCCATAGATACATTAGAGCTCACTGCGTCCCGGACTCTGAGCTAAGGAGTGTAGAGTGGAAACAAGAAACTGTCCTCAAGAAACTCATTCCCTGGCTGAAGTGATATATACTTGCTAGGGACTGAACGTTTGTGTCCCCCCAAAGTTCATATGCTGATGTCTAAATCCCCAGTTGATGGTATCTGGAAGTAGAGCCTTTGGGGGTGATTAGATCATGAGGGTGGAACCCTCATGAATGGGATTAGTGTCATTATAAGAAAAGACACAAGAGAGATGATTCTCTCTCCACACTATGTGAGGATACAATGAGAAAAGAGCCATCTGCCAACAGGAAGAGAACTCTCCCCAGACACCAAATCCGCTGGCACCTTGATCTTGGACTTCCTAGCTTCCAGAACTGTGAGAAAGAAATGTTTGTTGTTTAAGCCACTCAGTATCTGGTATTCTGTGAGAACAGCCTGAACTGACTAAGACACTACTGTAACTATAGTTCTGGAGACCACACAAGCTGAGATGAGCTAAACGGTGCCACTGTCAAATTGCTCTGGGAGCAAAGTTGAAGGGGCAATTTATTTTAACTGTGGGACTCTGGGAAAATTTCCTAGAGAAGGTTATAACTGAGTAGATGTGAAAAGAGGATCATGACTTTAAAATTCCAAGGAAAGTGTATATAAATAGTACAAATGTAGATTAAGAAGGATAGAGATATAGGGAGTGTTCCATGTTCCCTGTTCCCCAAAAAGGGGTCTGGAGCGATTTCAGGGTTAGCTGTTAGTAGGATTCAGAGGGAAATGAGGCCAGAAAGCTGAATTAAAGGCACATCATATCCAGAGCATTAAATCTCACGATGAGGCATATGAAATTTATCTTGCAGAGTTAGAAACTCATTCAAGAGTTGGGATAAAGAGGGTATAATGCTCCCAGTTTGGTTTTAAAAGAATAATGTTGGTAGCAACGTGTTTCGGAGTTTAAACTGAATTTTAACCGGAAGTTAGCTGATTGGCCAGAGCACCTTCAGTGATTTCAGAGCAAGGCAGTGAGTCTGCATGAAGTTGGGTGGCAGCGGTTCAGACAAGGGTGTGCTGTATGCCCGACACAGAGAAAGGTTTGGACAAATCTCAGCACTCTAATCGGGTGGTATCACGTAGAGCCTGTTGCTGCATCACTAGTTGCCAGACTCGCAAATTCTTCACCACCACACTGCCACCCCTACCTTTGATTTAAAACGGTGGTCTTGCTCTGCCCAATCCCAGCTGGAAATTGGCACCTAGCTTAATTGGAAGATGAAAGAAGAGGCAGAAAAAGTCAGAGAGAAAGAGTGAGAAATAGAGAGAGAGTGAATGGGCCAGGCGGGATGAGGTATGGAGGGGTCCAGGAAGAAGGAACCACTGATGCTCAGAAAAGCATAGCCCATTCAAGACCCCCATCTGGGAACACGCAGAGTTGAAGGGACCAGGGACAGACCTTGTTGCCATAGCCACACAGTCTCTTCTTTCCAGATGACTCATTTAGGTACTATGACTCATGCAATCTGAGGGTCACCCACGTCCAGAACTTCTTCCTGAGCCTCAGCTGGGCCCATTTCACTGCATATTGACCACTATTCAATGAGATGGTCAGGGCTAGGGCATGAGTCACAGAGAGAGTCGCTAACATCAAAATGGTGCCTCAAAGTGAAGCGGGGCTTTCAGATTCATTGGTTCTTTATCCTTATCAACATCCCTGAGATTTTTCTCGCATTTTACAGATGATGAAATTGAGGTACAAAGAGGTTAAGTTTTTTTCTCTCTCTCCAAAGGCTGTGTTGGAGCTGGAATTGAACCAGGCTTGACTCAGATGGGTGGTCTTCCATGCAGTACTGTGACATTCCCCTACATGCACAGGCCTTGGCTCCCAAGCCCTAATGCCTTTCATTCATTCATTCATTCTTTCAGTAAACATATGTTGAGTGCCAATTAAATGTCAGGCACTGTACTAGACATTGGGGGAAATGGTGTATATATAGAGATACAATTTCTGCTCTCATGGAAATTACAGTCTGGTGAGAGAGAGAGACATGTCTCAAATAATAAATAATACCAGAGAAAGAAAAAAACTGAGACCAGCACTCCAGGGAAAGAAACATTGTCCCATTAGGTTTTATAATGACCTAGAGATATTTACTAAGAGACTTGGAGATATTTACTAAGCACGTACCCGGTGCTGAACCCTCTACTAACCCTGACAATACAGAGAGAATGCAATGTGTGTCCTCCAGGAACCTGCTGTCTAGAACGAGGAGGAACGTGTAAACACAGCAATGCAGTGTGATGGGTGCCAACATCGTGAGGCCCTGGCAGAGCAATTAGCTATTTGGAGACACAGGTCTAGGATCAGAGACAGGTTTTCAGAGGCTGTTACCTCTGAAATGGCTTGCAAAGAAGCAATACAAGTTTCTCAGGCACATGTAGAAGCATGCCGTCAAGACGGTGCACAGAGTCAGAGCATTAGAATGACAGATCCTGAAAACAAAGAGGGTCTCTGAGTTTACAGCCCTATTGCAGCATGTTGCTGGAAGCTAGCGGTATTTTTTTTTTTTATTGTGGCTAAGAGTTAATTTTCAATGCTATAGACCAGCTGTGTGTTTCTTAACCAGTGTGTATCAATGTCTCCCTGAATTAAAAAATAATTAAATGTTGCAATTGAAGGAATCTCTATTCAGACCAGAAAGGAACATTCAAAGTTGAAAACTGAATTTTTATCTTAATGCTTTAAGAGCAGAAAGTCAGCACCATGTCCCTCACTGTCTTCTGGTGGCCAACAGGAAGTACTAAGTCTGACTGTATGTGACAGAGGTCCTCAGATTTGCAGCTGGGACACCGAGTCCCGTTGTGTGGGAAGAGTCAAGTTCAAGAACTTCTCCACGGTTGGAAAGAGTTCGTTTTACCCGATGAAGCCAGGGGTCGATGGCCTCTCAAATGAAACAGATAAGGCAAACAGAAGGTTCTTGTCAGAAACAAATGTTATGTCTCTCCCTCCTGAAAAGCTTACAGATATTATCAGTAGGAGTCTAGTTGGGCCTAAAACCAGTCCTTGAGAAGTAATATTAACCAGACGCTTGGCAGATCGTTTATTTATCTCCCACTAAATTCAATAAAGAGACCCATATATAAATAAAGGATAATAATGCGACTTAGTAATTTGTCACTGGATAGAAAGCCATTGTTGCCCTTATCTCTTCAATGATGTTCTATTTCCAACTAGTAATGAATTACGGGGTTGCCACATCCTTCCCCTGTGACAGTGGAGCCAGGTGCTATAGCTCAGACCTCATGTTCTGATGACCTGGTGGCAGCCATCTTGGGCCCATGCCCTCTGCCCTTGGGTTCCTGTGTGGCAGCCCAAGGTCAAGGCCTGGAATGTTCCACCCACTCTACTTGGGAGAAAAAGACATTATTTCTAAGAAACATTTATTCCTATCTTTTAGGTGCCTCTGAGGTGCTTAAGGGCTCATTAATGAGGCAGCATTTTATTCATTATTTTCAGAATTCCCATCTTCCTTTTAGCCATTTATTAAAGAAATGTATTCAACTTGCCTTTGGAGAAATGTGTGAGATAGAAAAATGGGAATTTAAGAGAGTCAGAGGTCTAGGAATCAAAATAGTGGCTTACTTGTTTGATCATGGTGCTAATTTTATTGGTGAAGATGATGATAGGTAGTGTTTTCTGTATGCTTACTGCAGTCCAGGCGTCATTTAAAGCACTTTACATGGGCTATTTCATTTAGTTCTTCCCACAAAATTAGGTGTGCGTATTATTTTTAATTTTTATTTTGCAGAGGAGGAAACAAAAGCCTGAGAGGTTGAGTACCTTGTCCACTGTCACAGAACCTGTCAGCAGTGGAGAGCAGACTTGAATCCAGGGGTCTGATTCCATTGCCTTTCTTCTTGTTGAGTTTGACAATCCTAGGATGTGCCTCTGGTTGTTGTGCATGATGAGGAAGTGAGGCCAAAACCAGTGGTTGGCATCTTGTAGAGCCGAGTGAAGCAAATGGACTTCTTAGGGCTACAGGACCATTAACATTTTCCAGAGTGAAGGTGACGGGGCCAGGTTTGAATTCTAGGAATCCCAGTCTCCAAAGGCACCAGAGGAAATGGACAGGAGTGAGAATAGGGAGTCCATGAGGTAGAGAGGCCAAATACTCAGGCCATTGAGTAGTTGAGATAGGAGAGGATGAGGACTTTAAAGAAGGTGATGGCCATGAGGATGGACAGAAGGGCATATTACAAGGGACTAATTGATGGGATGTTCTGACCCCATGCATGGAATTGTCCATGCCACAAGGCCAAGCCCTGGATTCCCTATCTTAGTAGAATCACTCATTAGCCTCTTAAGACAGTGTATCCTGTATGCTTTGTTGGGATATTTTCTCAGTCTTTTCTGACATTCCTAGGGAAGGGGAGGAGCATCTTGAAGCATGGGTATCACTGATGGAATAGCCACCAATTGAGCTCTATGCTTAGTATATCTCCATTAGGAGCTGTCCTGCCTCATACCCTCTGTCTATCTGGCCACAGGGGTGGGCCCCTGGCTGAGATGGAGTAGAACACAGGTGGTATCCAACCCAAAGAGGGCTAAAGTCTCTTCCCTGGAAGTATAGAATACATACAAAGAGTCCCCAGCTTCAGTCTGCCTGGTCTTCAGAGCAGACATGTGGTTGGGCATTTTTAGTTACGTGAACTGGAAAAGAAAGACTACAGCGAGAAAGAGGAATGGACTAGACACAAGGGGAGGAGCAAAGACAAGAGACAGAGAGAGTCCTGATGACATATTTAGATTCAAATCCAATTCCAGCGATGGCTCCTTCCCTGCCCTTGAAAATCATGATATACCCCATAGCCTTGTAATACAAACTTCCTCCTGCCCAGTTCTTCTAGTTAAAGCTGTTTTCAGTTGCTTACAACCAAAAGACTCCTAACTAAGAAGACTCCAGTCTCTAACTTGTTCTATAGGTCCGTTGAGATAGTCATGATTCTATTTTTCCCAGCTTCTTCTGCAGGGCCTTTCCAATTAACCATTTTCCTGGAAATGGAACAGGAAGAATCATAGACAGTGTGTCCTCTGAGGCAGCATTATGTCCCATGGGCAATGTTGGAGGGACTGCTCAATGATTGAGCATCTACTGTACTCAGGCCTGGTACCAGATACAAACACCAGGTGTGAATTATATGAATGATGGCCTTTAAGAGGGATAATTAGAAAGATAAGTGGGTTACTTGAGCTTTTGTGGACTGACTTATGAATGTCCAGTCCCTCTCAATAAAAGCTGTGACAGTATATGTCCAGAGCATCAAAGAAAAAGCCCTCCCGCGCTCTCTCTGGGCCATGCCACTGCGACTGTGCCTCCTGGATACTGCTGGCTACACTGATGACCTCCTCAAACCAGACAAGTAGAATCCCGTACCTCTCAGGGACCCTGAGGCTGCCAGGATGCAACAACCCCACCTTCACTGGCAGCTTCTTCATTCCCTCTGGAGTGCTGAGAATGTAACTCGTACTGATCGCTGAGTCAGGAACCCTCTCCTTGACATCCCTCTGAGTAGCGGGAGGTGTAACTCAATTTTGCTCTGACTTTTGGATATGCATTGAGTCTTTCTCTTTGTATAAAGGCTCTTTTGTCTCTGTGGTCAGAGTGGTCAAAGACGAAATACCTGCCCATAATTCCACCTTCAGAGCCAGCAAAACAGTCATTACGTAGATGTAAACAAGGCATATTCTACAAATAGTTCTTCCCCGAGCACAGGCAAGGAAGCAGATTGAGAATACCCAGCTTCTGTTTTGATACTGGGCTTTCACCACAGATGTTACTTGTCTTAATGTTTCAACACCACATGATTTCAAGAGACCGTGTCACAGACCCCATGAAAATAATAAGGAAGGATAGAGTGTAATTTATCCTGACCCAGAGATGAGGACATGAGAAATGTTAATAATTCAGCTGTCACTTGGGCTAAGTGGAATGACCTTGGTGTTGTTCTGGGTTCCATGAAGCATGTGCTCCAGCATCTAACAGACACTGGGAACACAAAGAGTATGGCCTTGAAGAGTTGAGGCATCTCTGACTCAGACAGCCCTCTGAGGTCCTAAGCACTTATTTCCTCTATCCCTCAATCAGAGTGGGGTGCTATTTAACATCTGAAGATGGTCACTCCATAGTAATTGTAGCTAACATCTCTTGAGCACTTACTATATGCTCTGCCACTGTGCTAAGCACGTTATGCAGATTATCTCGTTTGTCACAGCAACCTTACGGGTTAATTCAATATTTTACATGTGAAGAAACTGAAGCACAGAGAGATTCAATAAAACTTGTTGCAAGTTACTCAGGGAGTGTGTGTGACTTTAATCCAAATGGCCCAACTTCAGACCTGTGTCTGGCACCTAATGTCTTGTAGACTAGCCTGGAGATGGCAACATTTGTGCCTAGATAAAGGAGATGAGGAAGGGAAGCAAATATTTGAGTACCTATTAGATGCCAGACACTGTACTATGTGCTAGCCACTTTATGTACATTATTTTGCTTAATTGTTAAAATAGTCTTGTAAAGCTCCGAGGTTGAGAGACTTGCTCACATGGCTAAAAGAGGAGCCCGTACTTGAACCTGTGTCAGCCTAGCTTCAAGGCAGGGGTTCTTTGTGCCGCTCAGTAACATTTCCCTGTTCTTTTCAAACAATTCACCACTAGATGCATCCTTTAGGGGGAGAGAAAATTGGCAAAAAAAAAAAAAGGCGGGGTTGGTGGAATGAGTGACAAAGTTCCTGGCATTTATTTGAAAGGTTAGCTAAGAAATCTGAAATAACCTGGGACAGATACACTTAACTCAGTGGTACTATTCATAACTTCCTTTTCTCCCAAAAAGAGTCTTTGACTACCTCAAAATCATGAAGATATTCATTCTAAAAAGTTTTAGATTTTTACGTTTAAGTCTAAGATCCACCTCAAATTAATTTTTGTCTATGGAGTGAGGTAGGGGTCAAGTTTATTTGTTTCTCTATGCTTATCCAGATGTTCCATAAAATGTTGTTCTAAAACAACCAACTGACTGACTATATGTGAACCTATTTCTGCACATTATTTTGTTCCATTGCCCCAGTTGTCTATCCTTGCACCAATACCACAAAGTCTAGAGGAAAATAAAGAGATCCCAGCATCTCAGAGTAGTAGGACTTCCTACTATTCAGAGCTAATATTGCCATTATTTTGGTCTATTTTCTTTTGGACACACATACACACATTTTTAACATAATTCTTACAATACTGTATGTATAAATGTTTATCTTGCTCTCTTTTCTTAACATTATAAGAGGCAAATTTTCCATGTCATTAAATATCTTTTGAAAACATTATTTTTTTATGGCTGCATATGTTCCATCATTTCTATTTAACATAATTTATTTAACCATTTTGGCATGCATTTCATTCCCATATTTTTGCTATTTATAAATAATGTCGCAATGAACGTATTTGTGCATAAATATTCATACGCATTTCTGACTTTTCCCCAAGAAGAAAAATGACTGTGTCAAAGGGCATGAACCTTGCTTAGGCTCTCTATATATTCTGCCAAATTACTTTCCATATTGATGGTATAACTTAAACTCCCTCTAGCACTTTATATGAGTGCTTATTTTTCTGTATTCTTGCCAAACCTGAATATTACCATTTTTAAATCCTTGCTAATTTTATAGCTAAAACAGTTCTTTATTCATATCCTAATTTGCTTCAACTTACTTTCCAGTGAAACAGAATATTTTTGCATATTTAGCTATTTGCATTTCTTCTTCTGTATTGTCTTGCTTGTGTCTTTCGCCCAAGATGCTGCTATTAAGAGTTTATTGGGGTTTTTTTCTTAATGACTCCTAAATACAAAACCTCTTATAAATTAACTTTTAAAAACCCTTTGTCAGATAAGGAGTTCTGATCTTTCTTCGGTAAGTATTATGTATATAATGCTCCTCTTCTCAGGGAGCTCACGGTGAAAAAGGACAGGGGATACCTACAAACAGCGTGCCCACAAAGAATAATAATACTCTCAGGGAATTCAGATGAACTGGTATGGGTATTCAGATGAGGAAGAGAACATTTCCAGCTCAGAGAAGCAGAGAATACTGCAAAAGGGATGTTGCTCTATAGCTATGTGTTGATGCATGAATTATGACAATGGATCTCAAACTTCAAGTTTCATCAGAATGACTTGAAGGGTTTGTCAAAACAGAGATTACTGGTCTGAGGTGGGGCCTGAAAATCTGCATTTCTGACATGCTCCCAGCTAATTCAATGCTTCTGACCCACACTTTGAGAACCACTGAACTAAGAAAACTTGGGAAGAAAGTATAAGGAGTGAAAGAGAAAAAGAAATTCTAAATGAGAAAATAATCTGAACAAAAACTGGAATCTCTTCACTCAGGAGTTGCAGTCTCATTGGGTCCTGAGATAACCAAAAAAAAAAAGGCAATTTGGGATTTTTATCCCTCCCTAAATTATAAGAATCCAGAGAGAGCCTTGGGATTCCTCAAACTTCGCTCCATGTGTTCTATTTTATCTCAAGTTTATATACAACATGTATCTAATTACAGCAAAAGGAAAGGAGTACGTCCCGACCTCACTAATTTTGGCCCACATTCAAGTTCACTCTATTCCAACATTTTTAATCCATCCATTTTTTTAGCTCTTATTTAAATTTATTTTTAAATTAACTTTATTTTAAAATGAACTACTGTAAATACATAACTGGTGTTATTTGTCCTAAGTTAAAAGTTATACGTAAAAATAAATATTACCGAAACAAAACCTTGTTATTAAATTTTAATTACATATCATTGCCAGTTATAGGTTCCAAGCCTGAAGTCTGCTCATTCTTTGTTAAAAGGGGGCCATTAGCAGAAATCAGACAGAGGTGGAGTTACCTGATAAAATACAGGATACCCAATTAAAGTTGAATTTCAGATAAACAACAGGTACTTTTTTAGTATAAGTATGCCCATGCACTATTTGGGACATACTCAAACTAAAAAATGCATTTGTGGTTTATCTGAAATTCCAATTTAACTGGGTGTTCTATATTTTTGTTTGCTAAAATTGGCAACCCTAGAAAGGAATTGACAGTTTATACCAGCATCACAGTGACCTTTTCTCCTAGACACCTTCAGAGATATGGAAAGAGAATAGAAAAGGAAATAACAGTCTTAAGATGCACCCTGGTATTATTTACTGCTTTATCTACATACCAACTAAACCAAAGTTACCAAAAGGGAAAGGGTCCCTCCAGGGATAAGCGTCCCTGACTTTGTAACACTGTGCCTTACAACATGGATGGAAAGCAAAATGAGAAGCCATTTCAGACCATCTCGGGCTCTCTGTAGCCAAGATTGGCATCTGCGCTTTCGAAGGTATCAATTGATCTAGCTTTTGCATACCAGAGGAGAATCTAAATCCCCGTGGGGACCATAAAGGGGGCTTCAAGCAAGAAGCAAATGGGAGATTAGTAGGCAAGTCCTGGAGCAATTAGCCTGACTAATGGGGAAAGTTTACACACAAATGGCTAAGCTTTCAAACCAGCTTTTTTTGAGAGAACCATCAAATCCCTAGATGTCAATTGAGGTTAATAAAAAATTCTAAAGAGTTTCTGCTTGCCTGCAAAATATGCTCTTTTCTAGGTTAAAATTAATTCCTTATAATCTTAATGTCTCTTAATAAATACTTTCTCTTAATCGATATACAATCTGAGAGATTCACAAGATTATGTTCTGTTTCGCATCATACTTTGTTAGGTCTGAGTGGCGGTGCCCCTCCAATCAGATACTAAGATTTTCTCTTAGATTTGTGCATTTTCCCCCACAAAATGGGACCCAAGACAAGCATGGTGCCTACTAAATTGTCTGGCAATAGTGAAGATTACAAGGTAGATCCAATCTCTAGGTATCCAGAATGTTGACTCTTCCTAGAGGCGAAGATCTAACTTTGGATCTCTTTATCTCCTCTCTGGATTAACCCACAATTCAGTCTCAGCTATCCATCTAGGAAGTCTGCACAGATATTAAGACCAGGAACCAAACGCAGGAGACATGGACACAGATGAGCAACTACTTTTAGTTGAAGGCTGAGGGTCATTTTTATAGGACAGAGTGGGCTCTGATCTAGCAAGAACTTAGAGTAACCTAATAGATTACATTACTATATGTAAACCAAAAAAAAAAGTGTAAGAAATACAGAAAATGATTCTCCGTAAGAGCAATGTAGAGTGCTCAGTGGTTTACATAAATCAGCATATGTAGATACTACATTATTCCCTATTTACGGGTGATAAAACTAAGGCAAGGAAGACTTAAGTGATTTACCGGATCTATTGTCTCCAAATCCTGCACCACAGCAAACGGAAAAGATAGGAAGACAACGTCTGACGCCGGGCTGTCTCCTCATCCAGACTTCCTGGCCACCCTCTCCTCACAGTGGAGATGGGAGGCTAAGCTTGAAAGAACCAGCTGCTTCAATTACCCACTCACTTTGTTCTTATAGCACACTCACCAAGCAATCTTCTGATTGCAATTTGGCTTTCCCTGAAACCAGTCAAGGGCTAGAAATTGGGCCATTTGTGCCAACATCAACCTTTCCATCTGCAAGGCAATGATAATTCTGGGCTTGCAAAGATGAGAACTAGATCCTGAATCATGACGATTTTACCAGGGTGTTGCCAATGGATGACTTGTGGGCTAGTTTCTCCTTCTCCCCGCCAGCCTTGACAACGTGCAGGTCTTCCTTTCTCTCTCTCTTTCTCTTTTCTCTTCCTCTCTTTTTCCAGATCAAGAAGCCTGGGGAAAGGATTTGTGAGTGGGAAAGAGCCTTCTTTTGTGCCCAGCAGACCCAAGTCTGCCTTTGTCCCAATCCATTGTTAATTTCCAAGAAGACACTCAGTTTGGAATAGGCTTCTAAATGCTCCTTATCCCTTCCTTTCAGACTCTGGAATATGACATCCCTGTGGGTAGCAGAGAGGGGCAAAGACCGTGAATATCCCACATCTTCCATTTACTTAAGAAGTATGTACTTTTCAAAATTCAAGGCAAGTGTCCAAAATTTTCATCCATGTGAATTTTTGAAGAAACAAAATTGAGACTGTTTAACCACTTAGCATTTCGTAGTTATTTATTTATTCCATTACTATATGAGCACTTGTTCCATTACTTTATAAGAGAATTGGAGTTGAATTAAGAATATCGAGCTATGGCTTATATTTATGGAAGGTAGGATTTGTGGTTAAAAATTTTTTTATTACTTTAGCTTATTCGTATTTTCTAAATTGTCTTCAATCACCAAATATTACGCTTATAATATTCTGAAGTATTTTAAAACATAAATAAGAATGAAAAGAAGCCCCATCAGCTTCTTGCATTACATCTGGGCAACTGCTGACATTTCTAAGATCAAAAACTGAAACCAATATGTCTACTCAGTCCGGCGGGAGACAAGGCAGCCTTCATTCTGACCGACAGACAGGAAAGGGGAGTTTACGCCGGGTCTGAGTGGACCACTCTGAGATTAAATTGATCCCCAGCTGGCTCCACATTGCGACTGTCGCTGTGCAAAGGGCAAGTGGGTCAACCTCAAGGTCAGACCAGGTGGTGACAAATAAGCGAGTTCCTCTGGGGAGATAAAACCAATAAGACATGTCCCTTCCGCCTGCCCGGGGCGGGGGGGCCTGGCGAGACTTTTGCTGTGGTCCAGACAGCCTCTTTGGAGGGCCAGAACATCCCCACCTTGTGTCAATCACCTCTCTCTCTCTCTCTCTCTCCCCCCCTCATTAAAGTTTGTGGGATTCCAGCCAGGAAGAAATCTCTGATTGGGTTTAGGGCTTATGGGAGGACTAACCTTGGGGACAGGCGGGCTCCAGGCTTTGAGGGATTTTCCTTTATATCGCCATGATAACAAACTCACAAAAACATCCAGCTTTGGGTTGAAATAATAACAATAACAACAAATTTTTTTTTCTGCTTTGTCAGGAATTTTGTTAGGAGGGCTGTGCATGGGAGTTCATTAAATGTTTGAAATGGTATCTGGGGCTAATATTACAATGGTCACTCACAGGAGGGGAACAAAGCCTTAGGTTGAATGACTTGCTGGGGTCGCGGAGCCAGAACCTGACAGAGCGAGGAGTTACTTCATCCAGGACCCCACGCTGTCACCCCTGGTCTCAGGCTTTGTGATCCTGAAGATTCCATCCCATGTGGGTGTGAGCAGCAGCTGCTCAACATACAAAATGGTCACACTCATGTGTCTACTTCTGTTTCAGTTCTTTATTTCCTTCTAGCTCCCTGTACGATCTTGTGCAAGACTTTTAACTTCTTGGAGCTTTACTTTCCTCAGCAGCACAACCACAGTCATTTCCACAGTTTTCAAAAGAGAATGACTATTTGTGTGGTTAAGAGTTTGGCCCCCTGGGGCAGACTGGCCACTGGAATCCCTCTCTGTGACTTTGGGAAAGTGACTTCCCTCCGCTCCTCAGGGGAGAATAAGAATATGCACCTCACAGAGTGGTTGTACATTTAACTTAATGTACAAAAAGGGGCTTGAAACAGTACCTCGCATGCTCTTCCTGTGCTAGATGGCTATGATTTTGTTCTAAGTAAAATCACCTTAGCACAATAAACGACACATATGAGATGCTCAATCATGGGTACTGACATCCCTAAGCCTTTTATTTGCAAGAAAATTAGACCACCCTTTCACAGGCTGTGTGTTGATCTGAATTCTATACCCAATGTAATATAGCGTGACTCTGGGAAGCCAATGCAACAGCAACTCCAGACGAATATTTCAGCGTCTTACAGTAACCCCTCCCATCCTTTCAGAGCCTCCAAAGGAAGCTGGGGCCCTGCAGGCAGAGGCAGCCTTGACCCGAAGCTGTAGGAAATGCCTGGTAACTCACGGGAGGTATGGCCAGGGAGTCAATGGTCAGCCTGAGTTTCTCAAGGAGTCACTTTCCCCCTTTCCCTCCTCCAATCAGGGGCAAACTCAAAAAAACTTTACACAAAAAAGCAATTTCCTTAGCCAGTCATTTTCTAGATTTGCTCAGCAATTATTTCAGCTATTTGTGTTTAAATGAGAGTTTTCTCCATCCCTGCCCAGCGTCTTTCTGCTTCATCAGATAGAGAAGCCTCAGCAGCATTTTCCCCCTGATAGCTGAACCTTCATAGGCACAGAGGCTAAGAGCACCTGGGGGTATAGCAGGGAGAGTGGCTTAGAGAAAGCAAAAGTTGCAGGTCCAGAGGGTTTCTGAGGCTCCCAGGCAGTGATTAAAATGTCCATGGAGCAGCAGAATCACCTGAGTGGTAGCTTCATAAGCATGGATATTTGGGGCCCTTCTCCTAGAATTTCTGACTCAGTAGGTTTCGGATGGGGACAGTCAGTAGGCTGTTAAATTTTGCAAACAGCTCTCTTGAAGAAAAAAAAAAGCCATGATTTGTGGCATTTGCTGATTTCCTGGTGTAAATATTCTCACTGCGGCTGATTTCAGCTACCAATGTGATGTCATTGAACAGAGCTGGGAAGAGATGTGCCCCATCAGCTCCTGTGAGCTGGTAAGAGCTGGTTCCGGGACACCACTGGGTCAGGGCCAGAAATCTGCATGTCTGTTAGCTTCTCCCGGGTGATTCTGACACAGTGGACACTGTGCTAGGCTTTTCAAGAGGAGCAGAAATAGAAAAGCACTACAGTTCTGAGCCTAGAGCCAAGATCAATTTATTTTTTTTTTGGAAGCAACACTCCAGTCTACACATATTCATGCGCCACCGTCACCACTTTTGTCATATCCTTGTACATTCTGTACTATTTGTTACTTATTTTTAATCTACTCACTATTTTATCCTTTCCCTTAATCGTATTATATAAGAAACTTTAATCATTTTAAGTGTAAAACTCTATTTGCTATAAATAAAAAGGAAATGTCATGAAATCATAATAAAAGCCATACTGTAAAATTTTAGCCATATAACATCTCCTATCTAGAGTTCTCTAGCCTAAGGTCTGCTTTCTCTTTGTTAACAAGTGTTAGAGAGGCATTAATGTCCTATTAGCACCAAATGGTAACATTCTCCTTCAGATAATTAGGACTGAAAAGTAGTTGAAAAGGGTATAACCTTCTCTATGAAAAACAGTTATATAAAGCAGGGTATTAGCACAACATATAAACATTTCCCATACCAAATAACACCAAGCTTCAGCTCACTGAGTCTTCTAGAAAATGGGGATAATCAAGGCTTATAGTGGTGAAGATAATGATAGAAATGATGGTGATGGTGATAGGGATGGTGATGATGATGATGGTGATAATGGTAATGATGATGATGATGATGGTAATGATGATGATGGTAAGGTGGTGGTGATGATGGTGATGATGATGGTGGTGGTCATGACAGTGATGGTGATGGTGATGATTGATGATGATGATGGTAATGGTGATGATGATGGTGATGGTAATAATGGTGATGATAGTAATAATGGTGATGATGATGATGGTAATGAAGATTAGCTATCCATTACTCTTCTCTATTTTTTGTGTGTGTGTGTGAGGAAGACCAGCCCTGAGCTAACATCTGTTGCCAATCCTCCTCTTTTTGCTGAGGAAGATTGGCCCTGGGCTAACATCCATGCCCATCTTTCCTCTGCTTTATATGGGACGCCGCCACACATGGCTTGACAAGCGGTGTGTCGGTGCGCGCCTGGGATCCGAACCTGCGAACCCCAGGCCACCGAAGCAGAGCGCGTACAAAGTAGAGTGGCTGGCCCCACTCTGCTCTTAATATATAACAGACTTGAGGTCAAGCACTCTGCTTACATCATCTCTAATTGCAGATGAAGAAACTGAGGCTTGGCGAACTTAGTTTACTTGGCTTCAATCACATGTTGATCATGGAGCCATGATTTGATCCTAAATGCGACTGACTTCAGAGCCCATATTAAGAATATATATGTCAAGTTTTACAGTTGTTTTCCTTTCCTTTCCTCATAGCTTTGTGGAAGGATTCAGTAATATTATGTATGCAAAGTGCCTGACCCATGCCCAGCCCACAGTAGGTTCACACAAGATGTTGGCATCCATATTTCATGTGATGATGAGCTTGTGACATGTTCAAACTCTCCACATTCCCTGGACAGAGTCCCTAAACTGATTCTTCCCTTAAAATTATTCCCAAAGCAGAGGCCTCTTTAGCCCCAAACAAAGTAAGACTCCTCTGTGACATGACATGTGCTATATACTAAGGTCTTATCATGACTCGTGTACCCCTTAAAGATTCTGATCCCCCACCTAAGGGCTAAAATAAATGGAGAAACATTAACTTGGCTCCTAGGTGATAAGATGTTGTTTTCCTTCTCATTGACATCCTCAAGATAACAGTTTTGAACTTTGATAAGGCATTTCTTCATAGCCAGCCAGAGGTAGTTCTACAATAAGGGTTAATGAGAAGTCACTGGCATCAAATTCTGAAGTTAGAAATGGAGACAGAGCATGCCTAAAGACTCTTTGGGTTTTCTGCACTACTCATTTTACAATGGGAAAGCCAGGTGGAAAGAGCAGGCCAAACCACATAAACTCTCGGCCTTCACCTAACAAGTGCTGCTTGACAATCTAGGTCTCCCTCATATTCCTGATCCAAAGAGCACCACAGACCCCTCAGATCTATAGTTGAGCTTGGATGGCGAGACCATCCACCACCTGTCCCTGAAATCATGAAAACTATTACCGGTGATGAGATACTCAGCCTCGATGGGTCTGTTTGCATCTCTAAAATGAGAGAGAAAAATGTATTTTCCTACTTGTCTAATTAGTGTAATGATGGCGCTAATAACAATTACGATAATAATCATCGCATAATTTTTGAAATTATTGAATGAACTGTATCTGCAAAATATCTTTATAATCTCTAAATAATCCTACAAATGTTGGCTATTAATTTCAGCCATCCCAGCAGGAGCTGTTTATCAAGGTTGGAATGAGTAGTTGGTTCTTCATCCTCAGCTGATACATACAAAGCATCTTTTGTATGCACAGCAGTTTCACGTTATCATACTCCCCCACATCAACCTCGAGAGCTAAGTATTATTTTTAACTCTCATCTTGTAAAAAATGAAACTGAGGCTCAGGAAGGTTAAATAACTCACTTGTGGTCATATGACCATAAAAGGAAGAGCCAGAATTCAAAACAAGGTATTATGGGCTAAACTGTGTCCCCCCAAAATCCATATGTTGAAACTCTAACACCAAGATCCTCAAAATGTGACCGTATTTGGAGATAGGGTCTTTAAAGAGGTGATTAAGTTCAAGTGAGGTCATTGGGGGGGCCCTAAATCAATATGACTAGTGGCCTTATAAGAAGAGGAGATTAGGACACAAAGACACTCACAGACCGAATGGCAACCATGTGAGGACATAGTGAGAAGCCGGCCATCTGCAAGCCAAGGAGAGAAGACTCAGAAGAAACCAAACTTGTTGACACCTTAATCTTGGAGTTTAGCCTCCAGAACTGTGAGAAAATAATTTTCTGTTGTTTAAACCACCCAGTCTGGGGTATTTTGTTATGGCAGACCCAGCATATTCCACTATGCTACCCTACCACGGAGTGTGTGTGTGTGTGTTTGGTTATAGTCTAGTATAAAATCTCATTAGGGGTATCACACCTTACAGTTTCTCTGAACCCAAAGAGTGCATACACCCCCAATCTGATGGATTTAGACTGCCAAATTATGTGGATAAACCAAATACTACTTGGGCTTTGCTCCCAAGATTCACAGCTATAATTTACTGAAATTTTCTCAGGCATTTTCCAAAGCTGACGATCCTTTATGAGTTCAGTAGCTCAACAATCCTTCTAAAGTTTGCATCAGAATCAGTGGTTATTGGTAGAGCCCTGGTCTTCAGTTATTGGGAACTCAAGGTGTAGCACTAACTACTCCTAACTATGTCAGACATCACAAATTACTAATAATGCTCTTTCCCACTGAGCCCAGCGTTAGCCTCAGAAATCTTCTCAACACTGGATTACAGGAAGCTGCACCAAGCTGTATTTGGCACATGAGAATGAACCCATATTCCCTTTGCATGCAGTCTGGAACTCTTTAAGGCTAGACCTGCCTCATTCATCTCTCTGCCCTTGGATCACACAGATTCATCCAGTAAAACCCAGCAAGGATTCAACTCCAAGTATGGACCACCCCAGGTTTCAAAATCTCTGCTTCTGCATTTTCTAAAGCCACTTCAAAGCTAGAAAAGATACCCAGATGGGATGCTAATTGGGGAAATTAGTTAATCAGCTCCATTGGATTGCAAGAACTGAGGAGGTAAGTGAAGATTAGGTGACAGAGAAATTGCAAACAGGTAGCATAGAGCCCCTTACTCCTCTTCTCCTATGATTAGGTTCCTTGATCGACTCATCTCAGCACCTGGGATTCCCAAGAACTAAAATTTCTGTTCAAGTGTGCTAGTTACCTATTGCTACATACCAAACCACCCCAACACTTTAAATAAAAGGCCATCTCATTTTGTTCACAATTTTGTGAATAAGAACTTCAGGACAGGTTTAGCCGGGTGGTTCATCTCTTACCTGGAATGATACCCACTGGGCAACAGGGGCTGGAGGGTCATTTCCGAGGTGGTGCCTTCACTCACAAGCCTGAAGCCTGGGCTGGGAAGGTTGGCCCTGGATGCTGGCTGCTGACTTGGGGTTCATCTGGACTGCTACATGGACCACCTGCACATGTCTCTCCTTGGGGCTTAGCACCTGAGTTCCCAGAGGGAGCATCCCCAGGGTGAGGGTTCTAAGAGGTCGGGCCTGAGGCTGCAAGGCTTCTTTCTGACTTGCCTGGATGTCCCCATCACTTCTGTTGCCTTCCATTGGTTAAACAAGTCACTAAGGCCGCTCAGATTCAAGGGGAGGGGAATGAGATTCCACCTCTTCCTGGGAGGAATAGCAGAACAATTGCAGGCACCTTTCCCCCACCAAACATGCCCAAATGTGCTTGGGAAAATCAAAGGAGTGAAGGACTTGGCCCTCAAGTCCTGTGAACCAGATCCTATGTGCCTTTTCAAGTTTATAATCAGCATATAAACATTCGGTCAGTTGCTTTGGCAACTGCATGGAAGGATGACTGGAAGGTTTATTCAGAAAATTTCTGGAGGATTAAATCCAAGAGATAGGAAGGCCCCAGACATCCTGAGTTGTTTGGAGGCAGAATTTCACCCTAAACAACTATGGGATTTTTTTTCCCCCAAATCATTGGTTGGAGGAAAAGAGGATGGTTCTAATAGTAACCTGTTCAGCACCTACCCACCAAGCAAGGGGCAGAAGGTGGGCTTTTCAGGAGCCATTAGCAGGCAGAAAACTAGAGTATTCTGGCCACAACATGGGCCTTGAATACAGAGCACGTTCGCATGCTGTTCTGGAACTCTTAAGAACTCAGGATTAAGAACCCACAGTAAAAACACAAGAAGACATCGCACGTGGCTAAGCATTACAAAGCTCTGAGAGACAGCTTTAAAATGCAGTCTGAGGAAATAAAACAGAAAGGCAATATGTTCCAATCCCCTACGAGCACTGGGCAGGGCAAACTGAGATTCCTGGGGCCTTCCAGGCTCCCTGCAGCATCAATGGATAAGAGGCCCACTGGCCATGCCCAGCAACTTTCTGTTGACTGTCTTCAAATCCTACAAGTATTTACTGTTAAGTAAACTAACAGCACTGACAATCTACCACACCCGGGGCCTTGCCTTCCTTCAGCAGCACAGGAAGGAGGGGGACTCAGGATTGTCAAGCTGCCCCCCATTTGTGGACTCGGCACGGTGCCCTCTATGATGTGAGGCCGCAGAACCCAGGAGGTCTGCCCTCACCCTGCCACCCGAGCAGTGAAAGGAGAGGATGCTGGGTCAGCATACAAGCAGGAGAGGAGGGGGAGGGGGCTCATAAGCTATGCCCTGGAAACATAAAGTCAGATTCAAGGTGACGTGCGGGCCACAGGGAAAGCTCCAGGCCTTGGCAGAAGCAGTGGTACCAAGCTGACAGGTTGAAAGACTGAACGATGTTGACACTTGGCGAGTCTCCTCTTCCCCCTTGACCTACACACCCTGCCCTCCCTTCCTCCCTCCACACAACCACATCCCTCTCCAGGCCTGGTCCTCAGACTTCCAGAGGTTGGAAGTAAAATTAACAACAGTAACACAAGACAGCGGTTTGCAGCCCCACCTCGGTATCCAATGGCATCAAATGGCAGGACAAAGAAGTGATGTTTGTTCTCTTCTTTCATTACTCTGAATCCTAATTGTCCCCAGTATTTTCCACCACTAATCGTTGAAGGAAAAGATGAATCCAATAATTCAATGATCAACTTTTATTATCTTATTCTTTCTCTTTCTTTCTTCTTTCTCTTTCCTTCCTTCTTTCCTAAGAAAGTTCTGGTTAGGATCTTCTGACTTGTGCACATCGATGTATCGATAGCCCTTCTCGGCCATTATCTCAGCCCTGTATCCAAGAATGAGGCCCTTCCAGGCAGCAGTGGTACCTTGACACTGGAACAAAACCTGGAGCTGAGCCGGCTGTGTAACAGGACCCACGGTTCTGCCTTGTGCCCCCCTCCTGGAGCCAAGGCTCTCCCCAGGTATGTGGAGAAGAAAGGCTTTCTCAGGAAAGGCAAGAACCTACCAACAGGGACAAGGGGGAAAAAAACCAACACCCTGAAAACCCCATGATTTCAGAAAGGAAGTTTCTCTCTATGCAAGTTTGGGGCAGTTTTGCTTGGCTTAACAAATATGACAGAAAAGTGTAGGTTCTGGAGTCGTGTGGGACTGTGTTCAAATCCTGTATTTGTCACTTACCAGTGTGACCCTAAGCCAGTTACTCAACCTGTAAGATGGGGATCATAGTAATTACACTGTGAGGTTGATGAGGGTTTAAATGAACTAGCACACAGACAAGCCCTTCACACAGCACTCCACATACAATTGGGCTCAATAAACATTGGTTTCCATGACAATTACACACCAAGAAGCACCATTGTATAATCTACACCTCTCTAACTTTCCAAAAATACGACAGCCAGGAAGCAAGTTCCTGCTTTCTGCCATCCCTGCAGGTTCGCTGTTTCAATCACTTAACCTTCCCTTCGTTTCTTCGTCCCTTCCGTCATTTGTCAGCATCTATTGAATGCCTCCTCCGTGCCGAGTCTCTCTAAGAGGCCAGTGCAGATATCAATAAGGATAAATGCATGTTTGCTCTGCTCGGGGAATCTGGATCTTCTGAAACAGCGAGTAGCTGAAACGTGAGTAAGTTTTCCTATGACCTCATGCTTCCTTTATTAGCACTGGCAGCGTTTGCTATGTTTGAATCGTTACCCACCGGAGCTCTACAGTTTCACAGCCCGTAATCTACTTGCACATTTCACGAAAGCACAGCCAGCCAGAGATTAAATGGCTGACAAAGGACATATCACAAGCTCATCTTGCTTTGTTTCTGACCGCTGACCTGCACCAGGGCCAGGACAATACGGGCACCCGGGGCGGGGCGTGTGCAGAGGCATTCTCTCTGCTGAGAGCAGGGCAGAGCTCGGTGTGTTTTCTGAAAAGTGCATCTGGGACTATTTTGAACAGCAGGTTTCAAACCCTGTGGCCTTTCCCAGCCAGGCCCGTGGATTCAGCCGTGCAGGTTATACACTGCACAACTCCAGGGGGCTCCAAGACGTAGAGAATGGTGTCAATGGTGGCCCTGGATGTTGTATAGTGCACAGCTGTACACAGCAGCCGTGCCACCCCCTATACTTGGTGGATATGAAAACAGTCTGATTCTTAAACCTAAGAAATGAACTGCTGGGCCATATTGCCTCCCACTGAACAGAATCAATGGCAGACACTGCTTGGTCTGGTATTTCTTGCATCAGTTAACATTTCCATGACTCAGATTCCTCATCTGTAAGGAGCTAAACAAGTTGCGAGGCTTCTGGCGGAATTATTGAGAGAATGCCTGCAAGGTGCTTCACCATGTGCCGGGAGCAGAGTGGGCACAAGAACACCTGCTCTCTGAGTCTCAGCTGAGCAGAGGCAAGTCAAGAAAAAGAAAGAACCTGCTCTTGGGCTTGAAACCCAGCTCCACCCCTTTCTAGCTGTGTGACCTGTGTGTCCTGGGGTTTCTCCTCTGTAAAACGTCTCTAATTATACTTCCTCAAAGGATTGTTGTGAGGCCTCAATATACGCGTGTTTGGGGCACAGGATACTGTGTTAAATCCTAGTTTCTTTCTCTTCCTTCCCTTCCCAACAGCAGAAGGTACGGGTTAGCACAGGTGTTCGTTGTCTTCAAAGCTCATGTCAGGTTAAGCAACATTTATTGAGGCTCTGCTGTGTTTTAATTTTTGCAGTGGGCTCTGTGGATGGAAAAAGTTTTATCCATTAAGATCTGTGCTTTCTCAAATCATCCAGTGAAAAACCCAATTTTCTTTTTCTTTTTTTCCAAATTATTGTCTTTACAATTAATAAAAATTAATCCCCAGAAAATGATACAACTGAAACAATGAAACAGAAGCTACAAGGCAAAATTTTTCATCATTATTACTATTAAATTCCACAGACAGACGATGACGGCATCAAATTGCTATAAACGTTTCTATATGCCCACTCTCGATTTCTGTGCTTCTCCACCATGGATGATAACCAGCAGTTTGCAGATTGGCACGGGACAATGGACCACACCTTTAGTACAGTGTGACCTAAAGCAAGCAGATGGCAAGTGTGTGTTTGTTGTGCACGTCGGTGTGAATGAGTAGACCTTATTATTTCTATCTGAGCCCAGAGCACACTTCAATTTTTACATCACTTCTTGCTTTCTCTCCCAGGTTCTAAGTCCCTTGGCAGAGTCTGTATATGCCATCCCTGGCTTAGGATAAACTCTTAATAAATAGCCACCAGCACACACACTGAATGTCTGGGTCTAATGCGGGCATTTGAGAAAATAATTCATCCCCAAACCTTGCCCCTCCCACCTCTCACATTGCAGCCTCCACTCCCTATAGCTGAGTTGTTTTGAATCCTTCAAAACGATCAAACGCCCACCCCCACTTCTACATACTCCCAATCCCACACACATTCAAAGCAGAGTGTGACTTTGCTATTCCTAAAAGTTCAAGTTTGCCATAAGGGAGGAGCTAGAAGTTAAGCGAGTTCAGAGCAAAGTTTGTCTTATGAAAACCGGATCCTCCTCCCCAGTCAGGGGTGTTTCTTTAAAAAGAAATAATTGTACTCTTCTGACTAAGATGATAAAAAAAAATCTACTTCTTTCTGAAAGGAAGCCAGTCACTGCTTTTAATAAACTCTTTGGCTACAAAGATGAAACAGGCAGACAACAACAACAAAGAAGATATTATTAACATAATTTTATGTAATTGGATAGACGGGTAATATTTATTTTAATATTACAGAGGAAATATTCCACAATGCAGACCTTGGATTAATTCTTTATATCTTTGGACTGTACTTATCAAATAAAATTGTACTTATGGATAAAGCAAACACATAAATCTTGCCCCATTGTCAGCTGGCAAGTCCCAGCAATGGCTAATTGTATTATACATCTTCTGCAGCCATGCCTGGTGGTTGCCAGGTCCAAATGCATTATTATTTATTACATGAACAAATGCAATTTTCTTCTTGGAATCTGAGTTTGGAATTCCATGAAGGCCTAAAGTGTGCCCCTCTTCTATTCAGGAGAGGCAATTAAGACCCCAATGAATGGGATCTGTTGTAGAATTCTCCCGTGAAGGTAAAAATCTAAGTTTTCCTTGAGAGACATCAAATCAAATCTACAAGTAGTGGCCTCTGAAGGGCTGTTAAGATGGAGGTGAAGCTCTTCTAATCCTCCTCTTTGAAATGCTCCTTCCCCCAGGAGGAAGATTTGCTATGGATTTGCCAGACCCTAAACCAATATTTGCCTTCGCCCTGTTTGTTTGTGGTCGGGGTCACTGTGCACTGGAGTGCCCGTCATATGTACGACCCCCTCTCGTTCTCACCCTGGCTCTCCCTCTTTCTCTCTGCTCTGTCCTTCCTGTAGGACCAGGCTAACTCCCATACTGGAGGCTGACGGTTGCCATCTTGCCCTTTCTCATTCCTTTGCCAACCAGGACTGCTGCTCAGCTGCAGGCTGGAGCAAGCAGCTTCTTTCTTGCTCTCTGCTTACCTCCTCTCCGGACTAGTAGGTGTGTTATATTGGTCTAGAACCTGTTTAAGCCGAATCTTAGTAAAATGGACTTCTGCATGCTCCACCTCACCACGTTTCCCTGCACTGAGGTTTGGGCACAAACACCAGTTATTGTAATTTGGAGTTTTTTTGTTACAATCCTATATATATATATATATATATCTCCCTTAGAAAATTCACAGGGAGTATAGGTGAGCAAATGAAGCAGAATTTGGTCTACCCTAGTTTCCTGCCAAAAGGACATTTAATAACAATAGAAACACTAACACAGAGTTACGCCTCTGCTCTGGTTTGACTAAATAGAATTTGAACAGCTCTTATGCACAAGACACTAGGTTAGGGAGTTTTCACAGATGTATCCTTAACCAGCACAGCCACTCTGTGATGCGTAAACCTCACCCCGCCCCTTCTGAAGTATGGGGAAGATGAGACTTGACAGCTACTCACACAGTTGGGACTTGAAACCCGACTTCGCAATTTCATTCCCAAGACTCTTTCTCCAATCCCACAGTTCCATTTTCTGGAAAGAGAGGCCGTAGGTAGGGTAGACAGTGAATCCAGACCAGTGTGGTATTTTTAAAAATGAATTTTTTAATTCACCCTCCACCAAATCAAGAACTGGGTGAAAACCAAAGAAATAAACAAACGCAATCCTGCCCAGAATTCTACCCAATAAGTAGGAATTTGAAAATAGAGCATTCTGCTGGAGGGGGGTCATTTCCTCTCTTTCCTTCATGAACCCAATTAAAATCTCATCACACACAAAAGGAAATCAAAGTACAGTCGGAGAGAGAGATCGAGGCTTATGCCTCCAGGATGAAACGCCAGCTAGTCAGTTCTCTCCACAAACCTGCCTGCCCATTTTCAAATATAAGTCTCGTTGACTATATCACCAAGCTGGCTACTCTTCTCAGAGAACATATAATTTATCTTCTCCAACTCTAGCAAAACGTCCTCCTTACCCCTGAGGTTGGGGACTTCTATAAAAAAACAAATTTATAACCAGATTGAAATGTGTCTTGAATGCCTGACTGAGGAGGAGTGTGTTGGGGTTTTTTTTGTTTGTTTCCAGCAGGCAATGGAGCTCCAACTAAAAGTTTGGGACAAAGATACAGGAAAAATGAAAGGTCTAGTTCCTAGACATAGCATGTCCCACGAGAAGCAATGGTACATGCTTTGGGTGAAATTCACAGGTCATTTCTGCAAAGTTTGGAATAACACTGGGAGAAAGGACAACTTTGGGTTGCAAAAATGTAGGAGGACACAGGACATATAAAACCTAAAGGGATGCAACCTTCAAGGATCCAGGGGCCACAAAATCCAGAGAGCTTCCCAGATAAGCCAGGACTGATTTCCAGGGACTGAAAAATACCTTGGCCCTTGCCCGCTTCCATTCATAAAAACGTTGCTATCAGTGAATGAGGTCACCACCCAATGTAATTGTAAATCCTTTGGCACATTAAGCTAAATCATTGTTGAACTTAACTCTCCCCTTTGAACTCTGGGGAATATTAACGCATTCTCCCAGGCCCAGGGAATTACATAGGTATCCCTGACTCCCCCCCGGCCCCGAGATGAGGAGGATGGGAACTCCCCTTTATTGGCCAATGATATTTGCTAGGTTGATGATATGCAAAGAGCAAAGGTCAGAATCCTCTACAGAGAATCAAGAGTGGCTTCATTATTTGTGGGACTCAGTAAAAAATCAAAATGTGGGACCTCTTATTCAAAGATTATTAAGAATTTTTAAGATGGCAACAGCAGAGCATTAAACCAAGGGCAGAGCCCTTCTGAGCATGGGGACCCGTGCAAATGCTCAGGTCACAGGCTCATGGAGCTGGCCCTACCGAGAATCATTAACAAGCCACTGTCATGGATTTCTGAGAATGATCTGAAAAGAGAACATATCAAGAAAATAAATGTTCTTTATGATCAGCTGGCTTTTGGAGGGCCTTCCTGATGTGGAACAGCCACTAGGATGGCCTTTGTCCCTCTGACCTGAGAAGCAAACTAAAGCAGGTCTCTTTAGATCCCACATCTTGGCCCTGGGGGTCTTTTCTTTCTGAGGTTATAAGGAAGGATGGAGCGACGAGTGTATGGCAATTGGTACAACAAAAGGAAGAGAGTATCTCTCTAAGGCTTAGAAGGATTTTGACCTAACCTCCTACACCCCGCAGGACAAGTAGGGAGTGTGTGGGGCAGACAGAACTTAATCATTGCACTATACCAAGGAGATTCAAGAGAGAGGAACAGTACAAAGAGCATGATTTTTTAAAAGAGGACGAGATAGAATTAAAAACATATAGGACATCCACAAGTCACACCTAAGTTCCAACCACAGCACGCAAGCAGCTCAATTTAACCCACACGAGGCTACAGCAAGGATCAAATTCTTAAGGAAAAAAAAAAGTATGACAGAAATTCTAAGACTGAGACCCTTCAATCTACTTTTTCCCTGTGACTTTGGAAAAGACAACCATTTTTCTACTTTAGTGGCGGTTACGTGCCAGGGCTGAGGAGTCACACGCTTTAGCCTATTTGTATTTTTACTGTGTATATTTTAACTACATGTATTTTACATAAATGCATGGCAAACTTTACTAATAAAAATAGTCGCTATAAAGAGGACCTAGTAACTATCTCTGAACCTCTAGCACCCAAACAAACAGAACCAGCATACATAGATATGGATACATCAAAGATTCAAAAAAATACCCAGAGCACACAAGACGCAGACATAAGGGGAAAATATTAAAATATTAAGGGAACAAAAAGATGGCGGATGAAAACAAGTGGGCCAATAATTGAGTCAAAGCCCTTCTTTCTTCTTTAGGGGCCAGGTGGTAAAGGCAATATCTTTCCAGTGGGTTTTCTCCACTATCCCTTAACTTGGGCTCTAAACTCAGATGTGCTGACATATTATTGTCTCTTCCCCCAAGAGGGACATTTAACTGAGGTATCGTCCATTCAATTTCAAGCGGATGCTGAATATGACCGCCTCTGCATTTGTCTGAGAATAACACCTCACCCCTCGGTATTTAAAGGGTTCGAGGGTGGAGGTTGTATTGCAGGAACTTTTTTCCCCCCCAAAAAAGTGTACTTTGACATTTAACCAAATTAACAAACATTAATTGCACATAAAAGCCACGTTGCGGAATTGCAATGAGCCATTTAACCCTATGGACCAATCCACCCGAGAGTTATGGGAGGAGAAGCAGAGTTGGCAATTCTCAAACATTAAGACACTCAGTTGCCTACACCCTAGCTCCTTCGAGGTCGGAGAAAGCTCTGTTGCAGAAAAAGAACGTGAGTCCAAATTAGCAATTTGGCAGCATTCTTCAAAAAGAAAAATGTAACCTCAGGACTTTCCCCGTGCTCTCAATTCTGTCTGCCAGGACGTGTCGATACATTGTAGTTTTATTTGTACCCAGGGCAAAGGAGGTCGCTCCTCACAGTGTTCCCTTTCCTTAGCATATATATAAAAATTAAGGGACTTTTTTTTTCCATCTTCAATTTTTTTGTGGGTGGGGCACATCTCTCTCTGGCTAATTGCTGATTTTTCTCTTAGCCCAAGGCTATGACACTTTCTGTCACACCACTGTTCTCACCAGCAATTCCTCATCACAAAAATCATCTCTCCACACTGTCTTCTCCAAGATGTAAAGGAATCCGAAGAATCCATCTCTGCTCCCTCTCCCCCGCTGCAAGGGTGATTCTTGCAAACAGGTGACCTGCCACCACAGCTCTATTTGTTTTATCTTCCTGAGGGACAGGCTTTTCGTCCCAGGAGGGAGTGCAGGGGCCATGTCTGTTTTATTCACCTTTCTATTTTTAGGGCTGGACTCATTTAGCCATAATAGCTGCTCAATAAAAGTTTAATGAATGAATAATGAGTGGTAAGGTGGCGTGACTTATTATTTCTTTTTTCCACAAATGTCTTCCAAAACACAGTGGATTCCAAAGACATCCCATACGGCCCCCAGAGTCAGCTTGAACACAGATGTCACCGATGCGTGATGTGCCTGTCCTGGTAGTAATTTTCGTTTTAGCTGTGCACACCCTAACGCGCTGAAGCAGAATGCAGACCCACACAACACAGGGCAAAGGAACTCAGCTCTCAGAAGAGTGGTCGCTGGGGTCCCCTGGTCTCACCAACAGCTTCTTCTGAAAGAAGGTAGCAGGAAATGAACAGTCTGTCTCGTAAAACACGGAAACGACTGCTGAGGTTCGTCTTGCCCCCATTTCTTTCCTCTATTAGAAAGTTGCACACACTGGGCATGAGGGTTCATAACTCCCACATTTTTGTGAACTTCTACTTCTATTTCTAATGAATTGATTTTATATATTTTGAGTGTATTATTTTACCCATAGAGCTGCATGACTATTATACTGAATTCAGATAATTCCTTTGTCTCTACAAAATGAGACTATTGCCTGTACTCCTTAATGCATTTTATTGGCAATTTGACTTCGTCTACCTGACAGTCATTTCCAGCCCCGATTTCCACTCATTTGTGACACCTGCTGTATACCTGCATCTATGCCACACACACACACACACACACACACAGTTTGTGGGGAAATGTTAGTGGAAGATGCCTCTCCTCCACCTCCAGGAAGGAATGCAGGTATACAGCAGGCAACCACAAGTGAGTGAGAAATAGGGGATGAAACTTAATATCAGGTAGACAACCTGGAATTAATTATAAAATGCATTAAAGTAGTAGCAACACGCTTTCTTTGTATAGACAAAGGAATTATGAAAATTTAAAGTAATAGTCATGTACCTCTACGGGAAAAATAATAGACTTAAAATATAAAATTGAAAATTATTAAAAATAGAAGTATAAATTGACAAAACTGTGGGAGATATGAACTCACCACCGATGGTATTGTCTCCACCCGTAAATCTCTCCTGGTAAGAGACCAAGGATACTAACCAACTTAGTGTCTAACTAGTGCCTCACCAAATAGTAACTAACTGAAACAACATGAACTAACACCCTCTGAAAGATCAAGGAGGTGAAAATTTAAGTAGGATACAGAACATTTTAATTAACATGTAAGATTGATATAAAGGGTATATAATAATTGTGTGCTTTACTTATAGAGAATACTTTTTTTCCCCTGAAATGTCCTTGGCATATCTGCACAAAAGTTCCAAAAATACAAGTCATTCAAGCACTATCGTTTAATCACAAAGTTATACGATTGGAAATGTAGAGCAAAAGATTAAAACAAAAATTGCAATTGTTTTGAGTAAGTGCACCTTTAAATAAATCATGGGTCAGAGAAAGATCAAAATTAAAATTTGCACCTATACTTAGAAGTAGATAGGGATTATAATAACATATAAGATGCCAATACATGATGAATAAATCCATATGAGATGTGTTAAAAGTTATGATCAGAAGCAGATTCAGAGATTAACTGTTTTATACATTTATACATAGATACGTGAAACGTTTAAATATTAGGTATATGAAAAATTTTTTTAAACTTTAAATGTTATATATGTATATGTATTATATATGTCATATGTGTGTATGTATATATACATACATTATCTTTTTTCACTTCAGTGGAAAAATAAAGGGAAAAATATAAGTAATGGTAACTTAGTAAATTAAGAAACAGAAAAAACACACAACTAATCAAAACGTCTAAGAGCTGATACATTGGGGTGGCAGGAAAGAAAATAAAATGGACTCTGGGAAGTCAAGTAATAGAAAAAAAATAGAGGAAAATAGAAAAGCACAACGTATGTACAAGAAGTGGGGCAGGGTTTTTGGAAGAGAACACTGTATGACGTTCTACTAATTAGTTTGAAAAATCGCAGTGAATTGTTAAAACATTTTCTAGGAGGCTATCAAAATTGATCCACGTGCTTAGATCAATAACTATTTATTTGAATAGAATTGCAAAAAAAAAGCTTCATGCCATCACTTATGTAAAATGGCCTTGGGGCCAGAAGAATTAACAGGCAAGTAATTTCGAGGATTAACTAATTCTCACAATGTGTAATCTTATCCAGAACATATAAAAAAGGTAGACAATTCCCAGTTGGTTTTAAGCTAGAATGACTCTGTAACTCAGTTGAAATACTCCAAAGGACTGTCTATAATTCACCCCCATTTAGGAATATAAATGTAAAAATTCTAAATAATATATTATCAAATTGAATCCAGCAATGCATTTAAATAATACAACACACTAAGGAGAACTCCAATCCATCATAAAAGTATGATTTAATAATGGGGAGTCTATTAATAGATTGATCCTCTTCAATCTATCAGAGAGACATTTTACGTCTTAAAGAAAGCCAAAAAGATATTTAATGAAATTAAGCACTAAACGCTGATCGTACTTTTTTGAAATATTTTCTAAATACCGTAAACAATATACATTTTTAATGGGTTAAATAGCATCCTCCAAAAAGGTCATGTCCACCTGGAACATCAGAATGGGACTTTACTTGGAAACAGGGTCTTTATAGATGTAACTACCAGGATGGATTAGGGTGGGCCCTAAATCCAGTTAAAGTGTCTCTATAAGAGACAAAAATGGACACACAGAGACGCAGAGAAGAAGGTGATGTGAAGATGGAGGCAGAGACTGGAGTGATGCATCTACAAGTCAAGGAAAAACCACCCAGGGCTGCCGGCAGCCACCAGAAGCTGGAGAGAGGCCTGGGACAGTTTCCCCGGCAGAGCTGCCAGAAGGAATCAACCCTACTAACACCTTGATTTTGGACTTCTGGAATCCAGAACCGTGAGAGAATAAATTTCTGTTGTTTTAAGCCTCCCAGTTTGCGGTACTTAGTTCGGGCAGCCCTGAGAAACAAGTATACCATCTGAAACCACAAGCCAACATCACACTTAACTGAAACACCAAACCATTCCCATTAAATGTAGCCACAAGACAATAATTCCTGAAGGATGATAATCACTGAAAGTGTGGCCTGCTGAAGAGAAGGCCCCTCTCCCCCTTGCGTGTGGCAACTTTGCTTCCATTTAGCCGGCACGTACAGTGGCTGAGCTGACGCTCTGCAGACCAGATGAGAGAGGGACAGTTACTACTGGGTGACTAAGGATTGTCCCTGTGCTGACTCCTAAAACCACTCCTTCTGCAGGTGACAGACATCAGTTTGAATTCTTGAATCCTGCTTTTCCCACTTCTGTGTAATCCTGGACAAGGCACTTAGCTTTCCTGAGCTGCCTTCCTCTACTCTGTAAGACAGAGATAATAATATTTTTGCTAGAAGAAAGATGAAGATGAAATAAGAATGGATCAAAAAGCCACTTAGCTCAATCCCTGGCACACAGTAGGTGCTCAATAAATGTTGGTCTCTCTCCTTTCTGAAATATTGACATATCATGGGTGAGCCTCAGAGATGAGAATTATATGTGGTCAATTATGCTATTCAAATTCTCCCAGCTGTGGCGAAATTATAGATTTAAAAATCTCTTCCTAGATCAATTTCCCTAAGTCTATTGAATTACGGAGAGGCAAGTCACATACGGAAGCGAGAGGGAAGAAAGAAAGTGGTGGGTGCGAGTTTTTTTTAATTGGCCCATGAGGAAGAATCATTGAGATGTAGGCAATGTTTCATCACTATTTTCTCTGTTTATAAAGACAGTGGTGGCCATATGGTCTAAACCCATACACACCAATGGGGGAATTCGAGCTTTATGTACCAAGAGTGGTTGATTTCACAGGTTATTTAATGCACAGACGGCTTTTAATTTAATATTTTCCCAGAGGCCTTTAAAAGTATTGGGTGCATTTTGAAAAGTCCAATAAATATTTGTCATTTTATATAGGGCCATCATTTTTTGTTTGTTTGTGGTTTTTTCTCCCCTCTCAAACACAAATCAAGTAAAATATTTAAGGTCTGAGCCAAGCGCCCAGGAGCTTATTAAAAATGAGTCCAAATGAATTTGCTGGCAAATGTTGGGAGTATGGAAATGAGGGAACATTTGAGAATCCCTGAGTGGGCTGGAGAAGGAATGCAATGCATGATGCCCTTCGGGGTAAGCTAGGACTAGAAACCTGAGTAGCTGAGAATTAGCCCAGAGAGATGAGCTGGGCGAGGAGGGGCCAGGAGATAGGAACCTCAAAGGTCAAAGGGCAGGAAGCATGGAAGATCTGGTGTATGGAAACCAGGAGGGAGGGACTGCTGTGCCCCCAAGCCCACCTCCAGCACACACACACACACACTCCAAGTCATTATCTGATGGCAAATATGTCCAGTTGAAACTAACCTCATAGCTAGCTCCCTTCCTATGCTCTCCAACCGGTTGTAGAATCTTTATTTGTACATTTCCCAATCACTGAGTTCCACCAGTACTATGTTTTAATCTCACAAAAATCACTTCTGTCCCTTATTCAGCAGATATACATTTATTAGTATTCACTATATGGCTGACACTTTGTAGGGCCTGGGGTGAAATGGTGAGCAAAAATTGGCACAGCCACTCCCTCAGTAAACGTGGTATTGGACAGGGAGCTCTGCCTCTCCATCCTGGTTCTCACTGCCTCAACCCAGAACATGAGCATTCCTCTCGTGAAGCATTCCAGTCTCCCTGCCTGCCCTCAGTCCGCCTTCTTCTCCTCACACTGCAGCCTCAGGACATGTAAACCTGATCACCTCACTCAACTTAGAAACCCACGATGTCTCCCTATTGGCTACAGAACAGAGTCCCGACTGCTTAGTAAGACGTAGAAGGCTCTGGCACAGATTTTCATTTTTTCCCTCCAGCATCATCTTTCGGCTCTGCTGCTACTGGAATCTTATGTTTCAGCAACTCCAATAGGTTGTTACTGCCCCAAGACGCTATGTGGGAGCACACCCACTTGCCTTGGTGCTCCCAGCCAACATTTTAAATGAGGCTACACTTTGATATCTCCCCAAATTTCTTCCTGTTTCATGGGCCTTCTGTCTGGTTGGTCCTACATATTGGACACTCTACAAATGATCTTTTAACGGATTGCCCCATCTTGGAAATATTCAAAATGCAATCTACACATTGCAAAGTGTATTCTTCAGTTCAGGTGAATATTGACTAAAACCTAAGCTGTGCCTGACTCTGCTTGGTTTGGGGGCCACAGAGATGAGTAAGACGTGACACTTTACCCCAAGGATCTCACCATCTAGTTCAGGGGACGTAAATAAGAAAATAAGAGCAGTGCAGTGTGATGTATTAAATAATACAACATCATATGACAAAACTAAAATTACATGTTTCAAAGATGTGAATAGCTGCTTTTAGTTGCTTTTGACTCAAGAGTGAGAGAAGTCTTCTAGAATAGCTGATTCCTGGGGGTAAGGCTTCAGTAGATTGTGGTATACAGAATAAGGGCCCCCAAAGATGTCCGTCTCCTCATCCCTGGAACCTTTGAATATGTTAACCCCTCTTGGTGAAAGATACTTTGCAGATGTGATTAAGGATCTTGAGATGGGGAGATTATTCTGGATTATCCAGATGGGCCCAATATAATCACAAGGGTCCTTATAAGAGGCGGGCAGGAGGGTCAGAGTCAGAGAGAAAGATTGAAAGATGCTACATTGCTGGCTTTGAAGATGGAGGAAGGGGCTACAAGCCAAGGAATGCAGGTGGCTTCTAGAAACTGGACAAGCAAGGAAACAGATTCTTCCCTAGAGCCTCCAGAAGGAATGCAGCCCTGGGACACCTTGATTTTTTCCCAGTGAAACCCATTTTGGGCTCCTGACCTCCAGAACTGTAAGTTTCTGGCAATTTGTTAAAGCAACAATAGGAAACAGATATATAGACATACAGGAGTTTACTGGGAATTGATTAGAAGAACATGTGCAAAGCAAGTGTCCTAAGCCACTTTGCAGTCTAAGAAAAGTTCGGCAGAGTCATCGGGGAGTCCTCAAGTCAAAGTCACCAGTCAGAGGAGTCCCATGTCTCTCAGACATTGGCCAGGAGCAGCCCACAGGAAGAGTGGCCTCGGCACAAACACAGCAAGGGAGTCAGAACACAGCAGGTGGGTCTTGTTCCATCTCCCGCCCTGGAGTTGGGAGGATGCAGGACGGATTCTCATGGTCACCACAGTGATTCTCTGTGCCACTGCCATTGCACCTGATGGAAACTGCAGGTCCCACAACAGCTCAAGGTGGACCAGACCTCCAGGGAGGGCCTCAGGGGGCTGGGATGAGACAGGCTGTACCTCCCTTTTCTGTCAACATACCTGGGATGGTGAGAATAGCCGCCCCTACTCTCCCCAGGACTAGAAACCTTCCTTTACCTCCCCATCTTGCTTTTGTTTTATTCATACCTGGTAGGTGAGTCCATGTTCTCTGTGTAAGGTACCCATTCAGTCTGAGGAAAAGAATCACCTTTTAGTGCTCCCTTAAGATCTAGGAAATTAGTCTTTATAATTAGGTTAAAATGTACTGCTTTGTGGTTCATCTCAGCCTTCCCCAGTTCTTTGAAGTTGTTTGATGGACCCTCCCCTCAGGAGACTCATCCCGCCCTCGCCCTCGGTGCAGAGATAAACCATTATCAGAGAGGGCTTGGGGCTCAAGAACTAAGCTGGGCACCTGTTGCTTATGGCTACTGCATATCCATCCTCTTTGCTTCTGGTAACTGAATACTTCCTTCCTGCGGGCAGCCCATTGTATGGGATTTAGGTGAATGAGATTGAGCCATGATCCCTGTAAGAGAAAACATTCAGCAAGTGTTCCAGCCTGCCCATCATTTTACTCCATTCTCCTAGCAGAAGTGATGGCTCAGGATGGTCCCGAAATAGAATCCAGATCTATCTGATGCTATAGCCCCACATTAAACTAAGGTATATAAAAAGCAGGGCACGAGGTAGATGCTTTCCAGTTGTAATTTCCCTCCCATCTCCTTGTCCATCCTCTTTTTGATGTAGTCAGGTCTGCTGATGCAGCCACCCATCCAGTCTGACTTGGGAGTTCACCTCTTGCTCTCCAGATTCAAGTTCGTGAGCCTGAATCACCCCAGCTTTGCACCGTCATTTGGACAGAGCACCCTGTCTGCTTGGCTGAACTGTCTCAGGCCAGTCGTGAAGCCTTCCACTCCCTTCCTGACACAGACCCTGTCCTGGCCTCCCTTTCCTCCTCCCCAGGGTCCCCAGGAGGTCCTAGCAAGCCCACTGCCCTCACCTACAATGAAATCGTTTGTACGATAGAATCCTAAATGCGGAATCCACCCAGCACGTTGAGCATCGTTTATCCAGGACAAACAGCAAAGGCAGCCTTGAGGCAGAATCTGTCATTCAAGCTGTGTTTAGGAAATTCCATCTTTGTGGCCTCTGTGCTACATGAGAAGCATAACCAGCCCCCTCCCACATGCTGAGGGAAACCAGATGGCCTTTTAAGACAATGCTATTATGTGTAGAACAGTAAAAATTGTTGAAATTAGTCATAAAAGATCCAAATATCTCCTGTCATTGAATCTGAAGCATGTGTACGTGCAGTGGGAATAAAGTCATTAAAAACACTTTTTCACTATTTATATATGGCTTATCATCTGGCTTGGCTCTTGGAGAAATGGGAAGAGAAATCCTTGTGGGAGGGAGAGGCCAAGGAAGGTGGTCCTGGATTCAAGATCACGTCTGCTGCTGACCCCAAAGAGGCCTGGGCTGGAGGCCTCGAGTCTCATCTGATGTGCCCACGGCTTCTGTCTGCAATAGCAAGACGGAAGTTTCCTTGAGAGTAACTTGGTCAGTGACAGCAAGGAAATACAGCCTCTCAGTGATCCGTTTATCAAAAAGGTATTTTTCCCTAAATGAAATGCATCATTCCATCAACTTCTGTTATAAGGGATATTGGTAGAACGCAGGGCTTGTCGTCAGACCTGGATTTCAGTGTTGATTCTGCCATTTTACTAGCTGTGTGATCCTAGGCAATTTTCTTAACCTCTCTGAGTCCTAGAATCCTCAACCTTAAAGTGGGAACCATAAACGTGTAGGGTCATTGTGAGATTTGGAAGAGATACCCCATGTGAAATGCTCAGCGTGACACCGGGCACATTGTGGGAGCTCTGTGAATGTCAGCCATGATGGTGGTAAAGGTGAAGAAGACGATGACCGTTCTTCACTCTGTTGGCACAGGAGTTCAATAAAAGTGTCCCTGGTTGGGCCTTTTGGATAAAGGTCACCTAGACCCAAGAGGAGGCAGCAGAAAGCTCTTTGGTGTCAGAGCAGACCATGAGAAAAAAATTGATTACCTGGGCAATGGTGACAAATGGTAACACATGACCCTCTGAAGAGTCGGTCGCTCTCTTTCGATCGATCAGCAAAGTTCAACCACTGACACCAAGTCTTGCAAAAGCTCCTCTCTCTCGGGACTGCAGATTGGGACGGGAAATCTCTGGAGATGAGGCTCTATGGAGACCTCGGGTTCTTCCTATTTTGGGTGAGGCCAGAAATACCCCAGGTGGAGCTGACTTCTAGCAGGATGTCTCCACAGCGGGCCACGAGTGGCGATTAGGAGGGGAAGGCAGAAGCAAGGAAGACCGAGGGGGAGAAATTGGCTGAAATCCTTTAAAGTTCAAACATTTAATTTTGTCCTGATTTTGTTTGAGGCTAAGGGGTCAAGTCATTTCTTATTTTATCCAAATCAGCTCAGCAAACTCTAGAGAGAAGACAAGGGTGCTGCTGTAATATTTCCAAAGCCCTCAACTAAATGTCTATACAAAATGCCTCCAGAAGTTAGAACCTTATGTAGCTTAAAATAAGAGTGTTTCAATTCCCGTGTTCAACAATAAACAGAGGGGCAGGTGGGGTGGGGTGATTCAGTATCATGTGATGCATATATCAGCTGTTTTATGGGAAGACTAGGCTTGGTTTGATGCAAAAGTTTCCTTGAGACCTAGGACTCACTCTAAGGGCCATTTTGACAGAAAGGTTCCATCTCCCAAGATTGCTTGAAGGTTGTAAGCACATCGCACTGGTCTCTGTACCCTGCTCAGGGGTTCTCATGGGTAGTCATAGCCAAAATTTCTCTCTGTAGGTGCTTTCTCATATCTTATGAAACAATGGAGAAGACTGGAAAGGTCTCCCAAACTCTCAGAAGGCATTTCATTTGAGACAAGGGTCCAGTTGAAACTTCTGAGGAAATGACAATTGAGTGGCGATCTGAAGGATGAGTGGGCATTAACTAGGTAAAGGAGGGGCATGCATCCATGTAAAGAGCATATTTAAAAGCCCAGGAGGAGGACCAGTGGCTGGCTGGAGCCAGCTTGGACAGGTTCACCGGAGCCAATTGTGCGCAACTCTTCCCTACTCCATGTTTAGTGACATCACATTTGTACAGATCTTCCTCAACCTATAATGGGGTTATGTCTTGATAAACCCATCGTAAGTTGAAAATATCATAAGTTAGAAATGCATTTAATACACCTAACCTACCAAACATCCTAGCTTAGCCTCGCCTATCTTAAACATGCTCAGAACCCTTACATTAGCCTAGAGTTGGGCAAAACCATCTAATGTAAATCCTATTTTAAAATAAAGTATTGAATATCTCATGTAACTTATTGAATACTGTACTGAAACTAAAAAACAGAAGGGCAGTATGGGTACAGAATGGTTGTAAGTGTATCAGTTGTTTACCCTCATGATCGCGTGGCTGACTGGGAGCTGAGGCCGCCGCTGCCCAGCATCACAAGAGAGGATAATACCACGTATCACCGCCTGGGAAAATATCAAAATTCAAAATTCGAAGTATGGTTTCCACTGAATGCATATTGCTTTTGCACCATTGTAAAGTCGAAAAATCTTAAGTCAAACCATCATAAATGGAGGACCATTTGTAGCTTGAAATTGGCGTTAGTGGGAGGATGTACATCACAGAAATTGGCAGATGCTACAAATGAGGGCTTTTCTTAAGGAAAAGGATCTCACCTTCTTTTGTGGACTCTTGTTGCTAGCAGTCTGCATGGCAGATTACAGAAGCTCATTAAATGTGAACGTTCTGGGAAGTAAGTTGGAGATAGTTACAGAATTCAGTCATCTACTTTCCCAACCATATATCTAACCTACAGAATGGTTGAGAATCAGCATGGAGAGATGAAACAGAACGTGGGCTGATAGCCCAAACATCTCGACTCCTGATTGGTTCTCAGAGAAGCAGGTTCCCGTTGAGTTGTCTTGAGCAGCAATTCTTGCACTCGCTGAGAACACAGGCAATCAAACATCTGAGTCTCATTTTCTTCATAGTTTTGACAATTTTTCTCAGTTATAACTTTCTGTTGAAAGCATTAGTATGGTTTGCACAGGGATTTTCTTGTCCTGATGCCTTCCAGGGAATCACAAGGACTCAGTAAGTCACTGGTCTGTCTACCTGCATTACAGGAAGAGGAGGAATTTAATGTCCAGCCTTTTCTAGTGGACAGGCTAGTCACGAGTGATGAATGAGCACCACACTCAGGTGCTTTCAGAAACGAATCACGTGGAGGAGACAGGGGAACCAGGTTGGGCATCCCCATCCTGTGAGGAGTCTGTATTCTTTTATTGCTTTTTTATATGCCATTCACACCAGAAGAAAAGAACTGGTTGACCAGTGCTCAAAGATAAATGTCATTGTGACTTTCTGACATAGTCCGACATCTCCAATTAACTCTCAAGGGAAGATGTTGCAGACTTCTTTTCCAGACTTAATCATACTTTTGGATTTCAAAAGTACTAAGCAATATGGATGGCAATTTAGAATCCACAAGGAATTTTCTCCTCTCATCTTCTCCACAACTCTCTACCCAGAGGTTTTAATTCTTCCTACCCAGAGGAGGAGACTAAGGATCAGAGTGGTTAAGCCCAAAGTCACATCCTGAGAAGTGGAAAGCCAGGTTCTAGTCCTGCTTTCCCAACTTCAACCCCCATGACTTCTCCATTGTTCCATGCTGTCTGTACATTTTCTCATATCTGTGTCACCCTCAGATGTTATGGCTGGGAAAACAAGGATAAAAGAACCCAACAGAAATTAACAGGTCACTCAACTTGAAAACAGCTGGGAATCACATATACAAAATGACTGGTCATTATTTTTGTTGCTGACATTTTCTTTGAGTATGTTTCTTGGGCTCAAAATACTGGAGTTGGAGTGACCTGGGTCTGAATCCTGGTTCTGGCATTTAGAACTCAGTGATAGTCGGCAAGTTACTTAACCTCTGAGTCTCTCTGCCAGCTCCTGCCCGGGTAAGGCCCCGAGTTACCATCATTTGGGCATAAATGTAAAAGTGAATGTAATTGTTGTGTGACAGATTAGTGGGGTCAGGCTCTATTTATGGAAATGTCCCAAGGAAGGTTTGATTGGATTAATCCTTCTAGAACCCTTGCAAGTAAGTGGAAACAATGATAGAGGTTGACAGGCTTGGCTAAGGTGAGCAGCCTTCCTTCCACGAGCCTGCCCATATTTTCTAGGGGCACTTATTTGGGGAGATAAATATTACGTTTCAAGAAATCATACTCAATTTCTCCGGGGCCTTCTCACTTCAGCTGGATATGAAGAGAGTCGCAATTTGGGAGGTGCATCGTAAATCCAGTGACAGCTATTCTGGAACAGATTGGAGACACTTTCCAACCTAATGAGAGTGGTTTCCTTTTTTGAATTTGCTCCAGGTGTCCATTTATTGCCTGGGCTAGAAACTCATTTGGGATCTGAGCCCTTATACTGGGAGGTTTGTTATATGTGATTAAGCTAAACCATTTACTTCAATACCAGAGAAGTAATTTGAAATAAAAGAAATTGCATTCCATATTCAAGAAACAAAATACTCTTCTAAGTATAAACAGAATTAAATTGCATGAAAATATATTTTCTGAGACCAAGTACCTATTTCAGGTGCTTTTTGAACATGGACTTAGAAATGTTTGCCTTAGAATCATTTCTTCAACCATAAACTCAATTCCTTCAGACACAAACTCACAGCCTTTTCTCCCCAGTGCCTTGGTAATTTTCTCCTTCTTTCTAATCTCATACTGACCTCCTACTGTAGCGTCACTATAAGGAATGAATAAGGTGTTGCAAATTACTTAGCACAGTCCCTGGCACACAGAAGCACCCACCAAATCATAGCCAACCTCAACACCGTCAACACCATCATCATGTGTCTAGAGACCCTCTCTTTGGAGAGCGAAGGAGAGTGGAAGAAGATTACAGCTGGAAACCAGAGAATCGTTATCTGAGGGGTCTAATCTGTGCCTAACAATAGCTTTCATTGAGTTCCCCAAACCACTCTGTTATATGGATCTGGTTACCTGCATATTACAAAGGAAACCTGAGGCATAGATACATCAACACGATGGCTCATAACCAAATAGCTACTTAACTCTCATTGAGCTTGACATCTCAGCTCAATCATTGCCTCCCCAGGGAAATCTTCCCTGACCCCCCAGAAAAAGTCAAACATCCTTGGTATACAATCCCATGGCATCATGCGCCCCTTCCTTTGTAATTCCTCTCACAATTGCATGTTTAATTTTATTTGCAGTATTATCATTCAATTTCTATTTATCTTTGCTGAAATATCATAAGCTTCTTGTGTGATTTTCTCACTGTTATACCCCAGTCTCTAGCACACATAGGTACCCATAATTAATTGGTGAATGAATAAATGAAAGAATAAATGGATGAATTAAAAGGTTCAATGATAACAAGTGTTGGCGAGGATCTGGAGAAATTGGAACACTTACACATTGCTGGTGGAATTGTAAAATGCTGCAGCCACTTTGGAAAACAGTCTGGCAGTTCTTCAAAACGCTAAACATAGAGTTACAATATGACTCAGCAGTTCCGCTCCTAGGTATATATCCAAGAGAACTGAAAACACAGGTCTACTCAAAAACCTTCATATTAATGTTCATAGTATCATTATTCGTAATAGCCAAAAAATGGAAGACAACTCAAATGTCTATTAACTAATAAATTAATAAACAAATTGTATTATATCCATACCACGAAATATTATTTGGCAGTGAAAAAGAATAAAGAACTGACACATGCTACAACCTAGATGAATCTTGAAAACTTTATGCTAAGTGAAATAAGCCAGTCCCCAAACACCATATATTGTATGATTCATTTACACAAAATGTCCAGAATTAGGAAAATCCATAGAGACAGAAAGCAGATTAGCGACTGCCAGGAGTTTGTGGAGGAGGGAATGGAGAGTGACTGCCAAGGGATAAGGAGTTTCCCTTTAGGGGTCATAAAAATGTTCTGAAACTAGATAGTGGTGATGGTTGCACAACCATATTCATACACTAAAAACCCTCTGAATTGTATACTTTAAAATGGTGAATTTGAGCACAGAGGATTTTTAGGGCAGTGAAACTACATTGTATGATACTATACTGGTGGATACATGTCATTATTTGTTCAAATTCAGAATGTACATCAAGAGTGAACCCTAATGTACACCATGGGCTTTGGGTAATTATGATGTGTCAATGTAGGTAAATTGATTGTAGCAAATGGACCACTCTGATGGGAGCTGTGGATAATGGGCGAGGCTGTACATAGGTGGGGTCAGAGGGCATGTGGGAAATATTTGTACCTTCTGCCCAATTTTACTGTGAACCTAAAGCTACTCTAAAAAACAAAATCTACTTTTAAATGGTGAATTTTATGGTATGTGAATAATATGTCAATAAAACTATTATTTAAAACTCGGTCCCTAGAGATTTGGTAGTCTCCTTTCTGAACCCTTACTGGCTCAGTCTTATTATAAACACTCCTAATCTAGTCTTCATGAAAGCTTTCTCATGTACATATTACTACATTTATATTTTACAGATTAAGAAACTAAGGCTCAGGGTAGTAAAGTCATTTTTGGAAGGTTACATAGTTAGCTGGAAGGGGTGTAATTGATGGCTGTTTGATGGATCTCTAACATGTCTTTGGGCAACAATATGTTTCCTTCCTGTTAATCTCTTTTAACCTGAGTTCCTCGTTTTACAGTTTGGGGAAACTGACACTGTCGGAGATTGCCCAGATTAGAATCCACGGTGTAGCCCTTATCCACGACATCACACAGCTCCCCCCATGGAGGTGGGATGGATCCAAACCAATAAACACCTTTCCCATATCCATTGATGGAAGGTGTTACATGAACGAGAGACCTGACCACCTAACTTCTATTGGGTGGAAACAAAGGACCAAATAAAAATGTCTGTTAAAATGATTGGAAAATACAAGACAATCCTTAACTTAACAAGACGATCTTACCTCAGAGAGAAACTATGTGAGATAGGGTAGCCAGAAAATACTTTCCAGAGAAGCATTGCTAATCTGAGTCCCGAATGATGAACAGTACTTGGAACAGCACGTGGGTTACCAACAGATAAATCTTTTAGTGCTGAACTTTGTCACCTCCACCGTGTGCATTCTTATCTTCCTTATGGGAACTGCTTCTCCTCACATAGGAAAGTGGGGAGAGGCGTTGTGCCAACTTTACTTCTCCGGGGACAGTGTACAGCGAGACCCTGAGACCCTCTGCCCACTCCTTCCCAAGCTCTTCCCCATCATAGGATGACTTTCTAAGCTGATTGTCCTGAGTGGAGGATATTCACTGGGCTACATGTCACCAATTCCTGTGCCTCAAAGGCAGAAACCAGGCCACTCTTACAGTGACCCTAGAGCCGTGGTTCTCAACTTTGTGGGGGTGCATATTTGGCAACATCTGGAGACATTTTTGGTTGTTATGACTTGGTGGGGGGGGTTCTACTAGTATCTAGTGGGTAGAGGTCAGGGCTGCTTCTAAACATTCCACAATGTACAGGACAGCCCCCACAACAAAGAATTATGTCGCCTACAATATCAATAGTGCCGAGGGAGAAACCCAGCCCAAGAAGGATGTAGTCTTAGTTCTTCTTCCAGGCCCAGCCTCGACCATGCACTCTTTCCCGTGTGGGAGGAGAATCAGCCTTCCCACCTCCCTTCTCCCTTCTCCCTTCTCCAATTATTGACCATGTATCCTGGACCATCAAGGATTGGGCTGCCCATGCCAGCTCCTTGCTAGTGTCTGAGAGCATTGTGTCCAGCTATTCTCTTTATTTCCCTTTAGCTTAGTTCGTGTGGTTGATTTGGCTTTTTATTGAATTGTAGTCACAATATCCCTCCCTCTGGTTTGGAGGCAAAATAGGCAGAGATTCAGAAAGAAGAATCAAATAGCTTTCCTGAAGCCTCGTGGCCTAATCTCTGCTTATCGTAGGAATCCTTCATTTCATGGTGCATGGATTCTGTCCAACCCTTCCTTGTTTTTGCCCTGTTCACACAACTCCCTTGACTTGGGAGATTAGAGATCAAGAGGGTGAGTGGCAGAATGTAGGTGCTACAATCTGACACAGAACTCCCAAATACTAGCATCACATTTAAGTCTGTCTTCCCAGCAAACCCATCACCTGTGAAAGCAGGAATTGGGTGGCAGGGGAAATGGGGCATAGATATTTCATTTGCAGTGAAAATTCCAAATTGTCCCAAACCCAACGGCTGAGAGGCATTTTCAAGAGGAACAAATGGGTGCTTGCGAGCGCGGGGGCTTCAGACGTTCAGGAGAAGAAGTTCTAGCCAAACCTCCTGGGGGAGTCCATCTGTTCCAGGCCATGACAACTTACCCCATAAGGAGGCTAGATGAGGCCTGAAAATGCCTGCAGTTCTGAGGAGGCGGGCTGGTGTGAGGGCCAACATTCTCATTGGCTACCAGTCTGTTTGGGTCTTGATGGGGACTAACGGGTCATTTCTGAGAAAGAAGAAAGAAGATGCAGCTCTGTCTGAGGAGGCGACCCCGTGAATCCGATCCACCCTTTATGAGCGCCCTTTATGGGAGGACTGTGTGAATAACCCACACGTGGCCCGGCCCAGGCTCCTGCTTAATGGAAGGTTGATAGTTCCAAGATCTACAAGTTCAGGGTGAAAGACTGACACATCCAAGGGCAACTCTCAGTGGGCATTCGATTCCCACCAGCTGTTTGGTATTATTTTTCACAGCATAGCTTTCCATGCTGCAAGTCATTAAGCCTCCAAAATCCCAAATTCCTTAGCCCTGCAAAACTTCAGCTGATAATGTAATGTGATCACTCTCTGAAACGCAACGCTCTCTGGGGTGGTGCGCATTTATAGGTTAAAAACAAGAGCAGCTCATCCCTCTGAGCACAGATAAGATCAACGAGGTGACAGTGGTAAAGGTCTAGGATTGCATTTCTCAAACTTTTGGTCTTAAGGACCCCTTTACACACTTACAATCTATTGAGGTCCCCAAAGAGCTTTTGTTTGTGTGAGTTATGTCTATTGATATTTACATTTTAGAAATTCAAACTGATGAAATTTTTAAATGCTTATTTATTAATTCATTTAAAATAACAATACTAAATCCATCACATGTCAATACAAATAACAATTTTATTAAAAATAACTATAATTTTCAAGACAAAAAACAATTTAGTGAGAAGAGTGGCACTAACATTTTTTGCAAATTCCTGTAACGTCTGACTTGATAGAGGCAGCTAGATTCTCACATCTGCTCTTGTATTCAGTCTGTTATAATTTATGTTTTGGTTAAAGTATATGAAGAAAATCCAGACTCGTATAGATAGGCAATTAGAAAAGAGAAGAATATTTTAACATTCTCAGGTAACTGTGGGTAGTCTTATTTGATACTACATCAAAACTCAACAGGGGGTATTTCTTCAAGGTTAGTTGCAATGTAGACTCTGAAACCATACCAATAAATTTTTTTGTGCTCTGTTAAATTAAAATTCATTTGTCCATCTTGTACTTTGAGGGGTTCTTTAACCTACATATGATGATTCATTTGGAAAATATGGATTCCCTGAGTTATGCAGATTGTTTCAAATATTTTCACATTTCATTTATACCACATTTATAAAAAACATATTTGTTAATATCACCAATCTCATAATAAAACTGAATAGTATTGGGAAGTATTGGGAAGCTGTCAAGCTCACAGTTGCAGATACAAGTTTTCCAAAATTCTACTTTTCACCTGAAAGCCTGAATTTTAGCATTGGCAACAAATACTGTCAGTTGTTTTCCCTGAAGTGACAGGTTCTTCTTATTCATTTTCAAGAAAACATCTGCCAAATACCCAAGTCTGTGTAATCATAATTTCTCTGTCGGTTGTTCTTCCAAGTAAAAATGGTGTCCCATGAGAAACGGGGGCACTATTTCAGCTCACAACTCAAGCAGTGGCACATGTGCTTTTCCTGGAGGCAAACACTATACTGTACTACCCTACAGAAGGGTTTTCTGGATACTTCCCATTCATCGCACAAAATGTTATAAGATGTGTATTCGAGGGTTGAGATTTAATGAAATTCATAATTTTTAATGCTTTATGAAGAACATTCTTAAGAAAAATTGGCTTTGTTTATTTGTCTGTTTTCTTTTTTATTTCGAGAGCATGGCTGTGAAGAATACAGTGACAACTTGTACAATTGGAGGCTTCTGCCTGGATTCCTACTAAGGCACCAGCATTTCATCTGCCATGGCTTCTGCACCATCAGGGCAACTGTCAACACAGCTAAAAAGGCAATTAATGTCTTAACAGTACAAAAATAATTTTGACCTCACAGACGCCCTGAAAGAGTCTTGGGGACCCACAAGGGTCCATGCACCACACTTAGAGGACCATCAATCCAAGGAATAGTGGTCCCCTAGGAAGCTTAGCCAACCACAGGCTGCCTGAGACAATGATCTCCCCTGGGCTTGTAAGGAGTTAATTTGGAGAGCCTGCTGGGATTCCAATTGTTTTATCAGTCAATATTTTTATTTCAGAAAAATATGCTTATTATTGTAAAAATGAAAACTGCAGACATATATGATATCAATAGTAAAATTCACCTATAATCATAGTCAAGATTATAGGTTTTCTCCAGATTATTTTCTATGTATATAGGCATATAGACCTGGGTATGGATAATGGTACATATAATATATATTTAATAATATTTATATTTAGAAATAATACTATACTTACATATTAATATTTATATATCATATTTAAGTATAATATTTTTATATAATATATAATTATATATTTGTATATTATTATATAAAATATATTTTGTATTATACATTTCTATATAATATATAGGAATATAAATATGTTATACCTTTGTTCATATATAAACGAAAATGGAATCATACCAAGAGTGCTGATCTTTTTAGTGCCATCATTTAACTGTACATCTTAAACCCGTTTCATGACAGTCCATGGAGTTCATCATTACCTGATGGCTCCAGAGTAAGAATTCCACTTCTTGGGCCAGTGACTCCACACACATGGCCACAGGTCGGGCCTCAAGGACAGGGAGCTGCCCTGCCCATCACGGGGAGGCGCAGGGAAGCGGTAGCGGGCCGTGCTGGGGGTCTGCCCGGGGAGAACTCACCTCATCGCCGTCCCTGTGCTTCCAGTGCCGCAGGCTGACAGCGTCTTCACGGTGTGTCAGTTTCTTGTTGCTGCTGTAACAAATCACCACAAACTTCACAGCTTAAAACAACACACATTTATTCCCTTAAAGTTCTAGAAGTCTGAAATGAGTCTTACAGGGTTAAAATCAGGGTGTCAACAGGCTGCACTCCTTCTGAAGGCTTCAGGAGAAAATCCGTTTCCTTACTTTTTCCAGCTTCTAGAGGCCATCTGCATTCCTCGGCTCATGGCCCCCGTCTTCTGTCTTCAAAGTGCATCTCTTCAACCTCTGCTCCAACCTCTGGTTCCATCGTCACATCCCCTATTTCTCTGTCTGACCCTCCCACCTCCCTTTCATAAGGTTCCTTGAGATTACATTGGGTTCACCTGGGTAATCCAGGATACTCTCCCCATCTCAAGATTCTTAATCACATCAGCATAGTTTCCTTTGCCGCACGAAATTCATATTCACGTATGCCACATATTCACGTATGCCACATATTCACGTATGCCACATATCCACAGGTTTCAGGGATTAGGATGTGGGCATCTCTGGGTGGGCAGGGGGGTGACATGATTCGACCCACCACTTATGGTTTATAGATCAGAGTGGCCACATAATTGTTGGCCTTTTCCCCATATTCTTCCAGGAGGCTTGCAAAGTGAATCTTGGGGAGATGCACAGAAAGAGACCTCAGGCCTAAAACCAACTCAGAGAACAAGGACCAAGGAGTGGAAATCTCAAAGCCGACCACAGAGGATGCCTGGAATCCACTCCTCTCTTCCTCCATGGCCTCTGCCTAATTCCTACCGACAGCTGAAAAGAAAACTCAGAGTCCACCTCCCCCGGATGCCTTTTTATCCCACCGTCCCCACCCAGGCTTCTTCTCTGTCTCCCTTCTATGCCCAGAACTCATTCTGTGCTTCCCTAAAGCCAGGGTATCCTACTGGTAGGAGATTAGGTGTGGGACTCAGTGTCTGAGTTCAGATCTCTACTTCTATGTTCACTAACTTCTATGTTTACTATGTTAACTTCTATGTGATTTGGGATAAGTAATTTAACCTCCTTCAGCCTGAGATTCCTTAGCTATAAAATGGGGAGAATCACACTTGCCTCATAGGGTCATAGTGAAAATTAAATAAGAAAACATAGGCAAAAATTTGCACATTGCCCAGCACTTCACAGGCACTCAATAAATGTAGTGACTTTCATGATTATTATTATCAAAGTAATCATCAACCCTTATGTTATTTTATCTGCTCATTTTCCATCCCTCCTTTTCAACTCTAAGTTCCTTGAGGACAAGGACCTAAATCATTGGGTCTTGTTTCTGTGCATGTCGCAGATGATACTAACAACTGGAAATTCTTTCTCTCTCCTTAGGAACATGGGGCTCACTTATTCACTCATCAAACATCTTCTCAGACCATCAATCTGCTGGTCACTGTCCTTGGTGCTGGTGATAAAGCCGACCAATCCTTGCTCTCAACTTGCTGAAAGGGATGTTTAACGTGCATTGTAAGCATCGTGTGGCAGACAGGTGTGACAGAGGCTTTGGAGGCCTAGAGGAGGAGAAAGCATCTACTCTCCTTGCTCAGGAAACAGAAAGGGGATATCAAGGAAGGATTCACAGAAGAGGTGATGCTGAAGGTGGGTTTTGTTGCGTGAGAATGTATTGGCAATGCAGACGAGGGAGGAGAGAGGAAGCAGCAACTATACAGCCAAGGTAGTGAGGGAGACAGCCTGGCATGTGTTGGGCAAGTATGATTGACATGCTTCAGGGTGGCTAAGGGGAGGAAGGCAGGAAGGACAGAGGGAAGGGATGAGATGGAAGAGGAGCCATATAGCCAAAGGTCATGGTGAGCCATGATAAGGGATTTGGCCTTTATTCTGAGAGCAACGAGGTGCCATTGGATGGTTTCCCCCAAGCCAGGGGATCAGAAGTTCCTCTAAGAAATCTCCCATTGGCCACAACATGCAGATGCTTTGAAGGGAAGGCTGACAGAGAAAACACAGGAAAACCAACTGGGAGCCCACGGCATTCATCTGGATGAGAAATGATGAGGGTTCCAAGAAGGGCAGGGGCAGTGGGGTGGAGGGAAAGCTTCAGAGAGGTGTGCGAGGGTGGTGTGTTATGAATCTACAGGATCCAGATCTCAACTCCATCACCAGGCCGGTCATTAGAGCCATAAATTACAAATTAATCTTAAAAAAAAAAGAAGGGAGGGAAGTGTTGTGTGTGGATTCTTCCAGCGCCCTCTGTGTGTGTATTTGATGACTCTGGCTTTCCTCGGCAAGTCAATGAGACAATTAAGTCTCTGCCCATTTTTCCTCATCCTGATCTCAGACACTGTTAAAAAGGCTTGCACTACACTTTTCACACCCAGGCCTGTTAATAATTCATGCGTTCGTCTTCTTCAGTTCTTTTGTCTTTGCTGCTTAAAGCCAGTGGAAATGTGAAAGTTCTCCTTTGGTTTCTGAATGCCCCATCCTTATAATCATTTAAACAGCCACTTCTTCAACATCAATGATTTGGGGCTGGTGAAATCCTCTTTATTTCCCACCAAAACCCCAACAAGGGATAAAATTGATCTTTGCTAATTTTGTCACCTCGCTTTGTGATGAATTCTCCGTCTCACTCGTCTAGCTCAGCCCAGGGTCATTGTGGCTAAGCTGGAGAAGGAGATTCTGTTGCTTCTCAGAGTGTGGTCTGTGGGCCAGTAGCATCAGTTTCACCCCGGAAGAGGGATTCTCAACCTCAGCACTATTGACATTTGGAGCCAGAAAATTCTTTGTCGTGGGAGCCGTCCTGTGCTTTGCGAGATGTTTAGCAACATCCCTGGCCTGCACCCACTTAGATGCTAATAGCACCACCCTCTGTGCACAGTTCTGACAACCAAAAATGTCCTCAGACATTGCCAAATGTCCCCTGGGGGCAAAATCACCCCAGCTGAGAACCACTGCCCAAGGCCTGGTTAGAAATTAACACTCTGGCCCCATCCCAGAGCTAATGGATGGGAATCTGCATTTTAACAGGACCCCAGGGGACTCACAGGCACATTAAAGTATGAGACGTGCTGGGCTAGAGCACTGGTTCCCAAACTTGGCTGCACACTGGAACTACCTGGGAACCCCTAAGAACATTCTAGTGTCTGGGCTCCACCCCCAGAGATCCTGATTGAGTTGATATGGGTACAGTCTAGGCACTGGGATTTTTAAGATCTCCCCAGGTGATTCTGATGCAGCAAAGTTTAAAAGCACCATTTCTCGCATGATTTAGCCCTAACGCTCACAGTTTGCAGATGAGGAAACTGAGGCATAGAAGGATCCAGGAACCTCCCCATCTGATAATCAGTAGAGCCAAGATTCAACCATAAACTTCCCTGGTGGTTAAGGAGCCGTGGGAATGCTCTCCTGGTCCTTTCTAGCTCCTCTGACAAGTGTGATCATTATTGGTGTATTTCGTTAATTTCTCTCTTCCTGATTAGACGGTCAGGTGTCTGAGGGCGAGGATCACGTCTGTCTGGCTCTCCACGGCTGCGTGTCTCCCTGCTGCTGAGAACATCCTTGTGCACAACAGACAAGCAACGTTGGAGCGAGTGAACGGCTGAACAAACTGAGCAGACAGTAGAATAAAGAGCCGGTCTACATCTGTCTGCTGCAAAGCCCTCTCCACTGCACCCCTGAAGAAGTCAGCAAAAAAATACAGGTGCTCCGTCTGAGGCTGAGTGCAGCTAGATGCTCCTCCTGCGTGCTCACTGGCTGGCCACTCAGCTCAGTGTCTGCCAGCTGAGGCCAGAGGGAGCCAAGGCCCAGGTCCAGGCAGCAAACACAGCATCAGAATCTCCAAGGGGAGGCTTGACCACATGGAAACAGTGAATCCGGCACACCACCTTCAATCCTCTGTCTCCTTGTAGATAAAGACACCAAGGGTCAGAGCAGTAGTGACTGGCTCTTAAGTGTGGAGGGAGCTAGAATTCAGAGGGGCCCTGTGGTTCCAGCCCCACCAATAATCTGGCACGGAAGGGACGCTCTCTGGGTGCCCTGGGGTCAGGGAGGCACTTTGGATGTCAGGCCCAGCTACTTTCCAGCCTCATTCCTCACTTCTCCATCCTCCCCATCCCTTCTAACCCAGTAGAACTCTCCATCCACGCCAGCCACACTGACCCCCTCTCACCTCCTCGAATGTGCCACACTGTCCCTTGCCTCTGAGCCTTCACACGTGCTGTTCCAGTGGCCTGTAATACGCCCCCATGGCTCATTCTTATCCATTCTTCAGGTCTCGGATCACATGCTAACTCCTACAGGAAGCCCTCCCAGATCACTCCTCACCAGGGAGATGCCTCTGTCTTCTGTTCCTATTACAGCACACTCTGATTTCTACCACTGCACTCACAACACTGTCTGATGGTAATTCCTTATCTAATTGTCATTCCTACTGTGTGGTCAACTGTGGAAGGGCTGTGACTGTGTTCACGTGTTTCACCTGGTATTCCAACCCCTAGCATAATGCCTGGCACAGAGTGTGTGCTGGATAAACATTTATTCAAGGAATCAATAAACCAAACACTGTTCACAGCCTCCCAGCCAAGACTTGGGCCTATCTGCTCCCTTCCAGCAGGACCAAGACTGGACTTAGAACAAAGGGGTGGATGGAGGGAGGGAAGAAGTTTGGTTTTGTTTGGATATTTGGAAAGTTGCGTTATTTGTCAAGCGGTCACAAAAAAATCATTTGTCGGTTTCCTGTCTCCTAATAGGCCTCCTCCCTCATCCGGCCTCCTGGACACAACGTGGATTATCAAAGGAAAAGGAGACACTGCACCGCAGCAAGCAAGCTCCGGACCACATGTGAGAAGCAGGTCCTTCCCAGGGAGGGAGTTGGAGCCTGGATCAGCCCCACAGTAAAGATAAGCACATGGACACCGTCAAAAAACTCGTCAGCGTTTACAAGGAATGCCCCACCTAAGACGGGCATTTTGCCCAGAGATTAAGGGCTTTGTAGGACATGTGAGTGCAAATATTTGCACGATTAAAATTTAGCAAACCGAGATGTGCATTCTCCTGGGCCAGCTCCGGGATACACAGCTGCATGTATGGCTGTGAATTTCTGCTGGCAGTTCGGCAAGCAAGGAGAATATCTGGGCTCTCTGCTTCTCTCAACTCCCCCAGCCACCTCAAGATTTGGAGATGCAGCTTGAGTGGGAGAAATCTTTGGGAAAATGGCCACAGCCCTCTCAAACCAGGGGATCCTCCTCCCCCGGGGGAAGACGGTGCTACCTAGAGATCCTGCAAGTGGCCTGACGCTAGGGAAGGAAGGGAGCTCCAGGCAGAGGCGACAGCCGAGGCAATGGCGTGGAGGCCATCACGCATAAGACGTGTCCAGGGGTGGTGAAACTGCTGTATCACGTACAGAACAAAAGCAGTGAGTCAGAGCATTGGGCCACATTGAAGAGGACTCTAAAAAGCGACGGTGACGATGGTAGTGGTGATGGTGATGATGACGCATCAAATATACACAGAGGCTTGGTTGGATGCAGACTTCTATTATTTGAGAAAATTCTAATGATGTCCTTCCTGTGGGGTCTGCCAGGGCAAGTGCTGGGTAACTATCAGCCACATGTAATCTCACCTGATTCTCACCAAACCCCGTGATGGATGGTCATTGCCATCACGCAACCAAAGGAAAAACAAACAGGAAAATCAAAACCAAGCCCGTGTTGATGAACACACTCACGAGCTGGCCAAGACCACACACCAGTGTGAACACGCTGAAGCACCCGACTCTGAGTCCACGGCCCTCTTCAGTTTTCTCCAAGTCCACGGCCCTCTTCAGTTTGTCACTCCAGGCTCCTGAACTGGAACTCTCTACCAAAGGTGGGGGAGCCAGAAAAGTAGTGGGGCACAGCAGTGTGACATCGTGCAAGAGGTATTTTACGTAAATTTCTCTTGCCTGAGGGCGGAGGGCGGGTTGAAGGTGGGGAACACTGGGAGGCAGGAGAAAGGGCATTTCCCTGGAGATGAAGGTCCTAGAGAAAGGTGGTGCCAGCGAGACAGGAAAGGAAGGGGTGGATCTGAGAGATCTGGGGGTAAATCAGTGGCATGTGCGGCAGGATACAGAGAGAAGACAAAAATGGAAGGACTAATCTGGCCGCCTACATACAGGAGACACTTCCACCTGGCCATTTGCATGACGATGGCTGCTTGGAATCCCACAAGAAGCGTAGACCTGCAAGGCCATGTCCTTCCCCCACCCCCTCCTCCGCCTCCTCCTCTTTCATTTATTTATTTATTTATCGAGGTGAAAGTCACATAAAATTAACCATTTTAAAGTGAACAGTTCAGTGGCGTTTCGTACATTCACCACGTTGTGCAACCACCACCTCCTTCCAGTTCCAAAACATTTCCGTGGCTCCCAAGTAAAACCCTACACCAATTAAGCACTCGCTCCCATTCACCCTTCCCCCCAGCCCTTGACGACCGCGAATCTGCTTTCTGTCTCCATGGATTTGCCTATTCTGGACATTTCACACAAATGGAAACATACGATCTGTGGTCTTTTGTGACTGGTTTCTTTCATTTAGCCTACTGTTTCCGTGCAATTTCCCCTCACGGCGCTTCTCGCCTCTGATCACCCCCCAGAACATTCTCGGACCCCACAGCTGCCCAGCACTGGCCGAGCCTTTCCTTTAAGGTACTGCTTATGGCAAATGATCACACAAGTTCTTGCAAGTGTAAGAAACAACTGAGGGTCAATGCGGAGATGAGCACTCCCATCCAATATCCATCTCCAAATGTGGTGGCCGTACCCTGCACTGTGACCAGGGAGACAGGGCTCCCTGCGGGCGCAGATCTGAGGGTGCATGTTGCTCTGCTCTGGCTCCTTCCTGCAGCCTCCCAGCCTCACAGACAGCGGCTGGTGCACTGGCACGGAGGTTGAGAAGCCGGATCGCGGTGCATCCTGATTCCGCCCCGATGCAGAACTGTCACGGCCTCACTTGTCACAGGCTGTGGTTGTTTTGAGTGTCAACAATGAGCTCTTGCTCTTTGACCCGCTCTGTGGACCCCACAGGGTTTCAGAATTTTTTTTTTTTCAATTTTTGGGTTTAGATCTTTTTAAAGCCAGCACTACACAAAGCAGAAACATACGAGTGAATTCTCTGATGAGAGCTCTGTGCATTGCCGGCCACAAGCCTTAGGGGGGCTGATCTGACAAGATCCCTGTGGAACCCAGCCGCTAGTGGTCAAGTGCGCACTGGAACTCCGCGGGCGTCTCCTTGGCCCTTCTGTCCTGAGTGTCGCTGAGCGTGTGGGGAAGCAGAACAGAGCTGCAGAGGCAGGCGTCTGAGAATGTGAGCTCTCCTCTCCACCCCCTGCCTGGTTCAAGCGTCAGCTTCTCTCCCTCCCGGCTGTTGCCACAGTTTCCCCACTCCCAGCAGCATGTTTTCCACCCCTCCACGCTGCACAGCCATCATCCCCAAAGGGGACTGACCACTTTACTGTCATCTTTAAAATCTTTCAATGGCTCTCTGACCTCTACAGCAGGGGTGGGTTTAACCCGGGTCTAGGGGCCCCCATGCCCTCGGTTCTCTCTAAACCAAGGGCCCAGCAAACATTTTCTGTACAGAGCTGGAAAGTAAGTATTTGAGGAACCGCAGGCTATCCCACTGTCTCTATGACAACTACTCCGTTCTGCCCTGTGGGACATCTACTGCTGTTGAACTTCACAAAGCCACACATCCATGCCGACGAAACAGATCTGAAGTCCAGGTACTCAGTATTATTCTTATTTTTTAATTGCAGCCTTGGTTTATAGCAGAAAAGTCATTTAGGATCTTCTCTGGGAGTCTCAGGACGCGTGCAAAGACACATTCCACCAAATTGTATTAAAAATGGATATTGCACGTTCAAATGCTTTATACCAGCATTACCAGTTACTTCTAAATGGGTGAATCCTTCTCCCCTGACGTAATAGATGGGTTTCTGCTGCCTCAGCCTTTTGGGAAAATAAGCACTCCAGAAGCCCCTGTGCAGATTTTATTGTGAATCAGGTGTAACAATCAGACGGTGCTCTCCTTACCACCTCCGGAAAACCTGCTGATTTATGGAAGCTGGGAGAGATTGCATTGCAAGGTTGAAATCAGTACTTTCCCTTTCTTCTGTTCCCCATAACACTTTGCAGAACTCAGAGAATGGTCCTGATGCTAAAAATGGGAAAATAAATAGCTCTGAGAGGGTGTTTGAGAAAACCTAGCCATTTTCTCAGCTGTGAAGATAATAGAAGAGCTGAGAATAGGAAAGGCAGAAAGTAAAGAGAACAAATAATAGTAAAAGTTAAGTCTCGGTTCTGCCCCTCTGTTTTAAGTTATGTGGTCTTGGGCAAGTAAAGTAGGCGTACTAGGACTCAGGCAAGATTGCTAGGTGCTTACTAATAAACACTGTCTCTTTCTTTCTTAGCAAATGTCACGCTACTAACAGACTATTTTCCCAGCCTCCCTTGAAGCTAGGTGTAGACATATGACAATGAGCTATAAGCAGAAGTGTGGCAGCAAACTTCCAAAATTGACCTTTAAGAAGAGGGGTGTAGTCTTCTACTTCCTTGTGGCCTGGAATGTATACATAATGGCTGGAGCTTGAGCAGCCATTTTGGACCACGAGGCAGTATGCTAAAAATAGCAGAGCAGTAAGGCAGAAGGAGCCTGTGTCCCTTGATGATTTAATGAGGCTGCCATACCAGCCTCAGATTGCCTAGCTCCAATTATTCTTTTACTTATGAGAATAAACCTTGTATGTTTAAGCCACTGTTGGAGATTTTCTGCAATGTGAAGCCAAATTTAATTGTAAGTACCAACTTCATAGGTTTGCTGTGAGACTTACAAAGCCCATGTGCCTAGAAGGAACATAGGATCATCCCTCTCTCTCACTTTCTTTTTCACACACACACACACACACACACCCTACTTCAAGGTGAAAGTGTTCGTCAAAAGTTTACTGCAAGTATATAAGCAAAAGATATGGAATTTTGTCTTACTCTGGACAAGGACTCAAAGAACAAAGATTATTATTACACAAGGGAGGATTTAGACCTTGTCAAGCTATAGAGTCATTTTAACTAGTTTGAGTTTTAAATTTTGATCTGAGATCTTCAGAATAGAAGAGCAACTAGTTGAGAATAATATACAGAACTCCCCATATGACATCTACACTTGAAGGTCTAAAAGCTAAGGCTCACACGGAACTCTTGATTTATTTTTTCAGCCAGCTTCTCACTCAGTGATCTTCATCCCAGGACATAACACCACCCTGTCATGCTGGCCCACCCCAGGAGCTAGCCTTGGTCCCTCCTTTCCCCTCTTGTCAGCCAATCCATCAGCAAGTCCTGTTGAATCACCTCCAAAGCCTCCGCATCTGCCCACTGCTCCCTCCATGTCCCCCTGCCTGACGCTAGCCACTAGGGTTTCTTTCTCACCAGCTGCCGTAGCTCCTTGGCTGGTGCTCTTGGCTCTTGTCTTCCTCTCCTAAAGAAGCCAGAACGATCTTTTTAAAAATGAATTATCAGGGGCCGGCCCAGTGGCATAGCGGTTAAGTTCGCCTACTCCGCTTTGCTGCCTGGGGTTTGCAGGTTCAGATCCCGGGTGCGCACTGATGCACTTCTTGTCGAGCCACGCTGTGGCGGCGTCCCATATAAAGTAGAGGAAGATGGGCACAGATGTTAGCTCAGGGCCAATCTTCCTCAGCAAAAAGAGGAGGATTGACAACAGATGTTAGCTCAGGGCTGATCTTCCTCACAAAAAAAGAAAAAAGTGAATTATCAGATCATGTCACGAGTCTGATGAAAACCGTCTAATGGTTTCCCAACACAATTTAGGGCACTGTCCTCACCCCACCTCCCTCCATCTTGTTTCCTGAGCTCCAGGTATAGGGCTTTGTTTCTGTTCTTTAAACGCACTGAGGTCGTTCCTGCCGTGGGACTTTTGTATCAGCACTTCGCATTTTCTGAAATTTCTTCTCCCACGTCTTTGCAAGGTATCATCCTCGACATTCAGATTTCAGCTGACTGTCACCTCCACAGGATGCCCTCCCTGACCACCTGCTCCCCCCGGGTCCCTAGCACATCACCATGTTTTAGCAGCATCATAACACATGTGCATACCTGATGTGTGGGGATTTGTTTATTTGTTTGAAACCCTCACTGGGCTGAAGCTCCATAGGAGTAGGGAGCTGCTATGTTGTGTGCACAGCTCTATCCTCTGTGTTCAGCACACAGTACGTACTCAATAATCATTTCTTAAATGAGTGAGTTAATAGGTCATGTCAATAAAATATTAAAATCAGCTGGGGGGCCAGCCCCAGGGCATAGCAGTGAAGTTCGGCGCATTCCGGTTCGGCAGCCTGGGGTTCTCGGGTTCAGATGCCAGGCAAGGACCTACACCACTCGTCAGCCACACTGTGGCGGCAACCCACATATAAAGTAGAGGAAGATGGGCACAGATGTTAGCTCAGGGCGAATCTTCCTCAGCAAAAAAAATAAAATCAGCTGGGTTGATTTGACTCAGCTACTGAATATTAGTATTAAATTCAAAGTGAATCCAAACAGAATTGCTAATATTAATCCAGCAAGTATGCCAGACTTTAGTGGACCCCCCACCATCCCCACTACTCCAACCTACACCCCTTCACCCCAGCCGAAGGCTTTCCCTGGGAGGGAGCAGCTATTTCTCTAGCTAAGCAAGCTAAGAAGGGACTAAATTGCTTATCAGTAGTGGATGGGAGGTTTAGAAAGTAACAAACATATTCCTCTGTTTACTTTCCCGCCTCTTCTTTCCCTTTCTACTGGCAAAAGATGAGAGTTGTTAAGAGAGTATGGAACCCCTTTCACCATCCACAGTTGATGGGCAAAGCTTTTCTCTAATTAAGCAAATCCTAGAGATACAAGTCAGCTGAGGGAAGATTTCCATGCCTAATGTTAGGCAGTCTGAACTGAGATCAGCATTTTCCCACCTTTTTTGGTCTCTGCCTATGAACATGCCAAGTGCAGTCAACCCCACATCTGTAGGGGACCCTGCCCACACACCCACACGCCCACACCCCAGGTAATGAGGCTTTTAAGCATAGCAAAGAGAAGTAGACTCGAGAGAAAGCTGGCCTCAAAGCTTGACAAGGTAGAATGGTCAAAACACATTAACACTTTTATTGAACAAGAAACATATGAGTTAAACAGCAATTAAGTTAATAAACTGATTCTTATTTTCTTTGCTGAATCAAAAGATCTCAGACTAATTTTCTTATTAGTAACTCACTGCTTATTAATGCTTTTAAATAGTGTTTTTGATAAAGCAAAAATGACATTGTGGTTTAACAATTGGAATATTATTAGTTCAGGAGCCAGAGAGATCTGGGTTCAAATGTCAACTTAACCCTGGGAACCCACTTAGCTTTAGGTAAGTTAGCCAAACTTCCTGATCTTCCATTTTCTCGTCTTGTAAACAGGGATGAGAAACAACCCCAACCTCACACATTGCTGAAAGTATTACAGTGAGATGTTACCAGGCATAAAACACTTTGCCCCATGGGTGGCCTTAAGAAAGTTCACAGCAAATATTACTTCCTCGCCTTTTATCCCTATCTTTGTTGTTGTTAAGCTCTGAATTAGCCTTTATCAGCAATGATGATCATTTAGTCTAATAACTTCTTTCAGGTAGTTAAGTTCACTTGCAAGTGGTCCAGTTTCTTCATGTGGATTTCAACTTGAGTTGTTGCTCTCTCTTAAAATAAAATATAATGTCTTGGCATAGCCCCTAAGAGCCTGGATGCTCTAGATCCTACCTACCTTTCCTACCTTGGTTCTCATATCAAATCCCCATCACTCCCTTGTGCTCAACACTCCAAACTCAACGTCCTCCTTTGTGTCCCTTGAACACTACAATGCTGTCCCGGTCTTTGCATGTCTGGCCCCTTCTCGTCCTCCAGGCTCAGGTCACCAGATCACAGGACGCTTCGTGACCACTCTGGGGAAATGTTCTCCCTCGCTCTCTCCCATGTTGGTTTCCAGGAGGACTCTTAGGTACAATTGGAAACTAACCCTTCCATGTCTGTCTGTCTGTGTAAAACCTGTCTGCCCTCCAGGGTCTGTGCTCCTCCGGGCAGGGGTCTTCCCTGGTTCTCAGCTGCCTGCTCTGAACAGGCTTCCAACAAGTCTTTAATGGATAAGCAAGCAAATGAACTTGTTGGTATAATGATTGTTTTGATTTGGTTTCCCCCAAAAGTGTGACAAGACAAGAATTTGGGTGCAAGGGGTTTACTTGGGAGGTAATTTCAGGAAAAACCAGGAAGGAAGTGGGAGAGTGAGACAGAGAAGGGACAGAAACCAGGAAAAGGAGGGATCTTCATGCTCCTTACCACTCTGAGCAACCGGGGCTCTCTCCGGTGGCACTAGGAGCAAAGTGGAACACGTGGCTGTCCACACGCCCCACCCCACCCTGGGAGAGGCAGGTCTCTCTCTCCACCAACACACATGAGCTATTGATCAAGGGATACGAATTCATAAATATCACCAGCTCACTTCAAAATAGGCAGAGTGGGCCCCAGAGGCCAGAGAAAGCACTCAAAAAATCACAGGGCTGGCAGTTGGAAACTAGGCAGAGTGTGCCCCAAAGTGCAAAGTTCCAAGGGCATATGTGACAGTGACCTTAAATGTTGAAACAAAACTCAGGGCGCACAGTCCGGCATCGAAAATTAAGGCCACTCCCTGAAGTCCATGAACCCTGCCCCAACACACATGACACAGGTATGATACACACACATACATGGTACCCCCACAGCAGCTAACTTTTCTGTTCTTCCCAAATGACATCTTGAACAAAGCATGACCAAAGAAAATAAAGCCATTCTGGTCACCACAAAAGAATAAGAGGCACAGCAATGCATGGTTAAATGCTCCTCCTAGAAAATCTCTGCAAACATATTGGGACACCCCAACAGTGGTCTGGGGAATGGCTCTGGCTTGGGATCCAACGTGATTCTGAAATAACTACTATCACATTAACGAGGTTTATGCTGCAAATTACTCTATACGAAGCACTATTAAAAGTCAGTGATGAGTGAAAATAGCCTCCAAAATTTCATGTCAACGTTCAAACCCTAGATTGAGTTTCTCCTCTCCAGTTTCATGCAAATAATTATCTTCCCTGGATTAAATGATATTTTTTAATTCAGTCGCGTCCCATAGCCATATGTTTATTTTATTTGGATGAGGAAGAAAGATATCTTAATTTCTCATAATAAGAACTTTCGTGAAAGCTGGAACTTCAGTGACACGGCAGTAATCAAAACTGAATTCTATACAAGAGGTAAATTATATTGCCTTCCAAATTAATTTGCAATTGGTCACAATACTAATAAAATGCAGGCAAGATTGTGTTTTCCCTTTTGCAAATGCCCAGCTCCGAAATAACCAGGAGAAGCAAACTCGTCGAGGAGCACAATATGGGCTGCAGGTCACATGCCAGAAAGCACGAGGTTAGCGCCAGATGTGCAGTGCAAGTTGGAGAGACAGAGCATGACTGATTTGGAGGAAATCTGCCTCTGTTTCTTATCTTTGGCTTCCTAATGCTCTGTGGCTGGAAGATACCAGTATCCAGCCCCAGAAACCAGAATGAAGAGAGGACCTCCTTTCTGCTCTGCGGTATTGCAAGCCCTTAATCCCTTCTTTAGGAAGACCTTTGAGGCTGATCCCACCCTAAATAAAGTGCTTAATTTTATTCTTAGCACCTGCAGCATAGATTTCCCTTTGAAATCCACTTCAGTTGATGGCTGAGTCTCTTATCACATGGAGCAGCTTGAAGGCAAGGAGTTGGTGGGTGTGTATTAGTTTCCCACAGCTGCTGTAACAAATTATCACAAACCTAGTGTCTTAAAGCAACACAAATTTATTCTCCTGCAGTTCTGGAGGTCAGATGAGAATGCATTTCCTTGTCTTTCTCAGCCCCTGGAGGCTGCCTGCATTCCTTGGCTCGTGGCCCCACATCATTCCAACCTTTGCTTCCATCCTCTCATCTCTTTCTCCTTCTTTGATCGTCTTGCCTCCTTAAGTACCCTTGTCCTTAGGCCCACCCAGAATCCAGAATCATCTTCCCATTTCAAGACCCTTCCTCATACCTGAAAATTTCCTTTTGGTGGAAGGTAATATAGTCACAGTTCTGGGATTAAGGATGAAGACATCTTTGGGGGCCATTATTCTGCCTACCACAGTGGTAATCACCATAGCGCCTCATGCACCTAGCCCAGAAAAGCCGCATCCAGGTAATGCAGAATTACGGTGAAATGGCAATAAAGTGAGGGAATTCAGAGCATGTGCTTTGAGTGTGAAATCAGGTGGGCTTGGCCTTGAATTCCAGCTCTGCTGTGTTAGCCCAACCAGCTTTTGGAACCTCTCTGAACCTCAGTTTCTTCATCTGTATAATACTTAATAGTACCCACCTTGAGTAGTTAAGATAAATTAGATCATGCCTGTTGAGAGTTTCTCCAGTGCTAGTTACACTCAGAGCTCAATAAGCCCTCACTGAGACACAGAATGAAACCAGGGGTCAGCAAATGTTTCCTGTAAAGAGCTAAGCAGTAAATATTTTCCACTTTGAAGACCATATGGTCTCTGTCACAACTGTGCAACTCTGCAGTTATAGCACAAAAGCACCCGTAGACAATACATAAATGAATGAGGCTATGTTCCAATAAAACTTTATTTACGGACATTCAAATTTGAATTTCATGTAGTTTTCACATGTCATGAAATATTATTCTTTTGATTTTTTTCCCCCCAACCATTTAAAAATGTAAAAACATTCATAGCTCGTGGGCCATTCAGAAACAGGTAGCCAGCTGGATTGGCCTCTGGGTTGTTGAACTTTGAACTAGATGGTCTCCAAACTCCCTTCTATCTGAGGGTCTATGATTCTATTAACCAGAAAATAGTGTTGAGGGGAAGGGAAGAAACAGTCAAACCCAAGTTCAAATCCAATCTCACTTCTTTGATAGCTGGTTACCTCCAGTGGCTGATTTAACCTCTCTGAGTATCTGTTTTCTCATCAGCCTAATGAGAAAGACATACCTCACATGGAAATCATGAAGATCAAAGTACCCAAACCACACTGTGTAGGGTCCAACTTCACCTCGTCACATAGTAAGTGCTCAGTCAATGTTAGTTTTCATCCATCATTCATTGGAAGAATCTGGCTCTAAACTGATCTGCTTTTAAAGAGGCAATTTCCAATAACAAGATGGAAATGCCAAAGAAGACATTCTCCCCTCTTACTAGCATGTAAGACCCAGGGATTTACCCAGAGTCATGATGAATAAGGAACAGCAGTGACTCTGGATGATTTTGCACACTGCACTCTTCTGGCCAAGACTGGGCTTGATGGAGGCACAATACGTATGCTGCCGAACCCTTCGGCATGCTTGCCTTCCTCCTGGAGGTGGAGGCTTGGCGAGGAGTCCTTGGGTTGAGTGCAAGGTTAATTGCGGTTGAATTGAGGGTTAGGAATTCTCAACTCATTGAGAGTAAAAGAGGGAAAAAAGGCAAATGTGTTGTATCTTGTGCATCCTATTCAGTCTCCCCATCCCTACACCCCCACCTCACACAACCAAACCCTCTCCCTCAACACCCACTGCAGCTAACGGAAGCCCGCCGTGATAAAACACCAGCTAAGCGCTTACATCATTTTACAATCAAACATCTCCAAATCTGTTTATCTGATCAGCCCCAAATTCTGTCAGAGCGTTGACATGTGCATTTCTAAATAATTTCAGGATGTCAACCTGAATAGACCCGCAGAATCGGAAAGTTAATTATCTTTGACAACTTTGCCAGCTAATTTCCTATTTATCTGTACCAAACCGGGGGCCTCTTTCATCCTCTCTTGTCACAAAGGATTTATCAATCAAATCAAGGCCTAAAATTGTCTGCCAAGGCATTCCGGCTTCCCAAAGGGGCGTTTATCTGTTTGAAATCTCAGCGAGTATCCAATGACAGCAAGGTTGACATGAAACAGAAGAGGAGCGGCTTCCTTTCTGGGTGAGGCCCTGGCAGCAGAGGCCCCCGCTGACCAGTCCCCCCGCCCCTTCCCGGTTTAGCACCCCCATCCTCTCTCCTCTTGTCTTTGTCTGGCTGCACTTGTCATGCCCCAATTTCCAAAGCGGCACCAGCTCTGCATTTCAGCTGACAGGCCCTGCCAAACGCCAGGGCCCTGCCTGTCCCAGCCAATCCGCTGACCCTCACTCAGGATGGTGCTCCCTGGGAAGCCCAACGGCGGCCGCTGACAGGCGGCTTGATGCCGGTGATTGGGGCTGCTGTTGTCCCTGCTTCCCTCTGACGGGCAGTCGTGTTTAACTTTAATGGCCATTTCCGCTGCCGAGTTCCCTGGAACGGGGCTGCCGCTTTGCAAGACTGCAGCAGGCTGTCACCAAGCTCTAGCCGTGGGGCGGGTGCGCCTGGAGGAGGCCCTGGCGGTAATTCTGTTATTGGTTCCTCGTGTGAAACTCCGGCTACCCGGAAGGCAGCTGCAATAACGACAGGATAATAAGGCTGGTCTGGACCTACCTAGTTCCTGCCCACCCACCAGAGGCACTGACTAGGCAAGTCTCAGGGGGACAGGAGGAAGGTGTTCCAGTCATTCATTCATCACCACTATTTGCCTAACATGCTCTCTGAGCTGATCGCTTGTACGTGGGGTCCTGCCTTTCAGAAACTTCTGGTTTAATGGATGATATTCATTCATTTCTCTTGTTTAACAAATCTATGTCAAGTACCTTCTCTGTGCAAGGCACTGTTCTAAACACTAAGGAGATAGCAGTGAAAAAAAGAAGAAAAAAAGACCTGTTCTCATGCAACTTATATTGAATTGCAGGGATCGGCCAACTATGGCCAGCAGGCGAAATCCGGCCCCCTGCCTGTTTTTGTAAATAAAGTTTTATTGGAACACAGCCACGCCCATTTGTTTGTGTATCATCTGATTGCTTTTGTGCTGCATCAGCAGAGCTGCGTAGTTCTAACAGAGACCATATGTCCCACAAAATCTAAAGTATTTACCTCCAGCCTTTTACAGAAAATGTTTGCTGACAAATAGAAGTAATTTTAACACCACAAGAGAAGTGGCAATAGAAATGTATAGAGTCCAGAGGGACTCTGTATGACGGTGGGTTTGTGAGATCTGTTTTGTTTACTGCTGTTGCTACAATGCCTAGAACAGGGCTTGGCCCAGAACAGGTGCTCACTAAAAAGTTCTCATTGGCTGGACAAGGGAAAGAATGAATGTTCTGATGGATAGGGGACTAGGCAGTTGAGAAAGTTCCAGAAGGTTTCATGAAGGAGGTAATAAATAAGCTGGCTTTTGAAGAATAAAAAGTACTCGTCAGAAGTAGAGGGAAAACAGTTTTGTGGGAGAAAGAAATTCATTTGTAATGTCTGCTATCCAGAGGCATGGGACAGGAAATCACGCTGAGTGAAGAGCCAGTGAAACACAGGAACTCAAGTGGGGATCAGGGGGAAGAACATCAGGAGATGAGGCAGAAGTGACACCACGTGAACACTTGTATTTATAATCTTATTGAGGATAGGCAGTATGCCCTTAGGCCCAGGCTAGTGGGACCTCTGTCCTGGCCCCACATCTCAGGGATCCCACACTTTGCAGTACCTTCCTTGAAACGGACCTCAGTCTTCATTTCTCCCTTTTGGAGCACTCTTCAGCCCTTTACCCCTTGTGTGGAGTCAAATAGATGTACCAAGGTGCTACAGGACTCATGCTTATGGGGTCATCCTGAGGCCCCATGGCCAGGCCCCAGGTCCAGGAGCACGGCCTGGCAAGGTCATGCTGGATGAGCAAGAAATACTCTTTGCACAAATGGACTGATCTCCTTTCTCTGTCCGTGGGCCCTTGCCTGTCTTCCCCTATGCATCCCGCCGTGTGGAAGGCAGGGTGCTATCAACACCGAAAAAGATCACGTGCTAGGCAAGCACCGATTATGTCCTCAAGAGTCCAAAAGAAGACCGTGTTGGAGATTGTTTTACATTCTATGTCGATAGAAAAAAATTCCAATTGGTAGACTTCACATGACCAAAAAATGAATCCTCATTCCCATTTTCCTGCATACTCTCGGTAAGATTGCATTTCTGGTCACCGTCAATGAAGCACAATCTTTGAGAGAGTCACTGGGAGCTGGTACTCACAGGCAGCACGAAGGATGATTCAGCATCATGATAGCGGTGGAACCAGCACTAAATGAATGGTATTGGAGCGGCAGAGGTGAGAAGCTCTGCGTTATTTCAGTATAAACAGGTTACGAAAAGCCATGGCATTGTGAGTAATAACAGTGTTGCTACCTTTTGCTCATGGCGGAAGATATGAAATTATCCAGAAATGGCTTATTGACAATAAAGAACACAAAGAAGGGGTCCCTGGACCTGAATTAATGGTGCCTGGACTCTGAATGAAATAGACAAACTCTGCATTGGACAATAAACAAACCTGTGTCCTCTGCCCACTGTTCTGCATCATCATCAGTGAATCGCTGTCCCTTACAGGGGCCCACGAACTTTGAATATATTCTATAATCAAATTGCTTATATAGATAACAGGCTCACACCCCCTCAAGGGGTCCTGAAGGCACAATATATCCATTTCCGTTTCAGAGAAGTATCATGTTAAAATAAAACAAAAAAAAAAATAGCCAACAATTAAAGAGCCAACCAGTGACTTGGAGGAATCCTCCCCTCTACTCGTTCCCCCTAAAAGACGTCTTGCTCTGACCAGAAACTTATCTCCAATCCCCTTCTCTTTCCTGCTAGTTCTTATCTCCCATATTCTCCAGAGCTTTTCATTTAATAAAACTGCCCCCAAATCCTCCTCCCCGTCCGCAGCCTGCTCAGGTTTCACTTTCTCTCCTAGCCATTTATTATGTTTCTGTGTAGTTCAGTGTGACTTTCTCACTAAATTCACCCACAAGCCAGCCTCTCTCATCTTCAGCATTCCACTCATTACCTGATTCTGCAACTCAAAATTCTAGAAATGGCCTGGCAGAGACAAACTCTCTCCACTTCTGACCACAGCTCCCCTCTCTCATGGACTTTTGGGGAGAGGGTGCCTGTGAGGACTCTCATGTCACCAATGCCATTTATCATACCATGTTTGTGAGATGAAGTTTCTGGATTTTCCCCCAAAGGCAGAGGGATGGAACAAGAATCAAAAGACAGACCAGCATGCTGGCCAGACACTGCCTTCCAGTTGAAATAAAGATTTGAGCAGCTAGATAAAAATTATATGAGAGGCTTTGTCAAGGAGATCTTGAAATTATACAAGAGGTTGAGTTTCCACCATCAAGGTGAAGGGTATATGTGGCAGAAATGATGATACAAGATCCAGGGCATTAATTATGTAATTTGTTATCAATTCCAGCTTGATTCATTGGTGCCTGGGCTTCTGCATATAAAAATCAATCTATGAAGTTAATATGGGTTAAAAACTCTTGCTACAGGGGGTCCAAATGGTGTATGGATGAGGCAAGCAAAGCCATACCTCATATTCTCTCTCTGTGTAGCCAATTCCATATAAACTATTTAATAGTGTGTGCGTGCATGTGTGTGTATGTGTGTGTGTGGTCTTGACAGTAATCCTGGAAAGTAAGCGCAAGTCTTCAGAAAATAAGGAAATGAGATTTTTGTGTTTAGATTGTTTTAATTAATAGACTTTATTTTTTAGAGCACTTGTAGGTTTGCAGACAAATAGAGCAGAACGGACAGTGAGTTCCCAGATATTCTCTCTCTTCCCATCTCCGTAGTTTCCCCATTATTAACACCACGATTAGTGAGGTGCATTTGTCACAATTGATGAACCAGGATTGATACACTATTATTAACTGAAGTCCACAGTTTACGTTAGGGTTCACTGTGTTGTGCAGTTCTGTGGGTTTCAAGATGTTTTGTTTCAGATTGCTTTTTTCCTACACCTTTCAGCACCTAAGGACTCGTTAAAATTTTGTTTAATATACTAAAGTAACCACATATAAATAATAACTGGACTTTTTTTTTTTTTGGTGAGGAAGACTGGCCCTGAGCTAACATCCATGCCCATCTTCCTCCACTTTATAAGGGACGCCACCACAGCATAGCTTGACAAGCGGTGAGTCAGTGCGCGCCCAGGATCCGAACTGGCAAAAACCCCGGGCAGCCACAGCAGAGCGCGCGCACTTAACCGCTTACGCCACCGGGCTGGCCCCATAACTGGACTTTTTTAATTACCCAATGATATATAATTGTAAATGGTCACTTCCAATCAATTCAATCCAATTACACATACGTTATGGGGTGCTTGCTGTGTATCACAGGTACTACGCTGGGTGCTGAGGACAGAGCAGTGAAAAAGAGAGAAACAGACTTTTCCCTCATAAAACAGAGTTTAATAGAAAAGACGAACATTCGGTAAGTAATTACAAGCCCCTTCCAAAGGGCACGTACAGAAGCTGCGAGAATCTACACAAAGGAAGCAGAATGATGGCTCTGACTTCACAGACTTCGCAGAAGCAAAGAGCCCTGATGTTCTGGTTCACTTTGGGGCCATCTCTTGATGGAGTCAGCTCATGATTTCCAGAGGGCTTTGTCTAAACTGGAAGCGGGCTCAGGTCCCCACTTCTAGTTTCCTGAGTCCCGGGTATCCCCGAGTCCCAGGCCAGGAGGCCCCATGCAGGTCCTGCAGAGCCCCAGCCCGTGACTCCCAGAGCCGCCTCCTGTCACAGCCCCCTCTCTGTGGGAGTGAAGAATTCGCTGCCTCACCACACTGACATCCTTTGTCTGGCGATGCTGAGTTGGCCAGTTCGTGCCTGGGTTTATTTCAGTCACGAATTTCCTGAGCTGCAAGGATTGGCTGAAGGGACCGGTGTACTCGGAGACTCTTTGCCTTCTATGTTAGTTTCCTGGGGCTGCTATGACAAATTACCACAAACTGGGGGGCTTAAACCAACAGAAGTGTACTCTCAGTCTGGAGGCTAGAAGTCTGATATCAAAGTGTCTGCAGGGCCACACTCCCTCTGAAGCCTCTAGGAGAGAATCTGTTCCAGGCCTCTCTCTCAGCTTCTGGTGGCTGCTGGCAATCCTTGGCATTCTTTGTCCTGTAGACACATCACTCCAGTCTCTGCCTCCATCATCACACGGTATTCTTCCTGTGTGACTTCATGTCTCTATACCCAAATTTCCTTTTCTCATAAGAACACCTGTCACTGGATTTAGGGCCCAACTTAATCCAATATGACCTCATCTTAACTTGATTGCGTCTACAAAGACCCTATTTCCAAATAAAGCCACGTTCACACGTAGCGAGGTTTAGGACCTGAACATATCTTTTGGGCGGACACAATTCAACCCACAACACCTTGAATTCCCAGAGTTGGTTCACACCTGATTTCCCCCAGAAGGAAACTAAGTAGAAGCAAAGCCAAGTCCTGGAGAAGAAGCAGACACGGTTTCCTGACACTACAGCTGCCTAGGTGTGGCACCGATTGATGACGGGGCCTGAGAGCATGGACAATGCCAAATGTGACGTGTGTGTCAGTGACTTCAAGAAGGAAAAGGCAGAAAGTGGGGCTGTTCTGGGAGCTGAAAAATCCAAGTGCTACAATTTCGTGGGGTCCTAGAAAAATCACTTTCCTCATCCCAGGGGAGACCCAGAGGTCAGATGGGGCCTCCTGCCTTCAGAGATTTAATTAAACATCGCCCATCATGCCTTCATTCTAAAACATTTTTACTAGGGGCCTACAGCACCTACACTCGTCTAGGCACTGGAGATAGAGCAGTGGGGGGAAGCACCTTAACCTAGGGGCTTATATTCTAGTCAAAGGAGACCAGCAATAAACAAGCAAATATGAGGAAAATAGAGAAAGACACCACTGCAGTGGGCATGGGGTGAAGGAGAGGGGATCAGTGAGGACAGGGAATGAGGCCACTCCTGGAAGCTCGGCTTCCGATGGCGACGCCAGAGGCACTGAGTGCAGAAGGGGGAAGGCAAAGCAAGAGAAGGGTTTCTTTGGGGGCTGGAAATGACTTGCATGAGGCCAGGTACAGCAATAAAGATTAGGTGAGCGAAGTTAAAAATGCAGGAAAGGGAGGGCTTCCTAACGGCTGAAGGCCCCAGGGGCAGGGTGATGGCTGGTGTTGAGGAAGATGGGAAGTGGAGGAGAGAAGGGTGGACAGGTGTGGAGGTGGAGATACAGAGGGTGGGAACACACAGCTCAGTCCTCCGTGTCCCTGGCTTCACTATGAAATCAGAGCAAGCTCGTTGTCTTCCAGCTGGGGTTGGGTCAGGATCTGGGGGATCGTGAAGTTCTACAGCTGTGGTGAATGGAAATGAAAATGGGACTTTACAGTGTGGGGTCAGAGCCAGCCAGGAGGAGGTTAGACGCAAAGACTCTAGACACTAATGGAACACGGAACCCCTTAGGAAGCCCTGGTCTCCCGTCAAGAGGGCAGGCTCTGGGGCTGGCCTCCCAGGCTTCCCCGCCTGGCTCCAACACCTTCGAGCTCTGGCACCCTGGCAGGTCCCTCAAACCCTCTGGCTTGTTTCCTCACCTGTAAGTCAGCGATAACAAGTCCCTATCCCCCACGGCTGCTGTGAGGACCGAATGAACGACTCCATGGAAAGTGCTCAGATGAGTGTCTGGTACAGAGTAAGCCTTACATGTCCCTTATAACAGAGGGTCTTATCCCCCCTGTTACTTGGGCCACTCCTACAAATTCTGAGTGTCTAGTACACGCCAGGCACTATTCCAGCTGTTGATAAAATGGAGATAAATATGACAGTCCCTGCCCTCAAAGAAACCACTGCCAACTCAGAGAGATTCACATATAACAACTTGGTGGCAACATTGCTGGGCAGATCGGAGTGAAGGGAACAGAAAACTCACTCAATAATGAAAGAAAGGCCCCATACTCATCCCTGGAAAGGCTCTCATTCCTCATTTTCAGCTGGATTAGCTGGAATGTGAGAAATCACTTCCAGGAAGTGAAAGGCACCCAGACCAGTTTCTGTCCTGCCCACACCTTGTTTCCAGCCTGAATGAGCTCAGCTCTGCGCCACCACACTAATACTGCATTGTGCTGTAGGGCCCACTGCGGCCACCTCCATCACTGCCTCTGCCCATCCTGACAACATCAGGATAACAACCCAGTTGGCTGCCCCGGGAAGATACCCTCTGACTGTGTCTGCTGTGAACAGCCCACAAAACAAAGTTTCCTCATGCACTGATCAGTGGCATGCCTGATATGGAGGGACACTGCAGTGACACCTGCCTGACTCTGCGTGGTCCTGTTAACTTTCCTGGCTTTGGAATTTTCTCTCCCAGACCCACCGTTTCCTCGGATGAACATGTTTAGCACCGACTGTTTTCTATAGCGATGAGCCGATACAGGTGCACAGGGCCAATGAACGCTTACCTGAAGCTTCCACTCCCAGAAATTTGGTGGGGAGCACTGGGTGCATGAAGTCTGGAACTCCTCACCTGGGCACAAGCATCTCAACTGCTTACCAGCCTGTGAACCTGTGCTGCTTCTCAGTTTGCTTACCTGGAAGGTGAAGCTGACAGTCCAGCGCTCTCAGCGTGGCTGAAGGACACAGGGAGAAAATGCATCAGGAAGAGTTTGTTGACTAGCAGTTTTGTTGGAAGCAATCTGGAGACTCTTCTTAGGTGCTGGGCAACTCTGGGAAAACCAAATGATTGTCAGAGGATCAACTGCCCAAAATCCTTTCTGGAACAAGGCAGAAAATTCACGCATCCATTAAGAGCCTTAGAACTTGCAAATGGAAAGACCCTTAGAGATAATGCGATGAAATGCTCTCATTTGATAGTCAAGAAAACTGGCTTTGAGAGGCTAAGTGACGGGACCAAGGTCTCGTCCAACGAGGACTCTACTCCGGTCGTGGGGCTCTCAGACCCACAGCCCTTTCCCACTATATGGCACAGACTCGTCTCCGCCGATGGCAGAAGCGCTTGCTGTTGCCAGGTCTGTTGCAAAAACTCCAGGGTCTGTCACAGTGGGAGCCACACACGGGAACTGAAAGTTTAGACCCTGTGTCTCCTGTTCTTACTTGGGGACCTGAGTTCTAGCTTGGCTCTGCTGACTTTCTCTGCGACTCTGCTTCCTCACTGACAAAATGCCCTGGGAGTGCACCAATCACCCACACTCCCCTTCACAAACACTCCCAGTGTGTCCAGGGGTTACTAAGCAATAGCCTGTGTAGCAATCCCAAAGTCTCATTAGACTGGGCTTTCCCACCTCAGCACTATTGACATTGGAGCCATCGTCCTTTGTGGTGGGGCTGTCCTGTGCATTGTAGGGTGTTCAGCAGCGTCCGTGGCCTCCACCCACTAGATGCCAGTAGCACCCTCCTCCCCAGTTTTGATGACCAACAATGTGTCCAGGCATTGCCAAAAGTGCCCTAGGGGACAAAGTCACCCCTGGTTAAGAACTGGTACTAGATTGCAGGTCAGAGCACAGGATAAACAGCTCTTCCAAGCAAGGTCACCTTCTCTTGAGCCCCCTCTGCGCAGACCGTCCCTCCTCAGGACAGGGGCCTGGACATAAGGTCTGAGCATCACTCCCTCTTGGTCCCAACCCAGTTTATGTCCTTCAAACCCCCCACCACCGTTGCCTTCCGGAGTTAGCCTTACTGGCTTCAAACAGAAAATGAACAAGCCAGCATAGTGCTCCGAAAAGTAAGCAACTGCTTGCCCTTCTTTATAAGAGCATCATTCCTGTCTGCAGGACACACAATGCAGCTCTTTTCTCTTCTGAGTCACCAAAAAACAGGTTCATCGAAGTACAGAAGATTTTCCGGCTTCTTCTATGAACAGTTTTCAAGTCGTCATTCTACTTTTGACCATTCTTTAGCGACAAAAAATGATTATTTTTAAAATGGGGGTTTTGGGGATGGGAAAAGTAAACCAAATAATATTGAACAATGATTAGAAATTCTTCTAATTATTATTGTCATCATCATCATCATTTTTATTTTCTGGCTTAATCAAGAAAGTCACAATTCTCAAAGGCACAATTACTTCTAACGAGATACAACCAGGAGATGGACGTCCTCCCAGTATTTTACTTCTTGCTGTCAATCCAGTTCAAACTCCAGGATACCACTGAATGAAGGATTCACAACTCAACACTGAAGAGCGAATCAAGATTTCCATTAAAAAAAGAAAAACCCACATGTTCCCAGGCTTTTATTCGCTTGTATACCTATAAGCAGCAGCTGCAACTTTGCATACAAGTGATTTCTTTTTACACAAATAAAATGTGTTTGCCATTTTTAGTCACTGAAGCATTAAAAAAAAAAATAAAGTGGAAGCAGTTGAAAGGGCTCGCTTTAAAAAATAACTTTGTTGGCTTTCTGGATGATTAGTTCTTGGTTTTTCGAAAAGTTTGCCGTACATCCTATTCCCAATTCAATTTACGCTTACCCCCATAGACCTCTATGCCTTTTAATTGCTATTCTGATTTTTTTTCCAGTTTTATTGATAAATACTGCCACTCTGATTTTTGATGCTGAGATTTCTTTCTCCCAAAGATGTGCCGCTGCCTGAGATAAATGATATTCGGGGATTTTGAAAGTACTTTTAAACATGGCATTGAGAAATCTAAACGTGAAGACTATGAACGAGAAAGGCAAACGTGCCAGCAAGTAGCCTGCCTTAGAAAGAGATTTGTCCGTCTATGGATCAGCCAGATGTTACAATAACACAAGAGGAAGCATCATCCTGTGACTCACTCCCAAGCTGGGCTCAGTCCTCCGTATGGACTGTTGAGTTGGTTAGGAACGTCCACAGAGAAATTCTGCAGTTGGGTGTCCCTATGCTCCCCAGGCTAGCATCTTTTTCTCCTCTACTCACTTTGTTTCACCCTCTCCTCTTTACCCAGAAGTGGAGCAAGTCAAGACCCACTTACTAAAAGCCTTGGTTGGATAAGCTTAGAAGTTTTTTCTTTAACTACTGATGTAACCCAATCTGTACACTCACAGAAGCTTTCCCCTTCCTAGTTGTCCCAGGTGTTCACATTTTTAATTGGCAAGAAGCCACAAGGAATAATCATCCCAAATTTAGTAGGTTAAAGTAATTTGTTCTACCCATTTTGTATTTCTCATGGTTCTGTGGGTTGACTGGTAGGTCTTCTGATCTAGGCCAGCTCATCCGAGATGGATGAACTAGAGTGGCCTCCCTCACGCTTCTGACAGTCAGCTCAATATCAGATGTGGAGACAGCATGGCAGTGACTTGGCCACATGTTTTGTCATCCAGCAGGCGGCCTGGGCGCTCCCATGTGGTTGTGGCTGCAGGTTCCAGAGAACACCCAGAGAGCCAGCAACCGTGCATAAGCACCTTCTGAGTCTCTGCCTGCTTCATGTTGGCTATTGTCCCACCAGCCAAAGCAAGTCTAAGGCCAGCTCAGACTCACCATAGGAGGTCACTACTAAAGGGTGTGCAAGAAGGAGGGGAATAATTTGTGGTCATTTTTAATTTATCACATTTGCTCATTAAATAAATATAATCAATTCTCATTATTCACAGATTCCATATTTGTGAATTCATCTACTTGATAATTTATTTTTAACACCAAAATCAACATTCACAGCACTTTTGTGGTCATTCACAGACATGCACAGAATGGTGAAAAAACTGAGTCACCCAACACCCACGTTCCCAGATGAGGTTGACTCTAGGAAGCCAGACTCTGCCTTCTTGTTTCAGAACAAGTGTCCTTCTTGCAGTCAACTTAGTGCCGTTTTTGTGATTTCTTTATGTGTTGATGATTTCTCTGTTTAAAATGGCCCCAAAGCATAGCGCTGTCTAGTATTCCTGAGCGCAAGAAGGCTGTGATGTGCCCTTTGAGGAAACACTTGTGTTAGATAAGCTTAATTTAGGCATGAGTTGTAGTTCTATTGGTTGTGAGTTCTATGTTAATGAATCAACAATATATATTAAATAAAATGTCTTTAAACATAAACACACATAAAACAAGGTTACGTATTGATCAGTTGATGAAAATGTTGTGACCAGAGGCTCATAGGAACCTAACCCTGTATCTCCCCTAGGAGCAGTGGTTCAGTGTTGGCTAATTCAGTGTTCCCCATAATGTTTCAGAACATAACAACCACGAATAATAAGAATCAACTGAGTTTAATGAGCAACTTCTTGGTGCCAAGCACCATGCCTAGAGCTGGTATTTGGTGAGCCCCCTGCTTTCAAGGAGCTTGAAGTCCAGCCATGCATTAATTAATGACACTAATGAATACACAGTTTTAGGCAAGCAGAGAAGGTGCTGTGAGGACCTGAAGAGTGAGCTGAGACCTAAAGGATGCATAGGAGGGCTACAGCTCAGGTCACCAGGAAAGAAACTCTGACAGGTATATCTGAGCCAGGGGTCTACTGGGGAGCCCTCTCAGGAACTACACCTATAAGGCAGTGAGGGCAGCTGCATCAGACAGAGGGAAAAGTAGCACCAAAAGGCTTGGCCAAGCCCATGGGGAGCTCTGCAGCTGGGAAGGCTTATCAGAAATGTCCCCAGTTGAGGCCAGAGGCCTCGACTTTGTACCCCAATGTCAATCAGTCATAACTTTGGGTGAGACATCTCCCTTCAGTTGAGGACAATACAGGGGGAAAGACTCAGCTCTCAGCTGATGACAGTCATGGCAGTTGAAGGGATGAATGCTTGAGTGGGAATAGTGAGCAGTGCCCTCCCAACATCTCTAAAAGGAGCTGGAGACAGAGAAAGGGAGCTATGCCAAACAGTGGGACCAGCACGCACAAAGGCCCTGTGGTAGGAGGGAATGTGGAACATTTGAACAATGTAGAGAAGATCCATCTAGGGCTGGGCCATGGAGAACAAGTATAAGCATGGAATGAGATGACGCTGGAGAGCAGGCCAAGATGAGAGCATGTGGGGCCTCGTGGGCCATGGTAACAGTTTTGGTCCTCATTCTAAAAATAATGTGGGGCCGGCCCCGTGGCTTAGCAGTTAAGTGTGCGTGCTCTGATACTGGCGGCCCGGGTTCGGATCCCAGGTGCACACCGACGCACCGCTTCTCCTGCCATGCTGAGGCAGCGTCCCACATACAGCAACTAGAAGGATGTGCAACTATGACATACAACTATCTACTGGGGCTTTGGGGGAAAAAAAGGAGGAGGATTGGCAATAGATGTTAGCTCAGAGCCGGTCTTCCTCAGCAAAAAGAGGAGGATTAGCATGGATGGTAGCTCAGGGCTGATCTCCCTCACACACAAACAAAAAAATAAAAGTAATGTGAAGCACGAGGTTTTTAAGCAAAGGAAGCCATCTGCTTTGGTGAAGAGAATGGAAGTAAGCAGCGTGGGGAGAGGCGAGGGCGAGCAGATGTGGGAAGATCAGCTCGTGTGCACTAAGGTGGTGGCTCAGGAGATGCTGAGAACTGAACGGAGTTGAGAGAAGTCAGGAGATGAAGTCAATAGGACCTGATGCTGGCGTAGACATGGGGAACGAGGGGTAGAGGGTATCACCGATGCTCTCGGTTCCTGGTTTGCCTGAATGAATGAATGGGGGTGCCTGTGCTGGGATGGAGAAATCTGAAGGAGTTAGAATCGACCATGTTGTACTCGAAGCAGTCAATGGGGACACGTCGTTGATGCTCAGGCCCTTAGTCTTAGTCTGCTTAGTCTCTGTGTCTGGCACTCCAGTTTGGGATAAAGATTTAAATTTAGGAGTCACAGCATAGAACTGGTAATGGAGCCTCTGTGGGGATGAGATTATCCAGAAAGCACTGAAGAGGAGAAGAGGACCTAAGACTGAGTCCCAGGGACACCATTCAAAGGCCAGGTGGGAAGAGACAGGCAATAAAGGACCAAAAAGCAGCTACAGGAGTGGAAGGAAATAGGGGAAAATGAGGCAACAGACGCCAGAGGGGGAGAGTGGTCCAGGGTCAAGCACTGCTGAGGGTCCAGTAGGATGAGGACTGAACATTTTCCACTGGATTAATGACAGACAGCAGAGCTGAGGTCTCAAAGGTGAGAAACCAAATAATTAAGCAGAATTTTTTTTCTGTTTGGGGAAAGACAACCCTTGTTCATCACATTACTGGATACGTCATTCCCTCTCTTTTGTGTTTGGCTCATGGAAGGAGAAGCTACAGGAATTCTTAGCACTTAGAGAAATGATTGTGCATGCTTTAAAGCCAAGTAAACACTGCCTCTGATTAGTGTGGGAACAGCCAGGTCTCTCTTGCTAGAAAGATCAAAAGCTTGGAGAGAAATCAAATACATGAAAATTAAGCAAACATGAGATACTCTCTTAAACCTAAATTTTACAAATTGTAACACCAAATCCTGGTGAGTTCTCCGTGGGCCCTTTACGCATTCATTCATTCACTGTGAATTGACACAACCATGTTGGAAAGCATTCAACCAACATGTAACAAGATTCATGAAAATAGTCCTCTTCCTTGAGGTAACAATTCTGCTTCTATGAATTTCATCCAAGGATATAATTCAACAGAAATAGAAGAAAATAAAATAGTATGCATGCAGATATTTAATGCAGATTTTCTCTAAAATCTCATCATTGAAAACAACATAAATGTTCAATATCTGGGGATAATTTTAATACATTTTAGTAAGGCAACAGGATGGACTACTAAGGAATCATTAAAATGACTTTGTAGCACCACAAAGGAAAATGAAGTGCAAATAAAACACAAAAGAGTAGATTTAGTATTGTCGTATCTGCACAGATTACATAGGAATATGGAGATAAAAATGAAATCATGATGAGTTAGATAGTGGGGTCATAGATTTCCAATTTTTAAAGTCATTAATATTTTTGTGTTGCCTATTCACTTAAAATATGCAGGAGTAATATCTGGGAAAGAAGCACCAAAAGAAGAAAAATGCCTTCTGAAAAGGGCTTTGATGTAAAACCGGACACAAAAATATGACTGTGCTCAGAATAAAATTGTCTTGACTCCACATTGAAGTATTCAAGATAAATTAAAAGGAAATGTCTAACTTCATGGTGAACATCAGCACTCACTGATAGAAGGTAAAATGAACCCTCCAGTTTGCCTAGGTGTTTGGCACCTTTGAAACTTTGTTCCATCTTTCACATCGCCTCTGCACAAGGAATCATTCGGGGTTAGGAGAGAATCCTACATAATTAAGCAGACAGAGCCTGCTTCTCAGGGAATTAAACCCAGAGGGATGTGAAGGTCCAACTCATGAGACCAACAAGGAAGGTTACAGCTTGTGTGTTGTCTGGTGGACCTTCTCCCAGCTGAGACCAAGTACTAGATCTGGAAGAATTTAACAGCACCCTGAGCACTTTGCCAGACTGCCCTGGGGCCCAGAGATACATGGGGCCAGACCAGCCCCGAAGGGGCTTCTTTGCCTGCTGCTTTTCTGGTCCCTACTGAAGAAGCAAGAGCTGGTCTGCCTCCCTGGCAACCAGGGTCTGGCTCTCAGATCCACTGGAGCTGGGGACAAGAGCTGACGTCCGCCGGAGTGGAGATTGAGTGCTTGGTTTCCCAGCAGCCACACGGCACTCGTCCACCAAAATGAAAACGTCTCCCTGGGTCCTCACCTCACTGAATCACAGGGCTCATTCTAACTGCTGTAGCTGTCTCCTTGAGAAACAAGTGATCATTCCGTCCTGGCCTGGACACGCCATCTTAGCTCTGAGTGTCTAAAGAAGAATGGCACCTTTTCTGTTGAAGGAAGGCAAGGTTTTGGGGTTGGTCATGAAATAGGAGGAGGAAAGACATGCCATGAAGTGATAACCAGGGGCCACTTCTGATTGCTGGTCGTTCTCCCAGGCACTTAGCTTCTCATCACAAATATTCAGTATATTTAAGATGATGCCTGTAAAGGAGAACATTCACAGGGGGGAAGAAGAAAAATTTGCACTAGAAGCTGCCCTTATTTCATTGATATTCCCTCCCTTTTGTAGAGAGATGATCTGGAGTTGTTTGTGCTGACGCAAAAGCCTTTGTATTTACAACAAAAATGACTAACTGCTGTCAGAGAATTATGACTTTTGAGGACCAAGTGTAAAATTCAAGGATCTGGAGGCCTTTGGCGGACCAGAGTGTAAACCAACTATCATTTTCAGTGCTTCTTTAAATTTTCTTCTTCCCAACCTTTAAGCCACACCCCTTCCCCAACCAAGAACCTATTTCCCAACAGTGGGCAGCAATCTTGGCATCTTAAATCACAGCCACGGACCAGCCAAGAGAAGTAGAATCCGTTTGCCAAGTGTAGGACTTGTTAAATAAATTCTTCCTTGACAGCAGAGAAAGACCTGGCTCAGAAAATGGCTCCTTAAACATTTTAATTTAATTCAACAAGGATTTATTGTGTACCTGCTACCAGGAGCCAAACATGGGGAGCTGAAACTTTTAGAGAGAGAGAGGTGCATTCTCATGCATTTGGCTGGGGAAGCGGTGGCAGATTCTGAACCCTCCAAAAGCAGTTAGCATCATCCAGGCTTTTCTCTTGCCTGTCTCTCCACCATGTTCCTGAAACTTGTCTCTTTTCTCTTTGAGCACAGATTTCTGTCTGTCTGTCACCCCCTCATGGTCTTCTGTTTCTCTAACACTCCACTTATTTTCCATGTCGAATATCTGCCCCACCCCAGACAGTTCGCATCAGCCCTGCCTTTCAGCACCCATAAGACCAGGCACACACCATGGGCAGTGCAGAGCCGTGCGCCTAAGGAGGGTGCCCGAGGCAGCAAAGGTCTGGCTCACACACTCTGGGAATTTACAGTATATCACAAATGACAACATAAGGCAGGGAGAGTAAGCGAAGCCCTGAGCATGGTGTAGGTCAAGAGCGTGAGTTCTGCCATGACACTGCTTGGGTTTGATTTCTGGCTCCATCATTGGGTGTGTGACCTTGAGCACATCACTCATTCCTCGGACCTTCACGAGCCTCATCTGTGAAATGGACATTAAGCATATCCATGTCAGAGGGTTTTCGTAAAGGTGCGATGAGATGATGCACCTAAAGCATTTACCATAGTGCCTGGTATCGAGTCATCCCACAAAAACAGCGCTAGCTATTTTTATGAAACTCATAATAACAATAGGATTCCCTTGCCCAAGCCACCTTCAAATATTCATACAATCTCAGAAAACCCACGGCTGTTAGTGCAGCTCCCCTCTTCTACAACCAGCTCTGCGATCTGATATACGAAGTCCCTTTGTGTCACTCCTTCCTGTAGCCCGTGATTGGAGACGTCCAGTCACACAGAAGTCACCATACCCGAGGCTGTTGGAGGTCCTGTTCCCAGTCCCAGCTGAGTCGAGTAACTCCTATCAAAAGATTCCTCCCGCAGATAACAACTGAAAACTCTGAACAAAATATTTAAAACTACCTGCAGGCTTTGGAGAGTGAGCCACTGCAGACAGATTCTGCAGGGGCATCAGCATCTGGGAGAAGGCCCCGCACAGAGCCTGTGCTACAAGACACAGGCCAAGGGAAGTAACACCGGATGGAAATCTGGATGTTCACAAAGACATGAAGAGCTCCGTAGGTGGTAAATATCTGGGACTCTGTAAAAGACTTTTTCTCTCCTCTTAGGTTCTTTGTAAGACACAGGATTAGTTAAAGCATGGGTCAGCAAACTTTCTCTGTAAAGGGCCAAAAGATAGTAAATATTTTCAGCCTTGCAGGCCATCTGCTCTCTGTTGTAACTACTTGAAGCCACAGACAATATGTAAACAGTTGAGCATGGTGTGTTCCAATAAAACTTTATTCACAAAAGCAGGTGATGGGTCAGTTTTGGCCTACAGGCTGTATCTGCTGCCCCTGGTTTAAAGCAAGTATTGTAAAATTGTATGTTGAGGCTTATAACATACATGGGTATAATACTCACCGTACAATGTAACCTAAGGGGTCAGGAGGGAGTAAACGGGCCCACACAGTCGGAGGTTTTCTACACTGCACTTGAAATGGTGCAACATTGACTCTAAGTAGACTGTGCGTAGTTAAGGATATATATTCAAGTATAATCATGAGTCACTTAACAACGGGGATACGCTCTGAGAAATGCATCATTAGGCGATTTTGTCATTGTGCGAAGACCATAGAGTGTACTAAACCTAGATGGTATAGCCTACTACACACCCAGGCTATATGGTACTAAACTTATGGGACCACAATTGTATGTGCGGTCTGTTATTGACCAAAATGTCATTACATGGATCATGACTGCACCTATAGAAACCACTAAAAACAGGTTCAGCTAAAAAACTGATAGATAAATTAATATGGAATTCTAATATATATTCTAGTCTAATACATATTCAAACACCAAAAAGAAAGTAGGAAAGGAGGGAACAGAGGAGCAAAAATAAAGTAAAAAGAGGTAACAAACAGAAAACCAATTGTAAATTAGACCTAAATCCAATCACATTGATAATTACATTAAATACTAGTGGCATAAACACTCCAATGCAAAAGGTAGAAATTATCAGAACAGATAAAAAAATCAAGACCCAACTGTGTGTCATCTATAACAGATGTATCTTAAATATAAAGACACAGATAGGTTGAAAGTAAATAGATACAAATAAGCACACCAGGGAATCAGAAAGCTCCTGCAACTCTAGTAATATCAGGCGAAGTAGACCTGGAGACAAAGTATTTCCAGAGATAGAGACAGAGAGGACAAGACAGCCAATCCCTCTGGGTGGGGAGGAGAACATATTGAGAATCACTGCTGCGTATAAAATGCCTGGATTGTACCTGCCATAGGAAACAGTTCTGTGCTCCCCAGTTTCATCCTCTTCAGATGGGAAAAGAGTGAAACTTGAGAGTTGTGGAATATGAAGGCTCCTAAATTCCCCGATTCTGGGAAACTGAGGGCCAGCCAGTGAGGTGGGGATCTGGGGTTTGGAGAAAGGCTACTAAGGCGAGTGTGCTGGGGCCAGACTCTGTCACAGGGCGGGGTTGAGGCAGATGGCAATGACACCCCAAGTAGAATCTGCAGCTGACAGCAAAGTGGTCAGGGCAGCATTTTGAGAAACGTCCTTATGCATTTGGCCTCCTCCGTGCAGCCTGGCAGCATCACAGCTGACAAAGGCCGCAGGGCAGAAGGGCCACCAGGAAAGACAAGGAAGCAAATTCACTCAAGGAGTCTTTGCTGCTTACTTGGGGATTTGTTCGTTTCCTGACACATGGCAGTGTCGAGGAGAAACATTACCTGCCTGGGGGGGCGGGAGCAGACATAGGGAATAATCGGGATACCGGAGGGTAAAGGGGGTCACACTCATGGAGCAGGCAATCCCGTCTTCCCTCTGAACGTAAGAATGAAATGGAAGAAGAGAAGCTGGAAGCTCTTGGCCAACACCCTTGAGCAAGCACTCGACTTTACTCTGGACTTTGATCCCACAGTTTCACTCAACTCAGTCTCAGGGAGCATTCCCGTGAGACACTGAGATATGGTGGTGCCTGGTCCCCCAGACTCTTATGTGGGGGGAGGGCATGAGAGGAAAGGAGAGGAGAAGAGAGGAGAGGAGAACAAAGTGAAGCACAGAGTGAAATGCTGGAAAGCCATAAAATCCTAGAGCCATGAATTCATTAGCTCATTCATTTATTCATGTAGTAAACATACACTAATGAAGTATTTTCTCTGCACCAAGAGATGGATAAGGAACATCAGGGTCATCGTCTGGTGTATTATTTCCTTTGCATTCTTTGAAAATTGAACCCTTGCCTTATGGGATGTGAAGCAACTATTAACTAAAATATTGTATTATACAGGATACACCTCCCTCCCTTACATTTTAGTCCAGAGTAGACACCCTGTGAAGCAACAGACTTGCAGCTCTTGAAAGTAGCCCTTCTGCAGGAAAGAGCATGAAGGGCATGGGGTCTCCCCAGCCATCTTACTCAATCCCCTTCTCTACACTTGATGTTGTCCCTTTCTCCTGTCCTGTCACCCAGCTTCCTCAGCCCTTTGTCTCTGTGCTCTCAAAAAAAGACAACAATAGCAACAACATCATTATCTATTATGCCATTGCATTGAATTGTACAATGTGCTGAATCCTGCACGTGCCTTCATGAAGTTAATTCCCTCCGCATCCTGATGAGACAGATACTGTGGAGGTCACCTTTAACAGATGAAGTGACCAATGCTCAGAGTGGGTAAGTGGCTGGCTAAGTGGTAAAACCTGGGAATAAATTCAACTCTGGATGCACAGAAACACCACTCTATGATGACAAACTAATTGACCAGGGGTGCCCATTGCTTGGAACAGCTTCAAGAAGGGTCTGCACACATCCCTACCTCATCACCAAGATTTTCAGCTTAAAAGGAACAAAAGCCTTCCATGGAGCTCAATGGCAAAATTCTGAACCTCAGTAAGTAGGTTGTGGAATATTTCAAGAAAAGGGACTCCCTCATATACTAGGAAATGGACAATTTTGCCTCATAAATTCAAATTACACCTTGCCTATCTGTGCCTCAGCTTGCTTATCTGTAAAATGGGGATAATAAAAATAGCCATCTTATAGGTTGATGAGGAGATTCAATGAGATGACCCTGTGAAAGTCCACAGTTTATATGGGGCATGCTTGGCACTTTATTGAGACCCACACCAACAGGGGTGGGAGGAATCACTCACCACCTAGAATTATTCATTGCACAGCATTTCTTGTAACCAAATCAATAAGCTAGTGTTCTGGATATTCTGCCTCCAGTGAAGCATGTCCCTGTGCCCATCTCCTTCTGTTCTGAGATTTTGGCTAGAGATGATAAAAAGGCAGGATAATCAGTCTTGTTGAGTGGAAGGTCCCAGCCAAAGAAATCACTAGCTGTCCTCCAGGAAAAGTGGCCTACCAGCCAAGAAACCAGGGAAATAAACATTCCATGTAGCTTGGTCATGCCATTTTTCTCACTGAGTGCGTCTGTTGATGGTTGCGGTTGATGGGGTGATGTGGGAAATGGTGACCCCTTGGTGGTACCTCTAAAACGTCCTGAAGCCCTGCGTGAGCATCCCAAAGCTCTTGATCATTATCACCACAACATATCTGTTGAATGCTTACAGTGGTCAGGCACTGTGCTAAATGCTGTACTTGTACAATCCCATTGATGCCTCCCTTGAACCAAACCACTAATGGAGAAACTGAGTCAGAGAACTTAGATAGCCTGTCCAAGGTCATAGACTTGGAAGTGGCAAAGCCTGAACTGGCAAATACATTGGTCAGACTCCAGCATCCAGCCTCTGAATACCACTCTATATTCTCTCCTCTCTCGCTGGGCCTGGATTTCAGATGCTGTGGTGGCCTTTCTTAGCCTTGACCAACTCATCCTGCAACCTCTCGCCCTGCATGGCTCAGAGTGTCCACTTTCAGCAGGGCCAGAAGGATACCCAGGGACCACTGGAAAGAACCGTCCCCTTATAGGACAGCATCAAGTTCCTTCTCCCCATCACAATATTTGTAATGTTGGGGTGAGTGAGTGATTTTAGAGTTGAAGACAGGTAAATAAGATGAGAGTTGGAATTCATAATGACACCCTTCAGAAGTGGGTCACCTTAAGGTGGGGAGCCAAATCTGCCACTCCACAAAGCACCGCCATCACCTTTTGCACATGTTCCTCCAATCTGTTCCAATCTCTGTGTTTTTAAATAAACTCTCTAAGTCAGGCCTTTTATGCCCTTCCTCCACCAGAGTTTCCTGTTCATGATCTCACAGGTGTTTGGCGCATAGACTCATTTTCACCTGTCTTGCCTCTGCCAATGGCAGTGCTGGCAATTATCACGGCACCACTTCCCATTAGGACTAGGCACAGAGCTAAGGGCTTTACGTGGACTGCCACATTTATTTTTCCCACCGCCGCCTAACTGTTATTCCTCTCATCTACAGATTAGGAAACTAACTCAGAGAAACTAAATAACTTGCTCAAAACGACAGAGCTATTGAAGTGGCCAAGCTGGAACTTTGAAGCTTTATCTGTCCTAACCCAAAGCCGATATCTCCAACCCTCTGCACACATAAGAAGACCCAAGAACATCTGACTGTCCCTTTTTGTTGGGAGATATAAGGACCTCAAAGAGCCAGACTTCACCTTCCTCCTCGGCACAGGAATCCAACTAGTTAAACTACTCCCATTTTTCTCTGGAAAGAAATAATCCTAATACCAAGGCTCTTCAATTACTTTGTGCAATTAAGTCCTGAGTGCTTGTTTGAACAATTAACCAAAATAATTATAAATGTATCTCTGTTACTACAATTGCATATTAACAAAGGCTCAGGGCCAATTAATCATTACTCCGTCAATATATAATTTGCATAAACCTATTCTCTTTAAAGACTCCATGTTTAGGGTGACAGGGCTCCCTCATCGATTATGGAAATATCCCCATCAAACTTGCCTGAGGCTGTCAAAAGGAATAAAAGGGGCTGTCTGTTATGGGCTGCTTAGCACCCCTGCCCAGCCCTCCCAGAGACAGGCAAGGATGGAGAACAAAAGGGAGGAGACACAATGAATGTGCAGTTCCCCCCTGGGAGAGGGGATTGACAGGGCTCAGGTTATAGGGGTGATGGGTGGAGAGGGGGCATTGGCTGAGGTCAGGGGGAAACTAGCATCGGAGCCTCCTTTGGAGCCATCCAAATTCATTCATTCATTCACTAGATCCATCAACAAATATTTACTCTCCACTGTGTAACAAGTCCTGGGGATTCAACAGTGAAGCAGACCCCCTCTACTCTCACGGAGGCAGGGAGACAACTAACTAAATGTCATAGGTCTGGTTTTCCAGAAACAGGAAGTGAGATGGACTTTGATGTGCAAGATGCTGACTAGGGAGCGACACCTATAGAAGGAGGGGAAGGAGCAGGATTGGGCAGAGGGAGAAGTCGGGCTGTGATGCAGGTTCCAGAAGGCCTCAGCTCACCTGGTGCGGTGCTCTGGGGCAGGTGACACCTGTCAGAGTTGCCCTGGGCCAGGGTAAAATGGCAGAGTCTTTCCATCCCCGCCTTGCTCAGTCACTCAACAGGGGCTGCCCCAGCCGACATGGCTCTCTGCAGCTGAGGGCAACCCTGAAGAAGCCCACCATGTAACGTCTACACTGCCTGCCACTGGGCATTAAGTCCTTCCTTGAAGGGGATCTGGGCAGTGCATCTCCCTGTCCACCACACTGGAAAAATCCTATAGAGGATAATAAAACACTGAGGAAAGGGAAGAATGGGTGCCACGGTAACACAGAGAAGGGATCCCTAATGCCGTCCCAGGGTGTAGGGAAGTCGGGATCAGCTGCTGGGAGGAGGTGACGTGGAAGCCAAGATCTGAAAAATCAGCAGAACTTTATCAGGCTAGGAGAGGAAAAGAGTGTTTCAGGCAGAAGGAACTGATGAAGCGTAGGGGGCAAAGGGTTGTTTAAGGAAACACAAGATTGGGCTGGGACATAGGTGTAGGTGATTATTCAGTATGGATTTGGGGACCATTAGGGACCATTGCTGGAACCTCCTTCCTCCTCATGATCAGGTTTCTCCCGAGGAAGGCAAGGTAAGGCGTGTCACCATGGAGATGTGTGTGCAGCAGGGTCCTGACACCCTCAGCAACCTCTTTTCTGGACATGAGAGCAAGTCATGCTGCTCAGGTTATTTACATCTAATTGTAAACGGGCAACACATCAAAAATCTCCTTAAAAATATATGGACACATATGCCCATGTATTTATACATTTGTATGCTTATGTAAGTATCAAAAAAGCTATAGAACACCATACATCAAAATGTACACATCAGTTCCCTGATGCATGGAGACAGGACAAGGGTGGGGAGTGATTATTTACGTTTTAGTATTTTTTTTTTACTTGATAAGCATTTTTGTAAATGCTTTTATAACATACAACTAAAATTTTGCACATAAAAAATAAGCCATTGGAATTTTGTTTATTATTGTTTTAATTTGCTATGCATCAATGGCCGTGTCTGCAGAAATCTGGAACCCAGCATTTCATTCAGCAGGCGGTCACTGAGCTCTCCCGGGGGTGGCAAAGAGATGGATGAGACAAACTCCTGATCTCAAAGAGTTTAAAAGTCTTACTGCAGAGACAGAATATTGCAGGATGAAAAACACACTATGGCTATTAGTCAGAAAATGATTAGAGCTAAAAATGAGCTATGAGTAAGAGGAGAAAGTGACCAAAGCAGAAAAAGCAGGGGACATCTGAAATGTACAAATCAACATGATTCCCTCTTGTCCACTGGACAAATGGCAGCACGCGCCTGTGTGTGGTGTGTGTGGAGTGAAGAGAAGGAGGAACGGGAAAGGAAGTCACCCGAGGTGTCCAGGTAAATGCCACAAGGTGGCCGCATGGGGACAGCAGTCTCTGTCCCTGCGAGGAGAGTTCCTGCCGTAGCAAAGGGCTCATCTTAAACAGCCTCGACACCTCAAACACACGAATAAAAATAGATGTCCCAGAGGTTTTAGCCAAAATAAAAGGAAAGGTGAGCGCCCCAGGGGCAACCCTGAATTTGCTGGAAAGGCGAAATGAAGTGCAAGCTGATGGACCCCAAGGCTGAAGGCAGGAAGCTTCCTGGGGTCGAGAGCTTGGGAGGGGGCAGTTGACCAGGCCGCAGGGCGGACAGAAGGGTCTGAGAACCAGATGCCAACGATGATTATAACAAGGATCAGGCTTCACTGCACGCTACAGATGCTTCCAGAAACTCTTAGTCTTGCAAAACAACAAACCTGCCTGACTCGGGAAGGTAAAGGGAAGGTTTTGCACAAAATACTCTCCCAGAGCTATCATCAAGCACCCTCAAATTACTCCTTCTACGCACGGCCCTGCACCAGGCGCAGCGAGGGCAGTCTTCAGAAAGCCTGGCCTCACGCCACACTTCTGGATAAGCATTACGGCGGGCCTGCTGTATGCACGGCATCAGGACCATGCAACTCGATTATAACACTGCTCCGTTCCAGGCACCTCAGCAGAAAGACACGCAAGAATTCCCATTGTTCAAACACTCATGATCTACCTGGTGAAGAGCACGACCTAAACCAGTGACTCTCGAACCTGGCTGTTCACGTGAAATAGCTGGGGATCAATTCCTAGGCCCCACCCCCGGGTCCCCAGACCTATTGAATCTGAATCTCTGTGGGAGGAGTCTGTGAATCATTTAAGAGAGAAAGTTCTCCAGGTAGTGCTATTGATTGGCTGGGTTTAGGAAAATGTAGTATTTTTTCAGAGAGAACATCTCCCTGGTTAACATTTTTCTAGCAGAAAACCTTTAGTTTTTAATACTCAAACTTCATAGAATGCAGCGATTTCTCAATATAACATTATTCCACCGATGTTCATCAAGGAAAACATTTATTTACATCCCAATACTCAGTGCAATATGTATATTTTAAGACAATGTGCAAATAAAGAGTTGAGTAACCTTCACATAAAATCAGCAGAATGACAGGTGTACATTTTAAAGAGCTAGCTGAGGGTCAACATACAGGACACGTGTTCCAGACATGGTTGGCTCCAAGAAGCGCAAGGCAGCTGATTGATAACATCCATATTATTTGGTTGGTGTTCAGATACAAAGTTTTAAACATTTTACATTCTAACATGATAGCTTGTTACATATATAGCTGTTTCACTGAGTCTTAGTTATGATTTAAGAAATTTGTTAAGGGCTGGGGATTGATGTATAACACCATAAAGTTTTTCCTATTTAAAACAAAGGATACAGCCTCTGGTTAACATGTTCGAGCAGAGTGTCTGTGGATTGGGAATGGATTAGTGATGTTAAGTGGGATATGATTACAATTCAAATCCAATGTGGGGCTCGCAGCCCTTCGGAAACATCCTTAGTACCGGGAGGGATAGACTCTGGCTGTGTGCACTTGAGAAGCCACTACAAAGCCCGTGGCAATGGCATAGGCCTCAGCACCTGGGAAGGTGTTTTTGAGGCTCAGAGGGGTAGAGGAGGAAGATGACAATATTTGGGGAGGAGGGGGAGGCCCACGAGAAGGCAGAGATTTCTGAAAGAGCTTGGGGTTACCTAGGGCATGGGACTCTGTGTATCTGGAGCTTCAGGTGTATGTGAAGAGCCAGCGAAAGAGGGACTAGAAAAGGAGGGAGAAGTGCATTGTGAATCACTCATTCATTCTCAGAGGACTACAGCACATGTTTAATGACCATCTACTATGTGCCAGACACTGAAGATACAGAGGGGAAGAAAACAGACAAGAAAAAAGCCAAAACAATCATGATTTCACCCCTAAAATAGTTTACATCCAGTGGGGGAGAAAGACATTAAACAAATAAACACATGAGTATTTAATTATAGTGATGATATGCAGTACAAATACGTGTTTTGAAGGGATATGATGGGCAGAGACCTAAACTGGTTGGGGGACAGGGGTCATAGGTGATTTCTCTGAGGATTTAATTTTTAAGCTAGAATCCAAGGGATGGGTCCCAGCTTATTTTTGAATGGAATACTGAAACATTTGAACATTTTAAATGAGTTACAATTTGGGTGGGCATGAACTAGGAACTACCTCCTGTTTATCCATTTTGGCAAATTTTAACATCCAGAAGGTAAGAATGGCTTGCCAAGGAGCACAAGAGATGAGCAGAAAGGAGGGCTGTCGATGCAAAGCCAGACACACACTGCGGCAGTTTCTATAGTGGCTCTGCTCACTTGGACCAGTGGTCTCTGCTGTGGCCGGCAACGTCCTCCAGCAGCACGGGGTCTGGATTGAAGGACAGGCACCGTGTAATACAATGTACTGGTGGTGATTTTTATCCCTGGAAATAATTACTATCACACCCTGGGGAGCAGCAGCTCACAGTAGTGCCACTCTGCCCCTCTTCCTGGAAAGCACAGGTGGTTTCCACCTGACCTTGGAGAACTGGAACAAACCAAGTAGGTGGTGTTTGCACACTTTGGCTCCTTAAAAAGTCCACCAAAGTATTTTAGAGTCTACAAAGTCCATGAAGATGGTAGGAATGCCTCATTCATTCGATCATTTATTCCACAGTTATTTTCTGAATGTCTACTATGTGCAAGGGACTGTGCTGGGAGAGGATGGGAGAGAAGACACTGGAGGATGCGAGTACTGCACATGCAAAGGCCCTGAGGCAGCAGGGAGCATGTCAAATAGGAGAGACCTAAAGAGGTCATTGTGGCTCAAGGGCAGAGAGCCAAGGAGAGTGGGGCTTGAGAAGAGGGGGGAGCGAGAGGGGGCAGGGCCTGGTGGACCATCCATGAACAATGAGATGACACTGAAGGGTTTTCAGCAGCAATGACCTCAAAGAACTTTGTTTCTGAAAGATCATTCGAGCTTCATCATGAACAGATAGAAGGTAGACTGAGTAGACATGGTAAAGCCAGTGAGTGAAGAGACAAGTCCAGCCATCACACTACGAGTTGATTGAGTGTAGACTGGGGCACAGCTACTCAAAGCCTAGTGTTTGGCCAGCAGCAGCAGACCACACCTGGGAACTTTAGAAATGCAGATTCCCAGGCCCTACCTCCACCTAGAGACTCAGAATTGTTGGGAGTGGGGCCCAGTTATCTGTTTCAATGGGATCCCCAGGTGATTCTTATACACTCTCAAGTTTGAGGAGCACTGGATCGGGGTAGTGGTGACACAGGAGAGAGGAGGATGCATGAAGATATACTGTGAAAACTGAATGAATGGATCAATAAGGAACAGCGAATAAATTTTGACAAATCCATATGATAGAATATCATGGAACTAGTAAGAAGAATTAGATGCATACACGTGAAGAAAGATAATTTTAATGTGCTATTCAGTGAAAAAGGTGAAGGCTGGGTAAAGAGTATAATATCCCACTAAAGTATATAGAGACACACATGTCTATAACATATATATTTGTATGTTTATATAAGAATAGAAAAAACTCTAGGACACCGTACACCAAATGTTAACATCGGTTCCTTAGTGGGTAGAGACTGGAGAAGGGTAGGGAGTGATTGTTTACATTTTAATACATTTTTCGGTTTTTTTTTTTACTTGTTACAACAAGCATTTCTATAAATACTTTTGTAACTTAGAACTAAAAGAAAGTTTTACAATTACACAAGTACCTAAAAATGCTTCCCTGATAATTCCAACGCAACCAGTATAGCATTCGTGTGCAAAGTGGGCTGAGGGCCTCCAGCAGGGAGCACACTGGCTAGGAATCCAGAGAGCTGTGTTCTAAATTTCGTTCTGTCCCTCATTCCCAGCTGCTTCCCCTCCTGTGAGATGAGCCAGCTGCACTGAACCTCTGTCTCCAAATCTGTCCCTTGTCATCAGCCAGGACTCCATTTTTTTAAGCGATTTTTTGTTTCTGTGGTTCCTAGGTTTAGAGAGATGGTCACCACACTAAGCTTATTTCTTCACTCAGGGCCTGTGTTCCCATGAAGTGTAGAATTTCGATTAGGCCTTTTAAAATTTCAAAAACCGACCCTGAGGCCCCCTTTTTGGGGTCCACAGAACCAGGGTATCTAGGGTCCTTTTCAGCCAACCATACACCTGCTCGAAATGCTGTGATTTTTCCCAGAACTTTCCACAAGAAGCCTGGCCACTGGCAAGGGGGAAGCGGACCACTGCCGGGCTCCATGCTCACTGGGGCATGACCTATATGACAAAGGCCCACGTTGGCGCTCAGCGGTCCCTGAAGCATCAGTGTCAGGGGGCTGTGGCGGGGGAGCCTTTGAGTACAAGCAGCATTCTCGGCTCAAAAGAGCCAACTATGCTGATTCAAAAAAAAAAAAAAACATTTTCAAAAACGCCTGTGGGTAAATTTGAGCTGCCCACAGCTCCCCAGGGGCATCTCGAACTTGCTGTCGAGCCATTTCTGTGGATTTCAGTCAAATTCTAATTTTAGTGTTCATTAAACACGGGTAATTCCCCAGCCGGTCCCTGCCTCACCTCGAACAGAGTGCGTTGGCAATATAGGTCACCAAGGCTTCACAGACACTCCCACATCAAAGAGAAACCTTTGCGTGATGACTATTAACTTTATAAATAATGATGAACTTGAAAAGTTTTCCAAAGCCACGGGGTGGGTATGAAGAGAGCTGGCACCCTCCTTGCGAACATTTGTATGAGCGTGGCTTGTTATGGGAGTGACTGTTCACAAGGGTTTTTGTTCAGGGAAGTGGCATGGGATGGAGATGTGTCTGTGTCTGTCACTCCATTTGGACTGATACTGATTTAGACAGATAAAGCAGGGACACAATTGGAGTGTGCAAGGCTGGAAAAACACACACACTGACCTTAAAACGCATGCATACACACACCCATCATACGTATGGCACGTGTAAAGAAAACAGACTGCTTAAAACAACATTTTATGTCTTCTTGTCATAAGGTAAAGGCCAAATTCCATATCATAGTTGTATCACTTAATATCTTTTAAGCTGAAAGTAACAACAAAAAATGAGTGACTTAGATCCTAAGAATATTTAATACTTTACAAAACATCCCAAAGGAGTTGGCTCTAATCCTCAGGCTCATAGCCTCATGATCACAAAGTGGTTGCTGCAGTGCCCAACATCACTTTCTCACACACGAGTGTCTATCTGATTGTCAAGTGTTAATCCTATGATCAGTTGTCACATTAGGCAACACTCAGAAATATATCCTCTTATTCATACCTTTGCATATGCTGCTCCCTATGCCTAAACAGTCTCTCCCTTTTCCTCTGCACAGGTAACCCCTATCCATGCCTTAGGACCCAGCACAGGCGTCGGCTCCTGAGTGGCCACCCCGGAGTAGGCTACCTGTCTCTCCACTTTGTTTGTTGCTATTAAAGCATGTCTCCATCCTCGATGTAATTGCTTATTTATCTGCTTTCCCGGGAGATTGGGAGCTCAACGAGGCAGGAACTAGGCTGTTCATCTCTGGTTTCCCTGTGCTTTGCACAGGTCCTGGCTTGTCTTTATCTGTTGACTGAATGAACAAGGAGCGGAAGAGAATCGCTGGAGTGCCATCCTGAACTCAGAAAATCAAATCTCCCCCTTTACGGGGCACAGAGTCAACAGGAAGGGTGTACCTGTGCCCTGGCACCATGCAGAAAAGCCAGGCCTGCAGCCCTGGTGTCCAGATACATCGCCTGCAGTGCTCTAGAATGGCCCCAAGAGATCAGCACATCCCTGACGCCCCGCAGAACAACGAGGGGACTTCAAAGAGGCTGTTAAAAGAACACGGGCATTTTGGCCCTAAACTCCGGGTTCGGGGGGCAGGTGGCAAGCAGGGTGGATGCAGCAGGAGGCCCCACCTCTTTCTCCACTGGCACCCCTTGTCAGCTTCCAGGAAAAGGCCTGGTGATGCTAGAGGGAGCAGGGCACATCTGCGGGTGGCGGCAAGCCCAGGGCATGGGAGCTCTTCCCGAGGGGCGGCTGGCTCCGGGCCTGGGGGTCTTGAGAAGCGAGGAGGAGTGGGGGGACAGGGGGCCACTTCCCGCTCCTCACTCCTGGCCTTGTGATGCTGCCAAGGCCAAGATCGGGCAGGCAGACAGAATCCAACTCACTGCAAGTCCCTGGGTCTGGTAGGAGAAACCTGGAGCAGAGGTGGGCAAGCAGGAAGACACCGCAGGATAACCAAACCTTCTCTCAGTCCCAAGAAGGCAGCGATGGAACTGAACGAGACTGTCCGGGTTTGAATCCCAGCTCTGCCACTTACTAGCTACCGGACCTCGGGAAAATTAACTAACCTCTCTGTGCCTCTGTTTCTTCATCACTCAAACTGGGGTAATAACAGTCCCTGCCATGTAGGATTGTTATGAAGATCAAATTAATTAATATCTTTAAGGGATTAAAAGAATGCCTGGCACATAGTACGTGCTGTATAAATAAAATGTAAAACATGCAGTGAGATGGTTCACGAGAACAGCAGGGACACACAGATCGTCCAGTTTATCCAGCCTTCGGGTGTCGGGCTCTGTCCACACAGCACAAGGTGAAGGGGAGAGTTGGAGGCCACAACTAGTTAACTTGGTTAATTAAACCAGGTAAGGGATGCTACGAGAAACATCAAGCACGCCGAGTTTGTATCTAATCTCTGTTACCTTTTCCCAATATCGACAGTGGTCTGTTCCGCGATACAGTTCAGAACAGACCAATCCAGACTTTTCACCAGAACGGCATATCCAGGTGCCTATTTGAGTTTTATTGCCATGGGCGGGGCGGAAGGGAATCGGGACTCTAGTGTCAGAGGGTCATAGGGTCATCCGGGATCTTGACCAAACCTAAGAGCCAGCACTGGGGGGCTCCAGAGACGGGGTCCAGAGCTCAGCTGGAAAACCTGTAAACGCTCCGGGGCTGAACTCTGGCGAGAAAACATGCCTCCGAGATGAGATGCCTGGCAAAGGGGAAAGAACGTGGTCTTCCCCTCAACATATAAAATTAAACCATTACCATCCTGATCTTTTGATCAGCATCTGTGGCTACTACAGAAAGCACATCTCACTTCGGGGCTTCGTCCAAGTATTCAAGTGAACGCGGCTCCAATACTCTCCGGCTCCCTGCATCCTGCGGGCCCTGGAGTTAATATTGTTCATGGGCTGCTGCTCTCCTTTGATTCTTTTTATTGACGTTCAGCGCTTATGAATCCGCAGACTGACGGCACCGCTGGAGCCAGGAGAACTGCCAGCAGCTGCTGACCTGATGCCCTTCTCTGCTGAGAGGACCAGCCCGGAGGTGCCCACAGGCGCCTTGTTGAAACAGGCACAGACGCAGCGTTATTGGGAAGAACCCAGGGGGTGTGGCGGGTGCAGGGGAGACACCTACCCAGCCACATCTGTCATCATCCCCCGCACGCACGTCATGCTGCTCCAGCCGCTACCTGTGCTCTCCTGACCCCCGGGCACTCCTCTGACCTGCTCCCATCGCTTTGCACATGCTGTTGCTGCTGCCCAGGGTAGTCTTTTCCCATCTCTCCCTAGGTAACAGTCCTTCTTAAGACTCCGCTCCAACTGCACCTTGGCGTCTTCTGAACCCTCACTCCCACTCCTGGAGTACCCTAAGCCTGCCGCTATTTTACTCACCATCAAAACCTCCTAATTTTCCGTGCCCTTGCTCTCAGCTCCGAGGTCTTTGCCAGCAGGAGCCGGCCTTCATCTCTGCTGTCCTTTTCAGTGCTGTTTCTTGTAGGAAAAGTGAATAAACAATTTCTAAAAGCCTAAAGCCCACACAGAGGTGTGCAAGTCTGTTACCATTATGAAGTGTATCCATTTCCTACGGCTGTTGTAATAAATGACTACAAACTTAATGACTTAAAACAATGTAAATTTATTATCTCACAGTTCTGGAGGTCAGAAATCTGAAATGGCTCTTACGTGGCTAAAATCAACGCAGCAGCAGAGCTGTGTTCCTTTTGGAGGTTCCAGGGGAAGATTATTTTGTTACCTTTTCCTGCTTCTAGAGGCCACCTACATTCCTTGGCTCAGGGCCCCTTCATCCATTTCAAAGCCAGCCCCATAGCATCTTTAAATCTTTAAATCTCTCTCTCTCATTCTCTCCATCCCTTCCTCTTGCTCTCAACTCCCCACACCTGCTTCCCTCATCACATCTCCTTCTCTGAGTCTGACCCTCCTGCATCTCCATTATAATAACCCTTAGGGTTCCACTGAGCCCCACGGAGATAATCCAGGATAATCTCTCCATCTAAGATCCTTAGTCACATCTGCAAAGTCCCTTTTGCCATATAAGATAACGTTCACAGATTCAGGAGAGTGGGACATAGACCTCTTTGGGGGCCATTGTCTGTCTATCACACAAAGGGAGCATGAGGCTGTGGAAAAGCATTGGAATAGAAGTCAGAGGGACCTGGGCTCTAGCTCTGACCCTATTACTTCCTCCTGTGTGATGCTCAATAAATTGCCTACCCTCTCTGAGCATAATTCTTTATCCATGGAACCTCACAGGGCTACTCTGGGATAGAAAAGGATTTACATTTAAGAAGAAAGCACTTCAAATATCAAAACCCAAACCAAGAGCAAAGTCTTGTTGCTTCAGTTTTGGGTTTTTTTTGGATCTGGCAGTTGGGCAACTCTATAAAATGGCCTGAAGTGAGATAAGGGGCACACACGCACACACACACATTATTAGAACATCACAAAAAAAAACTACATCTCAAAATTAGGGGATATGGCCAAAGCTGCATTCAAAGGTAAAGTCACAGCTGAATTTTTTTTAAATAAAAACTTGTACACCTGACTGCTTATTAGATACTAGGCACTATCGTATTTGACTCTCAAAGCTACCCTAAAATAATACCTAATTTACACATGGGGAAATGGAGGCCTTAGAGATGTTCGACACAGCGGAGAAGTGGCAAAAGTGAATTGAATTGAAATCCAGGCTTCAGAGTTGCCAAGCTTCTGCACTGACACACTATCACATTCTGGTTGACACAGCTTTTTCAGAACGGGATCTAGTTTTGATTTTCTTTCCATCTGATGTAGCCAAAAGTAATACTCCTCCCATAGTCCCTCAAACCTCCCTATAATTTCTGTGCACACCGGCCTCCTTTACAAGGGTCAACATCTGCATCTTTTCCAGAGGTCTGCCCTCGGGCTGCAGGAACCCACTGTGCCCAGGGGCGTGGTGAGCTGGTGGTCCCTGGGAAATTAACCTTCCCCTGCAGACAGCCCTTAAGCACTGACTGACGGGTGTGGGGTATAAATACCCCAGATTCCTCACTCTTCGGATGGGATAATCTGGAGCACATGTCCCATATGAGCTTCTGTTTGGGGTTTCGCCTTAGTTGCCCGCTGTGGCAGCCAGCTTGATGCCTCATCCCTTACGGGCTTTCTTCTCTTAACTGTACGTGCAGTGGGACCTTGCTCAGGATCTGCTTCTGGGGCAGGGAACTCAAATAAGACATGTAGATAAGACAACCTAGAGAGATATAATGGTTCCCAACATATGTAAGGAAAAACAAAACAACCCCATAACTGAATCAAAAAGAAAAGAGCATTAAAAACCGTGACGACTAAAATCAACACTGAAAAAAAAAGCGTGGAGAACAAGCTTTACGTGCTTTTCACAGAACACCAGTAAAAGAGCAAATAGATGTTGAGAGGGAAGCTGGCAGGTAAGAAAAACAAATGGCAGAGCTCCAGCTCCAACATATGGATAATAGATGTTGCAGGAAAATGAAACAAAGGAAACAGCAGTAAAACGCAAAGCTACAATGCAGCTGAAGAACTTACTCTGTAGGTGAAAATCAACATAAAGGAACCAACACCTAGACTAAGCCTGCTCTATTGCTGTTGTTGGATTGTTTTGTGTTTTAAATTCAAGGATGGAAGACTATTAAGAGGATTCAGGCAGAAAACTCTGGTTACCTATAAAGGAAGAAAAATCAGGCTGGCCTTCCTACAGAGATGCCAGAAGAAAACTGAATAATGCCCATGGTAACGGTGTTTTTAAGGGGGGTAAATGGGTAACCTGAGAATATTACACCCAGCCAAATAGACAAGGCATCTGAAGATGATTAAATTATATTCTTAGATAAGTAGTGACACATAAATTTTAACATTCATTTATGATTTTAGGGAAGAAAATTACTAAAATGTTAGGAAAATGTAGAACTATAAATCCTACATTTTTAATTTGGCTTTGATTCAAATCAAATTTAAAATAGAGGTCACAGATAACCTCGAGAGATGATGAAAATTTGATTATTGATGTAAAGCTGTGAGAATATGATGTACTATGCAAACCAATACATCCTATAAAATGAAGGTAAAAGTTGGAGAAGAGTCAGATGCCCTAAATATACCAAGAATATAAATGTCAGCCAGTGTGGGGTGAAAGTCTTTTCTTGTCAGAAGTGTGTTTTTATCATAAAAAAAAATTTGAATTCTGGCTAGTTTATTTGAAGCTCTGACATAAGATTCTACTTTAACTTCAGTTGTTTATTGCTATATAATGTTAAACTTGAGATAATAACAGTTTTTTTATAATGGGGCATTTTTATTTACTCTTTGTGTTTTTGTTTTAGGGAACTATTTAGTTTACTTATCAAATATAACAACCATTGATACCAGCTCAAGACAAGGTTGACATAAGGGAAGCCATATTGTAGAAAAGAAACCCTATTGCAACTTTGAATGACCTCTGATCAACTAACCCAGCTGGATATGCACCCTCCAGGAGATCTAACTGCTCTGTAGATTTTATAACCCCTGCTTGTGCACGTACCTCCCAGCTGTGATAAGATGATAATTTTGTTCTTTTGAGTTCCTTAGGAGTGTGATGGCCCCCAAACAGAGAGTCTATGCTGATAGCCATCATCAATGAAAACTGAAAGATCTGCTGTGGCACTCCCAGTCTGTAACACCTGAGGGTCAACATTCCTAAAATCCTCCCTATAAACCCACCGGCCTATATAACTGCTGTAAGATTCTGTGCCCCCCTTAAGATGGTTCTTTGAGACATTAGTCGGCCATCTTCCCCCTTGCTAGCAAGCTGTAATAAAATGCCCTTTCTCTGCCATTATCTTGCCTCTTGACAATTGGCTTTTGTCTCACGGTGAGCAGATCATGACTTTTGTGAGGTAACACCATGAATATACTGAAGTTTTTATAATTATCTCAACCAATATAAAAGCAGTCCACCTTCTCATGGAGTTATGAAATGAAACAATAGAAAATACCTCTTTCCTACCTTATATAAACTACGGTACAAGTGAAAATAAATGGTGACTGTAACAGAAACATTTTAAAACAGCACTGCATCTTGACTCTCTCCTCATCAATATGCAGAATAAGAGAACAGGGGATAAATCAAAATGAAGAAGTCAAACATTAGCACATTGTACAAAATGATTGGTGGTGAATATTGAAAACCTCCAAAGCGTTATAAGATACAAATAAAATAAAATTAAAATAACCATTGAAAGGTATAATAACATATAAAATCACAATCATATGCAGAATAAAAGAAATTCCAGATTCTGTACCACCTTAGTTTCTTTAAAAAATATATATCTGTTGCTCCATAACAAATGACCCCAACACTTACTGGTTTAAAACAACCACTGTGTATTATTACTGACAACTCCAGGGGATGGCTGATGGCTCTGCTGATAGGCTGTCTGAGCTGATCTTGCCTGACTTGTTCATGCATCTGGTTAGCTGCCAGGGTCTGCTGGTTAGGGACAAGCTCGTTTACCAGCCAGGCAGTCAGCTTCTCATCTGCTAAGGCACTAGGGTGACAGTGCCACATGTCTCTCATCACCCAGCAGGCTAGCCCGGGCTAGTTCACATGACGGTGGCAGGATTCCAAGAGCGAGAGCAGAAGCATGCAGAACCTCACACGGCACATGGTCCCTTCCACCTCATTTTGTTGGCCAAAGCAAGTCTCAGAGGCAGCACAGACTCAAGACTCCATCTCTGGATGGGAGGAGCTGCAGCATCATATTGCAAAGGACACAGGTATGAGGCAGGGTGGAGAATTGGGGACTTTTTGATTGATTTTTGCAATCAATCTACCATAATTGGGGAAAAAAATAATGGGAGGAGGTAAAATGGTACCATCTTCTTGATATGAATATAAAAATTACACTGTTGATATGGAATTATATTAACTACAGGGTCTAATTAAGAAAGGCACACTACAAAATACAGCAGTATCATATTTGTAAAGTGAAAATACATAAAGAACCCATAAGTTAATAGGAAAAGGATCAATACTTATTTAAAAATTGGACAAGGGACACGACAAGCCTGTTCATAAAAGAAGAAATGTAACTGCTTAACCTGAAAAATGCCTAATCTTATTAGTAACTAATTGCAATTAAAAGATACATATTTATATACATATATGCACATATACATATATTTACACACTTTTTACAAAAATATATAAATTTATGAATGTATTCTAAACACATTGAAAGGACATAATTTTGCCTCTCAAATTTGCAGAGATTTTCTTAAAATGATCATTCCTGCTCTTTTAGGCATAAAGTAACCCTTATATACCACCAGTAGGAATATAAATTGGAATAAGTTTTCTGGAAGCCAATTTGTCAACAGGTATCGAAAGCTTCAGAAATTGGTATGCCCTCTGACACAGCACACTAGGAAATAAACAAGAGTCCATAACAATTTAGCTACAGGTTTGTTCTTCAGAGTGTTGTATATGAGTGAAACATGACAAAGAACCTGAATGATCAACCAAAGGAAGTGAATTAAATAAATTACAGTATATCATATAATAGAATACTTTTCAATCATTAAAATTGTATTAAGGATGAAGTGACCATGAGAAAGGTTCATGATATAATAGTTCAAAAAATACTATATGCCAGGTGATCTTTCTGTGTAAATATGTGTGTACGCATACACCAACCAGGAAAAATGTAAATACTAAGGTATAGATGTTTTCTCCTTTGTGTTTATTTTCTTATTTTTCTAAATGATTTTGTATTGCTACTGTAAGAAAATTAAGTTATTGGGCCAGCCCTGGTGACCTAGTGGTTAAGTTCAGCACACTCTGCTTCAGCGGCCCAGGTTTGATTCCCAGGCGTGGAGCTACACCATTTGTCAGTGGCCACGCTGTGGCAGCAGCTCGCCAAAATAGAGGAAGATTGGCAACAGACATTAGCTCAGGGTGAATCTTCCTCGGCAAGAAAAAAAAAGAAAGAAAATACTTAATTAATAGTCAAACAGCATATTGGTGAAATATTTACAGTAAATATGATAAACGAGGGCTCAGTCTTCTTTGTATGAAGACTTCATAAGAAATATTTGGCAAATAATATGAACTCACAAAACAAGCTAAACAACTAATTAAGAAACAACCAACTTTAATGGTGAGGAAATATTTGCGAATTTTAACACTAGCTAAGATACAGTTCAAAAAATTCTGATACTTTTTTGGTGGAATTATAAATGTGTACAATCCTTCCCAAAAGCAATTTCACATGAACCAAGAGCCTTTAAACGTAATTCACAGAGCTGTAAAAGTATCAGAGGAAAGTATGAGGGAATCTGCTAATGATCTGAGGATGGAGAAATTCTCCCTAAACAAGACAAAAAACATAGATGCCAAAATGGAAATGTTCACACACATGTCCACACAAAAATTAAAATCATTATATGACTATAAACCTCATAGCTAACTTAAAAGACAATCAAGAGATTGAGAAACAGGGTGAGCCTTCCAGCTATGGTGGTGATGGTGGAGATTGGCAAATCATTTCCCCAAAAGCAACTCAAAAGCTGGAAGAAATGGACGAGAACAATCATTTTAGTGCCCTGGAAATCACCAAAGGCACACCACAATCTGAAAAGTGTTTATGCTTGCAAAACTGCTGGACTTGAGATAAGAACAGTGGGACTCTGCAGCATTCTGGGCTGCCATTGCAACAATCACCCACCACCACCACCCTCACCACCACCCTCACCACCACCACCACCATCACCACCACCACCTTCTTCACTACCCTCACCACCACCACGACCACCACCACCACCCTCACCACCACCACCACCTTCTTCACTACCCTCACCACCACCACGACCACCACCACCACCACCACCACCCCCTCTTCACCACCCTCACCACCACCACCTTCTTCACCACCCTCACCACCACCACCACCACCACCCTCACCACCACCACCACCACCACCATCACCACCACCACCCTCACCACCACCCTCACCACCACCACCATCACCACCACCACCATCACCATCACCACCACCCTCAGCACCACCACCCTCAGCACCACCACCATCACCACCACCACCATCACCATCACCACCACCATCACCACCACCACCACCATCACCACCACCACCACCATCACCACCACCACCACCACCATCACCACCACCACCACCACCCTCACCACCACCCTCACCACCACCCTCACCACCACCACCACCACCACCATCACCACCACCACCATCACCATCACCACCACCATCACCACCACCACCCTCACCACCACCCTCAGCACCACCATCACCACCACCACCACCACCACCACCACCATCACCACCACCACCACCACCATCACCACCACCACCACCACCACCACCCTCACCACCACCATCACCACCACCATCACCACCACCACCACCACCATCACCACCACCACCATCGCCATCACCATCGCCATCGCCATCACCATCACCGTGGGGTTATTGTCCCTCTGCTAGCTGGATTGGCAGAGGTTCTGCCAGGGTGGGTAGCCGTGAGGAATGGCAACTTCACACCACTACCAGGGCAATGCCCAAGCCCAGTGGTGTTATCAGTGGAAGAGACCATCTTGGAGTCAGGGAGGGCTGATGACTCTACTCGTCTGAGGTTGCAGTCTTGGTTGGGGCAGCATATTCCTGGCTGAGGCCGCACACACACAACAGGGACTGGAGAGGACACAAACATGGTATATCCCTCCAGTGGAATCCTATCCAACAATAAAAAGAAATGAAATCCTGACATATGCTACAACATGGATGAACCTAAAATCCATTACTCTAAGTGAAAGGAGCCAGATGGAAAAGACGATATATTGTATGATTCCATTTGCTATGAAAAGTCCAGAAAAGGCAAATTCACTGAGACAGAAAACAAATCAGTGGTTGCCTAGGGCTGGGGGATGGGAGCACGGAGTAACTGCAAATGGGCACAAGCAAATCTTTGGGTTGACAGAAAAGGTCTAAAACTGGATTGTGGTGATGTTTGCACAACTCTATAAAATTACAAAAAAATCCTTGACTTGTAGACTTACAATGGTTGGATTTTATGGTATGTAAATCATACCTCAATACAGCTGTTTACAAAAAGAGATGGGGACAATATTTGTACCATATCTGACAAAAAGATTGATATCCATAACATGTAAGTCAACAACTCAAAAGAAGACTAAACTAAGCAGATAAATAGGCAGTTCAAAACGAATGACTGATAGCCACACAGCAAAACGTGTCCAATTCCCCCAGAAATCAGAGACATGCAAGTCAAAACCATGAGATCTCATGACCTCTTTTCGTCTTCTCAACGACCATGTAAGAAGCATGGTTGCTGCCATTTTACAGATTAGAAACAGAAGCTCATAGAATTTCAATAATTTGTCCAACTTCACCCCTTCAGTTAGCGAGTGAAGGTGCTCTACCATTAACTTTTACAGTCCTGCCTCCCAAATCTGAGCTACTATCATTCTCAACCCAACATATACGTGTAGAGTGAAAATATTGAGATGTTACAGATTGCGATGGGCAGGGCGAGCTCACTTGGGTCAGTAACATGCTCTGCTGGGCATTTGTATTATTCCTATTAACACCTAATGGTCCATCAGGGCCCATTATGGATTTTTTGTTTTTCTCTTTATGGGTAGATACTGAGATTTCATTACTGCCAATTTATCACCAGAGCCCTAAGTCTAGCTAGTGTCGCCGTGGATTGTGGTGGAAGCTGCAGTTTGTGAGTGCCTTGTTGGATGCGGTTTTTGGAGATTTCCCCCACCCCACACCTTCAGCTCCAGACATCAAGGACCGTTGGCTGTCATGGAAGCCAGTGTGGTGAGGCTGGCACAGCCTATTCAAGCACCATCTGGGAGCCAGAAGTTCTCGGTTATTGCCACATAACTCATTCACCTTGAGCCCTTGGGTCGGTCACTTCATCTCTCTTGTGTCTCAGTCTCCCCTTTTGTAAAATAGGCCCCTCCAATCTTGCTGCACTTGGGGAGAATTCGAAGAGAGGCTGAGTGTGAATGGGCTTAGGAAAATTTAACACGGAAACAAGTTTCACTAGAGACAGGGCCTACTCTAACCTTAACCTTCACAGAACAGAAATCTAGCCTTGGGTTTTACAAGTTTTAGGAAGCCAATCAACCTGGACTTCAAAAAACAGACCCAACGCAAAAGCCCCCCAGAGCAAAAACACAGTGTATTCATAATAAAAGACAAGGGCCTCCTGATCTTAACAAAAGCCTCTCTTCCCAGGGTTTTGCTCCCAGGATGTTGGGTCCCTCCAGATCTTCCCACAGGAGACTGAAGAGTATGGGAGGAAAGAGAGAGCTGGAGTATTTGGGACTCGGGAGCAGCAATCAACCCACTGCCTTCCCGTGACAGCATGTACCCAGCAGGTGGGAAGGAAGCCCAAGGCGGGATCCTGACGCAGAGTCCCCTGGGCATCAGCTTGCTCGGCATGTAAAAGCTCCCCCAGGTAATTCTGACATGCCCTGAAGTGTAAGGACCACGGCCTTAGCACAGAGGATCTCAAACATAAGGGTGTATCAGAATTAACTGGAAAGCTACCAACGCACAGAGGCCAGGGTCTTTGAAATCCCACAGCATTGGATCTTTGTATTTTCGCCAGCTTCTCCAGGTGATCTTGATATGACCAAAGTTTGAGAACCGGTGAATCTGGAGACTGGCAATGTCTGGTGCATCGAGTAATCCAACCTTCTGGGGACAGGGGCCCTGTGAGCTACGTGGTGGCAGGGGTGCTACTTGTGCAGTGCCTGGCACGCAGCAGGTGTTGAGTTAATGATAATTGCATCTTATTTACTTGGCACAATGTGCAAGAGAAGAGGGTTCTGGGTACTTTAGGACTTCAGGAAAGGTCCACAGAGACTCCCCTATGCAACAGGTTTGGCAAACTATGATTAGTCCCCTGTGCCTTGCCCTAGCCCCATGGAACAACCGTGGATATCAACAGCGGATATCAACAATTTAACAATGAGCCTTATGAGAACAGTTATGGTGGGGGTGGGGAAAGGAGAAAGAGAGGCGCTATTTACTAGGAAATTCCTCCTGCAAAACATTCTGTCCAGGGCCTGTCTCAAGGAATTTGTAATGAAATCTTCAAAAGCCAGGAATGAGCCAAAACAGGGTTTGGGTTAGCAGAGAGCAAAGCTTCCTATCACCCTAAGGGTTTCACCAACACAGTAGGCACTAGTTATTCAAGGATAAAATAGGATGAGGTGAAACAAAAATCATTCATTCATTTATTCATTCATTCACTGAGGGTATGATGATCAAAGGTCTGTATTCTGGGATCAGGCAGCCTGGTTCTGCCACTTCTAGCTACCTGTTTGCATTGCTTAGTCTCTTTCATCTTGGTTTTCTCTTCTGTAAAGCAGGGATAATGATAATATCTACCTCCTAGGGAATTTGGCAGGATTTAATAAGTTATGTCTCAGGACACTGCCAGACACATAGTAAGCACACATAAGTGCTGGCTATTATTATAATTCATTTACTTTCTCATGAGGAATCGCCCTGTGCAGCATGCTGGGGATATAGACATGAAAATCCCAGCCCCGCCCTCAAGGAGCTTCCAGACAGGTAGAGATAGGCAGGTGAATCAATTACTGCAATCCAGTGTGGTTGGGCTCCAGAACAATGAAGGTAAATAATAAGGGAGGGAATGCAGAGGCCGGCATTTAAGTCAAAATGTTTCAGGGAGTTATTTGGTGGCAGAAGTGAGGAAATCTCAGAAGCTCTCCTGAATGGTTAGACAGAGCTCCCAAATCTGAGCTAGCCGAAGATTCTGCAGGTAAGTTTTCAAAATGCAGATTCCCTGGACCATCCCTGGAGATTCAGAGCCCCTAAGTTTGTGACGGGTCCCAGGGTGGTACATTTGTAATCTCCCTAGGAGATTGTAATCATCAGCCAGGCTTGGGAACCACTGGCCTAGGAGTAGAAGATGAGTAAGAGAAGGGCAGGAAGAAACTCCTGGGTGAAGAAAGGAGTGGGTGGAGGTTGGAGGAGGGGCACAACGTGGGCTGGTCAGACCTTCAGCTCGCATCCTACATGCTCTCATCCCCAATCTAACTCAGAGTGCTTCACCCTTGCTCTGAGTCTTTGCCGCTCTCTCTGCACTTTTCCTTCAAAGATCTTCCCCTAGATTGTAACTGGATTATTGTTTGAGTATGTTGCCTTGTATGTCATCTCACCCACTAGACAACTCCGTGAACGTAGGAATCGTATCTGTTTCTTCATCACTGGGTGGCCAGCACTTAGCTCAGGGACTGGCACGTAGTGGGAGCTCAATAAATTTGTTGCAGAGTGAATTAATTGGGTCACTGCACATAGTTGGGTGTGGACAGTTCAGATACATCTGAATTTGTTTAACTAGAGGCATGGACTTCTGTCTCCAGATCATTGTCAAGCTCAGGCCTCAGATTTTTCGCCTCCTTAAAGATTTTTTTCCACCATTTTTCATTTCTCTTATGCTGGTGTTTCTTCAAAATAAATTCTCTGTGTGTCTGGACGTGCCTCATGTGCCCGATCTTAGGCAAGTCTGCTATTGAACTCTGCCTTCCAAGATGGCCCTCAGGGTGTAATTCAAATCCAAATTCGATGGGTGAATTCTTCAGTTACATTTGAGGCAAGCCTAAAAAAAGAGCACACAGCCCTCTTGTCAACAAATTTCTTCCCCAGATCATGAAAAATGTAGACCGTACGTGAAAAACTCAGGAAAAAAAAAATGAAAAACATAAATTGGTGAACATGATGTAGTCCATGCAGAAATAGAAGTACAATGATGTACACCTGAAATTTTTGCAATGTTATAAACCAATGTTACTGCAATAAAAAAAAAAAAAAAAAAAAAAAAAAAAAATGATATAGGGCCTCAAAATTTCCATTTCCAAACCCACTGGGATCCGTATTTCATCTCAACTATGAATGATCCCAAGAGTGTGTTAAATATTGCCATAAACTCAGCCTTGACATATAATTGGGAAATCAGAATGTGCAATTTTAAAGGAATTCTGGACCAGGAACTTTACTTAGTATCCCTAGCTTTATATAGAAAGTGCAGGTAAAAATAATTACAATGAAAACAGAGCAATATGACTAAACTCTATGTAAATACTGTCACCCAGCAAAGTCAGAAAGCAGTTCTCTTAACTTATCCAGTCAACAAAACTTTTAATGAGCATCTACTATTTGCCAGACACTGTCCTAATAAGTCTTGGGAATATGGCAGTGAACCAGACTGACAAAAATTCCTGCACTGATGAAGCTTATCTTCTCATGGGGAGATATAAAATAAACAAATAAGTAACTCTATAATGTGATAGGTGAAGAAAAGGGCTATGAAAATAAAATAAAGCAGAGCCGGGAGAGAGACAATGCCGGAAACGGGGTACCATTTGAAATAGGGTGGATGGGCTAGCCTCATGGAAAAGGCAGCACTTGATTAAAGAACAGAAGGAGGTGAGATGGAGTCACATGGATTAATGGAGGAAGAACACTCCAGAACAGAGGGAACGAAGTGTGCTAAGTTTCCAAGGTAGGAATGTGCTTGGTGTGTTAACACACAGCAAGGAGGTCGACCAGGTGGCTGTTGCAGAGCGAGTGAGACAAGGAGAGAAAAGTAGCGATGAGCAGGGACGACAGGGAGCAGGGAGGCAGAGGCTGGCAGAACCTAGAGAGCCTTTCAGTCTTAGGTAAAGTCTGGCTAATGCTCTCTGTGAAACAGAAAAGTTAACAAGAGTTTAAGAAGCAGAGACCAAACTGAAACTTTCATCTCATATAATCAGCAAGATGGTTCAAAGATGGCTAATGAATGAGCACGTGCCCTCAGATATAATTTACTGCCCCCTACGTTATTTGGCATACCAGCAAAGGTTAGCCCCCACGCTTTGGAAATACAGTGCAACACGATTCCTGTTTCCCACTTTTCCCCCAAATTCCAAAACGGGTATTGGTCCACTTGAGAATACACTCCTTTTGCCAGAAATGAGAGAAATTGACATTTCCAGATATTCAGTGGGTTCCCTGTTATTTTTAGGGCTTGGACAGCTGAAGCCACTGAACGCGAAAGTACTCCCTTGATCAAAGAGTCCTAAAAGGATTCCCCAGCCCTGGGAGCTGTGTCTCTAACAGGATTATGCCTGAATCAAAAGACAGAACCATTTATAACTTAGGGCGCTCTCTGGCTTTGAAGTTCGCCTCAACAAATGATCCATTTTTATATCAACCAGAGCCGGAGAATGACAAGGAAACCTGCAACTACTCCCTGGTGGAGAGCTTTGTACAAGATAATCAGGGGAGAAGACACATTTGAACGAACACTCCGGATCTGCCTTTGAGCAAATGATGGCATACAAGAGAAAATGGTTTTTCTCTCCCGAAGCACTTGACAAGGCTGAGGCCATTTTTTTTATTCGTAAGCAGAGTGTCCAACATCTTTCAACAACGTGTGCGTGTGTGTCCACGTGTGTGTGTCCACGCATAAGCACACACGTTTACATGAGCTCAGTGCCAACTCCTTTCTGGTGCTTGTTAAGTCAACATGTATTGGTACCTACAAGGTGCCAGGTGGAGAGAAGGAATAAAACCCGGCTATCTTTCCCCCCAAATTGCTCACAGAGATAAGACGAAGAGGGAGAAGAAGAAAAGGAGGAGGAGGAAGGAAGAGAAAAGAGGAAGAAGTGGGGGAGGAGGAGAAAGGGGAGGGGGAGGAGACAGGGAAAGGGAGGAGGGAAGGGGGCAGGAGGGGGAGGGGGGAATATAATTCCCTACCCTTTGACTTCGTACTTGGCCATGGTACTTTCTTGGCCAATCAGATGTTAGCAGGAGTGACAAAGGGCTTGACAAGGGCTTAAATGATTGGGCTCATGCTCTCACCCCTCTGCCATCACCATGAGGAGAATATGCTTCCACAGCCTGCTGTTCCAAGGAGGATGAGGGACATACGGAGCAGAGCCACCCCAGCCGACTCCCAGCCAACCCTCAGTCATGAGGGTGAGTCCAGCCAAGAAGAGAGAGCAGAGCCACCCAGCTAAGTGCAGGTTCATCCTACACGTGGATGCTTGAGAAATAAACAACAATTGTTGTTTTAAGCCACCAAATTTGGGGAAGATTTTACATAGCAATGCTTAAATCATAGAAGCATCATCGTCATTTTACAGATGTGGAAACAGAGGCTTGAGGAGGTAAACAATTTGTTCAAGGTCATATAGCTGTTAAGTGGTAGAATCAACAACCAAGTCTTTCTGGACTTTCAACCCATTCTCTTAACTATTATGAAATTCGATTAGTTTCTGAATCAATTCTTAAATATTGTCCTTCTCTCGACAGCTTCAGCCATCTCCTTGACGTTAGAGAAGAACATCCTAGTGACAACCTAACAAAATCACAGAAAAAGTCAATAGGACCTTTTTGACCAAGAAAAATATATATATATAAAGCAATGTCATATAGCTCAAGTCCCCCTGACACAGCCCTATGGGTCTGACAGAGCAAATGCAGAAAAGATTTAAATTTTAATTTAAATGTAAGGGTTTCTTTGGCCCAGGAACAACTCATCTCTCTGTAATTTATCAGGAGCCCCAGTAATAAAATAAGACCAAAATCTTCCAAAGTGTAAAACGCGTCTACTCTCAGGTTTCCAAATTGTATATTAGTTTGCATTGAATTTCGTTTCTTGATTAGATTGCCTTTTAGCTGCACCAGAACTCGAGGGACGTGATGCCAGAACCACCAGACAATTTCATGAAGAAATCCATCAGTCCAAAGGGAAAGCCTGTCTACTCTCTCACTTGAGAGCTTCTAGAACTTTCTGTGAAGAGATGTCAGGACTGAGCTCGAGTGACAAAGCAAAGCGGATATTTTCACAGAGTGGTTGAGGTCGGACTTCCTCAAGGAGGTCAGAGACGGAAAGAGACCTGGCTGAGTGGCGCACCTGTCAGGTGTTACGTGTGTGCCCGCCGTGTTCACGTGCTTGAGTTACCTGATTTAATTCTCACAATAATTCTGTGAGATAGATGTTGTCCCATTTTTACAAGTTAGAAAACAGAGGCTTGGAGAGCTTTAAGAAAGCTTAAGCAGAAGTCACTCAACTAGGAAGGAGAAGAATCAACATTTGAGAACTTTTCTAATCCTATGTTTTATGTGGCTTTTCATTCAAATACACTAATTCCTTAGCAGAAAGAAAATCATCATTTATGAGTCCAAAAAAACATTCCTTTTGAAGTTTTGGCATTGGTGAATAGGAGATTACTGGATAACACAGGTTGCTTTTAGCTGCATGTAAGAAAAATCAATTAAAAGTGGCTCAAATAATGAGATGTGTCTCACATCAAGGAGAGTCCAGAGGTGTGGTGGCTCTGGGGTTGATTGATTCAGGGACAGACACTGAACACAGTATAGGTACCACCACTCTTGTACCCTTGGCGGACATTACCTATCAACCACAATATTCTTTATGTGGAGCCCAGAGTCATCCTCAGAATCTTTCTTAACTCGGAACTCCAAGAAGCTATTATCAATCAACTGGAGTTGGCAAGTCATGTGAAACCTATCATTTTCTGATTCCAACCCTTTCTTGCCCAGCGAATAAATAATTGTGAAGCACCTGCCACATCCCCAGAAATCCTGACAACCAAAGTAGTGGGAAATATAAGAGAAACAGAACAAATGGTCCTTGCAGTCAGTAGCCTGAAATCTTGCTGGAGGAACGAAACAGAGATATATGAAACAATGAAGGAACTCATTTTAAAGCTGCATCAGTACAGATGATAAAGAACAGACTGTCAGCATCATCGGTAAAGGAAAGACTATAAAGGGAGGGTTCCCTGGCTTTATATTTTCAACCTAGGTCTTGCAACATTTTTATTAGCAGGGCCTCCACTTCCAATCAGAATATGTCTTGCCCTGATTTCACTTTATTGTTCTATTTATAAAATATCTTCCCAAAGCTAGGGAACTTCTGACAAGATACAGGATTTATTTTAATAGAAAAAAATAGGATTTGTGGAATAAATACTGTTTTTGTTCAATCATTAATAGAATGATATTGATATGATATATATGAATGATATGATACTGTTTATGCTGTGGAATTTTTTTCAGAATTCTCCTCTGACCATGATTACAAAGTTCCTTTTAAAGGTAGGTTTGTTGTTGTTATTTATATTCAGCCCCAAAGATAACTTTTTTAAAATATTTTAATTTTGTTTAACTTATTTAAAAGAATCCCTGCTCCCTCCTTCCAGTTGCTTCTCAACTTAGATGAAGCCTGGATTCACAACATTGATGTCAGGTTTCAGGTTTTGCACTTCGCATCGAATTTCATTAAAGAAATAACTTCTTGCATTGGATTTTGAAAACACCACTGGCTGAAATTCCAACTGCGCTGCAGTATTTTAAAATGAGGTTTCCATGCAATGATGTTTAACAAGAAAAAGACCGCACTTAAGGAGACATGGGAATGACAATCATTTCCTTGGGTATCTACAACGCCAATTCTCGGCCAGGCGGCTAAACAGAAGTCCTCCAACATTTAGAGACAAAAGGAAGGCTACCAGGAAAAGGCACAGATGAATTTGGAATTATGCGCAAAGTGAAGAAAAACAAAATTAAAAGAAGAGTTAAAATTTCAATCATGTCACAAATTCTCAGACTTGTTTGGCCAAGAGTCCCATCTGTGGCCACAACACAGACTTGTATATCACGTGCACTCAAGGTCATCGCAAAAACATTATTTTTACTTGGCTATTGCCACCCAGCTCTCCACCTGTATCTTTGCCCCAAGTCAGCACTCCCTCCCAGCCCCCCACCTCCAAGTCTGCCTTCTCTGATGCTGCCCAGTTGACATCTTGTTTCAATTTCTAATATAATCCATAAAATACGCAAGCCATTTATTTTTCACATTTTACAACTTACTCTTTAATCTTCTTTAGAGATTTTATTTTCTAAGTTTAAAATGTTTACTTTCTAATGGTATTCTGTCTTAATTTGGCCAATAAGGGCAAGTAATGTAAAGGCATTAGGAAATCCTGATAAAATAATCTTATTATAATAAATAAAATAGAGCAGGTTTCAATTAAATATTTTAAAAGATTGTTTTCTTATTATAAAATCAAGACATGTTCATTACAATACAGTCAGACACTATCCGAAAGAATGAGGAAGAATTTAAGGTCGCCTCCAATCTCCTAGAATAACCCCTGTTAACATGTTGAGTGGATCAATAGAGACCATTCACTTTCACACGCATGTACTCACATGTGGGCACATTTTCTGTAAAATGGGATCGTGGATATTTGGTTGCTTGCTTTTTCCCATGCAATAATATACCATGGACATTTTTTCCCATGTCAATAAGCATAGATTGTAATAATCATGTTAAATGCTGCATAGGATTCCACCTTACTGATGTATTTTGCTAATCCTATGTTGTTGATCATATAGGGCAATTTCACTATTTCAGATTATAAACCACCTTGCTGTGAGCACACACCGGCATCCTTAACCCAAACATGACCTCAGTGATCTTTGTAAAATAGAATAACGGTCCTGCTATTCTGCTGGTTCAGAAACCTATGGTTGCCTATCTCTCTGGATATTATAGGGGATACGACCTGATGCAGACACAGAGCCTGTGAAGGCAGAGCCAGTGACTACGGGGGAGACACCCCCATGTACCATCTGCCAAGAGCAGGAGGATGGAGGTCTTTACAGACTTCAAGAGTTTACACAGATACTCTCTGGGGCTCCAGAAATAGACTTGAAGGGGACTTGAAGGCGGAAAGCTCAAAATCTTACCAGTGTTCTTAGGGGCGGCTCAGAGAAAGACTATCAATGTGACTATGAATGTTCCTATTACTGTGACAGGCTTCTGACTGCCAGGAGGGAAACTTGCATTATGAAAAAAACAAATGAATGATCAGGTTGTGGACGCACTACCAACAAAGGGGGCGGCTTATTTTAAATTCTTCCCAGAAACAAAACAGATGAAGAATAAGACTCAGATCACCCCTTTCAGAAGCCAGCCCAGAGACCACCGGGAGAAGCTTCGCTGACCCTCAACAGTTCCCAGGACTGCAGCTCAGAAGCCACCAGACCACGAAGGCCAGCACCCCAGGAGCAGCTCCATCCATGATCCAATGCTGCCTCCTTCAGCCAGCCTTGGGCAGGCGCTCCCCTTCCTTTCCCCGGGAGCACAGCGCTAACTTGCGGATTCTACAGGAGTGTGGTTGCAGGGAGCCCATGACTGCTCCCTGTCAGATGACAACTTCAGAGTCACACTACAGGCTCTTTCCCTCCTGACAAATGGGCAACACGGCCATGTGTTTTGCTATGCCTCCGCCATCATAAACTGCTCAGAATTGCCACGATCTCTCTGAAATCAGTTGTTTCTACAATTACTGACTGATTTCACAGGGCATTAACCATCCCCAGCATCAGATCATTAACTGCTGATGAGTGGGAATGTGCCAGTGTTCGAAGGTACATAGACTACCTTCAGAAGACTTGTACCAGGAGGAAGACAACAAGCCTTTCTGGGCACCTGGAGTCACGGTGCAGGGTGGTGGATCTTGGCAAGACACTTTCGGTGTCTGAAGCTGGGGCTAGGCAGTCCAAGATGCAGGAGAATGGAGCTGGGAACTGACCCTGGTCCATTATAGGGAGGGCCACTGCGGTCTCTTGAGTCTGGCCCATCTGCAAGCTCCTGCGATGAGGAAAGGTGGGCAGTGGACAATCCACGGAGGGGGAGAGCAGAAGGTTTAGACAATGGGCATAAGCGAAAGTGATCTCTGATTGTGGAGGGTTCAAGCTATTGCCCTACCCTGCCCTCTCTCTCTTCCCCCACAGTGGACTTGAAGCTTCTCTAGAACAGGGAGCAGGCCTTCTTCCGCTCAGTACAGCATCCTCGGGGCCTAGGCCAGTGCCTGGCACATGATGAATGCTCGATAAATATTTGTTGAGTGAGCGAACAAACTAGAGACAGAGACAGATTCAAGGCCAGAGCAAGACTTTCTGAGTTCAGAATTGAAATCTAGACCTGCAGGGAAATGGAAGCAAAACCCTTGTGTATGAACCAGACCAAAAGGAGGCCTAGAATGGGCTTAGCAGGACTGCTCCCCGGGCTGCACGTTCCAGGCTCACCCTGGGCTGGGCTGCACTACGAGCTACAGAGCACCTGCCTTTGAGATAACTTTCTAATGGCCCTACCTTGATCAAAATGGATGTGGAAACTGGACAGGACTGGGGAGCCCACAGGCAAAGGCCCACACCAATGCATCTCCTGGAAAGTGAGACTGAAGAGGTAAATCTTTCTTCCCCAAATAGCGTAGGCCCTAAGATGGCCAAAAAGACCTCCATTTTGACTCCTACTACTCCTTCAGCCTCACCCCAAACTCTTCTCTTTCCTCTGCTTTCCACCACACTGGCTTCCTCTTGGTTTCTCCTACATGTCATATTTTTCCCACTTTTGAGCCTCTGCACACACTCTAATACTTATTGAGAATTTACTATGTAACACCAAGGGCTATTCTCTCTACATCTAATGGTTCCCCTTCCTTTTGGTTCACTTGATCTCTGGATGTCTCCTGAATTGCTCTCTAGATGTCTCCACCTGCAGAAATCTCCATTGGAAACACCCCCAGTACTAGGTGCCCCTTTGTAGCATTGTTGCCATTTGTCAATATTGTGTCACTATTTGGTTAATGTCATCCTCACACAACTCTAAACTCCAGATGTCCACATGCATCATGCCCAGCATCATTTCCCCAGCACCTCGCACTGTGCCTGGAAGGTAGCGGTTTTCAAGACGTATTTGTTGAAGGAAGGAAGGCCTATGAATGGGGTCCTTTGTTTTCCAGTGGGCCAGCAGATTGAAATACATGAACCGGAGGAATCTGCTGAGTCCTTCGGCAACAGGCTGTCTTCACAACGGACACCTCTGACGATCTTAGGGAGTATCAAGATTTTACTGGAAATACCAGTAAAAGACAAAGCAAATCATGGGCAGAGATGGCTTGTTTTCATCCTGTGTGTTGTCCTCTGCCTACCCGGGCTAAACCAGCACATTTCCTGGGAGGCTGGGTATCTTTACAGATGAATTCACCACTTTCAAGCATTTGACAAAGGTTGACTTGTTCCCATCAAAGTTGACACCCGTTGCTGGGTCTCACGGGTCTCTGGCCTGAAAAATACACTGAAAACATCTCAAACCCTTGGTAAAGTTACAGTGGAATCCACCGACCTAATCTCTATGGTGGGCATTGCAAATCATTTTTAAGATGAGTGTGTTTGGGTTTTTGTTTTTATTTTTGTTTGTGCCTCTTAAAAATGGCAACAAGAAGAAATACGCCCACGGGGAGGCTCAGGGCTGGCTGGGACTGTTGGAGCTTTGTCATCTGAAGCTCCACGCGGGGCAGAAGGGGCCGGGATTAGGGGAAAAACCAGCAAATGAGCTCAGAAAGGCAGGAACAAAAGCTGAAAGAGATGACCTCACCTCCCAGCGCCAAAGGAACAAAGCTCCCACGCAGCCCTGGGCAACGCTGCTTCACTTGGCTCCCGGGTTTTGTAACCACAGCTTAGCAGTTGACGTGGGTGACGTGCAAAACGCTTTCAGACCATTAACTCATTTGATCCTCACAGCTCGGGGGAGGAGAGCAGGGCAGGACGTCGTTTTTGCCAAAGGAGAAAAACAGAAGCTCAGCTTGCAAGCCCCCCAGCCAGGACTTGACACCCACCCTCTTGACTCCTTCAATCAGTTTTCATTGTCTGATGCAAATCTTCCTCCCAGTTTCAAAATAAAATAATAATCAAAGCTAATACTTATTGAGAATTTACTATGTAACACCAAGGGTTATGCAATATATTTTACATGCATTATCTCATTTAATTCTCTCACTAACACCATGAAGGTGGGTATTAGTTTCACGTGGCTGCTGTAACAGATGACCACAAATTTCTTCAAGCAACAGAAATTTCTTCTCTGACAGCTCTGGAAGCCAGAAGTTCAAAATCAGTCTCACTGGGCTAAAATCAAGGTGTCAGCAGGGCTGGTTCCTTCTAGAGGCTCCAAGAGAGAATCCGTTCCCTGCTTCTTTCAGCTTCTGGTGGCTGTTGGCATTCCTTGGCTTGTGGCCACATCACTCCAATTTCCAAGGCCAATATATTCAAATCTCTCTCTATTCCATCTCCTTCTTCACATTCCCTTCTCCTCTGTGTGTCTGTGAAATCACCCACCGCCTCCCTCTTATAAGGACGCTTGTGACAGTATTAAGGGCCCACCCAGATTATCCAGGATCATCTCCCCATCTCACCATCCTTAACTAAATCATATCTGCAAAGTCTCTTTTTCCAGATTAGCTAACATTTGCAGGTTCCAGGGGTTAAGACATGGATATCTTTTGGGGGCCATTTTTCAGCCTATCACAAGTAGGTAATGTTGTTATTCCCACTCTGCAGAAAGAGGAAACTGAGGCAGGAGGGATGAAATCATAGACCCAAGGTCATGCAACTGGTACAGGTGAAACTAGGATTTAAAGCTGTCACTCTGACGGCGGAGCCCGCTAAGCTACACTCTTCCTAACTTGCCCACGACTTGGGCAATCCTTTTAAAGAAACAAAATAAGAAACAACTCCAGAGAATGATTATTTCCCCTAGGCACTGAGTTTGCGGTCAGCAGTGACTGTGGCCCAGTAAAGCATGGGGTCTAGTAAATGGGCCTCAGTCCCAGAATATGATCACCCATCCACATGCACTTGTGCAGAATCACTCATCTTACTCCGTAAATAAGTTAGTCGCTTCTGAGGGGCTCTTGGGAACCACATCTTGATTTCCACAAAACCCTTCTCAAGGTGTGGACTCCTCACCCGCCCCGTCCTCCCACACATGGGTGCCTTTACCCAGCAGGGGTTCAGGGAATAATTTCCATTCTGGCAGAACACACCCAGGAGAGGCTGGGATTCATGGTTCCTGGGTAAAGGGAAATAATTCTCCTGTGGAGCTACTTTCCTACAGAACTGTACTACTGAGTGGATTAAAGTGACCTCACTTTCTAGTAAAATCATTAGCACTTTACATCCAAACTGATAATGGGAATCCGTGGATGACCCAACTTGCAACAGCTTCCAGAAGTCTGTATCATACTAGCAACTCTAGATGTGTGGACAGAGGTGAGAGGAGGACAGAGAGAGGGAGAGGATTCGCTCAGGATTGATGGAAGCCTCAGACTCAGACACTGTCTCAGAAAGGAGGGAATCTCCAGGCCCCACTTGTCCCTTCTCCTTTACAGGCATAGCTACAACAGGCACGAAAGTGAAGGGCCTTGCGAAAAATGGAATGAACAGGCATATTGACTCAACCTCGGGGTCTCACAGATCCCGCAGGAGCAACCGCAATCGATGACAACTTATCTTCTTGGGTTTCCAAATATGGCTGAGCCACGGCACACCCAGCGTGTGCGCAGTGGTAGAGCATCTCAGAAGGGTAAACGAGGAGCAGAAACATTGGGTGAGAACAAGAAATAAGGCCATGCCTAGAGAAGACCTCAGAAACGGTCACGAGCAGAGGTGATTAAGAGGAGAAAGAATTATGTCAGAGCACTGACTTCTCTCTGGCGGACAAACAGGATGTACTGATGTTTGGGATGAATATTATACCTCCTGGGAATCAAAAAAGCCAACTTCCTAAGTCCTAAGGAGCCTCTTTCAGGCCATACTGAGTCACTACAGGTGACTTCAAAGGATAAAAGTGAATCACAGCAACAAACTCAACTCAGCCATTCGATCCTTCGAAGGGCAGGGTCCCCAATTGGTTACTTTTGAGAGTTCCAGCACACGTGAGTCCTTCACCACCACCAGGACCGTTGTTGAGCCAGGGCACTGACCCCACGTGCCATGCTGTAGGACAGAAGGCAGTGGCGTGTCTCATGGCGGGCACAATCTCAGAGCCATCTCAAAGCTTCCGGGACCCGAGTCACACACGTGCCTCAACATAACAACCGTGTCTTCAATGCTGCAGCTCCTCAGCAATAAATGAGGTCCTTTCAGCCCCAAAGCCTTCAGACAGGGCAACCAATCCAATTTTGCATCAGGATTGGAGATCAGCGTTCAAGTCTCTAGAGGGCCTCTTACAGACCCTGTGAGGCGCCCCACACCTCCGGAGGAACCCTGCTAGCTAAAATGAAACAAAACCAGTCACATGCCACCATCAGTCCTGAGATCTCTGACTTTTGTCTTCTCACCCATGTAATGGGCTCAGGAACATCTGGCCCCGATCGTCAGGACGTTCTTCTGAAGAATATGTACATGAGAATGCTTTGTAAACTGCAATGTCCTTAGACTGAGTAAAGAATCATCGCTTTTTCACCAGGGGAGGAGCAGCAAAAAAACAAAAAGATTATTTTGAACAGCAACTTCACATGTCATTGATAAAAATATGTTTAATTTTATTCAACTAATGTTTTGCTGCAGTTAATAAAAGAGTCTTTCAAAACTAAGGCTTGGGGTTGTCCCCCACTAGGAAGACAGCCCTATTCCTGAAAGTAAGCCCCCCACCTCCGCTAGACATTGACCTCTGGGCAGGGTTTACACTCCAACCATAAAATTTGCCCCTCACCCATCTTATCCAACAAGAAGACATCTACAGTGTACTGACCTGCAAGTGCATCCACTTTTGCTCACCCAGAGCAGGACCTATGTGGCTTTCACTCCTGGGCCCCACTTCTGCGGACTGCAGACGGTGCCCACCCTGCCAGAAGAATCCTCACACTGCTTGTCTACTCGGGTGAGCAAAGTCAGCTCTGAAGCAAAGGCAAGACAGGAGGCAATGCCTTCTCTCCCACCCAACAAGGAGTTCTGCCTTCTGGGTTAAGGATGCAGCAGAGCTTAACGTTTTCATAAGATAATGAATAATATACAGGGTATATTAGAAATTATCTAATTAAAATTTTCCAATTAGAAATTAAAATTAGAAAAAGAGCTTCCCTTTGGGTGGACAATTTTTAAAAACATACCTCATTCTCTGAGTGACACAGCCCTGGACCAGAGTCTCCAGCCTGGATAAGACCCAAAGTCTACAAGGTTCGACCTTCCTTGGTCTACAAGGTTCTTCCCTGTCAAGTACCCATGTGCCTGGGGAAACTCCTCATGGGGTTTCTACCTACTCCTTAGTCATGCCAGCCACCTGCACACCTTTGCCCTTGACTTGCCTCTGCCAGGAATGTCCTCTTCCCAGTACTCATCCACTTTGTTACCTGGAAAACTCCTGTTCATCCTTCAAGATCTAACCAAGGTAGCCTCTTAGGTAAAGCCTTCTCCCCACTCTCATCCTTGCTTCATCCTTGACTCCTCAGAGGCTAGCCCAATGCCTAGCACATAGTAGGCACTTATACTTGTTGGTTGAATGAATGAATCAGTCTTTTAAGCCCCCACATCACTTTGTACATATCTTGATGAGCCTCGCAATGCCCCGTGTTGGAGCACACACCACCCTGCATTATAAACGTGAATTCTTGGAAGGGAGGGTTTGTGCCTTTAAGTTCTGCATGCCCCAAATTCAGCACAGAGCTCAGCAGAGCCTGAGTACTCATAATGTGCTTGTTGAACTAAAGGTGTCCAAAGCAGGGATCTAAAAGAGCAAGCTGCTCCAAAATCTTTATTTCCAGTAAACCACTCCACATCCAACACTCAGCGGAATGACAGGCATTAAGACACAAGCTCTGCACCCCTCACTGGAGCGGGTGGCCTTCCTTAGGGAGAGAACCTGCTCAGACGGTTTGCATCCTGCTCCTTCTGAGCCACATGCCATTGACCTTCTTCTGAAGGATGGACGAGGCAGGCCATCGGACACAGAAGGCTCTGCAGGCACGATTAGGTTTCCTTTCTTCCCGTCTTTAAACTTTAAACTTTGTTGACTGTAGCTTTAAATATTTATAACCGGGGCAGGAAGTTTGGCTGGAAGGAGAAGAGTTGGGGGAGGCGGATCTGCTTTCCCTTGACTCCAGGATGCTAGCAGAGTGCGCTCTCAGCACTGTTCTTCTTCCAAAGACGGGGCGCTCCCAAATGTCAGCTTATCCTTGGGGTTGGGGGCGACTGTGTGGGGATTTTAAATGATGGTTTTGTTTTCATCCATAAGCTATTTTTCCTCTTCTAAGGGGTGTACTATTGACACAGTCATGGAACACAGACACAATGCAGAAAATTGTCACTCAACCCATCCCTCTGCAGAGGGGCTCAGCCCTTATGTAAAAAGGCACAAAAGCTTTGATTGGGGCCAAAAATTCCAAGTCGATGCTGAGTGGGCTGGGAAGTTAGAAGTGGGATGCTTTGAAGAGATGATGGGTTTTCTGTCTTCTTTTTTAGGAGAGAGACAGAATCTTCCAGATAAGGCCTGCCCAACAGTTCTCAGCAGAAATACTGCAAGGAAGATAAGTCCTGACAATCACCCCTGTTTATGCAGAATCTCTGGCAAACGGCTTCCAACTCAGCGAGTTTTCAAATATGCATCACCCCACCGCAGGGTTCGCTCTGCACACTGTTTCCAGAGAGTGGGTTTTGTTTAGGATAGCTTTCACGATCTGCACTCGTTCTGTAAGCAACGTGAGGACTGACTCCAAAAGAAAAGCTCATCGGGGCTCTACCCCGAGACCCTGCAATTGAAATCAGATGTGCTGACGGAAAATTAATGGAAACACAGAAAGGGCCAGGCTCGTGGCTGATTTCACGGCAGAAAGGAGGAGCTGACAGGAGGGAATCTTCACGGAGCAGAGGGTCTGTGGGAATTCCAGCTGTGCAATAGCCCGTTGTATTTATCATGCATGAGGCAGCATCTGTATAAAACAGTGAACATTCCTGGGCCCCAGACATCAGGGTCAGGAAAGGGTGTTTGGGGAAGGGGGTAAAAGAGCAAAATGGTGTAGGCTGCCTACAAATAACCGTGAACAACTACTCGAAGCGGGTAAAAGGAGACACTGCCACTCAGCTTTGTGTCTTTCAAGCAGATCTGTCGAGCGTAGCAGGTTTATTTAGAACCAGCTAAGTCACGTGGCGGTAAAAACAAAACAGCACAAGCAAGACGGGGACGCTGGACAATACCCTGGAGGTCACCTTTAGTCCTGGCTCAGTTCGTAAGGTACCACGTAGGCGAAAGTGTGACTTGGAATATAAATTAATGAGAGTCTCGTGAGTTATGAAATCATCGAAGAAACAGGACGTCCCACAAATGCTGAGGTGTGTGCCAGCAATGGGAACAGAAAGAGACAAAATGTTTTTAAACTCACACATGGCACCTTATTAGTCCACTTCCTCACTCTAAGTGTTAGAAAGGAGCTTTTTAATCCTAAAAAAATGGAAGAAACTCATTCAGCCTACCATAAATTATATGATTGTAGCTAATTGGTGGTGTCAATTTAAACATTCATTTATTAAAGATAAAAACGCCTTCAAAAGACAGCAAAGCCCAAACCATCCCCTGATAAAACATAACTCTGATATTAGTGATCTTTTCCCTTATTTTTCAGCAATCTCTGTCTTTCCATTGCAGGACTGGTTAAAATGGCACACTTAGTGATGAAGAAGTCTTTGAGGTAAGCTCATACTTCTCTGGCCTTCCCTGGCTTTTTCTTAGGTCTCTTTTCAGGTATTTCTACGTGGACTCCTTTGATGTTTAAAGACACACGTGTGTGGGGGGAATGCACATTACGGCCACATACAGACACTAATAGTTGCTATGTCCATTCACCTGAATCGGATTGGAAAGAATTAGCACATTTTTCAGCTTTCATTCAAAGGAACAAGGTACATCAAAAAGGTGGTGGCATCACCTAATAAAGAATTCATTTGAAAGGAATCTCCAAAGACATGTGCTCCGTGTTCCCAGCTAAAGGTCACATGCTTTATTCCATGTATCTGCCGCCTGCCTTTAAAAATATAAACACAAAGCTGTTCAATTTAAAAATTCAATTTATAAATTGCTCTGCTATGCTCCGTAACCGCCATTAATAAATGATAATTGACTTTACCGTTCTGTAGCCACCTTTGTTTCACTCGCGATACGTGGTCAATTATCCAGCAATAATGACCGCCGCATGCTATGTTACTGCTTAATTTCACAGGCCTGAGGACGTTTCCAGACAAACAGAGAACGCAGGCAAAAATGGCAAGTTTCTCGCTTTACTTAACATAGCTCAATTTCGAACTCGCCATCAGGGAGGGTGGGAGGCCGTCAGAGAAAGGAGCCGCTGCCGCGTGCATTTTTCCGCAGGAGGCAGACCATGTACGGCAGGTGGGTGCAATCTGCCTGGATGGCATTCACCAGAAGCAGAAAGGAACATCTTTAGTGACAGCGTAGCATCCCTTATCCCATATGTAAACCGGCCTCCCCGACCTCTGACAACCAGAGAAATCAGGCGTTGGCACTGCGGAGGGGTACCTTGTGCAGCTCTGTGTTATGTAGAATGCCAATCCCACCCCAGGAGCCGATTTTTCATTTCACTGCTGCCCTTTCCTCGTCACCTCGACCTGCCTCTGCATTCCCCAGCTGAGCAACTTTTATCTTCACTCAGAGGACAGAGCCTGCCTCTTCCAATTCTGCTCAAAAGAAGGATGTCTCTCGAAGGCTCTTAGGAAACACGGAGGCTGCTTCCTCGCTGAGAGGTGGGCCCCACATATTGAGGCACTGCTGGCGGGATGCCAGGCAAGCCCGAGAGGTTCCAGAGGTCACTGATTCTGGTTGTTCCTCCCAGGTGGAGTTATCAGCCATTTCAGGAGGTGCTATGGACTGAATTGTGGCCCCCAAAATCCATATGTTGAAGCCCTAGCCCCCAGTGTGACGGTATTTAGGGATGAGGCCTTTGGGAGGTGATTAGGTTTAGAGGGGTCATCAGGGTGGTGCCCCCATGATGGGATTAGTGCCCTTATTAGAAGAGACACCAGAGCTCACTCTCTCTCTCTCTCCCCACCATGTGAGCACACAGCTAGAGGGTGGCCATCTACAAGCCAGGAAGAGGCCCCTCCCCGGAACCCAACCACGCTGGCATCCTGATGTCAGACTGTAAGATCAGCCTCCAGAACTGCAAGAAATAAACGTCTGTTATTTAAGCCACTCAGTCTATGGCAATTTGTTATGGCAGCCCAAGCTGACTAATGCAGGAGGTTAAAAAAAACAACTCGACAAAAATGTAGTCAAGAATAACAGACGCCCCACTCCACGCTGTACTCACACTGGCACCTCGGCAAGGGACCTCGTGTCTCTGGACCTCAGATTCCTCATCCGTTGAACACAAATTGTCCCCCCACCTCCGTGCCCCCACCACAGAGGGTTATAATGGGAAATCAGAACTCATTGAAACAAGATTCACAAACATTTAGCACGGTGCTGGGCATTGAGTAAATTCTCAATAAATATAATCGAGATTCCCAGTGAGCTTGGAAATAAGAATATCCTGAGAAAGAACACAGGAAGAAGTAGCACCTTCAGCAAAAAAAAATCAGATCCCGAGTGACCGTCAGGTCCCAACCACGGGGAAACAGTAAGGCCACCGCGCCTTTCCTGAACTTCCTCTCCGACTCCCAAGGTGTGGCACCTGCGCTCCGCCACGCCGCTGTCTGAGACAAAGTCCAGAGCCCCAACCCGCTGACGGAGCTGGCGACTCAGCTCTCTGGCGTCCAGCCGTGAGCTCATCCCCTCCTCACCCCACACCCCGAACCCGCCATCCACCGGCCGCTCGGCTTTCACTTCAGTATCAACATCTGGTGCCTCTAATTCTATCAACACCCAAACATATGGAAGGAACAACAGGACCCAGCGACGGGAACCATTATTTTTAAAAAACAAACCGGGTCCTAAATACCAATTGATTGCTAAAAGGGCACTTACCCAGGTTTATTAAGTACATAGAACATAAATCTGTTTGGCATGTAATTAATTCAAAATTATAGGAACACTAAATGTGTAATTAAATCTACACGGAATGTTTAGGCCTTTAGCTGGCATTTATAAAGGAAGCTACGGGAAATTTATTAGTTACCGATTTATTGCTCAAAATGCCGGCAAATCATGAGTACGTTGATTGAAATCTAGCTTGTTGTCACTCTGCTATTACGGGCCAATTAAAGGTTCCGAGCTTTGTAAACCAGTGGCCGAACTAGAGTGTGTTGTTAAGAATGGAGTTTGGCAGTTACAGCTAAGTTTCCCTCGCCATTCAGCATCAACAGGTGTTCCTATCCCCTGGATGATAAGCACGGTGTACAGCATTCCTTCAATGGACTTAAATACTTAAATGAATTAAAATGTAATTCACAGGAGATCAGGTTGAGATATATATGGAATCCTCACCCATTGACAAACCTCACTGCATTTAGCTAGAAAAAAGTATTTTCTCTGACCTGCTTTAAGTCAAAAGTGTAATATCAGAAATGTGCAAAACAAAGAAGTCTAAAGTCATTCCAGAACCTTCTCCACTCATTTCTTGGCTCTGCAGCAGGTTGGACTAGAGAGGGCCATCCAGTGTCCAGAGATGGCCTGGCCCTCAGTGGACGGTGTGTTTCATAGGTCCTGTTGGTCAGCGTCGGTGCAGAAGCTCTGGGGTGCCCTTCAGGAAACAGCCCCAGAGATGCCACCTCCAAGAGCTCCTGGCAGCCTTTGAGAGTGGAGCCACCAGGGGGCACACCACCCCAGGGAACCTGGGGAGGGCCGCTCCAGGACTTCCAGCCAGCCCAGTCTCCAGTTCTTCATCTGACAGTCTGGTCAGAGGTGTTACCTTCAGCTGCTGTGTTCCCAGGGGCCGGAGGTCCTGAGCACTAAGCTTTGGGGAAGAATCCTACTTACCTTTAGATTAGGAGGGCTTGGGGTTTCTACTTATCCCATCTATGTTAGTTAGAATTGCATTTGGCTGTACGTAAATATAAAACCCAACCATAATATCTTCAGAAACAGGGATGTACTTTTCCTCACACAACAAGAATCCTGGAGAAATGTGGTCCACAGCCAGTTCAGAGTGTCCACGGCTTTATGCCCCACCTTTCTCTATCATTTGCTCTGTCATTTCACTATGTTCACTTATCACCTCAAGGCCACAAAATGGCTGCTACAATCCCACCCATCATACCTGTAAGCCAGTAGGGATGAAGAAAGGAAACACCTTATCATTCGGCAGAAAAGGTCACTGTGACAACACTAATATTGGAAAAGCAAAAGAACCCCCAGGAACTTCAGACTTAGACCTACATCTCCTGATGACCACTGCATCATGTTGCCACCTCTGGCTGGAAGGTGACACTCGAGAAGGGTGTTGTAAATAGAGATTGAGCCCATCAATTAACACCGACTGTCACTTTATCCCTTTCTCATTCAGTCCCAGTGACCAGACACTCAGTTTTTAACATAGAGTGGGAACTCAATATATGTCAAATAAGTCTGAGACCCTCCAGAAACTGCTTCCTTAGTTTATTTATTCAACCAGGCACGATGTCAGACCCAGGCAATACAGAGGTGAACAGGTCAAATACCTGATGCTTTAGACCAGAAAAATTGTCTTTTAAATGAAGAGGACAGGACCCCAGATCTGAAAGAGCTAACACTCCAGACTAGCACCGTCAAACAGAACTTCCAGTGATGATGGAAAGGTTCCCCACCCACACCACCCACTGCGGTAGCCACCAGCCATGTGTGGCTGGCAAGCATTTGACATGTGGCTCCTGTGACTAAGGAACTGAATTTATTAGTTTAGTTTAGTTAAATTTATATTTAAATAGCCACATGTAACTACTGTTTACCATCTTGGACATCTCAGGTCTGAACATCATGCAGACAACACATTAAAAACTCACAGGATCTCGGGACCAGCATGGTGGCGCAAGCGGTTAAGTGTGCGCGCTCTGCTGTGGCAGCCCAGGGTTCGCCAGTTTGGATCCCAGGCACACAGTGACGCACCACTTGTCAAGCCATGCTGTGGCGGCGTCCCATATAAAGTAGAGGAAGGTGGGCATGGATATTAGCCCAGGGCCAGTCTTCTTCAGCAAAAAAAAAGAGGAGGATTGGCAGATGTTAGCTCAGGGCTGATCTTCCTCACAAAAAACAAAAAAAATAATAAAAAGACTTTAAAAAAATAAAATCAGAGGATCTCATTTTAAGAGAGGGAAGTCCAAATGTCATGAGGGCCTAGAAGTGGAAGCCAATTTCTGGGGAGACCAAGGGGAAAAATAAAAGAGGATGGGCTATTGAATAAGGGTTTTGTAAGATGGATAGGAGTTTGCCTCTTGGTAAAGGCAAGGCCGAGGTACAGCACTGCAAGCAGAGAGAAAACTGTGTGCAATAAAAAGGGAGGAAAATGAGGGTCAAGAGTTACGCTGAGCCAGAACCACCTAGCTAGGTCACTCCCACATTGCTGACCCACAGGAACTGTGAGAATCAATGCTTGTTATTTTAAGTCACTAAATTCTGGGGTAATTTGTTACACAGCAAGAGGTAACGACTACAAGATTAAACACCACACTGTGTGTGTCCTGCTAACGCTAATCCTGTGAGTAGTGATGGGAATGTGGAAGGCATCAGAGGTCAGGCTGTGGCTCAGAAGACAAGAGAGAGAAAGGCCTGTGAAAAATGTACAAATGTTCAGCTGACCACCACATCCAGCGTGGGCCTCCCAGGAAAGCCCCGAAGGCTCCAGACAGCTAGTGCCTCTGAGCCCTCCCAGCACGAACCACAGCCTTCTGTGCCCAAAGCCTATTTAAGTTCAAACAATACCAAGTTAGCCCCCCTAACTGTGACCCCTGGGAACAATCACCTTATCTGCCGGATAATAAGCCAACAAGAGTTTTAAGGGCAGAACTCCCGTTTTTAACTTCCATATGCCAAGCTGAGAAAAGGGCTTTATGCAAATACAGCAAAAAAATATATACCCCCCAAAAGTCATCATCATTAGGCTTATTTCAAAATCAGATCTAATATTAATTCCCAGGCAGTAACACCCTTTGGAATGAAGAGACTTGATTACTCTATAGGAATTCTAATGACTAGCACCAGCCACTCCCCCACTCCGCCTTCTCTAAGCATTTTAAAGAATTTCCTTCCTTCTTTCTTTCTTTTTTTTTTTCCCCCAGTAACATTACATACTGAAACACCAGCTAGGAAACAATTTTGGCCTTGGAGTGGGAAGATCACAACCCTTGGTGGCCCGGGGACAGGGGCCAGAGAGCATTGTGGGAAAAGTAGAATGAGGTCACTGATCCCAAAGGAGGTTAATGCTTCTCCACAGGACTTAGGGTCAGTCTCATGGACTGGGGGTCTCTAGAGTAAGTGTATCCACATGGGTCATAAACACCAGCGTGTGTGGGAGGGGGGTTGTTCAAAAACACAGTGGGGAGGCAGAGAACCTAAAATAGCTGTTTGAACTCAGTGTTGTTGTCATTTTCTAAATTATCCTAATATTTAAGCCAAAAACTGGTCTCGGCAGATACAACCAACAAGTGTCAACAGTACCATTTGGTATCCACGGGCTGGAAGAATTTCCTCCCGCATCTCCTCTCTGTTCCTTCATTAAGTTTCATGAAACTATGGGATATCAGAACTGAAGAGTCCAGCAGAGGTGAGGAGTAACCCTCCCTTTCACAAATGAGGAAACTGAGGCTGGAGAGGGAAGGTGACTGACCCCAAAGTGCATGCACGTTGACCCAGCCAGGACAGCAGCCCAGGGCTCCTGGTTTTAGGTCAGTCTCCTTCCAGCAATTCAGAAGAGTGAATCCGATGCTCCCCAGATCTAGTCCCCTGGGGTCCAATACAACGAAGGATTATTATTCACGCAAGCTGATTGTGAACTGCTCATTCCCTCTGATCAGGGAATCCTAAAAAGAGATGCTTTTGGTGCTAATTGATACGGCCCTTTTAGGAAATCCACTTTCTTCTACCCCAAACAACCTCAGTTCCAGGAACAAGACAGACAGGTACCAATTTCAATCAAATGAAGCTCCATTAACATTCCCGAGGGACTAAACGATGTGGGCAAATTAGCAATGAGGTGGTTCTACCAGCTACAGGATTTGACAAGTTATAGAATCTTCTAGAAGGGATTTGGAAGGACTCTTTCGGCTGAAGGACTGTAAATGTGCCCCCACCCCTAGCCCCCAGCCTGCAGCCTGCTCCCCTGAAGAGGCTTCTCTGTGCCTCACTGCAGAGGAAGGATTCCTTTTTCTGCTCTTCTCTTTCTTCAACTGAAAAGTTAATGTACGCATATGGGAAAAAATGAACACATAACAATAGCACATACGAAGAACTGGAGTCTCCATCAAGCAGAGCCCAGGTCCTGTCTCAGATGCACGTGCTATTCACCGTGTTTTACTCCACGCCTCTGCGGAGACCTCCATTGTCTTTCCACTAAGGGGAACATTCCAAACTCATTATATCACCTTCGGTATTTTTCACTCAACAAAAGAGCTTTGAGATTTTTCCATGTCACCGTATAGAGATCCACTTTATTCTTTTTTCACAAGTTCATAATATCCCATTGTTGAAATACACAATCATTTATTTACCATTCTCTTATTAATGAACATCCTGGTTGTTTCTAGTGTTCTTTTTCTCAAATCTATGCTGAATGAACAGTGTCATATACAGGTCTGGAGGATACAGCCCTCGTAGTAGACATGCTGGCTTGTGCATGATGGACATTTTAAAATCAGAGGCAGGATTTTAAGGCAGCCCAGTAAATGCAGCACCTCTGTACAAAACCAGTAGAAACCTTCTGTCTCAGTTTCTCCCTCAGCCTGGCTTCTTTTTCCAGCTTCCACCAGCCCCCCTGACTCTCCCTCCTGCCTCCGTGGCATTCAAGTACTGTCCGTCTCCACCAAGTCGGAATCTCCACCGAGGACCACGTCCCCATTCCCACCCCCTCTCAGAGTCCCACCAGATGAATCGTCCTCCGTTTGCAGAGAAAAGCGATGCATTAAATGTCTGCTAAAAGAATCCACGGATGCCTGGACGGAGGATGGTTTGGATAGCAAGCACTTAAGAGTCGCATAGCTTTTTCAATGGGTTTTACTCTCAACCCTTTTAACAGGAGGATACGAGATCTCTGCCTTCATGTAGAGGGAGAAGTCTTGCTTTAGGTCACGTTGTGTTCTCCAAGGTGACCCTGTGGGTGCAGAAGGAGCAAAGAGCAGACCTGGACCCTCACAGGCCAGTGGCCACGGTGGTGGGTGTGTCTGTGTGTCTGTGCGCATACTTGAGCACAAAGCAGGCCGTTTCATAAACAACAAAAGCAGACTGCCCGTGACCTTCGGAAGAACCCCGCGTCCCCCCAGCAAAGGCTGTCGGCAGGACTGCCTGGTGCTCTTTGTTCTGGGCTCACTGGAGCTGTCACGGACACAGTGCATCTCCCAGTGGTGGCTTGCTGTAAGCCAGGCAAGCTCGTACTGATGCCCTGCCCAGGAATTCACGCTGGCAAGGAACAAGCGATGGGGCCTTCCTCCTCCACCAAGGAGAGAGTTTGCAGGAGATAAGGAATCACAGCAGCTGAAAACCACCACAGCTTCCGCTGCTGACTAATGAAGCACTAGGCACTGTCCGAAGTGCGGTGCACACAATAGCACATCTGATCGCCACCCACCGTTATCCACACACAGAGGAGGAAACCGAGGCACAGAGGTTGAGTGACTTGTTTGCAGTCACACAGCTAGTATGTGGCAGACATGGAATGGAAAATCCAGACCCCTGGCTATTCCCCACTGAGCTGGGGGGTCTGTCTACACTGCAGACACTGCTCTGAGCAATCCACACACATCTCCATTGGTCTTCCCAGCAGCCCCGTGAGGCAGGGACCGTGAGATACTCCATCTGCCAACGAGGACACAGGAGGTCACCTCAAAGAGGCTGTGGAAGATCTCACTGCTAGTAAATGGGGGGCTTGGGAACCCAGACCCCTGAGCTCCAAAGCCCAGTCTCAGAACCACTGCTCTGCACCACCTCTGATGCCCTGGCCCCCGCCGGCACCAGATGCCCTCGTGCGTACCGAAAGTGGCATCTTTCACCTATCTTAGGACTTCAGCAAACATCAGCCAGCCTCGAGGGCTTGTGAAACCTTTTGGTTTTAACAATGTTCAGAGTCTAACAGTATAGAGATCTAGGCAAACAGGCAATCAGAAACGCAATAAACTCAGAAACAGAACAGAGGACCCAAACTGGCCCCCCAGTTCCCAGGAGACAACATCAATAAGTATCATTTCGTGAGTGCTTCTTACCAGATATTGTTTTAAGTGCTTGACCTTTTTAAAATCATTTAATCCTCCCAACAAGCTTCAAAGTCGGTAGCTGTCTTCATTTTGCAGGGGAGACAAGGCACAGAGAAGTTCAGTGAGCTCCCCAGAGTCACACAGCTTGTAAGGGCAGGGCCAGGATTCAAGGCCAGGCAGTCTGGCTTGGAGCAGGGTTTCCAGAGTTAGCATATTAGAAAAAACACATAAATGACAAGTAATTGCTATTTAGCGTAAGAATGTGGCATGCACTATCCCTGCTCCACAGCCTGCCTGTTTCACACACAGTGTGCTTCCCCACACGTGTGACCAGCGCGGTGTCTGACAGACTCACCTTCACCGCGGATCCTGAGTGGGGGAGACGCCACAGCCCTCCCCACCGCCACACCTCCTGACCACACCACCGCCCTGAGACCCTCTCTCAAGCAACCCCTTTGTCCCATAGGCGGGTGCAAGGTATAAACACACATCACTGGCCCCACATAGAGCCCCTCCCAGGCCCACGTAGCTCGTGATGCTAAAGAGAGCCGTCTTTCGTCACCTCTGGACCCAGGAGCTTGTCTCTGCGGCCAGCGGCTTGTTTCTACTCCCCCGAAAGGGAGGTTTGGAGTATGGCTGTAGCCATTTTGCTTTGCATTTCGCACGCAGTGGACGAGGCTGACGCTGCCCTCCAGCGTGGAAACGGGTGAGGAGCGCTGGGGACCCCCAGCCCCTCCGCGGGGCGTCCCGAGCGAGCATCACTCCCGGGCTGCGGTCTGGGGTGTGCACGCGGGAAGGGATGAGGCTCCTCTGAAGGGAACAAAATACAGCGAGAGCCGGTGGGGGTGTGTACTGGGGGAGAGGGCCAGCGGAGGGTTCTTGGGGGCGGAGGTGGAGTATGGATAAACCCTCAAGACAACCGAAAGCCCAAGTTAACAGCAAAAGGCAGCTCGCAGACGAGGCCGCCTCTCCAGCTATTCACGGGGCCTGCTGCGGCGTGTGCGCGCGGATCCAGATGTGAATTTCGAGATTGCCATTTGGGGTGCTCCTTGGGGCTGAGAACCATGAAGACACACGTCCCCCCTGCGGTTTTATGACCATGTTTAGCAATGAGTGATGCTGAACGAACGGCACCATTCCGCAGCCAACCATTCCCAGGCCTGCAGGCAGCCACTGCCTCCCTCCCGCCTCCCCAGAGCAGGGCTGGGGGAGGCACAGACTTCCTCTCTGCCCCCAAAGCTTTCTGTTGCCACAAAAGGGATTGTCAGCCAAACAGCATCCTGGCCGCAGGTAATCGCGGGCCTCTTTCTCTTTAAATAACTTCTTTGTAACCACAAACATGTATGTTTTTCATAAAGCTCTGAAAATTGTACTAGGCCCTGGGGAGGTACCAAGTGGAAACGCGGGTGCTGGGAGATTAGAACTCCGCTACTCCAGAGGTACAATGTGCTGTTTGTAACAATTATAATAATACACCTGTACCACCATTGTCAGTGTGGACCAGCCACACGGGGGCTCATTAGTATTGTATTAGGGCTGCATGGGGAAACAGATAATGGCCCATAATGAAAAATGCCAAATTTTCTATATAATAAAAATGAACTTGATTAATGAAAATCACTTTCAGGGAAAGAGTTACAGCGTTGTTAGAAATAAAAAATGATGTATTAATCCGACATTCTTACAGATGGTCCCAACCTCCTGACAACTGCTATTCATTTGAGATGCTATTAGCATGCATAATTATGCTAATTAAGTTGTAATTAAGCACCAATTCTTCAGAGGGCTTTTTTTGTCTATCATTTAATACAACTCAGTTGCAAAGAGTGCTTAAAGCTTTGTACAGTGTTTCATTCAAAAGGGGTTCCCAAATTTCTTAGCAAAGATTTAGCAGCTGAGCCGTGGATAGGAGCTATAATCCTTGTTTTGGTTAAAGAAAAGTCAGTAAATACCAGCGGGGTCTGCCAGTTGTTGATAAAATAATGAACGCTTTCTGCTAAAATAAGCACAGTTCAAACCAGGGCAATTACAATGAGAACAAAATGTGTAATTATCAGTAGTGATAGGACCATTGTCCTATTACATGGTCGGGTTTATTCTTTTTATTTGGAAAAAGGGGACTTAAGGAGTACATTCAATAAGAAATAATTGGAGAAAATGGCATTCGATATTTTATTAAAAGTAAAATAAATCAGAAAGCTGACGATATCTCCCGGGGGAGGGGGTCTGAGTGGAGAAGGCATCAGTGATTTTGTTTGCAGTTCCAAAGGCTGTTGAGATAAACATTTTTAAAAGAACATCATGAAATGATAAAGGGCACATAAAATGGTTTCTTCAACTCCACTCTCTATGGAGGCAAAAGCAGATTTTTCAGCAAAGTTAGTTAAACTGGCAATTTCAAAGATACATGTTTACTCACCAGTTTGATTGAATTCTACCACTTTTGTTCCCAAATATTTGTGTCTGAGTATGTTGGACGCAGATTTAAGTTTTGTTTTGTTTTCTCGCTAGTTCGGCTGTGACGAAGCCAGAAACAGCCAGGGAGCTTAGAACAAAGGGGAAAGGACCTAAAAGCAGTGTTTTAAGAAGGGGCCCGCGGGGGTCTCCTTTCCTGGGTTGCTAGCACCCTGCCCACCTTCCTTCCAAAGCAGAGAAATCTGTTTCCCATGAGCTGTCTGGTCATCTTTATTCCACCCTGAGCTGAAGGGGCAGAATGAATAAACAGACCTCGAGAAAGCCCTAATGCTCCCTAAATTTAACTTTAAACGACTTATTTAAAGAAAACCAAGGGCCTACACCATTGCAACCACATGTCCCAATTGCCACGTAAAAATGACCTGCCAAAGTTAAGGAAATAGCTCTGAAATACTGTTATGCCAAATCTTGGTAGCCCATCTCCCTCCTCTTCTAACTGTGGCATTTAAAAAAATAAATAAATATATACTCTTTCTTTGAAATGAGCTTTTTGCTTTCTTTTCTGTTCCAATCTTAATTTGGACTTGGTCTTTGCATTTAATTTTATTTTAAGCCTCTGGAAAACTTACTCCTTGGGTAATATGCTCTGCAGAAACCACTCATATTGTTTAGTCTTCACTTTCTCTGCCTGCAGTTCAGAGCAAGAGGGAAGGAACTTATAGAAAAATGTTGCCCTGGAAGTCAGAAGCAGCAGCTCGTGGCCCGGCTCAGCCACAGTGTAACATTTAGCACACGGTTTAGCAAGGGGTCTTCATCTGTGAAATGGAATGCCCATTGGCTGCCCTGGAGCGCTCCCATGTGAAGATCAATAAGGCAATAAGTGCAAAGGCAAGGTGGACAGAATGGGCCATTAACCAATATGTGGGATTTCCACTCAACAAAGACATCAGGTGTTCCTGGGCCTCCTTTGATGCTGAGTGTCCAAGTGTATCCACACCATGGACACAAGTACACTTTTCACTCGGTCATTTATTCATTCAACAAATGTTTATTATGCATCTACGATATGCTCTGCAGAGTTCTAGGTGCCAGGGATACAGCTGTGAACAAGCTGCCACATTAAATAAGATGCCAGATACAAGTGCTATGAAGAAAATAAATCTGAGCACTGTGGTAGAGTGACTGGAGTTGGGGAGTTGCTTTTGAGAGTACAATCAGGAAAATCCTCTCTGAGACGCTGACATTTGAAAATCGGGAATAAGACGGAGTCAGCAACAAGAGTAAGCTCCGTGAAGAACATCTCAGGCAGAGCGAAATGCTCTAACTGTGCAAAGACCCCAAAGCAGGAATGAACTTGGCTGGTTTGAGGGATGGAAAGGACAAGATGTCAGGAGACACCAAACAAGTTGGAGATTGGAAGCCCACGGGGTCAGAGAAGTAGGTCAGATGATACAAGGCCTTGCACATGCCATAAAGGAGTTTAGATTTCTTCCTAAGTGCAATCAGAAGACACTGGGTTGCTTCCAGTGAGGTAGTGATGTATTCCTGTCGGCTTCTGGAGGGGGTTGGGTTGCAGGTAAGCAAGAGGTGAACAGAGTTACGAAGCTTTTGCAGTAACATATGCAGGAGACGCTGGTGGCTTGAACAGGTGGAGTCACTCACACATTGCAAAATGTCCCCAAGAATGTTTGCCTTCTGTTTTACCACTTTTATTCCTTACATGTCCTATATTAAAACTGAAGGCAAAAACTGGCCAGTCAGACAACCTCAGGCACAATATCTAAGATTTGGAGGAAAATCTTAGACGATGGGACCATCAGATCTCCTGGCACTGGCCTCAGAGGAAGCCATGCAGGCATTCCCAACCTCCCCAGAGGACTTGAAACTCGGATATGAAACACCAAGGCCCAGCAACTGGTGGGTGGTGTTCCATGCGAGGTCTGAGAACTGACGGAAAATAAAGGGCTTCAAAAAAGGAAACTAACTTACTTGCTGGAAAGAACCACAAGAGGAAGAATTAATTGGTTGCCCTTCAATGAGTAGAAAAAACAGTAACTAGGAAAGGAAAGAGCTAAAATTCCTCCCCTCATGCTGGGGAGAAGGGGCTTAATTCACTTTCCACCAGCCAACAGCCAAGGCTGACTAAATGCAAGGTGCCCTTCCATCGTTCCCCACTTTATCGACAACGTCACCTTGTGAGGGAAGTGACATGAGTCTCAATGACGATAAGTTGGTTTACCCAAGTCACACAGCCAATAAGTGACAAAAGCTGGTTCAAACCCAGACTGCAGGCCATGGTTCTTTCCACAACTTAGATAATTCTAGCAACTTGGATTCTCCAGAGTTCCCTCCCAAATATTCATGAGAAAGCAGGTTTCTTCCTGGACCTGCAGGTCTTGGTCACAGAGGCCCTCTCCTGAAGGCAATCATAGCTCCCTGGAAGAATGAACTCTTCCCTGCCTTTTCTAGAACTTAGCATTAAAAAAATATCCCTTTGCCAGTGATTGTTGAGGTCAGAAGGGTAGAATGGGGGAATGATGAGGGGGACAATTTAAAGACCAGAGGGCAAAATAATTTTTTTTAACATATGGCAAAAAAAAAAAAGCCGTAAGCAAAGTAAGAAGCAAATGACAAACAGGGAAGAATATTTTCAACCTATATCACATAAGGTTAACATCCTGAATATATTAAAAGTTTCCATAAATAGACAAAGGGAATCCCAAAAATCCTGTAGAAAAAAGGGCAAGAGATACAGGAGTTCCCAGAAAAAGAAACACAGTGACTCTTAAATGTATGAAAAAGTGCTTGTTCTTGCTAATAGAAGAAAAATGAAAAGTAAAACTATAGCTAAGTAGAATTTCACACCTATTATGTTCACAGTTAAATAGAATTTCACGCTTATGAAGTTTGACTATGTACACACACACACACACACACACCTGCATACTGTATTGGTAAGATAAAAGATAAAAACAGGGGCTTTAATACTTGTTGCTAGAATTTTCAGATGGTACAATTCCTATGGTGAGGAATTCAAAAATGTCTAGCAAAGTTACATTAGCATTTATCCTTTTACTCAGAAATCCCAAAGACATGCTGGCAAAAAATAAGATGATATGAACAAGCTAGTCGTTGAAGCTCTGTTTGTAAGAGCAAAAAACTAGAAACAACACAAATGTCCATCAGTATGTGGCTAGTTGGATAAACTACTATGCAGTTATAAAAAGGAATAAAATATATCTATATACAGCTATGGAATGATCATCATAAAATACTGTTAATTTTTAAAATGGAAGGAACAGAAAAGCACGTGGAGTATATTACCTTTCATTTAAGAAAGGAATAAGTACACGTAGGTGAATTTGCTTATAATCACAAAAATACAGGCACTTCTGTGCCATGGAGAGACAGGGAAAGAACAGGGTAGAGGGGGCGGGTAAAAGCTAGACTTCTCTGAATATACCTTGGTTTTCAGATATGTCACTGAGCTATATAAATGTTTTACCAAGTTGTATTAAAATTTTAAATCAGAATAAGAAAAAGTACTTCAAAATTGAAAACTAACTGAAACGAAGAACCTAGCTGTAAAATATGACGTCATCAAGAGACATTATTTCAAGTGACTTTAAAGTACAATATTTTGATCATGAGTCTCAAATGGGTATATTCCAAGGTCAAAAAGAACCACAAAGAAATATTTGTTTTGAGCATTTATATTTTATCAACTCATAATGTATTTGTTGTTAAAAACATGTTTTTTCTAGAGCTATCTGCAGAAAAGTCCTGTGCATAATGACCAACTCAGTACAAATAGCACTCCCAGTGTCCAGACTCTGGTCTCAAAATGCCTTTTCTCACTGATAGGAAGCACTTGCTCCTTAGAGAAATGGCTGATTGCAGATCCAGTGCAGGAAATGTACGAGATGTGCCAGGGACAAGCAGGAAAGTGTTCATCACCAAGATTTCTGGGATCACATCAAAAGGACTCAGAAGCCTACTTGAAGGAACTTCCATTGGCCAAAGACTGGCCAATTTGAGCATAAGAAGAATAATATCTGTCATTGTTTGAAACTCACCAATCATGTTAAAATTCTTGTGTTTATAATTATATTCTTTTTAAAATCTGTCATTGCTGTGGTTTGAATGTTTGTGTCCCCCTAAAATTCATATATGGAAATCCTAATGCCTAATGTGATGGGGAAGGTGGGGTCTTTGGGAGGTGCTTAAGTCATGAGGACAAGAGCCCTTATGAATGGGATTAGCTTTCTCATAAAAGAGACTCCGGAGATCTCCATCATCCCTTCCACCATCTGAAGATACAAGAAGTCTGAGACCCGGAATGGCTTTCAACTGACCATTCTGACACCCTGATTTGGGACTTCCACCCTCCAAAACTGTGGGAAATAAATTTCTGTTGTTTATAAGCCACCTAGTCTGTGGTATTTTGTTATAACAGCCCAAATAGACTAAGATAGTCACTTCTGGAGGATGCCAGGAAACTAACTCATTATTTTGAAAACTGGAAAATAAAGAGGAGAAAAATCAAGTATTTGCCTTCCTTTTCCTATACTAATTCTACCTCAGGGCAAATTTAAAAGATTAAGAAGGAGAGACGGCAGAAGAAAAATTCTTCTTTTCTGAAGGATTCCAGGTAAAAAATGAAGAAGAAAAGATAGAACATCACCGCTTCGCAAGCTTTAATAAAATGATGGATCTAGGCAATGATTACCAATGGCCAGTTAAGCTATTGGAAAGTCAATGGGAAATTTTATAAAAGGATGAGTGAGTTGACCATATCTGCCCTCACTGATAAATTTTAACATCACAAAAAGAGATCCAAGCACATGTTAGGTACCTCCTGGTAGAGCTACTCACCACCACCTATGAAATTGACATTTAAAGGGAGAATCGAAAAGAATCAGCAAACCATTGGTGATTGGTTCATCAAATATTACCTACATCCTAGCTAACCCAGATATTATAAATAGACTTCTAGTCCTCTTATGGATTTCACGATCCTATGTAGCAGAAAAAGATACCATGATTAAGCAAATTCTTATCCTAGAAATGCAAGGATGGTTCAATAGTAGAAAACAATCATTTAAAATGCTACAGGTAAAACATTTTATAAAATTTAATACTCATTCATGATAAAATCCTATGGAACTAGGAATAGAAGGAAAATTTTTTAATCTGATACAAAGTGATTTCTAAAAACCTACTATAAAATTCATACTTAATTGTGAAATATTAGAGACATTGTTTTTGAAGTCAGGAAAAAGACAAATATGTCCAATATAATCACTTTTATTCCAATGTTCTGGAGGTCTCAGTTCATGAAGTAAGCCAAGAAATGGAAATAAGAGTTAAAGAATAGAAATGAGAAGAAAAAATTGCTTTTATCTACAAATTACATATCATCCTAAGAATTATATAAGAAAACAAAACCACTAGAATGAAAAGGATAATTTAGCAAGATTTCTGGATAAAAGTTCAAAATAAAAATAAACAACATTGCTATAAACCAGCACTAACCATTTAAAAAATATTACAGAAAAAATTCAAGGTATTCAATTATTATTAAGGAATGAAGCTATTAAAATGTACACAACTTGTGGGGGAAATATTAAAAAAATCATTGAAAGATATAAAAATTTACAAATGGAGAAATATATTACATTTATAAATGAGAAAATTAATACCATTAAAAATTCAAGTCTCTCCAAATTAATCTATAAATTCAATACAGTTGCAATTAAAATCCCAACAGGGTTTTTCATGCAGTTGAAAAACAGACCCTAAAACTCATATTGAAGGAGAAAGATCCAAGACTTGCAAAGACAATTGTGAAGAATAATAAAGAGAAAAAACTGTTCCAATATACATTGCTGTGTAATAAACCACCTCAAATCTAAGTTGTTTGAAATAACTTATTTTGTACACAAATCTATAATTTGGGCAGATTTCAGTGGAAACCTCTCATCTCTGCTCCAAGAGGCATCAGCAGGGGAAGCGCTGCTCAGGGCTGGAATCATCTGAAGGCTCATTCACTCACCTGTATGGCAGTTGATGCTGCCTGGCGGCTGGAACCTGGGTTGGGCTGTTGGTTGTGACACCTATACTTGGCGCCTCCATGTGGCTGCTTGGCTTCCTCAGAGCATGGTGGCTAGGTTCCAAAAGCAAGTGTCTCAAGAGAGAGCTAGGCAGAATCTGTTCCACATTTTCTCACTTAGCCTTGAAAATCACACATCACTGCTACCACATCCTATTCATTAGAAATAGTCAGTAAAGCCTTTCCAGAATCAAGGCATGGGGAATTAGACCTCTTGATGGGACAAGTGTCGGAGAATTTACAGACAAATTTAAAAACCGCCACAGGTATGTTCCCATACGACATGATATCTAAACTATAGCAATTAAGAATGACCCAGGAATAGATAGACAAAACATGGGATGGGATGGGATGGGATGGGATGGGATGGGATGGGATGGGGTGGGATGGGATGGAGTGCAATGTGATGGGATGGGATGGGCTGGAGTGAGATGGGATGGGATGGGGTGGGGTTGGGAGGGATGAGAGGGGACGAGATGGAGTGGGATGGGATGGGATGGGATAGGATGGGATGGGATGGAGTGGGATGGGATGGGATGAGATGGGGTGGGTGGGATAGAATGGGATGGATTGGAAGGGATGGGATGAGATGGAATGGAGAACTAAGAAACAGAGTCACATGTACATGGATACTTGATATACCAAGGGTTGACATTACCAATTGCGAGGAAAGGATGGGCTGTTTATTAAAATGTGCTGCTACAAATAATATTCATATGGGAAGAAAAAATTAGTTCCTTCCTTTATACTACAAAAAAAATAAATTCTAGGTGAAATAAATGCATAAAACCTAAAAACTAAAATCAAAACTTTAATAAGAAGGAAATATGAAAGAATATATTTATAACTCAATGATATAGAATTATTTCTTAAATAAGACATCAAAAAGCACCAGCCATAATAAACAGATTGTGAATTCTGACTACAACTAAATTTTCAGTTTCTGTATAACTGAAGACACTGCAAAAATGTGGAAGACAAGCCACAGCCTAGGAGAATGTCTTTAACTGACAACTGGTTAGCATTAGAATATATAAAGAATACTTAACTCTCAATAAGGAAGAGGCAAATAACTCCATAGAAAAATTAGCAAATGCTACAAGCATTCAATTCATAGGAAAGGACATAAGAAAGATCAAAAAATACAGGGGAGTTCCTCAACTTTTCCATTTATCAAGGAGACGTAGTTGAAACAACTATAAAATACCATTCTATGCTCAAAAGATTGGTACTTTTTTCTTAAATGACAATATCACATGTTGGAGGGACATATGTGCACTACTGATAGATGGATATCTTGGCAATTTGATGGCATCTAGTAATGTTAACGGCACCCAAACCTTGCCAACCAGGAACCCCACTTCTCTATCTCAAGTATGTACTTTAGAGAAATGCTCACACACATGCACAAGATGAGATTAACAAACATGTGAATGACTTGTGAGAGCAAAATAAATAAATACATAAATAAATAAAACACCTAAATGTTCATCAGGAGGGAAATAGATAATACGTTATATTCAAATAATGAAAAATTCAACATTTATAATTTTTTTCTTTTTGAGGAAGATTGGCCCTGAGCTAACATCTTTTGCCAATCTTTCTCTTTTTTTTTTCTTTTTTCTCCCCAAAGCCCCCAGTACATAGTTGTATATCCTAGTTGTAGGTCCTTCTAGCTCTTCTGTGTGAGACACCACCTCAGCATAGCTTGATGAGCAGTGAGTAGGTCCGCACCCAGGATCTGAACTGGCGAACCCCAGGCCACCGAAACAGAGCACACGAACCTACGCCACCAGGCTAGCCCCAGAATTCAACATTTAAAATGAAAGAACTTGATTTATAAGTATGTTGAATTTTAAAAGCAAGTTGCAGAAGGAAAAGCACTGCATAATATACCACTAATGCACCTTAATACCGTATATTATCTATCAATACATGCTTGTGTGGTACACGTATAAAATTAGGGAAGTGAAGGGTATTTGCCAAGATATTAGTTTTCTCTGGGGATAAGGGAAGGGAAATGGGGCTGGTGAGGGGTACAAAGGAGACTTCAACAATATCTATCACATTTTATGTAATAATTATAAAAATAAAAATCTGAAGCAGAAATGTCAAAATGTTAAACTTCATTATTTCTAATCAATGGACAGGAGTATTTGTTATATTACTTTTATAATTAACTCATTTGTATTAAACATGTTAAGTGCCAATGAATTTAGTTATTGGACTCTGGGTGGCAAGAGTAAGAAACTCAAGTCAACCAGATTAGATAAAAATGGAATATTTGGGGGCCGGCCCAGTGGCGCAAGCAGTTAAGTGCGCGCGCTCCACTGTGGCGGCCTGGGATTTGCAGGTTCAGATCCTGGGTGCGCACTGAAGCACTGCTTGTCAAGCCTTGCTGTGGCGAGCATCCCATATAAAGTAGAGGAAGATGGGCATTGATGTTAGCTCAGGGCCAATCTTCCTCAGCAAAAAAAAAAAAAAAAGAGGAGGATTGACATCAGATATAGCTCAGGGCTGATCTCCCTCACAAAAAAAAAAAACAGGGGGGAAACAAAAATGGAATATTTTGACTCACAGAATCCCCAAACATTTTGAATGACCAGGCTTGGGAAGGACACATTTGCAGTAGATCTTAGGAACAAACTCGAACCAAGAAACCTGAATGACACGAGGATTGTCTCCTCTACTCTGGTGTCTTCATCTTTCTGCATATAATACTACCATAATTCCTACAACCGTTACTACGACTGTTGCTGCTATCAGTAGCAGCAATGATCATTTATGCAGTGCTTACTGTGTGCACATAATGATCTAAGCACTTCATATTTATTAACTAATTTAATCCTCAGAACAATACTATTTTATGAATGAAGAAACTGAGGCACAGAAAAGTGAAATGTCTTGCCCCAGTTACACAGCTGGTAAAGAGTAAAACCAGGAATTAAACCCAGGCAGGTATATTTATTCCTGATCACTAGAAATTGATTTTCACCACCTTGTAGAAATATGAGCACTGAGTATTGTTAATATATTTTTTTCCATCTCACATTTTCCACTACTGGAGAAAGACAGATCCTCTTTCTGGCCCCAAGTTCAAAAATCCAAGGGAAGGGCTGTGATTAGCCCGTCTTGGGTCAGGTGCTCCTCCTGGACCAATCCTCTGTAGGTGGTAGCAGAAGGGTTATAAGAATCATGGAACAAAATGGAAGTTTCTATGGAAGCCATTAAGTTGGGGCAGGAAAAGAAATTACCAGAAAAAATAAAGACTCCGTTTCCTAAGGCAGTAGGGAAAAGTAAGGATGAGAGGCTGAGTGGACAAATACTAGATGCCCATTTCATTTTAACGTGGTATTAAATATGGTGTTTGTTGTTTTTTATACTTTTCTGTTTTATCTAGAATGTGTACAATGAGCATATGTTGTTTTACACCTTTAAAAAATTAAGTTCTTTCAGCAGCTGCCCCTCCTCTGAATTCTTCTCTTGTTCTCTTTTCTCCCCCTGGAAACAGACTCTGGTACTTTGTGTTGGTGGGTGAATGGACTCAATGTCTCCTACACAGTCTCTGAATTCCTCCTGAAAAGCTGAATATGCTCTTTGTAAAGATCTCATAATGAGGAATTTAGGAAAGTTATTTAAAGTTCATGTCTAAAAGTTGTTTTAAATGATTAATTAAATGTCTTATTTTCTTTATTTTGGAATCAGGGTATAGAACCAGAAAGAAACAATGCATTATGGACACACAGACTTAGGCTCAAATCTTGGCTCTGACACCAATGGGGAAATAGTTTTGAGCATGTTTCTTAATCTTCCTTATCTCAAGCTCATCATTTTTAAAATAAGGTAAATAATAACAGCCTCATAGGATGGGGTGGGGGGTTTGGAAGGGAGAACATCAAAATGGTAAGAGTTTGGTCTAGGTGATAAGGTAATCATAGATTTGTAGGAGAATTTGGCACTTGTGCAGAAGAGCATCAGTGGCCTTCCAGAAACTTGTCATGTAATTAGAGATGTATTTCTAGACTATTTTATTCTAGAGGAGGGTTAAACACCCTCAGATGTGTGCTCTGGAAGGAATATTGCCCTGGAGAATAAACCGTCCCATGGTGTCTTTGCCTAGCATTCTTGCTAGAAAATAACTATTTTTTTTATGGCATGTTTCTGCTAAAGAACATTCTCCTACTTGTCTGAAACTGGGGACCCTGGAAGAGCCTCCTCTTACCTTTCTCAGCTAGGATTCAGCCCAAGGGCAGTAATAATGCCCTAATAAACACCAATTTGTTTCTGCGACATTAGAAAGGCAGACCAGATAGAAAGTTGACTCTCAAGAGAGTATTCAGGAAGACCATTTTAGGTGCTTGAGTCCAGTATGAATTGTTCATACATGTGAACCAAGAGAAAAGAGAGAAGAGCATCCCTGGGAGGGAAACAGATCCCAAACTAGAAGTTCTGGGCCCTTTATCAGTGAGAAAGGCAAGATGAGAACCTGAGTTGAATGTTCAACTCATCTGCAGGGGACATTCATCTTTCAGACAGAGGGAGCAGCAATTCATTTCAAAGACTTAACAGAAGTTCATTATTGGACTTAATCCCCAAACTGAGTGTTGGTGTGATGTGAAGGGCCAAGGAGAGTGAAGGAAGATGAGATTTAGAAGGCAATGTGGTCATGGAGGTGAGTGGAGTCTGAACTTGGGGAGTGCAGATGAGGATGGAGGAAGTGAACGAACTCAAGAGATACCTAGGAGGCTGAATCTGTGGGGTTTGGTGATCATTTGGATGTATGGAACGAGGAAGGGCAACGTGTCACGAGTCAGTCCTCAGTTACAGGAGGGAGCAGTTGGATGAGTAACGACGCCATTTGTTGAAAAGGGCATCTGGACGTAGTGGCAAGTTCCAGGGAGCGAGGGCCCCAAAGATAGCTCTGAACACCCAAGGCAAGTATTCCTGTCCCTGTGGCAATGAAATTTCCCACAGGAAATCAAAATATAGACTCTTGTGTATACAATAGTCTCTTCTGAATTTGGTCAGCATAAGACATCCTCACAAACTCCAGGTAAATTTTACAAAATTGAGGTTAGTGGAGGGAATAGCTGGAATTACAGGAACCTCCCTCTTGTGCTGGCCCCTTTTGAGATTTGACAGGGCTGCCAGCACATTTCCTCTCCATCTCTCTGTTGAATGTCAACAGGGAGCTGAGAGTTTAAGTCCCATAAATTACCACAAGAGGAGGTGAAAATAAGATGCTAAGGGAATTCAAAGAAAGGATAAGTTGTCTGCATCTGAGAGGACAGGGGATTTGCCCTGGGAGTCAAAAATCAAGCAGGATTTGAAAATGCAGAGATGACTGGTACCTACTTGGTTTTAGCAGAAGATGGGATAGGGTATCAGAGGATGACAAATCTAAAATAAAAATGAAGAAGCTAAGTGCACAGTATCTAGTATACAGTAGGCACTCATTAAATGCGTCTTTGATCTGGGTCTAAATCTTAGTATCTTTCAAGTCACCAGTATCACTTTCCTCCTTTGCTTATTTATGAATCTGAACTTTCAGCCCATACTCTTACAGTTAACAAGGTCATATTTTCTCTGTGCCAACTGTTGGTCTTATATTAGGACCCACTTTTCTTTGTAATCCGGTAGCTCTTATTTGGAGAAGAAGGAATTAAGAGACCACTCTGCATTGAGAGGAACTCCTAAAGTTGCTCTTGAGCCAAGTCTATTGGGCCCAGAATGGGGGAAAGAAGAGTAGCAAAAAAAAAAGGAATGAAAGCCACCACATTCGTGGGTTGCTCAGGTCTCTCCTAAAGGGAATCCTCCAGCAGAGCGTCTAGCACATGATAAATAAATGCTCAGGAAATCATTGCTGAATGAATGAGTAAGGGAATGAATGAATTCCCCATCATTGTAATAATAACAGCTAATATCTGTACAGGACTCACCCTGTCGCGGTCACTGCACACAGTGACTATGTTCATCACTTCCTCTTTGATCTTCCTCTTTTCGTAAATGAGAGGTGAGGTCACTTTCCTGATATCACAGAGCGAATAAGAAATGAAACCAGGACACAAACCCATGTTGCATTTAGTTCAGTCTCACACTAAGCCTGTTGCTATATCATGTTTTGTCCCAAATATTCATTCAACAGATATTTATTAAACACTTATTATGAGCCAGGCATATACTAGACATTGGGGAGAGACTGGGGAACTTGATAGACATGGCCCTGTTCATGGATCTTAAAGTGGAGGAATCAAAATAAATAGGCAATGGACCACCACACACAGCCATGACCTATGATTCCAGCTGCCCATAGTCTCTTTTGGCAACAGCAAGGGGTGGGGGGCCACTTGTAATAGGGGGTTGGGAAAGGCATCTCTGAAGTGATGGCATTTAAGATAACACCTGAAAGTTAAGAAGCTTGTCGTGCAAAGTACCAGGAGGAAAAGTCATTTTTTAAATCCCTGTAAGAAAACAACAAAATGGTAAGCATTTCCATGGTAATTTTTAATTTCCCAAGATTTCTACATGCATTATTTCACTTCACCTCACTGGGACAAGCCGGTGGAAATCATTCCAATTAGGGGTCCTTTCCATAGAACATCATCTCCGGTTATTTGTTCACATTCCCCATCACCATTTTGTTAGGTTGGTTGATAATTGCAGGTCATCAGCAGAGCTGGCATAAAGGTCAACCACCTCTGAGAGAAAGAAAATCCTCCAATTAGTTAAAAATCAGTGAAGGGTGATGCCCAGAGCCAGGGTGGGGAGAATCAAAGAAATCAAAGGAAAAGGTTGCCAACCATCATCCGAAAAGAAACTGGTTGCTCATTTTTTTTTTTAATTTTTTGTTTATTGCAGTAACATTGGTTTATAACTCAGCCATAAGAAATGATGAAATCCAGCCATTTGTGACAACATGGGTGGACATTGAGGGTATTATGCAAAGTGAAATAAGTCAGAGAGAGAAGGTCAAATACCGTATGATTTCCTTCATTAAGTAGTAGATAACAACAACAATAAACAAACACATAGAGACAGAGATTGGTTGCTCCTTAGGGAAAGCGAAACTTGACCTGCCTAATGATCCTTGAAACTTTGAGCAAACAAACTCAGAGTCCGCATTAGAGGCAAACACAGGGCAACAAAAAGGGGATCATTAACACACAGATTGGATATGACCCTCTCTCCACTGTGGAGCAGTTCGGCAACCACGCTGAGCCATCATGGGGAAATGCACTCAGAATGGGCTAGGACATGGACTTCTCCTAGAGAAGACACACCCAAACCTCCCCTCTTATTCTTTCCTGAATCAATTCCCAAATCCCTCATCCTTCCCCCCACATTGGACAGCCAGAGCAGTTTCACTAAGAAGACTCATGATTACCAGTGTATGAGGTGTTAGCTGTCACTGTTAACAGGTCAGTGATTGCTAATCCATCATGGCACCCTCTTCTCTGAGGCTGCAGGCAACCTCAGAATCCCTCTCAACACAAATCTATAGGCAACTACTATTATGCAATAAGAATTGGAACACAGTCAGAAATATATGCGGCATTCCTGCATTCTAAACCGTTTTAATACCACCATCTCTAATGTCAAATCACCACATAGCTCTCTGTGTGGGCTGATGTGTTTGAGATTATCGTTACAGCAGTAACTACCATGCAGTGAGCACCTATCACACACCAGAGTCTCAGTTAACTCTCTATAGACTCTTTGCTAACTTGCCCCCATTGAGACTCCATGAGGTAGGAGATATTATTGGCCTCATTTTATAGACAAGGGAAACAAGGTTCAAAGAAGTTAAGTAGCTAACAAAGATACGAAGCTGGTAAGTGACTGAGCCAGAACACAAACCTAGATTTTGGCTTATTCCAAACTTAGGTCACTTTCGAGTACACCATTATCATGGTTAACTTTCGGGAACAACATGGTACACTTAAGAATGATAATTTCTCCGGGTCCTACTAAACATAGACCAAATACCAATAACCAACCCTCCACTAGACACATCCTCATTTCTAAACTCCCAGCGGTGACCGCAAGATCCACAACAACTACTGAGATAGATATTCTTTCCTTTTGGACACCTTCTGAGAAGTGAAGCCACTTGAAAAAATCTCCAAGCTAATGAGCTGAGATTTGATCCCAGGCCTTCTAAGACCAAGTTAGGTCTTCAGTTAAGACTGAAGTATAGCTGAGTATATCCTCCCGTCCCTTTATTCAAACTAAAAATGGTTCCTGGCTGCCCACTACGCACCAAGTCCTGTGCTGGGCAGTGGGGCTACAATGACGAGCACTATCCCACACGTCCATGGAGCTCACAATCTAACGGAGGATACAGACATTATACACACAAGTACACAGAAAATCACTTATTTATAGTTGTCAGCTCTCAGGGCCCTAAGAGAGTGAAACAATGGACAGTTAATTTTGAACGTGGGTGGGGTGAGGTCGGATAATTCTTCAGGTGGGCCTGAAGGGACCGGTCTGGTGAAGCATCTTCAGGGGACTCCTGGGCTGCCAAGGTTCATGTGAGTTAATGAGACACAACATTGCTGCAGGAGGTTGTTGAAAAGAAAAGGTGAATCAGAAAGGAGATAGACATTCTTGGTCTGCAATTTGGCCAGGAACTTTCACTGGAACCTGGGACACTGGAGCGTGGTGGCTATTGAACCATCCATTCCTCACGTACCACTCAGTTGATTCTTGGGCACAGGAAAGAACACCCTCTGAGATAACTAATGCACAGCACAGTTTTTGGCACCCCAGCCTTGGCTTTCAGTCTGCCCCCCATGCATGAAGGTAAATACATTCACTGCCAGATTTTCCCAGAACACCAGACGCGTGTCTGCCATCTGTTCCGACAGGTAAACTGAAAACAGATAGAGACTAAGAGAACTTAAAACTTGAGCCAAATGACAGCATTTTTTAGTGGTGTCTATGAATTACTCCAGCCCTAAGATACACTCTCCTTGGAAAAAATTAACTTCCTAAGTACTTTGTTCTCTCTCCTGAGATGGGATGCTCACAACTGAAGCCCTCTGCAGGTTTCCCTTCTCTAGAGCTGGGCCTCACAACTAGACTTCAGAATCTTGAGTTTCACAACTAGAAAGCAAGTATTTGAGGACAGAGGGGACCCGAGGCCCAAGTAAAATTGACTGACAAACCAGGGAAGCATCAGCCTGAGGAAGAGGAGGGAGGGGCTCGAGAAGCCACAAATGTCAACCTTTTCTGGTTTCCTCAATGGAAAGCTCCAGATTTCCTAGGACAGTCTCACTTTCTTACAATATAAATGAATGTACAAAATGTATAACTATATATAATTTTTTTGATTGAATGAATGAGGGCAGTTTCCACTTTTGCCCATGTTGAAGTGAGGAGGACCGGACTCTCTGTACAGCCATACACAACTAGAAAGCGAGGTAGAATACATGACGAGACTGACTTCAGACATTGAACAACAGTCAGCACAGGACTCTAAACCTCGTGAGAAACAAGAAACAGATGCGGTCAGCACGACAACCACCCCAGGCTCCTGCCCGGAGCACTTTCTCGACTGCGGTGTGGGACAGGGGAATCTAACAAAGCACCCTGGCATCGCTGAGCTGAGGAGACAGAGATCAGAGTTCAGGAAGGTTTAGAGTTCAGGAAGAATTTTCAAGGCGGAGTACAGGAGAGTACTCATGACCATGGACATGTTACCTTTTTAAGTTTCTGCTTCTTCATCTCTACCATGGGAATATTTATATTTAATTCACATTGTTATTGGAAGGATTGAAAGAGATCGGTGATAGCTATCATTTACTGAAAACTTATTATGTACCTGGTACTGTTCAAAACCTGTATGTTTAATTTTCACAACAATCCCCAAAGAACCAGAGAGGAGTGATGTGGAAGGCAGCCTCTAAGATGGCAACCATCATCTTGCCTCCTGGTAGTCACACTCTAGTGTAATCCTTTCCCCTTGACTGTGAGCTGGACTTACTATCACTTCCAAGATGAGTTTATAAAAACACTATGGCTTCCATCTTGGATGCCCTGTCACACCCTCTGAGCTGCCCTACAGAGTCTTATGTGGCAAGGAACTAAGGGAGGCCTTTAGCCAACACCCCATGAGGTGCTCATGGGCCCAGGTGCTCGCTGGGCTTTTTAAAAGCTCGTATTTGTGTGTTTGATGTGCAACCTAATTAGACCAGAGCATCTTTAATTAAGTGTGTCAGCCCCAGTGAAAGCTGCAGAGTTCAACGCTAATAAAGCTGATAAAGGTTTTTGTTTCCCAGATTTCTTTTATTTAATGCCTCAACCATGTTAAGCCAATCTGTAACATATGGGCAGTTCTCCCACTATGGATTTATCATTTGGGTGTTTCTTCCTGTGAATTAATGCAATCAAACTCCTGCCAGTGTTAATTATTTTTCTCCAAGAAGCAAATCCCAGAATTTAGCAATAATCAGCTGCAATTTACTGCTGGCAGTGCAGCAGACATGATGGACTTGTGCTGTCTGCCACTGCCCCAGGCAGGCGGAGAGAGGCTTCTGTGCTCTGGGGCTGACCTCGGCTTTCAGTGCTTCCAGACACAGGCAACATTCTTGGCATTTGCCAGCCCCACCACCCCTCTGGGAGCATAAATCTTGTGGTTTGCAATAAGCTGCCCTTCTTGAAGTTTTGCTGGTCACTAGGAGACTATCTGCCAGCGGACTCCCTCAGGTAGAATGTACTGCACGTAGCGTCTGCCTAGACTCCTTTGTCAGGTCTTGCTAACAGAACAAAACTCCTCAAGACAAAAGTCCTGACCTCTGGGCCTTTCCGGTGTTCTTCTCTGTAGCTGGAATGCTTTTCCCCACATTGGCTCCTAACTGGTAATCATTCATCCTCCAGGTCTCAGCTTAAATGTCACCTCTCTCTGTCCACCCCATTTAACAGAATTCCTAGCCACACTGAAATCCTCTCTCAGCAACCTATTTCACTCAAAACCCTTAGCACAGGATCGCAATTACCTACTTCATTTATTCATTTGTTTACTTATTTACCATGTGCCCTCTCCCATAGAATATTAGCTCCCTGAGATGAAGTCATCTAGCCTTATTTAGTGCCGCGTCCCCAGCTCCCAGCACATCATGGGAGATGGAGTAGGTACTTGGTCAATAGTCACATCATAAATGGATGATGAAATCTCAAATGGATAGCTGTGTGTCTTTTCTACCCAAGTCCTAGTCTGCATCAGAAATACTACAGGTTCCAAATAACTACAAGGACTCTTGACAATTGATTAGGAGAGTCGCCCTGCAGCCAATAATAGGAAAAAGAAAGGTCAACAATAACATAGAGTATGTAGCCATACTAGGCTAAAAGGTGAAATGTGTTAGAATTTAGAATGAGCAAACTGGGATTTGAATTCTGGCTGTGTGACCTCAGCAAGTCACTTACCCTCTCTGAATTTTTGTTTCCTTATCCATAAGGAGCGAACATAACCATCACCAAGGAGGTGTGAAAGCATAAGTAGAAAGTATAATTGTTCAACAAATGTTCTTTGAATCTGAATTGGAGGAAAACCAATCTCAGGAGAAGAAAAGGTATTGTCCTTGAAGATATCCACATATAACAGTAAATAAACACTCAACTGAATTTTTTAATTTGTGGCATAGGCCCATGTGATTATATGGAATGTGGAGAGGCCAAGGACCAGTTCAACATAGTATGCTTGCTGAAGTTACTTCACCATAGCTTCAAGTGTGATTGCATAAAGAGATTTCCTAGTTCTTGGATATCTACTTAAAAAAGAAAAAGACTAGGCTTCCTTCAAATTTCCCTTCATATCTCTTTTCACTCATTCCAGCATTGCTAGCGTTCTCCCCTCAGGAGTCATTTCCATGTCTGTGTGTCTCACCATAGCTGATTAAAACAAATCCCAGATCCCCTTAAAATAGACATGTACAAATATGGAGCAGAAGTAGAGGAAATGCACAGAGGAGGTTCTAGAGGGTGTGAGTGTCTGATCAGGGTTTGGCATCTTTGTTAATGATGACAATCATTATCTCATGGGCGATGGGACAATATTGAAAGCTTTTAAATGAGTAAGTAGCGTGACCAGATTGACATTATAGCAAATGTTTTCTGAGCTCCTCAGAACCAGGAAACACCCACCTCAGCTTTCTGTCTCAGGAATAGAAGTTCCAGATATTGGAGGTCATAATGGTTTCCACCATGAACTTTCCTGTGTTGAGAAAAGAAGGAGCATGAGATGTGCATCAGGCAGGGTTTAATCTCTGTCTAATAAAGTTAAACTGTTACTCAGAAACTTGCCCTCCCTGAATAAAATCAATAATAAGAACATCACGCGTCTATCTGAACACATGACAGATAGACTTTTTATAACGGGCTCAGACGCCAGCTCTGAAGTTTTACAAGTATTAACCATGATCCTTCCATAGGCTGCCACTTTCCAAATTAAGCCTTATATACAGCCACCAGACAGTAATTATTACCCAGCTCAACCCCATTATTAGGTTGACTCCATTATACTTACCCCAAACTGGGAAAAGGATCCAAATGCCCTCTGAGGGCAGACAAACTTAGACTGAACAAGAGTCAGTATGTTCTAATTTCTATAGTAGATTTCAGATGTAAGGAAAGTTGATTTTATGATCCTTCCCTCTCCTAATAGCTTCCTTAGATTCTTTGTCCTTTACCCTCAGTTTTGAAATGTATAAACTTAAGAGAAGTGACATTTACTAAGCACTCTATACATGTCAAAATCTAAGTAGATCTTCATGGTGGCAGTGAAACATTGAATATTTTTAGAAATACATGTATATATCCATATAATAAATATATTATGTTGGGTTATGTATTGTATATATATGATGGCTTCCACTCTCAAAGCACTTCTAACACAGAAGCCAGTCTGATGAACACGACTAGTGGAAGATACTTAAAACAAGGAATAAATGGCTCCATGGATACATCAGATATATCTGGCAGGGTATGTGACTGGGGCATCAGGAGAAGGGTCCATTTCTTTGAAAACCTAAAGGGTCTCTTTGGACTGAAATTTATTCATCCCACTGAGGTTGGTCATAGGTCCAAGGACTTGTGTAATCCCTAGAAAATGTAACATATTGGGGTGGAATTCACCCTGAAGTCATAAATGTAGTCCAAGAACAAAGTTGAAGAAAACCAGTTGAGATAGCTGCTGCTTATGGCAACTTGCAATTAACTGGGGACCCCTTCTGAGATCCTGGGGAGAGAGAAGAAGTTTACAAAAAGTGATCTAGTTCAATGAAAGAGCTAAGGTTGCTGTAAGAACCCAGAAAGCCAACCAGCCTGGCTTTGGGACTTAGTGACTGAGGGCACCTCAGGGGCATGATTCCCAGTGGGAACAGAACAGGCAGGAGGCTCCCCAAACACAGTGGCTGATGGAGTGGCTGCCACCTTGAGCTGGGAGACATGGGGAGAGGGATGCCATATGGGGCTGGGTATGGAAATGTTCTTGGAAACAGCTTGCTCCACTTGAGAGGGATTTGGGACTGACTCTCTGGAGACTTTAGCAGTGGATGTAGAAAATCACATTTTTCAAACTATTTATCCCCTGTATAACCAATAAAAATGGACATGGAGGGAATTGGGAGACCCTATCCTCATGTTCCCTCCCTGCCATGAATGAGCTGTGTGACCATGGGTGGTCTGAGTTTCCTCTCCCAGCCTTTGCTTACTCGTCTGTTAAATGCAAGATGTGGAATAGAAGAAATAATAGTTTTATTATAAAAGCATCTAAAGAGCACCTAATAAGTTCCAAGCCCTATACAGGGCAATTAATATAAATACATGTGTGTGTGTGTGTGTGTGTGTGTGTATAATACATTCTATATATTATAATTACTATTTTTATACATATATATATATAAATCCTACAATAACCCCATGAGGGATGAATGTGTCATTATTATCAGAAGGATTAAGATCTTTCTTTAGGTCATAAACCTACATATGTGGTGGTGTTAGTGGGATTCAATGCAAGGGTGTCCACAGGCCATACCCTTGAACCTTCAAACCATACAAGATCATCATGAGGACCAGAAAATAAATAAAATAAAAGAATCGTGTATACAAAACCCTGGTGCACTCTACGAATTCAGGACTATCATTATATTTTTTAAATATGAGAAAATAAACAGAGCTGTTCTAGCAAAATTTATATAACACGCACTGTTTTTCTTCCTTCTCCTAGCGTCTTCCTTTCTGCATTCCGGCAATATTTATCTAACGTTCAAAGTTAAAACAAAAGATGCATCCACTTCTCAAATACACTTGAAGTTATTTTTCTATTATTCCATATGCTGTGCTCTCATAAAGCCATCTCCAATACATCTTTTCTTGGCATCTGTGTCCTGGTTTTTCTTCTCCGCACACCCTGTCTGCTCTGAGCCTTATAATGAAACCAAAGGTTAAATGTTTGTAGACTCACTCAACACTCACAACATTAAAACAATTGGATGGGCAATAATCTCATCTCGACATGCTGGGGGAGATGTGCTAGACGCCCATTAGAGTTAATGGGAGTTACAGCCAAAATCAAGGTGAAGGCTCTGCTCCCAAGGGCACAATGGCAAAAAGAAGAGCAGGGGAAGTTTAAATTGGAAAACCCCTGCAGTTGCATAAAGGGCTCCAGTAATCCGAGGGCTAGACTTTGTGAAAATCGAGTTATCTTTGAGAGCCGGTCTCCAGCCCTGGACTCAAACAAAAGTGGGACTAGCTCTTCCGTTTAGTGGCTGTATAACCTTGAGAAAGTTATTAACCTCAATTAGACCTCAGTTTATTCATCTTTAGAAAGGACATGACAGAGGTATATCACTAATCCGGTTATGAGGGATTATACAGGAGGCTAAATGATATCATGCATACAGAGTTATTGTACAAAGTAAATACTCCATAAGTGAGCTAAGGCTATCATTATTATTTTCATTATCATCATCATCACATTAACAACTTCATCACTTTTACAGAACAGAGAAGGTCTTAGATATAACTTTTTTCTCAAGTCAAATGGCTCCCAAGAGCATTATCATCACATATCACTAGGACCACAATGGCCCCCACCTAAATCAGACCCCACAGGCAGTCACAGAGTGGTTACTTTATCCTCTTACACACGGTCAGTTCATCCTCCCAAGGGCTCTGAAACAGACATTGTCCCCATTTCACAGCTGGCAGAAACAGAGGCTCAGAGAGGTGGGGCTGTGTTAAACAGGACATCATTTGTTGTATTTACAACAAGGTCAACATTTTTACAAACCATTACACGGGCTCACTCCATGACCATATATCCATGCCTCCCCAGCCGTTTTCCATTTGTCCCTGCACCATCACCAGAATCCCCACATTAGATCGTAAGAATGAGGTCAGAAACCTACAAATGTGGATTTTGCAGCAAGTCAGTTCAGATCATATTTGTCCTTTGGGCTTTCATAGGGGATATTGAGGGCCCTTGATAAGCACCAGCCAATCAGCATTTGAGACTGACAGCTGAATCAATACCTCCTCAGTAGCATCAAGGATGTTCCTCTGAACCACATGTTCAGCATCAACACATAACAACCAAATAGCAAACATATGGAAGGAAATAAGTTGCAATTCTTTTAAAAGATACTCCAGTCTCAGCAGGAAAATATAAGCTATGCTAAGATTACAAAGGGCACCCACTTATATCTGAAAATGGAGAGGTGGCTATGAAAGCAATATACAGGGAGAACCTAGGGAAAAGACACGGGTAAACTCAGCATTGAAATGCCACTGACTTCAGACCTCTGCTTCTTAGGCTGCGTCCCCAGGAAGCTTCAACCTAATTCTGTTTAAACATCCCCTTTCTATGCTTCCTTAGGACAAAATACCCCAGGCTTGAAGGCAAACCCTCCCTCTCCTTGTAGAGTGCCATGGGGAGCTGTTCCCTTGGTCCCTTTGGGGGTCTCCTACATGAATTCCTCCTTAGGGGAGAATTCTTCATCTCTGGGCAGTCAGATGTAAGAGAGAAGCAGATAATAAGCCCTGGAGTTTAAAATTAAAGGAGAAAAGTGGCCCAAAAATAAGAACAACAAAACCTAGTAACCCCAGCCCTGTGACTAAATCAAGTAAGGAGAGAGGTCATTTGGACAAGAGAGTCTATACACCTGCAGTCTAGCTTCCCTCTCTCCTCTATCACCTGCCTCCCTGTCTCAACACCATTGGTCATGGATAGGTTGCCTTCGGTTTGAAACGTCACCCAAAACACAAAACATTTTGCTCAAGTTGAATTTGGGTAAATAGAAACCTTAGTTATAAATTAAGAGCCAAATTACATCTAAAAGGAGGTATATGACCCTTGGGGTCAGAGACATTCTCTTCCCAAGTCAGTTTGAGTCTCAGATTTCAATTCTATTTTTTGCTCAAAGTCTAGTTCATACATGAGCTCATTTAATCCTCACTACCAGACTCCGTGGGGTGGGTGTTATCATGCCCAGTGTATAGACTAGGCAGGGGGAGTTAAATTAGTGCTCGAGGCCAGACCACGCTTAAATAGCAGAGCTGGGATTCAAATCCAGGTCTCCTAACTTTAAATCCAAGCTCTTTGTACTACACCACCATATTTCCCCCGTCTTTTCCCACCAAGCTATGTCCTGTACCAATATTAGGAAGAGTTCTCATTGTTACATATCTGAAGCTCATGGTTGGCTTCACTTTGCTTTATCTAAGCTGCTCTTTCTTCCCCAATTCTATCCCCAGAAATGTTCAACCTGAAAACGAAGGAAACCTCCCCTTAAATTCTCTAGTGGAAGAAAAACAAGGGTTTTCCGTTCCTTTCTTGGATTCCCAGGTAACAGTACAGACGCGGCACAGCCTCGGATCTCTGCAGCTATTGTCCTCGGTATGTTTTATTCTTTCACATACACCTTAATTTGCCCGAGAAAGAAACAGATATCTGATATGACAAGTGTATGTTTTTTTTTTTTTTCCTGGAGATCTGACTGTTCATTTTTTCCTTGGAAGGGCCAGAGTGTCTTTCAAAAGTTTCAGCCCTGGGTTTTTGAGAAACTTATCCGTGTGGCATGTCTGTCACTTTTCACAGTCCTCAAGCAAGTCTTGGCAATTTTCACATAATGGCATTTGTTGACAGGTTGTTAGGGCTGACAGTGAATATGTTTGAAAAACTGTCAAGCTGGTGAAAAAAAAAATTAAAGAGAGAGCCGCCTTACATTTGAAACAGCATGTTAAACTGTAAGTACGTCCTCAAAATGCAGAGACCTCCACTTCTCATCAAGTTACACGCTCAACAGTGACAGCCAGAGAAGGTAGAATCCCTAAAAATTAATGTCATCTTGTCACTTCAAAGGTCATACAGCACATTACCACTAAACTCTATTTATCCACATAAAATTGAGTTTGCCTTTAGTGCTCAATAACAGGTGAATGGAGAGAGGAGCCTCTGCAAATGCAGTGAGGGTGACGCAAGGTGGTTAATTGGGCAAGCAGAACTGCCTGAGGAGTTGGCAGGGAGCCCTAAGAGATGGCATTGCAACTCTGGTCACTTGAGCCACTGTTATGGTTGATCTTTAATCAATAGATTTTCGAAGAATGAGTTAATTGATGAGCAGTGACTGAGGCAATGAATGGACAGAGTGGCAATGTCAGTTACCCACCAGTTTGACAAAAGAAAACCTACCATGTCCTGAAGGGTTCCATTTACTGGGAACATCAGAGGTCATTGAGAATGACCTAGAGCCAAGTACATGGCATTTTTCTATAGGCATTGAGATGCAATAATGACCAAATCTGACTTTCAAATGCACACTGGGGGGGTCATTATGGGCACAGTCCTAGCCTAGATGCTGTGTAAGAACTGGAGACAAGTAAGAATGTGTACTCATCCTAAGAAGCTTGCAACCTGGCCAGCAACCCAAGACAAGCGCCTGAAACATGAAATCAGAATATGACAGAATAACGAAACTTCCAAGAATTAAGAGACGTGACAGTGGTAGATGTCAATGCTGCCTTCTCTTGGCTTGTTCAACTCTTGCTTGCTGAGCTCACCTCACCTATAGATTTATCGCTGACCTTCCATGAAAATAATCCTGGCATCATTTTCATCAGTTCTTCAAGTATGAAATTCATTGTACTTGTTAGCTTGGTGACTGTTACCTGTGGCCATCAAACAGGTATATCTAAAAATCAGCTATTCCTGAATTACTTAATAGTCCTATGTCCACGGGCAACTTATTTAAACTCTCTGAGACTCAACTTCCTCATCTAGAGGGCGGGCTAATGCTATCTTTATCATTGAGCTGTCCCGAAGATCAAATTTGAGATAATATTTGTGTAAGCATCACGCCAAGTCTAGTACATACTAGGTGCCCAAATATTTATTTGGAAGACATAGGTCCCTGAGGGAATGGAGGAGATTGAGGTCACAGAAGTTTCCACCAACTTTGCTTAGGGTTTCATATGACTTTCTTTCTTTAAAGCTAACCAATCTCCTTTTTAAGAACAAGATCTCTCTCTGAGCCACCAGTGTAGTTTATACCGGGATCCACAGATAAACTCGTGTCCAAGCACACAGTTAAAAACCCCTTTAATTCTTTGGTTCAGAATGTGAGCATTTCCACCAGGGCCTCCCCCCCAGTGGCTTAGATCTAAACAGTATCCAGGACTTTGCAAGCTCTGCAAGATGTAGCGTTTAATCAACCAAGAGCTCTGAGGGCCTGACAGGGCATCATGCCTGAGGGGCAGGGCTGCTGTCTCCTCCTTGCTCAGGGAAGAGCTGGCTGTACCGGAGAGTCAAGTCTGATTTTACAGAGCTGTCTCTGAGATTACCCAGGGGGGTGGGCAGAAAGCTGACAACGGAGGAGTCTCGAGTGCTGGGACTAGCCTTCACAGCAAGAGGCTCCGGCTGGAGCAGGAGTTGCAAAGACAAGAGTCAAAACAAGCCCCTCTAGAGACAGCTAATGACAATAAAGAGAATTAACAGCTTCTGTTTTAAACATTTTTCATTAATTATAAAAAATAAACAGAAAAGTGCACAAATCATGAATATATCTCAAGGAATTTTTACAAAATGCCCACACTCTTGTAACCAGATCAAGAAATGATTAAGAACGTGCAGAACGTGACCAGCCTCCCAGAACACTCTTGTTACCCGCTAGCTACCAGCCACTTCCTGCTCAAAGGTAATCACTCTCCTGGCTTCTACCACGTGGATGACGTTTGCTTGCCTTTGAACTTCACGTAAATGGGATCATACCATACGTACTCCTTTAAGTCTGGCTTCTCCCGCTTAATATTACACTTGTGAGATTCACCCAAATCATTGCAGTCAGCAATAATTCATTTTTCTCATTGCCAGATCTACTATCAACAGACGTTTGAGTTGTTTTGGGTTTTGACAAATGTAAATTGTGCTTCTGTGATCATTCCTGTACAAGTCTTTTGGATCATGTATGTATGCACTTCTGTAGGGTATATACTTGGGGTGGAATTGCTCGTTGCAGGGTCTGCAGATGTTCAGCTTTAGTAGATACTGCCAAATGGTTTTCCAAAGTGGTTGTACCTATTTACACTCTCGCCAGCAGGGTATGAGCGTTCCAGTTGCTCCATGTCCTCCCCAACGGTTGGTGTTGTCTGGCGAAATGTTGACTTTCTCATGGGTACAAATAACAGCTAATTCTTACTGAGGTTTTATCATATACCAAGATCAGTGTTAAGCAGTTTACATATCATATCTGTTTGAATTTTTCAGAAGCAATATCCTCATTTTTCTGATTAGAAAAATGACATTCAAAGAAATTAAGCTATTTGTCCTAATTCCTGTTTGAGAACTGAGATACCATCCTATCTCTGTTTGACTTCAAAGACTGTGATATTTCCATGATATTACATTATTCTCAATTGATCCTTGCTTAATTTTAAATGTTTTCTTTGTTCCTGAAAGAATTTCAAAACTTTCACTTGTAACAATGCGTCTTAGTCAGTTCAGGCTGCTGTAACGAATTACCATTGACTGGGTGGCTTAGATAACAGACATTTATTTTTCATGGTTCTGGAAGCTGGGAAGTCCAAGATCTAGGTGCTAGCCTAACTATCTCCAGGTGAGGGCCCTCTTTCTGGTTTGCAGATGTCTGTCTTCTCCTTGTATCCTCTATGGCAGAGAGACAGAAAGAAGAAGCAAGCTCTCTCATGTCTCTTCTTACAGGGGCACTAATCCCATCATGAGGGCTCCACTTCGTGACCTAATTACCTCCCAAAAGCCCCACCTCCTAATACCATCACATTAGGGGTTAAAGCTTCAACACAGGTATTTTGAGGGAACACAGACATTCAGTCCATAACACAGTGTAATTGACGTAGTCACAAGCTATTCCTTATAAGAAGACAATTTAAAAACTAAGCCACTAGAAAAGGAGAAAATTACCAGGAAAAATAGTCCACAATGCACGCAAATGTGAACATGGTTGGAATCTTCGACTTTGTGTCTCAATGAGACAACCTTTCTCTGAACCTGCTCAACTAGCTGGCCCTGCATTTTTGTGTTTCTTTAACTGCAAAGAGGCCAAGGGATAAACAGTTGGCGCCAAAACACAGAGCAGGACGTGCCCAAAGACTGAAAGCTGGTATGGAAAAGAGACTTCAGCTGAGAGAGAGACAAAGCGGTATTTTATCCTCAGTTTCAGTCCCCCAACCCTGGTCCCACTGAGATGCTATGGATGCTATAAGCAGGAAAATTATTAAGCTGTACAGCCTCTCCTCATATTCCCAAGCACATATTTCTCAAGACCCAAATTAACCATATAACCTTAGCCCCCACCCTTTCTAGTAGTCCTGGCTCCTTCACTCCCTTCAGCTCAAGTCTGAACCTCTCCCCATTTTCAGATGTGGGGATTCCATTGAAAAACCAAAGAGTAATTATCTTTGGGTTCTGCTTCCCTTTGTCCCAAGGCTGTTTCACAAAGCTTTCTTCTGCAGCTCTACTATCTACCTTACCTTCCTTTTCTCTCTTCACTCCCAACCTGCTCTTTTTAGTCTAAAATCCCATCATGTAAGAGAGTTACGGATCTGTGGAATGTGTCTCTAATCTAGTCCAGGCTATTCTGAAAGCCCTTGAAAACCAAATTTCTGCTGAAGGTCTTAGAGTTGGGTGTGAAGATGAACTAGAATTTAATAAGAATGATTTATAGTGTCACTCTTAGAAGCATGCACACATAGAAAAAGCATGCATAAAAGCATCTATATTGTTGAAAATAAAGTCAGAGTAAAAACAAAGGAATATTGTAAAGATTAACAGTAAAGAGTAATTTTGCATATTTTTCTTTTAAAGATCAAAAAATGAAGTATGAGTCAAAGGAAGAAGGCTAATACGTATAGACTCATCAAAAGCAACAGAAAAATAAGTAAGTTGTTAACATTTCTCTTTCCCATGGTTACTGAGATCATTTAGTTTCTGAGAAGTTTAGCAACTTATCAGGAGTAAGACAAGACCTAAGCAGTCTTCAGCTCCAAATTCCAACCAAGGATTTTCATCTAAGGTGTGACCCTGGGCAAGTAACTTGACCCGTAATAATAGTTGCAAATCCTTAGGGCTCTTTTGAGAATTAAATTAGATAATGCATGTTAAGACTTAGAAGGTCCCTGGGCACAAAGTAAATTCTCTATAGATATTAGCCACCATGATGGTGATAATGGCTATTAAGATTATGTTGATGATCAGACTAAAAAGCTTCTACAAAGCAAAGGAAACCACAAACCAAATAAAAAGACACCCCACAAACTGGGAGAGAATATTTGCAAACCATATATCCAACAAGGGGTTAATTTCTAAAATATATAAAGAACTCATAAAACTCAACAACAAAAAAACAAAAACCTGATCAAAAAATGGGCAGAGGATATGAACAAACATTTTTCCAATGAAGATATACAGATGGCCAACAGACACATGAAAAGATGTTCAACATCACTAATTATTAGAGAAATGCAAATCAAAACTACAATGAGATATCCCCCCACACTGATCAGAGTGGCTATAATTAACAAGATGAGAAATAATAAGTGTTGGAGAGGATGTGGAGAAAAGGGAACCCTCATACACTGCTGGTGGGAATGCAAACTGGTGCAGCCACCATGGAAAACAGTAAGGCAATTTCTCAAAAAATTAAAAATAGGAATACCATATGACCCAGCTATCCCACTACTAGGTATTTATCCAAAGAACTTGAAATCAATAATTCAGAGATTTATGCACCCCTATGTTCACTGCAGCATTATTCACAATAGTAAAGACGTGGAAGCAACCCAAGTGCCCATCAATGGATGAATGGATGAAGAAGATATGGTATATATGTATAACGGAATACCACTCAGCCATAAAAAAGACAAAATCATCCCATTTGCAACAACATAGATGGACCTTGAGGGTATGATGTTAAGTGAAATAAGCCAGACAGAGAAAGACAAACACCATATGATTTCACTCATATGTGGAAGATAAACAAACACATGTGGTTACTGGTTGCCAGGGGGAAGGAGGAGGGGGTGCGTGAAAGGGGTAAAGGGGCACATATGTATGGTGACAGATAAAAATTAGACTATTGGTGGTAAGCATGATGCAGTCTATACAGAAACTGACATATAATAAAAGTACACCTGAAGTTTACACAATGTTATAAGCCAATATGGCCTCAATAAAATAATTGAAAAATTAAAAAAAATACTAGTTACTAAAAGAAAAAAAAAAGATTATGTTGGTGTTGATGATGACATCTCTACAAAGTATAGATGCCATCAATCCTGAAAGCAGAAAGAAAATGCACACAAAATTCCTTTCTTCTCACTCTTTGTGTTGATTGCCAGTGTTCCTTATCTGCCAAAAAAGAAGGAACTCTGGCATTAGTTGTTTAGATAGGAACAAGTAAGTAAAGGAGAATTTGATTATACAGGATAAGACCTGAAATGCTAAATCAATGAACAATGAAAGGTTCTTATCAAAGCAACTAAAAGACAAGCTAGGTGAGGCTGGCTGTCTGGTGATATCCTCAGAGAAAGGAAAAAGTTTCCCTGGTAGCTGTCCCTCACATGACAGGCTGCTCCAGGCTGCTTAGGCATCATAACTATTTGGGTACTGCTCTTCAAGGCAAACTTCCAGCCTTTCAGGTCATCTTGAGAGAAGAGGAGATAGAAAGTATATTGGCCAATCTAGCTCCACCTTCTAATGGAGCTTGGAATTGAGTCATGCTGTTGAGCAGGGCTGGGGTGTGGATGGCTTTCCTAACCAGGCATTATCTCAATCATACAACCCCTACATTGGATATCTCTAATTCTGTAATCTACCAGTGGATCACCAAAGAATTCATGCCACTTAGCACTTTGTCTACCACCTTAGTTCAATTCAAGGAACTGGATCGATCTAAGAGTTCTACATTCATTCTTCTGTTTGTAGACGCTGTCTGAATATGCATGGATAATCTAGGACACATTTTCAAGAATAATGTCCTTCATCAGTGACATATTCACTTTCTTTCCCCTCCTCTCTTCCTGGAGCTTTCTCTCCCCTACCTCTATGTCCCGGGTGCCTGTGCACCACCCATTAACTGCCCATGGACCCCAAATCTGTTGCCCCTATTTATCTGATGCTTCTTCCTGTCTGAGGCCCTACTACATAAATGGTGACCCTTTCAGGACACCCAGTGAGCCATTCTTTAGATTCATAATACCCTTGCTAACGCTAACTTTGCTCACGAGAGTCCTTTTATGTCAGCAAGCAATGTCAATGAGATGAATTTACACTAAAGTCATAGACCATATCACTGTTTCGAGGCTATTTGCATTTTAAAAGGATATATGTTGAACCAACCGAATCTCTTCTCCTGGAATGAGAGGCAACATGACTGAAGCGCTTCAAGGCTCCACAGAGGGATTATATTTAGGGCAGAAGCACTTTGCCAGCACATCAGGTCACACATAGACCCTATCTGCCTTAGGGTCTGTCTGTCTGTCTCGGAGCTGAGGGTTTAGGCAGGTGACTGTGGCTGATTTCCTAGTTTCCCATCACAGCACAGTACCAGGTCTCCAAAGAGCATCGGTGAGTGTTGAAATGGGGAGAAGGGTAGTACTCACGAAACTCCTGGGCAGTGCTGAGCATATGTTACATGTTGTGAGGGTGCAAAGGAAGACAAAGTCTCTGTGCTGGAACATCTGTTGTCAAGGTGACCCTGCTATCACTCCCTGCTGTGGCTGGGAAATCCGTTTCTAGAATCTCCTTTCTCATATAGGTTCAGGTTAGAGTTTTCCAATGACAGGAACTCACGTGAAATTTGGAAGGTGGCAGTGAAGAGGAAGCCATTGTTTTGGGGACACTGTGGCAGCCAGATGTGGCAGCTTCACGAACTCGCCGTGAGCTTCCATTGTGCAGGACGGTGCTAGATGTAGTGGCTTCTCCCCCTCCCCAGGCGCTGTGACTTCTTCATCTGTCCCAGTATGTCAAGCTTCAGTCATTAGTCACTGTGTCTCTAAACTTCTGGCTTCCTAACCATCACACCTGGACTTCTCTCACATTCACGGAAGCTGGGTTCATATTATAAGTTTATTTTTCCCATAACACATGTGGTGGCTCTGTTTTCCTGACTAATTCCAGACTGATACAATAGCTTTTTTTTTCACTTTGTGGAAAATTAAACATGGTAGTATTTGCTATTTCTCCCACGGAGAGGGAAAGTCTAATTCTCCTGTCTTTGAATCTGGGCTGCCCTTAGTGGCAGCAGGTTCAGCTGTATCCAGCAGAAACAGCAATGAGACGCAACAAGACAAAATAGTTAGTACTCACTAGATGTACGTGTCACATGTACTCAAAGGCTGAGTACCTGCTTGAATATGGAGGTTATTACTATGTATGGGTTATTATGGTTAATGGGCCCTTGTTTACACCCACAAGCTAAAGAGCCCATGTAAAGTAGGCATACATTTTAGAGACTTGTTTGTCATCATTATAAATCCCAGCACAGTATACATCTGCACCATAGACTAATTATTAGCCCTAGAATAGGAGTGAATTGATATGTTTACTATAAATGTAATGACTCTCTTAGAGACAGATCAGACCTTGGGGGAGGATATGGGTTCTCAGAGATCTGGGGATTCCACTAAGCTGTGAATACTAAAGAAACCCTATGGCCTGACTTCAGGACCCAGGTGGGTTCAGTGTTCTAAGCAAGATGTTCAGAAAGAAAGCCTGTGGGCCTGTTGTGAACCTCTTGATTGCTCCAAAATCCTAGATAGATACCAATAAATCAGGTTGCTAAGAAAATGATCTTTAAGGCCCCTCTGAAATTTTTAAAAAACTGAAATTCTTCCTTAAAAATAAAATTAGTGGGATAGATACTAAGGATGTGGCCAGAATTTTTGAAAAGCAATTACTCCTACAGCCCTGAAGTTTGAAAATGAAAGTGTATTTGGAGACAGGAAATGGGAGAGGCTATTTACCTCTTGTGGAATCTAGAAGGTTTATAAAATTTAGGTTGTTCCTCAAAGCAGCCATATCGTACAACTTCAGTAGGCACTATTGGCTTTGTATTCCATGTAGACAGTAATCTCTGCAGGAAAACTCCAGGGAAATAAGAATCTTGATCACTGAGATGAGGCAAGAGTGGCAGATACATGAAAGACAACTTGGCAAAAAAAGAAAAATTATTTAAAAAATTGCATACCCTTTAAATCTGTAATTTCATTCCTCGTAATATGTCTTATGCAAACAGTGAAGACGAGAATATATTCATACACAAACAAAGATGTTTATTGCAGCATTATTTACTATATCAATCAATTGTAAGGACTTGAATGATGAAGAGTATTAAGATATTATGAGAAAAACACTGATAGAAGTCAATGTAAAACAATGGGCTTGAAAAAGAAATTGATAAAAAATATCTACAAAATATCTAAATGTGTTTTAAAATATACAACATGTTTATAAATAATCCACGGTTCAAGGAAAAAAATACTAGGGAAATAAGAAAATACATTTACCTGGATGATAATGAAAAATACAATGTATCAAAATTTGAGTGATGCACCTAAAGCAGTGCTCAGAGGGAACTTTATAGCTTTAAATACTTAAAGTAGAAAATAATATGGTCTAAAATCAATGATCCATTGCTATAAAGAAGTTAGAAAAAGGAATGCAAATTTAAATCAAGTAACAAAAAGGAGGAAATAATAAAGAGGGGAAATGAATGAAATAAAAATCAAACAATAGTGAAAAATCAACAAAACCAAAAGTTGATTCTTTAAAAAAATTTAAAAAATTGAGCACTACTAGCAAATTTGATCAAGGGAAAAAAAAAAAGAAAAACATAAATTACCAATATAAATAATAAAAGAGAGGATATCATTACAGACATTAAAATGATAATAAGGGACTGTTGCAAAAAACGTATCACAATAAATTTAACCTAGATGAAGTGGACAAATTCCTCGAAAAACACAAATTATCAGAACTTCACAAGCAGTAATGGAAACCTGAATCGTGCTATATCTGTTGAACAAATGAATTCATAATTAAAAACTTTTCCACAATGAAAATTCCAGGCCTACATGGCTTCACTGATGAATTCTATCACCTATTTAAGGAACAAATATTATCAATCTTACACAAACTCTTTCAGGAAATAGAGGAGGAAAGAATACTTCCCATCTCATTTTATGAGCCCAATATACCTTGATACAAAAATCAGAAAAAGACAAAAAAAAAGAAGAAAGAAAGAAAATTTCAGACCAATGTACGTCATTGAGCTAGATATAAAAATCCTAGACAAAATATTTGCTATCAGTTTATTAAAAGATAATACTTCATGACCAAATAGTCTTTATCACAAATATGCAAGATTGATTCAATATTAGAAAATCAATCAATGTCATTGGCCACATCCACAGTATAAAGGAAAATATACTACGGTCAGTCATCTCAATGGATTCAGAAAAGCATGTAACAGGGCCGGCCCCGTGGCTTAGCAGTTAAGTGCGTGGGCTCTGCTGCTGGCAGCCCAGGGTTCGGATCCCAGGCGCACACCGACACACCGCTTCTCCAGCCATGCTGAGGCCACGTCCCACATACAGCAACTAGAAGGATGTGCAGCCGTGACATACAACTATCTCCTGGGGCTTTGGGGGGAAAAACAGATAAATAAATAAAAAAAAAAAAAAAAGAAAAGCATGTAACAAAATTCAACTCCCATTCATGATTTAAAAAAAAAAAGCCTGTCAGTAAACTAGGAACAAAGAGAAATCCCCCAATCTGAGAAAAAGCATGCAGTAAAAAATATCATACTTAAAAGTGAAAAACGGCATTTTCACCCAAGATGAGGAATAAGGCAAGGATTTCCACTCTCACTACTTCTATTTAACATTTAACAGGAAGTCCTAGCCAGAGCAATAAGGCAGGAATAAGAAGTAAAATGCGTAAGGATTTGAAAGAAAGAAGTAAGAATGTCTTTATTTTCAGATGACATAACTGTATATATAAAAAATCTTAAGGAATCTGTAAAACAAGTTCTAGAACTTCACAGTAATTAGCAAGATCATGTGAAACAAGGTAAATATACAAAAATCCATTTCAACGTACTAGCAATACATAATTACAAAATGAAATTTAAAAATTATACCATTTACAATAGCATCGAAAATACTTAAGGGTAAATTTAATAACCTATGCAAGATTCTGAAAACTACAAAACATTGCTGAGAGAAATTAAAGAAGTTCCTAATAAATGGAGAGACATATCATGTTCACGAAAGACTCATTATTATTGAGATATCAGTTGTCTCTCAAATGGACCTATAGATCTAACATAGTACCAATCAAAATCCCAACAGGTGTTATATTTAGAAACTGACAACCTAATTCTGAAATATATATGAAAATGCAAAGGACACAGATCTGTGCATAGGATGGACATATATAGGCATAGATTGGCATAGACATAGATCAGCACAGGATGGACATATAAATCAATGGAACAGAATAAAGTCCAGAGATAGACTTACACATATATGATAATTTGATTTTTTACAAAGTTATCAAAGAAGTCCAATGGGGAAAGAAGCATTCTCAACAAATGATGCTGGAACAACTTGATGTCCATATGGCAAATAAAGAACCTCAACCTCTACTTCAATCCACATATGAAAATCGATTCAAGATAGATCATAGAGCTGAATGTAAAAATCAAACTACAAAACCACTAGAAGAAGACATAGGGAAATATCTTTGCAACCTTGGTATAGATAAGACAATGAAAATAATAATTATAAAAGAAAAAATGATACATTAGACTTAAGCAAAATGAAAATCATTTAAAAATAAATGCCAGCCCCGTGGCTTAGTGGTTAAGTGCGCGCACGCCACTACTGGCGGCCCGGGTTCGGATCCCGGGCGCGCACTGACGCACCGCTTCTCCGGCCATGCTGAGGCGGTGTCCCACATACAACAACTAGCAGGATGTGCAACTATGACATACAGCTATCTACTGGGGCTTTGGGGAGAAAAGGTGAAAAAAAAGGAGGAGGATTGGCAATAGATGTTAGCTCAGAGCCGGTCTTCCTCAGCAAAAAGAGGAGGATTGGCATGGATGTTAGCTCAGGGCTGGTCTTCCTCACAAAAAAAAAAAAAAATGTACAGATTTTTATATATCAATCATACCTCAATAACGTTGTTCAATAAAAAAGAAAATGTACAGACAAACCACAGGCTAGATGAAAACATTTACAAAATATACATCTGACAATAGACTTATATACAGAATTTATAAAGAACTCTCACAAATCAATAATATTCATACAAAGAATCCAATTTAAAAAAAAAACAGAAAATTGGGAAAAGACTTGAGTAGACACTTCATAAAGGAAGATATTCAAATGCCCAATAAGCACATAGGAAAAGTGCCCAACATCATCAATCATTAGGGAAAACACAACCACTAGAATGGCTCAAATTTAAAAACTTGACAGCTGCAAATTTTGGCAAGTATGGAGAGACCAGAACTCTCACCCACTGCTGGTGCTGGCATTAAATGGTACAACCACTTTGGTAAACAGTTTGACAGTTTCTTATAACATTAAACATACCCCTCCCCTGTGACCAAGCAATCCTATCCTAGCTATTTACCCAAGAGAAATGAAAACATACAGCTGCACAAAGACCTGTAAAAGAATGTCCATAGAAGCTTTATTCACAATCGCCCAAAACTAGAAAGAACCCAAGTATCCGTTAACAGGTGAATTAATAAAGAAACGGTGGCATCTCCAATCAACCTAATACAATCAGCAATAAAAATGAACGAACTATTGATGCGGACGACATGGGTGAATCCAAAAAACACATGCTGAATAACAGGAGTCATAAATGAAACAATGTTTACCAAGTAATTCCATTTATATGAAGTCCTGAAACAAGAACAAAGGAAACCGTGATGAAGAAATCAAGAAAGTGAATGCCTGTGGGTGATGAGTATTGGCTAGAAGGTGCATGAGGGAACTTTCTACAATGATGTTAATGTTTCACATCTTGACTGGGGTATCAGTTATCCGGGTGTATGCCTCTGCCAAAACTCATTGAACTATAAGCTTAAGACACCTGTTGATGTACAGAAGTTAACCACCAACATTTTTTACAAAGGTCAGGCAGTGAGTGTCCCAAGATCAGAGGCTTCGTGGGAATACACACCAATTGTGTGCAATTGATCTAACAGTCTTTGGTTGTACAGTGGAAAGAGTCTGAGCTTCAGGCGCCCCACTTATGAAGCGGGAAAATAATAGTTCATATCTTAAAAGATTAAATGCTATAATGCATGTAAAGTGTCTAGTATAACGGCTAACGCCAAGTATGTATTGAATAAATATTTGTTTCTCTCTCTTCCCTCATGTGGCTTTATCTTTAAGCCCACCCTGTAAAAGTGGACTGAATGTGTCTTTAGAACAAAATTATTTTTGGTGCCATTGGACTAAAGGGATAAAACGATTACTAGCATACTGATGTAAAAACAATAGAATCCTTGTGTTTTAATATTTTCCCATCAATAGTATACAAAAAGTATATATCAAAATAAAGGCCGTGACCAGTTACGATTGTAAACAGTTTTTGTTAAAGAAACCAATCCGCCTTCCATTTTCAGCGCTGTCCTTCAGCCTGTTCACTCAGGAAACAAGCCACGCAAAAACCAAAGGAACAAAGCTCTGGGAAACATAACTTTATAGATATCCTAACAAACTAAAATTAACTTGAGCAGCAGCGAGCTCCTAGGAGACACAGATCTCCTGAACTCCTCCACTATATGATCAAAATCCCCATCATTACAAGACACTGTTTCAGGAATAGAGCAGAATATTGATAAGACTGTTTGAAGTCACACAAATGATGGGTTCATATGCCAGCACTGTCATTTACAGGCTGTGGCACCATGCAGAAGCTACTAAACAACTGTGTGTTTGTTTTCTCATCCATAAACTCTTCCCTAAAATAACTAATCCCAGTAATACGTTGCCTCAATGAACACATAGATGGATGGAAATATTAAAGTCTGTTCCTCATGGCAGTAGTATGAGCCTTAAATGAAATAATACATATTTAAACACCCTGTAAGTCCCCAGCCTTTGGACTATTATACATCACTCTTCTTTATTTATTTTCCAATCTGAATGGGTACTTCAGGGGGGATGTCTCATATACGGACCAAAATTCTAACTCACATCCCTGTTTCCTGAAACCATTTATTCTGCTTTGGAAGTAACCTACACACACTTATAATGATCTCAGAAAGCCAAACTATATCCTAAAGAGAGCAGGGAGAAAAAAAGCAACTCTGAATTCACCAGTCAGTTCTGACTCTCCCTCTCGGTAAGCTGATTCTTTCCTCTACAGGAGATGTGTCTCACCAAAAATAAGCATTGGCTTCCAAAAACGTGCCCAAACCATTGTTAGCACCATTCACATTGAGAGCATAACAGAATAATCATGGAGGAACATTCTAAGATTTGCTCATAAGATCAGTAATTTTTTTGTCATTTGTTGCCATTAACAAGTAACTTGTGACCTAATAAACGTCACTATCCATTTTCTTTAATTAAAATAATAAATACTATGCAGTGACACAGATTGGCATTTATGTCTTCATTTCTGTGACGTGGGATTTATCACCAAGGCTTTCTTTGAGGGATTCCACAAATAAAGGTTATTAAGCTGCCACAAAACGAACACAAGCTCGGGTTAATGACATTGGACAAGGAAGGACAGTGATGGATGAAGCCCTCATGCACGAAGAAAAAGGGAATTCCCACCCAAAGCAAGAAGCATTCTTGGGCTGGCAAGATGTGTGTTCCATTTTTCTAAGTTTTAAATATACGCAGGATGAGCTCAGAGGCAGCATCAATTCCACTGCCATCCCCCCGGGGTGGGCTCAAGTGTGGCTTCCTCATTCCCTTGGGAACCACCGTTGGCCACCTTATGGTGCATTTGAGGGTAGGAGGGGTTTTCAAGTAAAGGATAAACTACTCTGGCATGTGAATCTGCCACCAGAGAAACAAAATTAATTATTGTAATGCCCCAACCACCTACTCTGAAGATATAGTTCTAGGTTCCAAAAAAGAAAGGGTTGCCCTTCACAAAAACAGAACAAAGCAAACAAAAACGAGGAAGATAAGCTTGACAGCATTTCCTGAAAGAATCTCTTCTTACCTGTGGGATCCTGCTCCTGCTCAAAGTCAAGACATGAATCCAATGCTCCCAACCTGAGATCCACCCTGGCTCAGCTCCACCTCTGGCTGGTCCGCTCCTGGAAATCCAGCTCAGTGAAATGGACTCAAACTGCCCTCATGGGCAAATGTTCCAACCGCTGCTGTTCACAGGCTCCGAGAAGCATGGAGTGAAGTGGAGTTGCACCTCCACTTACAGCTGAGATTTATCTCTGTGGATTTATTTACATCTCAGGACTGCAGACACCTCAACTCACATCACTCCATATCCAGCTCAGAGCCATGAGATGGGGCCCGGGCTGGCTGCTCCTTAGTTACCGAACCACACGAAAGGCCCCAGATACAGGAGATGGCTCCCAGCCCCTGAACGCCTCTAGGCCTAGCTGCTTTTCTTGGTTGTGCTACTCAAAAAGAGAGCATCTGTCTACTTGAGGCTAAGGTAGAGATCAGATTTCTCAATTGCTGAGTATTTCAAAGAAAGCGGAGGAAATACAGCAGCTCTCACCTGGAGGAGCCCCAACTTTGAGAGTGGCCAGAACTGAGTTCACATTTGACACTGCCACATACTGAAGCAAGGTGACACATAGCAGGGACTCAACAAATATTAGTTCCCAGCATGCTGCTTTGTCTTCCCATTCCCTCCAGGGCCTCAGGTGATATATGTTATATAATATACACAGATTATATATTACTAGATGTATACCATGTATAACCATATATATCATATGTTATATTTCATATAAAAGTACATACACGTATATTTATGGTCTCACTTCTGCTCACATTACAGATTATATTTTCTTAATGTAGTATCAGTTAAGGTACAAATAAGATGGATTTACATTTCCAAATTGATGCCTACTTAAGCAACAGCAAAACTGAGTTCCTGAAGCAGACAACCTCCCCCACTAAGGGCTAGCATGGGCAGGATGTGATAAAGCTTGAGGACACTTAGACAAGAATCGTCCTCTGAATAATGCCCGGGCAGTCCTCATCTCCAGCTGGGCTTGTAGCTCAGGGAACTTAGAGGGAAGCTGTTTCCATTTTCACGCCTCCCTTCCCAGCACTTTGAAGGGAGGGAAAACAAATGCTGATTCGAAGGTATCTCTTCCTTGGAATTGAGGACTAGGAGGAAAATGGTCACTTGCCTGGTGGTAGGGAAGCAACACAGTCGCTCTGTCATTGTCTGAGGATTCTGTTAGCTGCCAGTTGCCTTTGTCAACACAGCAGTCTCCTCACAGAGGAGCCATGGTTTTCTGGGGCAGTGGACAACTTCACCCTGACCCTGCCCATCACCAAGGACCCTGCAGATGGGAAGATTTGTTCCCACTCAGCCATTAATGATCCATGCCCCTACTCACCCTATCGGAGAGGAGACAGCATCACAAAGTCTGCTTCTCCTCTAACTCTGTGCTCTTTCACATGGAGCCAAGGCACCTCTGAGGTCTCCTTCTGTGCTCCCTGAGGGTCACAAGGGCCTGGGATGGGTAGTTTCCTCAGCTCCTTTCCCAGGCACATCCTGACTTCAGAAATCTGTAGAGGAGAAAGCACCAGCCTCTACTCCCTATGTTCAGATAGACTCCCAAATTCCAGGGGATACATGTCACTATCTCCCAAAAATGCCCTCACCATGTTTCACCCTAGTAAAATGACACCACCAGGCTGGGCCTGAAGGATCCCAACTCAGCCACCATCCAATGGGTATGACATGCCTAGTTCCACTTCTTTCAAGCATCCATAGTCTTCCAAAGTAATGTTCCTGAAAGTATCACCTTACTTGGCTTTTGGGGGAGCAGAAGGAAAAGTTCAAAAATCCACTGTACTCTAAGCCAACAACTCCTGAGGGATAATTCCCCCCACTGACCCCCATCCCCAGGCTTCTACTCATTTAGACCAGTGGGAAGTCAGTTCTGTAGACCTTCAGAAAGCTGGGGTGGGGTTGGGGTCCAGAAGGGTGTCTAGCTCCAACCATTGACAGCTCTCTGAAATGGATGGGATCCTCAGCAACAGGGAAACCCTCCCTCACAATATTCTGTGACAAGAGAGTATCCAGCGCTTCTCATCTTTACTGTGCATGGAAATTACCTGGGGATCCTGTCCAAGTGCAGATGTTCACTCAGCTGGTTCAGGGTGGAGCCTGAGACTCTGCATTTCTAACAAGCTCCGTGATGGTGATACTGCTGCTGCAGGACTGCAAACCACACTTCAGCACATGGACTTCACTTTCCTCTCTCACTATTTTTTGAGGCCCAGTAAATCTCATTATTCTCAAACTAACAAATACCCAACGTTTATTGAGTGATTCATGTAAGGCAAACATTGCGCTGAGTACGACACGTGGATTATACCATTTACTTCTCTCAACAACTTTTTAAAATAGCTAGAAATCATCATGTCCATTTTAAAGAAGGGGAAACTGGTCCTTAACTTGGCTAAGCAACTAGACTCAGGCTTCAAGATTAGCAGTTTGCATAGCTGGGATTTGAGTTCAGGGTATGTGCTCCTAAACACCGTAGTCGGAAGAAAGTAGACCAAAAAATGAAGATTATAGCAAAGAAACTGAGATAAACAATTGGAGGGTACAATGAAACTTGATTAAGTGGTGCTTATATCAGACTCAGATGTCCCTGAGCTGGTCGTCTCTCATAGGAAAATCGCAATATTGAGATCCCAAAATAGCCCAAGACACGTTTAAGCGCAGGTTTATATCTCAAACTCCATTACTTTCTTCTTTCTTCATTTACAGCCTCCAAGTTCAAGCAACCTCTTCCATGTCAGGGGGATCCCACAATAATAGATATGTCATTTTTAACTGTCAACAACATCCTTTGTAAATGGTAAATGCAGGCATTTAAATAACTCAGCAAACCATTCTTCTGACATCACTTTTATACTACACTTTGCAAAAAAACTAGAAAACGAGCTGAAAAAAGCATGTGGCTTACCCTACAGAATCACGTTCGCCCACCATTCTCGTCTGCATTTAATATTTCATTGGGTTCTGCCTCCCTCTCCTCCACTCTGATAACAACCATCTGCTATCGAGACAAGACAATTAAAATATTTCAGCCTTTTCCCGTGGTTAAATAGGCTCATCTTTCCCTGTGACGGTTAGTTTATGGAGTCGGGAAGGGATCGCTGTCATTCATTCCTACTTGTAAGTGACATTGGGTTGATTAAGAGAAACTAACTGTTTCCTTGCAACAAGACCCTGGCTAGTTGTAGGTTTTGATTGCTCTGAGTTTGGACAAGGTGACATGAATTTCCCGTTCACCTGTGATGAAAGGGCATTTATCCTAAGACAAAATCTTGTCACAAATGTGCATGCCTCCACAAAAGGTAAATCTTTGGCCTATCTGTCAGGTGATACAAGAGTGTCATATTGGTGGAAAAACAGACAAATCTGTGGCTACCTCACAGTTCATCAATGGAGGACTCAGAAAATGCCAGGCATACCATGAGCACTTAACCAAAATTGAAATTCAATTAATAAGTAGTTAACATAAGGAAATGGAATATTGATTATCTTCTTTTGAAATGTTTTTGTTTTGGAAAATTTCAAACACATACAAAAGTAAAGAGGATAGTATAATGACCTCCATATGCCCACCAGCTTCAACAGTTTATTGACTCAAGGAAATTTTTTAAATTTATATCCCACTCACTTCCTCCCCACTTTTGGATTTTTGTGAAGCAAATCTTGGGCAGAGTATCATTCTAAGCATTAATCTCAATTAGCTTCTAAATACTGTTCAACATATTCTCTCATCTCCATCCCCACAACCCTGTCTTTATTCAGACTCTATCACCTGTTGTGGTAAGTTGAATAATGGCATCCAAAAAATATGTCCAAGTCCTAACCCCCAGAACCTGTGAATGTTCATTTGGAGATGGCCCTTAGATCAACACCAGGTGTCCTTATAGGAGAAAGGCAGAGGGAGATCTGAGACAAGACACACAGGGAGAAGGCCATGTGAAGACAGAGACAGAGACTGGAGGGATGCTGCCCCAAGCCAAGGAACGCGATGCCACCAGAAGCTAGAAGAGGCAAAGGATTCTCCCCTAGAGCCTCTAGAGAGAACATGTCCCTGTCAACACCTTGATTTTGGCGTCCTGGCCTCCTGAACTGTGATAGAATAAATTCCTGTTGTTTTAAGCCTCCAAGTTTGTGGCAATCTGTTACAGCAGCCATAGGAAATGAATACATCTGTCCTGGACAATCACCATCTCAATGTCTTCTACCAATCAGAGTCCTTCTCCCTGCTGATCGCCCTGAAGATGAGCAACATAAATCTGTCAAGGAAGTCCTCACACATGACCTCCTCAACGGCTCCCCATCGCTGTCAGGCTATCACTCAAGCTTCCTCAGAGGGTTTGGTCTGTGCCGACCTTTACAGCCACGTTCCTTACCTCTCCACACCCCTCGCGTCTGCAGCCTTCACGATCCTACTGAGTTGAGGAGTTTTCTACATCACTCACGCATGATCTGCCTCTGTCCCTTTGCACAGATTATTTCTTCTGCCTGCAGCAGTGTTGTCCACTAGAAATATAACTAAAACAAGCCATAAATGGGAGAGCCACACATATAATTTTTAATTTTCTAATACTCACACTTAAAGGAAATAAGCAGGGAAAATCCATTTTGATAATATATTTTAGTTAACCCAACAGACCCAAAATATTATCATTTCAACATATAATCAATATAAAAGTGGTATTAAGAAGATACATTTTTTTTTGGTACTAAGTCTTTAAAATCCAGTGTCTATTCTATACTTAGAGCACATCTCAATTCAGACTGGCCACATTTTATGTGCTCAATAGCCACGGGTGGCTAGTGCCACTATATTGGACAATGCAGGATGTCCTTAATCCTTTTTTCCAGCCTCATGAAAGACTGCCCATCCTTAAAAATCCAGCTGAAATATTATCTTCGATGGGCAACCTTCCCTGACTACTTTCCATCTCCCAACAATAGGATCAATTTCTCCCTTCTGCACCCTAGGTATAGACCTTGGATATATTTCAATGTATGCACTGTTCACACTGTGTTACAATTAACTGTTGCATGTATATCTCTTCTACTAGACTATGAGCTCCTCAGAGGCCAAAACCTGCTCCCAACTGCAGACTCCCTGGTCCTCCAAAGGTCCCAAACATCACTCCTTCCCCTCCTATGCAGCCCTTTTGAATATGATTGGTGAGACTTCAGTAGGATAGAGAGCCTACTGGCTTCACTAGGGAAACAGAAAAGATGCTCTGGTCCAGAAAAAGGGAATGATGGGCCCTGAGTGGTAGGGAGGGGAAGTACTGAGAATGGAGGACAAAGGAATAGAACCAGTCTTACACCCCTAGGAAGAGTAAATAATGTTAGAAAACAATATAGATGAACCAGCGAAGACATCTCTCTGACTCTGCTGAGAAACAAAAGAAAAGGATGGGACCACCATATGGGTGCACCAGAGGTTGTTAGAACGTAAGAACCCCTGAACAAATCAAAGGACATCAGTGGAAAGAGAGGTACGTAGAGCCAGCTTTCTGCTCTTTTATGTTGGGCCAAGCTAGCTTGGATGGACTTTGATCCCATGTGTTAATAAGCTGATGAAGAGACCACAAAATATAGACAACTCTAAGTGAACTCTAACAATTCTCCAATCCTTCAGCCCAGCAGTATGACCCTGCTACAAATTAGAAACCTGGTCATGGCGCTGGGACAGTGAGCTGTATACATTCTCCCTCTTTATGGAGGAGAGTACAGAAGTATGATCTGCACTTCCTTGTGGCTTGGTGCTGACTTTTCTCTCTCCTGAAACACCCTAACTCTGCGCCTCCAACATCTGTTCCCTGAAACCTTTCGGTTTGTCCTTCTTTTTAAATCTTCTCTCCTCCAAGCCTCCACAGTGCTTTACTTCTCCTCTCTTATAGAATAACATTTTCTCTGTTCTATTAATATTATTTGTGCTTTAACTTCCTTTACTGAAGGGAAGGACTCCGATTTATTCATGTCTATCTCCAACCCAACATCTGACACTGAGCAGTAACTCCACAAACACTTAGGGAACAAATGAATAAATGAAACAGGATGTGTTACGTATTTAAAACACCCATTATTTTTATGATTTCTCACCCATCAATAGGATAATTAATTTTAGGTCTAGTCAATCAGTTTAAGTGGTCAGGGCTCTTGGGGTGCCCTTTCTAAGTGAGCACAAGGTTGCTAGGTCTTGTCCCCAAAGCAGCCACCTCAGCTCATTCCTGGTCATAGAAAATGAAAAGAGCTAACATGCATAGAGTGTTTATTGTGCTCCAGGCATAGTTCTAAATACTTTACATGCATTTGCTCGCTTGATCCTTACAACCACCCCCAAGTAGGTACAATTATTTACAATCTCCATTACGCAGATGAGAAAACAGAGGTACAGAAAAGTTAAATTACCTATAAAAGGCACATAGCTAAGAAGCATTGAGACAAAGACTCAAAGCCAAACATTCTGGCTCCAAAATTCACAAAATTACCCCCTCTCTCCACAGAAAAGGAAGCAGCAATGTATTTAAGACAGAGAACTTACTTCTCAGTGCCACCCTTAAGCGCTGCCACCCTTGGGCATTACCTAATCTCTCTGATTCTCAGATTGTCTCATCTGTAAAATGGGGCATCTGTAGTGCCTATCCTACAGGTCATTGTGAGGATAAATGGCCACATGGACGTAGAGTGACTAGAACATAGCAGGCAAATGGTACCAATTTGTATCAGTCAGGAATCTTACTGTTGAGAAACCCATTTAAATCGGCTAAAGAAAAAGCAAGAATTCATTGCTTTGTATAATGGGACAGTCTAGGAGCGAGGGGACTTCACACACAGCTGAATTATGATCTCAAATAATGTCATTAGGAATGTCTCTTCCTCTCCATTTCTCACCTCTTCTAGTCTCTGTGTTGGTTCATTCTCTAGCTAACTTGCTCTTCATCATGATTCCTAGAAATTCCAGGCTTACATCTGTGGCTTGGTGACTGAAGGGAGAAAGAGTGTTTCTTTCCCAATAATTGTGATGAAAGACACAGAATTGAGATTCATTGCATTGTTTTGGGTCACTGACCCTTCCCTGAACCCATCACTGTGATGAAGGGAATGGGCATGTTAATAGGCTAATCCCTGGAACCAGGAAGCAGGGGTTGGCTCCAACCCAATGAGAGTAGAGATGGGGTATCTTGCTAAAGGGAAAATGAGGTGCTGTTGTCAGGAGAAGGAAGAATGGATTCTGGGCAAGCAAAAACAATAGATGTCCATTCACCATGAATAGTTTCAGTGCTCTCATGTTCTAAACAGATAGGGTTCCCTGGCCTGTTGCCCACCAACAATGGGTTCCTCCAGCTCTCGGCCACTGCCAGTCTGTCTTACAGACTTCTCCAAGCCCTGGGAGTGCCTGGCCCCACGCTTCCTCCCAGCTACTGCAAAGCTCAAATTAGTCACTCCGTGGGCCCCTTCCGAGGCATATCAGAGACCAGCTGTGCAAGGACCTGTCACCTTCTTGTCAGCGAAAGTTTTCTGTCCAAAGAACTTTCGTCATCGCTCCTTTCTCAAGTAGCTGGATGTCACTTGAAGAGACAGCTTAAGTCACTCACAATGGCTGGTCTCAAATCAGCGCTCACTGGCCTTGTCAGTGAAAGCCTCACCCCGCAGCGAAAACTGTCACTGATCATGTTTAGATATGTACGCGGAGGTATTAGATTAGAAGAGAGAATGCACGAGATAGGAGTTTAAAAGAGGCCAAGTTGCAACAGAAATCTTAATAGGAAGAAGTGAAGGCTTACGGTTGGAGGTAGTGGGGGGCATCTTTTTCCAAAACCCAGTTTATACTTTCCATCAAAACCAGCAAGCTCGTACACACATACACACACACCAACAGCCTATATATGTACACAACTTACCTCCCACAGAGGATACACACTCCACTTACCAACACACTTTCTAAATGCCTGAACCTTGACATGACATCAGTGGGTAGTTGCTTTATCCAGATTACTATAAGTGGCTAGTTTTCACCTTCCTATCAAAACACTGCTAAATATAACCTCAAAAAATAAATATTCAGTCAAAAAACTCAATTATCTTTTGGAGGAAAAACGGGGAAAGAATCCACATGCTAATCCAATTGCATTTGTTGCCTTTCTCTGCATATGCTCTTTATGTAGGGCAGGGTTTCTCAGCCTCAGCATTGCTGATGTTCTGGGCTGGATAATTCTTTGTTCGGGTGGGGGTGGGGACTGTCTTGTGCTTTGTAGGATGCTTAACAGCATCCCTGGTCTCTACCCGCTAGGTGCCAGGAACACTCCCCCGGTCATTGCCAAATGTCCCCTTGGGGCAATATCATCCTCCTTGAGAACCACTAATTTAAAGACTCTAATAATGCTACCTTTAATATTACTATGGTGGAATAATTGGCTAATTATTAATTAATACGCATTGGCTGGGGATGAATGTTATGCTTCAATTTTGGATAGCTTTATTTTGGACTTCTATTGCTGTTAATGAATGTATTCGTGACTAAAACACTGAGTGTACCTCTAGCATTTAGGTGGCTAACAGTCATTTCTGCAACTGTTCTGTCCAAACCTTGGGAGAGAGCAGCGTGGGTGGAAGAGCGCTTAGGCTTTCAAAGCAAGCAGATCGGGTTTGAATCCAACTGTGCTACTAAGTGGCTGCAGGATTTGAGGCTAGTTTCTTATCTTCTCTATATTGGAGTTTCTGCCACTGTAAAATGGAGATTGTGGTAGTTACCCCACAGGGAATTTGTGAGTATTTTATAAAAGGTGGTTATATACAAGAAGGTACTAACACAGAATGGATGCTCAATAAATGTTGGTTTACCCTAACAATGCACTTTGCTCTAAAAGGGTCTTGCCCTATGTTTAAAAACAAGCCCAGGCTTCCTCTGTGAGGATGATCAATCAAGTTAAGTGCGATGATAACAATGCTCCGCTTGTATAGCTTTTAGTTTTTCATGGAGTTTTAAATTGCCTTTCTATTCTTCAACTATTTGTCTTTATCAAATCCTTAAGTATTTCTAGTGTCTCAAGAAAGAATCAAAGACTTTCTCCCCAAAATATCTCTTTTCTGGAAACTTCCATCCTTCTGTTTCAATCTAAACAAATGGTGTGGTAGGAACAAACAGCCCAGCTACATCCCAAGATTGTACCTCCCTTTGTTACTCTTCTAAGTTGGATCCACTGTTTCCTGGATCCCCTGGATTCGCCCCTACTTTGCTGGTCAGTATCCTGTGTGAGAGACTAAAATTTTAACTCATATCCAAATGTGAAAATTGTGAAGATAAGTCAAGTTATATGAAATATAAGTATAAAGTCCTGAAACTATATTTTTAACAACTGCATCCAAAAATCACACATCCAAGGAGTGCTGAATACAAAATCATCACCATAGGAGGCCACACATTTATTACAAGAGTGCTGCCATGGCCCAAACCACATTTATCCTCTTCTTGGAAAATTCCTTCAGAGTCCATGTCACATGCTTTAGAAACCTTCACAAAGGGAGAAAGATCTAATTTGAGAAACAGTCAAAAGTTCTGAAGTCAAGTGAGGTGAAGAATGAAAATTTTAACGCAGGACTTTCTTCTGAGATGGGGAATTAATGAGGTTACTTCCCTAATTTTCCACCACAGTACTCGTAAGGTGGGGAACACATACCCCCAGCCTTTGGCCAAATTAGAGAGATAAGACAAATCTTAGAAAAAGCATGAATTTTCTTTAAAAGATTGCAGTTTCTTTTTTAAAAAAATTCACTTGCATACTACTCTATAAAATATAACTTTAATATAAATATTTCTTTCTCAGTTTTTTTAATCCTATTTGAGGTCAAGAAAGATACAGCGTATATGATATCATATAACCTTTTATGTAACTCTTGGCAGGAGTCATCACCCAGGTTGAAAAGCACAGAGCTAGTAAGTGAAGGCAAAAACAAAAGAATTAGCAGTCTGCATGCAGAGCCCAGCTGATATCAGAGCACAGTAATTGTAGAGAAGCTGGTCGTCAACTAGCTGCACTCACTCCCTTGGGATATCACGCATGCTGGTGGCTTTAAATACCATCTATATCCTGGCAAATCCCAATTTGATATTTCTAGCTCAGATCTCTCTCCTGTAACCCGCTCTACTCTACCTATTCAATATCTCCACCTGGAATCCTAATTAGACATCTCAATCACAATGTGTCCAAAAGCAATCCCCAATCTTCCACCCCAAAGCCCACTCTTCCCATAACCCTCCCCATCTCCGTTGATGGCAGCCCATCCTACCAACTGCTCACGCCAAAAACCTTGGAGTTATCCTTTTTTTCCTCTTTCTCTAAGACCACAAATCTAGTCCAGCAGTCAATCCAGTTGGCTGTATCTTCAAAAGAGATCTGGAATCTGACTACCTCTCCCCACCTCCACTGCTGCCACCGTGAACCAAGCTGCCATCCTCTCTACACCAGGCTGCACAGTTGCATAACTTCTACCTTTGCCATTCTGCAGAAGCTTCTCCTTACAGCAACCTGAGTGGGTTGTCAAAACCTGAGGTAGGTCAAGTCACTCTCTGTTCAAGATGCTGTGACGTGACCCTTCCCCATCTCGCTCAGTAAAATCCACACGCCTTGGAATGGCCTCACATGGTCTGGACTCTTTCTTAACCTCTCTGGCCCTATCTCCTACTATCTGTCCCCATCATTGCTCCACTCTAGCCACTCCTCGCTCTCCTTGCTGTTCTTTGAACACGCCAGGTACACACTCACCTTAGGGCCACCGGAGGGTTCTTTGCTCTGCCTGGAATGCTCTCCTATTGCACATCTATTCCCCTCACCCGCTTTAAGTCTTTGCTCAAATCTCACCTTTTTAATGCAGGCTAACCTGACCATGCCTTTTAAAACTACAACCACCCTCTGGCCTCTGATCTTTACTCTGCTCTACTTTTCCTTTTTCCACAGAATTTAGGACTAGTTTACTTGTTTATTTTGTTTACTGATTATTGTATGTCTTCTCCATAGAATGCAAGCTCCATGAGGGTAGTGGTCTTCGTTTGTTTATGGACATATCCCAAACATTTAGAACAGTGCCCAAAACATAGTAAATGTTCAATGAATATGTGTCAAAGAAATGCACTGAATGATTCCACTTCTGAGACTCTTTCTAGAAGTGCTCCCACACCTAAAACATGAGAGGGTTTGTTGAAGATTTGGGACTGGCCAGCTGGAAGCAATGAAAGGCCAAGGCGATGAGGCTGTCAAAGTGAGGCTGACGGGGCCATACGCAGGGTCAAGGTTGAACAACGACAACACCAGTATTTACATAGTGCTCTGCAGTTTGCAGAGGAAATCGGTCCAAGAGAACAGGGTTGAGATAACAAAATACAGATCATTAGGATGACAAAAATCACACTCAGAGGGGAGCCAAGGGACAGGGTGGGTTAGGGATGGGGATTATGGTCAGAAAGGGCCATTTCCAACCAATTAAAAAACACTAACAAATGAAAATAGTAGAACTAATCAATGAGACTGGTTAATAAATAGATCAAGGGAAGTTCTAAAAGTATTTTGAATTCTCAGTGAAAGAGCATATAATTGGAATTGAGTATTTTCAGAACATAAAACATAAATAGCTAGTAGCATATGAAAAAAATTCACTTTGAATGGTGATCAAAACATGCTGATTAAAACAAAAATAAAATAGATCCAGCCCTGTTGGCCTAGAGATTAAAGTTCTGCCCTCTCCACTTCAGCGGTCCGTGTTCGTTTCTCAGTTGCAAAACCACACCACCCGTCTGTCAGTAGCCATGCTGTGGTGGCGGCTCACATAGAAGAACCAGAAGGACTTACAACTAGGATATACAACCTTGCACTGGGGCTTTGGGGTGAAGAAAAAAAAAGAGGAAAGATTGGCAACAGATGTTATGTCAGGGAGAATCCTTCCCTGTGAAAAAATAAAAAATAAAATACTATATTACATCTTGTCATAGGAAAGACTTAAAAAATAACAATATACAATGGTTCAGGGAGTGTAGTAAGACAAACATCCTCATCCTCAAGGTAGGATATAAATTGGACAATCCTGTTAAAAAGAAATTTATAAAATGAATTGAGACCATTAAAACATTCATATGTTTTGGACAAGAATTCTACTTCTAGGAATCTGTGCCAAGAAAAAGTCATAAATGTGGATAAAGATTTATGGATAAAGATTCAGTATAATGGAAAACTAAAAACAAAATAAAAATATTATAACGATTATATAGATTATGGCATTTCTATAGAGCAGAATGTTATGCAACCATCAGTAATTACATTTATATAAAATGTTAATGACATGGGAAATGCTCATGATATAAGGTCAAATAAACTGAAATAGAGACAATGCCATCTATGACATATGGTATCAACTAATATCATAAGAATTCGTTTCAAACCAATTCAAGAGTGGATTTTTTTTCATTTAATCTCTATTTTATTAGAGTTTTCAAAAAACAGTTTATTAGATTTTTTTAAGAAAAGCAAACACATAGCCATCTTTTTTTTTCATGCAGAGAGAAATGAATGATATGTTAGAATCATATAATTTTAGAATGGTTATGCACCTAGACCCTGAAGATTATTTTCTTATGCCTCATGGTTCCTTATGCACAGCTTTACATGAAAATAATTTTCTATTTTAATGCATATTCCACTGCTGTAGTCTCAGTTTTCTAATTTTTCAAATGAAGAATAGTCTATCTAGATTAAAGATCAGCAAACATTTTCTGTGAAGAGTCAGTAAATATTTTAGTCTTGTGGGCCCCATAGTCTGTGTTAAAACTAGTCAACTGCACCATTGGAGCATGAAAGCACCACACAGCCATAGCAAATGTTCCAATAAAACTTTACTTATAAATGCAGGGACATGGAGTATGGGGACAGGTTTCTTTTTTTCTTTTTCTTTTTTTTTTTTTTTTTTGCTGAGGAAGATTTGCCCTGAGCTAATACCTATCGCCAATCATTTTCTTTTTTGTTGTTGTTGTTGCTTGAGGAAGATTGTCCCTGAGCTAACATCTGTGCAAATCTTCCCCCATTTTGTATGGGGGACGCCACCACAGCATGGCCAATGAGTGGAGTAGGTTTGCACCTGGGATCTGAACCTGTGAACCTGGGCCACCAAAGCGGAGTGTGCCAAACTTAATCACTACAACCACATGGGGCTGGCCCCAGGACAGGTTTTATTTTCTCTCCCTTCCCTCCCCTATCCTGGTGTTCAGTGTCACATCTCAAGGCTGAGAGAGAGAGAGAGAGAAGTTCTTTGGACCTGAGAACTTGCATGAAACGTGCTAACGACAGGTGAATCTTGGCACTCTTCTCTCACTGTGCCCACCCAACAGCCAATAGGTGCCTAGTCGATGACCCATGCGGGGGGCTGGGCTGAGTGTGGGGGCAGGTGGAGGTAAGCAAGGGAGGTAAGGTATGTGGGGACAATAGCCACTCTTGTGTCTCTACCACCTTGGATTTGGTTGGGGTTGGAATATATGATTTAGACTAAATTCAAAGCCTGTTTTAACATTCTCATGACTCCCTGTGTGAACATGAGTGATCAAACATAAGAGTTTTCAGAGAAAGATTTTACTACTCCTCCCTTCTCCTGTGAAGAGCATCCTGGGGTTAATTACAAGATGGTTCTAGAAGTATATGGCCTGGCATACAATAGACACTCAACAAATACTCCTTTTCCCCTCTTTTCCTGCCTTACCCCCAAGGTTTTAGGAAACTCAAAAGAAAACATAATTAAGGTGACAGAGCTGCACCTAAGGAAGATGAGGAGGAGAAAGAGGGAGGCAGGCAGCCAACGTGTAGCAAGCAAACGCAACAGCGTCAAGCATTTCCCAAATGATCGGCTCTCGTTTATGCCTTACAACTAGCAGATGAGGAGTGTACCATTAGGCTCAACAAACTGATGAAGAAACCAGGATGGCAGAAAGGAGAAGCGATTCGGCCCCAGCCCAATAGTCCTAGGTGCCTGGGTTGATGCTCACACCCAAGTCTGCCCTGGCTCCAAACCCCACCCTCCTTCACCCCGCATCCTGTGAATACCTGGGGCCTAGAGTCTGGGCTCCTTTGTTGGATTCCACATTACTGCCTGTCACAAAAATTAGCCAGAAAAGGACGAAACTCCAGAATGTCTGTGCCCTGTAATCCAATTCATTGGGTTTCAACCTGAAAGGAAAATATTTTCCGGAGTGATGGAGGGACACACGGAGAAGGGAGGGGGTGGAATGGACTTGGAGATAGAAACTGGCATTCTAATGTAGCGTCTGCTAGCAATGTTCTATGAGATGCTAGAGGGGCTAGTGCCCGCCCCTCTCTGGGCCTCAGTTTCCCCTTCTGTAACATGAGAAGGTGGTTGAATAAGGGACGTGCAAGCCCCCAGTTGGACATTTTGTCATTGGCTCAGTTTTTTAGACACGGTACGCTGAAATCTTTGGAGCCTGCATTTTCCAGATGATCGGCTCAATTCACAACTCTGCCTGTCCACACAGCCAAAACAGCAACAGGCTTTCTTTAAAAAGTTGAATGGAGATCAGGCCAAACACAGTCGCCAGTAAAGAGAACCACTCCGTCCAAACACAGATTCGCAAACGGAAAATCACATTCCGCAAGTTCCTGGAGGGGGAGGAGCGGGGAGGAAGCCACTGCTTCCAATAAAGACTTCATTCCAGAAATCCCACATAACGGCCTCGCAAGCGCCTGGTGAGATAAAGGGATGACTATTTCGGTTGAGAGATTCGAGTCCTGGGGGAGAGGTGGGTGGAGGAAGAGGCGAGCGCTCTTTCCAAGAGAAGTTGAGTTCAACGCTTTAAACTGGAATATTGACTCTTCCGTTTCCAGTGTAATGACTTTAACCTGGTGAAGACCGGGCCCCGGCCAAAAACCTGTCGGTATTAAGTGTGTTTTCAATTAGAAAATGGCAGGAAAACAGGGGGAGCCTGGAGTTATTAGAGTCTGGAGTTCACACCAGTATGTGTCTGTCAGTGTCCCTGCTGCCAACAGGAGGGAATATTAGTCCCACCTCGGAAACTCAGAATTCAGTCAGAGCACACTAGGGCTATTTTTTTTTTTCTCAGTAAATTTCCAGATTAAAAAAAAAATGCTTTTTCATTTTCAGTTTTAAAAGAGTATAAGCAATTCCTCTACGTATGCACTACGCCCTCTTCTGAGTTCCCCATCTCTGCGGCGAACAGAGCTGGTTCTAACCTCAGCCCCACCATTTACACTCTGGGCTAAGTGGTTTTGCGTCTCTGTGAGTTTCCCAGTCTGTCAAACAGAGTAACGAGGACTTCATCACAGGCTCCTTTGGAACTAAATGAGAAAATGTGTATGAAAAGCCTAACACAGAGATATCAGGATCTGCTCTTCTCTCTCTCCCTCTTCCAGGCACAAAACGAGACACTGTGCCTCCCTCAAGGAATCACGCTTCTGTGGAAAGATGATCATCACTGCTCAGAAGGTCAGGCTCCAGGGTGGGGCACGCAGAGGAAGTGAAGAGCTCACTGTGAGGAGAGGCATCTACCCCCACCCAGGTGGCTTGACGGCAGACTCCAGGAAGAGATGACACCCAAATCTAGAACTTGGTTTTGAATGATAATTACAAATACATCTGGAGAAGAGGATGGCGGCCTCGAGTAGAGGAAAGGAGACAATGTGACAAAGCATAAGAGAACAGGATAATGTGTGCGGTGGGGGGAACCCTGAAGGTCTGTGTTGGGGGAGGGTTGTTTAGGGTGCAGTCAGGGATAAAGGTCCCTTCTATCACGTTAGCTGGCACAGAGCAGGTGCTCAAAAATATTGAATTTACTAGAAAATGAACTAATTCTAAAAAGGCGTCATTTGGCTTGCTTAAAACCTTCTATATTCATTACTCTGATCAGAAAATAATAAAAAATAAAAATAGAGAAAGGGTGCAGAGGAAAGGGGAATAGACAGAAAAAAATAATTATGCAAATATACCTATATGTGTGTGTGTATGTGTGTATATATATAAATGTGTTTTATTGTTTTCTTTTGTTTTCATGCCAAAAAGATAACTGTAACTGCTCATTCTCCATGCGTCAAGGGATCTGCGGTCATCTGCTCATGTATCCCACAGCCCTCCTGAGTCCGCGACTACATGGGCACTTGACTCGCCCGACTCCCTTACAGGGTCATGACTTCACTATCACAAACCACCCAGGGAAAATTAGGCAACACAAGAAAGAAGGATTTTGTCATTGTTGTTCCTGTATAACTGGTATACAGTAATTGCAGAAAGACTGGAAAATATACGCACGTAATAAGAGAGAGAACCTAAAATTCTGCCTCCCAGATGACCGCTATTCCCACACTTGGTGTACAACCTGCACGACTTTCCCTTGCATTCAGGCACACACTTCTACATCGCACACACATACACATGCGTGTGCACATACACACTCCCTCGGATATATGTGCTGTAGTCCCTGTGGATTTGTCTTCAGAATTGTGGCATGAGTTAGAGGACCCCTGGGGCGGAGATTGGGCACCACCACCCACTGCCGTGGGTGAAATGTCTAGAACAGAGGCCAGTAAACTTTTTCTGTAAAAGGTCACAGAGTAAATATTTTAGGCTTCATAGGCCAGAAGATGTCTGTTGCAACTATTCAGTGCTGCTGTTGCAGCATGAAAAGCAGCCCTAGACAATATGTAAAACAATGGATGTGGTTCTTTGCCAGCAGAGCTTTATTTACAAATAAGGGCTGGATTTGGCCCAAGGGCTGTGATTTGGCCACCCCTGGGTTAGGACATACTGTAAACTGAAAAGACTCAGGAGGGTGAGAGATTGAACTACACCCCCCATTGAAAGGCAAATTTCATCTTCAGTGGTCTGCACTTTTCTATTTTAACACTTGATTCTGCTTTAATGTGCATCCGCTGATAAAATAATGACTATAGATAATTAGATTAAATGAAATTCCCCTTTCTCTGCAAGCAAGCATTTTGAAATAGCCAATTTTGCCCCCATTTTCTAGCTTCCATTTCAGGGAGAAAGCCAGAACAGAAGTTACTCAGACACGTCAAAGAAGTGCAGTAAAGTGGGAATATGGTGGTGTTCCACTCATGAAAATACCCTGGATCACACGCAATCAGCAAATGATTTATTAAAGGCTACAAGATAAATACCGATAAAGTCTTCAAATAGAGAGGCCCGTGACATATGCACAGGAGGAGAGAAGCAGAATGATTAATAGGGAAAGGGACATGCTGCAAATACAGAAATCCTTCTCCACCTGTGGGGAGGATCCTGGAGAAATAAGTCCAATCTGCAAACAGCCTTCCAAACTACGGTAATAAAATACACTTCTAATAACAAAAGCCGTTTCACACCACTTTTCCCATAGGTTTTGAGACATAATTCACAAGTGCTTCCACCGTCCAGATCTGCGCTTGTATAGGCTACTCTCGATAGGCATCTTAAGACCGGGAGACCTGCTTCTACCCGCTGAATCTTCATGACAAGCGAATCTTAACACGCTGCCACGGGGCCGGGAGGTTTTGCCGATGCCACACACATCCTGTGCCCTCTGGTCGCCTGCCCTCCCCGGCTGAGCTGAGCCTTTCAGGGATCAGTGCCTGCCCTTAGCTCAACGTTCTGCTCAGTTGCTCACTCCAACCTTGCCCTTTCTTGCAGCTTCTGTAGAGATTCGAGACGTCTTCTGGGAATTTTAGCCAATGTGGGGAGGTTACACTCCGATTAAACCTTCCTCTCATGATTTTCTCCTCCACACCCTGCCTTGTCCCTCTCCCCACCTCACACCAGCAAGCACACACTCAACCACACTGGTTTGCTCCCTATGGAAACACAGCTTTTGTGTAGCTGGCTCAGTGCTGGGTCCTAGGAAGAGAAAGATGAATAAGACACAGTGGGTCTCTTTAACAGCTTGTAGCCTATTGGATGAGACAGATATGGAAATAAAACATTCAACATAATGCAATAAATGTTGTTATCAGGCACATAGAGAGTACTAAAGATAAGCAAACACGTGCACAAACATATGTAATCGCAAAAAGTCTGGGAGGATACATTTTAAATAGACAATAGCGGATGCCCCCCACCTCATTCCAAAAGTGGATGTGGGAATCAGGATTAGGTCAGAGAATCTGAGCCTTATATTTAATGTTTAATTTTTTTTTTACAAAAACATATTTAGTGGTATTATTTCTATTCCCATATAGTTTAATTTAATTTCTAAGTGCTCTTAGTGCAATAGGGCCAGGACTGGGGTGAAATGAATGGGGGAGTGGGAGCTTGGGAAAGACTTCTGGACAGAGTGACATTTCAGTTGGGCCTTGAAGAGGGAGGGGGGCTTTCCCTGAGAGAGAAGAGAGGTGAAGAACATGAGACAGAGAGGGCAGCAAGTATGAGAGGAAGGGAAGTATGATGGAGAATAAGGAGTCACTACGAATGACCAGAACAGAGAAGGAATGATGGGAAGGAGAAAGAGAAAAACACCCATACCTACACACATACACACACACACACACACACACACACACACCCCTTACAGCTAATAAAGTCTTTCCATTATAGAGTCAACTTCTACTGCTCACTAGCACTATTAAGATTAGATTGAGTGACTGGTAACCCCAGCCTCGTGGTTCCGTTCCAGATGCCCTCATGAAGCTCACCATCTTTGCTTTACTCCCTCACTCTAAATGGTGTCTATTTCCATTATGCTGGGTGCCACTCAGACCTCCTGTCTTTTCCTCCTCCATCCCTTCCTTGCGTTCCTTCATTCTGGGGATCTTTTGACAAGGCTAAGTCATGTAAAGTTTTCTGTTAAGTATGCCAAACATTGTTCCAAGTGCCTCACATATATTATTTCATTTATGTTTCACAACAATCTGAGATGTATGTATTGTCATTCTCCCCATTTTACAGATGAGGCGACTTTGGATCAGAGTGATTAAATAACGTAACAAGGATAACAAAAGAAATAAATGAGGATGCCAGGACTGAAACACACTTGGCTGATGCCTGATGTTATGTTAACTACTGTGCTGCCTGCTGGTGTGAATTAGCTGGGGACACCTGCACAGAAACACTCAGAAGTCGATAAAATAGAGAAGAGGTAAAAGGCCCAGTTTGGAGCATCTAAGCAAGCAGTCCAGGTCTATACATTACAAGCAAAGGTGGACGTGAACAGCAGGGAGAAATGAGTGGTTACGGAGGGTACCGCAGCCCGCTGTCAGCATCAGGTGAGTTGTAGGAGAATTCCCTCTGAGGTGGTGAAGGTTGAATGCTCACTTAACACCCTTTCTCAGCATCAAAATGGAAAATCTTGCCTGCAGTCAGTGTCTGATCTCAGGCAATTCACTGTTTATTGGGGGTTCTTTGCTCTTCAAATAGTGTGGGAAGTGGTTTTGCATTCATGTTATGGAGGCTAATTGTTGGGGGTTCATTTATCAAAAAGCCACTAATGCAGCATTTAGATAAGGAAGAGAGAAATGAAAGTCAACTGAAGCCAGCAAATCAATTATGTGACTCCCATGAGCCACTGGACACAGTTCTCCAGAAACAGACCAAAGCTGTCAGCCAACGATGGCTTGGCCATCTAGAAATAAGGAAAGTTGCTTTCCTTGGGCCAACTCTGCATGTGTTTTGGGCCAACAGGAGCATGAGATTTCTACTAAGAATTGGGCATTGTCCTACCCACATCCCAAAGATGGGCTGTGGGGACACCATGACCAGCAGCAGGGAGACCTGGCACGGGAGCAGGATGCTTGGGCACTGAAACCAGGGGAGAGTCCTGGGGCCTCTGGGCAATGACAAGGGAAACATTGCCATCTGGTGGCTTCATGAGAGATGAGCTGCATTCCTGCCCATTGTCTCAGGAAGGGACAAAGTTAGCTTAAACAAGAAGAAATGAATGGGGAGCATTTGGAAAACAAAGCTCAACCATGCCTTTATTGACAGCAGTAGAGGCAAAACCTGGCCCAGTCCCCGTCGTCTGTCTGATCCGTGGCTAAGAGGGAGAAACAACAGATGGTGAAAGGCATCTACGGTGGAAGTCAGCAGAGCATTTCTCATTGGCATTATGAGGGCCTGCTCTTGACCTAAGTTCTGAAGATCCTTTCAGACACCACACGGGGCAAGATAGAGGTTACAAGATCCTGTGGAGGGCAGAGAAGGTAACCTGATGATGTTGATGACAGCGGCTGCGAATAAAAAGCATTTAAGATCTGCCAGGTGCTCTGCATACGTTAATGAATAATTAATCATAAATTAATTGATACTTAATAATAATGAATAATTAAACAGTAATTTAAAACTGATCCTCACAGAAACCCCATAGGAAGCAAGGTACTGTTACTATTTCTGTCTTACAGATGAACAAACTGAGTCCCTCAGAGACAGAGATGTTGGGAATGCTCTAGGCGAGGTCACCCAAGTAGCAAAGACTAGAGCCAGAATTTAAAAAGTCTCACACTCTTAACAATTACCCCTGGTGTTTCTCACACAGTCGTCCAGAGACCACCTGCTCTGGACATACCTAGGGTGCATATTAAAACACAGAATCCTTGACCACACCCCAGACATGCTGAGGAGGAATCTTTAGGGAGGCCATGAGAATCGGCATTTTAACAAGTTTCCTTGGTGATGGGACAACCAGAATACGAGGTGCTATGGACTGAATTGTGTCCCCCTTAAAGTTCATACATTGAAGCCCTAACCCCCAGTGCAATGGTATTTGCAGCTGGGGCCTCTGGGAGGTAGTTAGGTCTAGACAAGGTCATGAGGGTGGGGACCCCCATGAGATTAGTGCCCTTATAAGAAGAGGAAGAGACACCAGAGTTTCCTCTCTCCACCACATAAGGAGGACACAGGAAGAAGACGGCTGTCTGCAGGCCAGGAAGAGAGCCCTCTCTGGGAACCCCACCATGCCAGCACCTTGACCTTGAACTTCTGGCCTCCAGAACTGTGAGAAAACAAATTTCTGTTTTTTAAGCCACTCATTCTATGGTATTTTGTTATGGCAGCCCGAGCTAAGACTCTAGGCTATATACCTCTATACCAGCTCATGCAAGACACTCAGTAGATGCCTGTTAAATTAATGAATGACCAGGACACTCCACTGCTCTGTCCCCCAGTAGAGATGTGCTGAGGGTGCATGCGTACAATTTCCATGTTTAACCTCTTTTCCAACCTCCACTTGACACCTCCTGGAGTCTGTTTTCTTCCAAATCTAAGAACAGGCCTCCTTCCTGCATCGCTCAGGATTCATGGCAGAGGCTTTTGAAAGCAGATGTGATAACATGGTGCAAATGTGGGGAAATGAGATTACTAATAGCAGCTTTGCTTTCTGTCGTGCTTTGTAATTTGCAAAGCCCCCTGGCATATGGTATTTCTTTAGATGGTTAGAATTGCCCTGTGAGGTCCGGAGGCCAGATAATTATGATCTCAGTTTAACAGACGATAAAGCCAAGGCTGACAGAATCAGGAAGCCCTGCTCGTGGTCACCTCGCTAATTACGTGGTGAACTCAGCCCAGCCAGAAGGTAGAAGGAAGACGAACTAGAAGAAAAACTTGAGGTCGCCAAGGAATGAAATTAGAGGAGTTGACATAGCTTGGAAGCTGGGTTTATCTACCAGGGTACTAGCAGCGAGGACATTCAACTCAGATAGTTCAAATGACAATGAAAAGGACTTTGAAAAGACAACTTACAAGGTGTGGGCAGGTTCAGGGAACAAGCACAGAATGGGGGTGCCGCCCAGGATCGGCAATAGGGTGAAATTGTCCCCAGTCCTAAGACTAACACAGAAGAGGAGGAGGAGACAGTGTTATAGACTAAGGAGAGGGGTAGGAAGTGAAATAAAAAGCAATGAACAAGGACACCAAAGGGAGGGGCTGTCTTTGAAGAACCACTTCTAACCCCAGCCACCCCACGCTCCCCTGAGTGGGGACCACCGTTTCCTGAGAAACAAGTCAACCAGTGGCCTTGGAGGGGACCACCCGAGGGGTCCTGTTTCTCAGCCTCGGTCACCCTGGGAATTCACTGGCCAGGGACCGCTCTGCTGGACCCCTCCGCCATTTGGTCTTCCTTAACCCAGCCCACCCCGTGTGAAGTAAAGAATTCAAGGGCTGAGAAGTTGAGACAACACAGTTTTTCTTTTCAGACTAATCAGACTCTTTTTTCAACAGAGGGGAAAAAAAGCACATCCCTATTACTGAGGTTGTTTACTACCTTGCCAAACTCTCCTTGATATATTCTTTCTAGTTATGCAGAGCTTTTAACGACAAGGACACAATATTTTTTAGGTACCTCTAAAGCAGAGTTTATCACTCTCAGCACTATTGACATTTGGGGCCATAGAGTTCTTTGTTGTGGGGCTGCCCTGTGCATTGTAGGATGTTTAGCAGCCACCCTGACCTCCACCCACTAGATGTCAGTAGCATACCCCTCGCCCTAGTTGTGACACCCAAAAATGTCTCCAGGCAGTACCAACTGTGTCACCTGGAGGCAAAGCCACTCCCCCTCCCCTTGAGAACTCCTGTTCTAAGCGATTACAATCTGCTGAGCTAAATTCTCCCATTGGCAATGGGAGGACCAGTGTCGGGGTTAGGTGAATGATGATCTTCAATATAGATTCTGTCTTTATTTAGATGTTTATATTTTGTTCATCATGGATTTTTTGCATTAATTTTTATTTTTTTAAATATTGAATTAAAATATTATCTTTCTTACTGTGTGTTTTTGGCACCCCCTTAAATTCTGCACCTGCGTCGTGTGCCTCACTTGTCCCACCCTGGGCAAGGTGCCATTGGAGCCATTAACACGAAGGAGAAAGTTGTTTGCTTTCTTCCACTGTCACTCACTCATTCGTTCATTCATTCATTCATTCAATACTCCTAAGTCTCCTGGTATATAACTAGCTCATTGTTAGCAATGGCTGCATAAAATCTCCAAGTGTGGGTCACCAAGATATACATACATTTCCTACATAATGGGAAAAAGACACGAATTGAGTTGCATTGGGTGCTATGTAGAAACATAACAGAGGGGAACTACTAAAAGCCAAGGGACCAATTACAAGGGCAAAGCAATAGTCCTGGGTAGAGATGACAAATGTGGTATTGGCTGTGGACATGAAAAGGAGTGAAAAGATTAGGAGACAGAATCAACAGGTATTGGTGATTAACTGAATGTAGAAGATGAGGATGAAAAAGTTGTCAGGGGTAACTCCCAGCTTTCTAACCTGAGGAACTGAGTATAGGTCATGGCGGTTAACAAAGTAGGGAAGCCTGGAGAAGGAGCCGGTTGGGAGGTACTGTGCATACAGGATTGCAAGATGAGTTTGGGGCGTGGTTAGGTGAGGTGCCTGTGATACATCCATGCAGAGTCCTCAAAAGAGAAAGCTGGGCTAGATGCAGCCACAGAAGTCCGCAGCATTTACATGGTCCCTGAAGCTGTGGAGTGCATGAGATTTCCTGGGGAGGACTTGGAGCGTGACGGGAGGGCCTAGGACCAAACCCTAAGGAACTCTCAAATTTAAAAGGCAACTGAAGAATCAACAATAGGTGTTGAAATTAGTGAGCAAAAGTATTACGCAAAAACAAGATATTAGCATAATCTCAAAGAATATCCCCTCAAGACAATTATTATTTACAAAGGAGAAAAGAATAATTTTAAAGTGGAGAGACCTGGCAGGCGAAACTTTGGCCAAATAATCAAAACCAACCTCACAGCAATGAGACACAGCCACCTCATGTGCCTGCTGGTATGATGCACTGAGAAGGACCAGCAGCACTTCTGCAATTTCTTGCCAAAAATGCATAACCTCAGTGTAATCTTAAGCAAACGTCAGAGAAACCCAAACTGAAGGACATTCTACAAAATAACTGGCTGGTACTCTTCAAATGTGCCAAGGTCATGAAAGACATTATCTCCAGAAACAAAGGTTTTGGTGTCCTAGGAGAAGGGAGGCTTGAGCCATGGTCCTCCAGAGAACAAACTGGATTTGTGTTCTCATAAGGTGAAGATAGCTTTATTTCAGAGCCTGATACCCTGATTCCAGAAAAGGCGAAGAACCCTGAGCAGCCAATGAGAGAAATTTGTGGTTAAGAGACCCATTTATCACTTGCAGCTTACTTAGCAAATGTCACCAGGTAGCCTTTGAAAAATACACAAAAATGCTGTTAGATCTTGCCAGAGGTGAGTTTATCGGACAGCCAGTTGAGACCAATAAAATGTTGCTAACCCGTTTCCTTCATTTCGAGGGCAGGGCTATTGGGGGGAGACAGCTGGATTCAAAAACTACCTGTTGTATTTTTGTTCTCTCCCAATACAACATAAAGGCATTCTTTTCTTGTACAGAGAGACATTTGCAGTCAGACTACAAGAGTGAATTATTGTGGAGTCCCAATTATCCCTTCATTTCTTCATTCCAGATGTTCAAAGAGTGGCCAAGGAGTGGGGTGACTAAAGATACAGCCTATTCACAAAAGGGTATACCCAAATGTGCAAGCATTTTTCAGATCTCTGCTCATGTCACATATACTAGCAACTCGTTAGCCAAAACATATCACGTGGCCAAACCCAAATTCAAGGAGCGGGAAAGTACATTTCCCCCACCATGAGGCCTTGGCAAGGATGTGGATGTAAAATACGAGTGCAGACTGTCCAGTGAGACCACATATGGCTATTGAGCACTTGAAATGTGGCTGGTTCAAATTAAGATGTGCTGTAAGTGTAGAATACACATTGAATTCTGAAGACTTAGCTCCACAAAATGTGAAACATCTCAATAATTTTTACATTATTCTTTAAAATGATAATATTTTGCACACGTTGGGTTAAATAAAATGTATCATTAAAATTTAAAAAAATACTAGTGCAGAGTACTGAAGAATTGGGACCAGATGTATAATATATCGTATTAAGGTAGAATAGTGGATGTCACGATGAGAATAAGAAAAAAAATGAGTTTTGATCAATAGTGGTTAACACGATAACGCAAAGACATACTTTTTTTTTTTTTTTTAATTTTTTGTTTATTGCAGTAACATTGGTTTATAACATTGTAAAAATTTCAGGTGTACATCATTGTACTTCTATTTCTGCATAGATTACATCATGTTCACCACCAAAATACTAATTACAACCCATCACCACACACATGTACCCAATTATCCCTTTCACCCTCCTCCCTCCCCCCTTCCCCTCTGGTAACCACAAATCCAATCTCTGTCCCTATGTGTTTGTTTATTGTTGTTATTATCTACTACTTAATGAAGGAAATCATACGGTATTTGACCTTCTCCCTCTGACTTATTTCACTTTGCATCATGCCCTCAATGTCCATCCATGTTGTCACAAATGGCTGGATTTCATCGTTTCTTATGGCTGAGTAGTATTCCATTGTGTATATATACCACAGCTTTTTTATCCATTCGTCCCTTGATGGGCACTTAGGTTGCTTCCAAGTCTTGGCTATCGTGAATAAGGCTGCAATGAGCACAGGGGTGCATGTACCTTTGCAAATTGGTGTTTTCAAGTTCTTTGGATAAATACCCAACAGTGGAATAGCTGGATCATATGGTAGTTCTATCGTTGATTTTTTGAGGAATCTCCATACTGTTTTCCATAGTGGCTGCACCAGTTTGCACTCCCACCAGCAGTGTATGAGAGTTCCCTTCTCTCCACACCCTCTCCAACACATGTTGTTTCCTGTCTTGTTAATTATAGCCATTCTGACGGGCGTGAGGTGATATCTCATTGTAGTTTTGATTTGCATTTCCCTGATAGTTAGTGATTTTGAACATCTTTTCATGTGTCTGTTGGCCATCTGTATATCTTCTTTGGAGAAATGTCTGTTCAGGTCTTTTGCCCATTTTTTAATTGGGTTGGTAGTTTTTTTGTTGTTGAGATGCATGAGTTCTTTATATATTTTGGAGATTAAGCCCTTATCAGATGTATGGTTTGCAAATATCTTCTCCCAATTGTTAGGTTGTCTTTTCGTTTTGTTGATGGTTTCCTTTGCTGTGCAGAAGCTTTTTAGTTTGATGTAGTCCCATTTGTTTATTTTTTCTATTGTTTCTCTTGCCCGGTCAGATGTGGTGTTTGAAAAGATGTTGCTAAGACTGATGTCGAAGAGCGTACTGCCTATGTTTTCTTCTAGAACTTTCACAGTTTCAGGTCTTACATTCAAGTCTTTAATCCATTTGGAGTTAATTTTTGTGTATGGTGTAAGGTAAGAGTCTACTTTCATTTTTTTGCATATGGCTATCCAGTTTTCCCAACACCATTTGTTGAAGAGACTTTCTTTTCCCCATTGTATGTTCTTGGCTCCTTTGTCAAAGATTAGCTGTCCATAGATGTGTGGGTTTATTTCTGGGCTTTCGATTCTATTCCATTGATCTGTGTGTCTGTTTTTGTGCCAGTACCATGCTGTTTTGGTTACTATAGCTTTGTAGTATATTTTGAAATCAGGGAGTGTGATACCTCCAGCTTTGTTCTTTTTCTCAGGATTCCTTTAGCTATTCGGGGTCTTTTTTTGTTCCATATAAATTTTAGGATTCTTTGTTCTATTTCTGTGAAAAATGTTGTTGGAACTTTGATAGGGATTGCATTGAATCTATAGATGGCTTTAGGAAGTATGGACATCTTAACTATGTTAATTCTTCCAATCCAAGAGCACGGAATATCTTTCCATTTCTTTGTGTCTTCTTCAATTTCTTTCAGAAATGTTTTATAGTTTTCGGTGTACAGATCTTTCACCTCTTTGGTTAAGTTTATTCCTAGGTATTTTATTCTTTTTGTTGCAATTGTAAATGGGATGGTATTCTTAATTTCTCTTTCTGCTACTTCGTTGTTAGTGTACAGAAATGCAACTGATTTTTGTATGTTGATTTTGTATCCTGCAACTTTCCCATATTCGTTTATTACTTCTAAAAGTTTTCTGGTGGATTCTTTAGGGTTTTCTATATATAAAATCATGTCATCTGCAAATAGTGACAGTTTCACTTCTTCCTTTCCAATTTGGATCCCTTTTATTTCTTTCTCTTGCCTGATTGCTCTGGCTAGGACTTCCAATACTATGTTAAATAGGAGTGGTGACAGTGGGCATCCTTGTCTGGTTCCTGTTCTTAGAGGGATAGCTTTCAGTTTTTCACCATTGAGGATGATATTAGCTGTGGGTTTCTGATATATGGTCTTTATTATGTTGAGGTACTTTCCTTCTATACCCATTTTATTCAGAGTTTTTATCATAAATGGATGCTGGATCTTGTCAAATGCTTTCTCTGCATCTATTGAGATGATCATGTGATTTTTGTTCTTCATTTTATTAATGTGGTGTATTACGTTGATTGATTTGCGAATGTTAAACCATCCCTGCATACCTGGAATAAATCCCACTTGATCATGGTGTATAATCTTTTTAACATATTGTTGTATGCGATTTGCTAGTATTTTGTTGAGGATTTTCGCATCGATGTTCATCAGTGATATTGGCCTGTAATTTTCTTTTTTGTGTTGTCCTTGTCTGGTTTTGGTATCAGGGTAATGTCAGCTTCGTAGAATGAGTTAGGGAGCTTCCCCCCCTCCTCAATTTTTCGGAAGAGTTTGAGAAGGATAGGTATTAAGTCTTCTTTGAATGTTTGGTAGAATTCACCAGGGAAGCCGTCTGGTCCTGGACTTTTATTTTTGGGGAGGTTTTTGATTACTGTTTCGATCTCCTTACTGGTGATTGGTCTATTCAAATTCTCTAATTCTTTTTGATCCAGTTTTGGAAGGTTGTATGATTCTAAGAATTTATCCATTTCTTCCAGATTGTCGAATTGGTTGGCATATAGTTTTTCATAGTATTCTCTTATAATCTTTTGTATTTCTGAGGTGTCTGTTGTAACCTCTCCTCTTTCATTTCTGATTTTACTTATTTGTGCCTTCTCTCTTTTTTTCTTGGTGAGTCTAGCTAAAGGTTTGTCTATTTTGCTGATCTTTTCAAAGAACCAGCTCTTGGTTTTATTAATTTTTTCTATTGTTTTTTTGGTCTCTATTTCATTTATTTCTGCTCTGATTTTTATTATTTCCCTTCTTCTACTGATTCTGGGCTTTGTTTGTTCTTCTTTTTCCAGGTCCTTTAGGTGCATTGTTAGATTGTTTATTTGAGATTTTTCTTGTTTGTTGAGATAGGCCTGTATTGCTATAAACTTCCCTCTTAGAACCGCTTTTGCTGTATCCCATAAATTCTGGCATGTCGTATTTTCATTTTCATTTGTCTCCAGGTATTTTTTGATTTCTTCTTTGATTTCTTCATTAACCCAGTCGTTGTTCAGTAGCATTTTGTTTAATCTCCATGTATTTGTGGCTTTTCTGATTTTCTTCCTATAGTTGATTTCTAGTTTCATACCGTTGTGGTCAGAAAAGATGCTTGGTATTATTTCAATCTTCTTAAATTTATGGAGACTTGTTTTGTGGCCTAATATGTGATCAATCCTGGAGAACGTTCCATGTGCATTTGAAAAGAACGTGTATTCTTCGGTTTTTGGATGGAATGCTCTGTATATATCTACTAGGTCCATCTGTTCTAGTGTGTCGTTTAAGGCCAATGTTTCCTTATTGATCTTCTGTTTGGATGATCTATCCGTTGGTGTAAGTGGAGTGTTAAAGTCCCCTACTATTATTGTGTTACTGTCTATTTCTATTTTTATGTCTGTTAATAATTGCTTTATATATTTAGGTGCACCTACATTGGGTGCGTAGATATTTACAAGTGTTATATCCTCTTGTTGGATTGTTCCCTTGATCATTATGTAATGCCCTTCTTTGTCTCGTTTTACAGTTTTTGTTTTAAAGTCTATTTTGTCTGATATGAGTACTGCTACCCCAGCTTTCTTTTCATTGCCATTTGCGTGGAGTATCTTTTTCCATCCCTTCACTTTCAGTTTGTGAGTGTCTTTAGGTCTGAAGTGTGTCTCTTGTATGCAGCATATATATGGGTCTTGTTTTTATCCAGTCAGCCACCCTATGCCTTTTATTTGGAGCATTTAGTCCATTGACGTTTAAAGTAGCTATTGATAAGTATGTACTTACTGCCATTTTTTAACTTTTTTTTTTTCCTCAGTGTTTTAGTAGTCCTTCTCTGTTCCTTACTTCTTCTATACAGAATTGATGGTCACTTTAGTTTGACCTCTGTCTGAAAGCTGTACTCTTTAACTACCCTCCTCCCTCCTTTTATGTTTTTGATATCATATCCAACCTCCTTTTGTGCATTTGTATCCATTACGTTCTAATCGTGGAAATAGATAATTTTTCCTATTTGTGGTCTTCTCTTTTCCCCTTAAATCAGTCCCTTTAACATTTCTTGTAACACTGGTTTCTTGGTGACAAACTCCTTTAATTTTTGCTTATCTGGGAAAATTTTGATCTCTCCTTCCATTTTGAATGATAACCTTGCTGGGTAGAGTATTCTTGGCTGTAAGTTTTTTCCTTTTAGCACTTTAAATATATCATGCCATTCTCTTCTAGCCTGTAAGGTTTCTGCTGAGAAGTCAGCTGATAGCCTTATGGGGTTTCCTTTGTATGTAACTTGACATTCTCTTGCGGCTTTTAGGATTCTCTCTTTATCTTTAATTCTGGACATTTTGATTATGATGTGTCTTGGTGTGGGCCTCTTTGGGTTTATCTTGTTTGGGGCTCTCTGTGCCTCCTGTACCTGGATGTCTGTTTCCTTCCTTAGGTTAGGGAAGTTTTCATCTATTATTTCTTGAAATAGATTCTCTGCCCCCTTGTCTCGCTCTTCTCCTTCCGGGACACCTATAACACGGATGTTAGTGCGCTTGATGTTGTCCCAGAGGTCCCTTAGACTGTCCTCACTCTTTTTAATTCTTTTCTCTTTTACCTGTTCACCTTGGGTAATTTCTTCTAGTCTTTCTTCCAGCTCACAGATCCGTTCTTCTGTATCCTCTACTCTGCTTTTGAGTCCCTCTAATGAGTTTTTCATTTCCAGTATTGTATTCTTCATTTCTGATTGGTTCTTTTTTATATCTTCCATTTCTTTGTTGACATTCTCACTGAGTCCATCTATTCTTCTCCCCAGATCAGTGAGCATCCTTAACACTCTTAGTTTGAACTCTCTGTCGGGTAGGTTGCTCATTTCTGTTTCACTAAGTTCCTTTTCTGGGGTTTTGTCCTGTTCCCTTACTTGGAATGTATTCTTTTGCCTCTTCATTTTGCCTCTTTCCCTGTGCTTGTGTCTACGTATTAGGTAGGTCAGCTACGGCAAAGACATACTTTATATTTGGGGGAAGGATCAGGTTTATATGGGCCAACCCAAACACTGGCATTTGGATTTGTGGTTTCTCCTACATGAGTGGGGTTAGGGTTCATCACGGAGGTTTCAAGGTCTACGTCATAAGAAATGTTCAAAGGGAGAAAGGAATCTTAAGTAAACACATTTTCTAAATTCCACTCAGATACAAAATAAGGGGTCTAAACTAAAAGGTTCTCTCGTGTCCCTTTCAACTCCACCTTGACATGGTTCCCACTGTGTGCCGCACGTGGAGGAAGACCTTAGGCTGCACCTCAATTGTACCGGTCACGACATGCTGACAGTAGCATTGCCCCACAGCTGGTGCCCTCAGCAGCCGGCAGGACATGGTGGAAAGAGGCAAGGCTGCGGAATCAGGCAAGCTGGGGTCACATTTCAGCTGGACGTATGACCACTGGGTGAGTCCTTGGCCTCTCTGGCCTCGGTTTTATCATCTCAGAAATGAGACAGATGGACCAGATGATGTTAATATCCCTTCTAGCTCCAAGAGCTCATGATTTATGATGACTTAGCTGCATAGAGGGATCTGTGATGCTCAGGTGGCAGAAGCAGCCTCGGTAAGAAGCGTCGTCATCAAGAAGCAGTGAAAACTGTGTGGATGGGCGCAGGCAGAGAGCGGGTTGACAGTGACATGCAGCTATGCTGTAGGTTTCCACACGCCTCCAAATAATCCCTTATCAACCATCCAGAGGCCTAAGTCTTCCTCCAGATTCCATCTTTGGGGTTAAGGGCATGGTTTCTGGAGCACGCAGGTCTTCCAGTCCTGGAAGAGCTTCCAACTGTCAACCCCACTCTTTCCCAAGCTCCACAGTGCTCCAAAGATCTGGGTTTCCACAACTCTCTCTCCTCACAAAAACCACAAGGCCACTTTCTCTAGCAGCCCCAGAGAGAGGAAAAAATAATAATAAGTGCAATAAAAGGAATTTTTATACAGAAATGTATTTTGAGGCTAAGATGTAAAGTCCCTTTAGCAGGAGCCGCAATTTTCTTAAATAATCTTTCCCATAATTGGCTTCTTGTGGGAACAACTAATTGTGCATGTAATCATTTGCCTGTACAACTCAGCATCAACCAGTAATTAAAGACAGAGCCGTCCTTGCTAAATTTGGCTCCAGAAATAATAGTAATATTTCCAAGTGTCCGATGTCTCCCTGCCAAGGAACTCTAAGTCCCACTCAAATGAGTTTGTTATTTTTTAAAACATCTTGAAAAGGAGAGACCTGCATCCTTGCCCAAAGCCAACACACACTCAGAGAAGAATGCTTCTAGAATAATCCTCTGCTTACATTTATTCCACCAGCATATGTTGAGTGTGTATTGAGCATCTTCTTTGTGCTGGGTCAGACCCTGCCCTGAACTAGTGTCTCCTTGATCTTCTGAGCCCTTCTCTTTGCACACCCTCCCAGAAGAGGATAGAAAAAGTCACCTGACTTTGCAAAAGAGCCACCTTAATTAACTTCCTCCAGGCCATGGATAGCTTCATAAAGCTGCTCCCACGTATGGCCCCTCCCCAACCCCTGCCCACCACACAGCCACCACATCTGGGAGCCTCTGTCATCTCCCCTCTGGAAGCTTGAAGCAGCCTCTTAGCTGACCCCCCTGCGTCCAATCCAATCTCTTGCCCCAAGAAAGCAGGCAGTGGTCTTAAATTTAAAAGCAGATCATATTATCCCCTAGATGGTGAGTTGAACTATGTCCCCCAAAAAGCTATGTCCACATCCTAACCCCCAGTACCTGTGAAGGGGATCCTATTTGGAAATAAGGGTCTTTGTAGATGTAATTAAAGATCTTGAGATGAGGTCATCCTGGATTTAGGATGGGCCCTCAATCCAATGACTGGTGTAAAGGAGAGTGAGATCTGACACAGGGAGGAAGGCCATGTGAACACAGAGATTGGACTGATGCGGCCTCAAGCCAAGGAATGCCTGGAGCCATCAGAAGCTGGGAGAGGCAAGGACGGATCCTCCTCTAGAGCCTGTAGAGGGAGCAGGGACCTGATGACACCCTGATTTAGGACTTCTGGACTCCAGAACTGAGAGAATAAATTACTGTTGTTTTAAGCCATGAAGTTTGTGATAATTTTTTTCCGGCAGCCCCAGGAAGCAAAAACACCCTACTTAGAATCTTTCCATGGCTTCCCTTGGCATAAACTCCAACCTTCCTATCTGGCCCTGATAATGGCCCCAGCCTCAATTTATGCCTCACCCCAACCGTTGCTGTACTGCCTATAACTGTAACTCTGCCCTTTTTTCTGTGTATGGAGCACACCAAGCTCCTGCCCCAGGGCTTTTGCACGGGCAGTCCTCCCACCCCCACCACCACCAGCAACAACACCACTCTTCCCTTAGTGACTCCACCTCATCCTCTAGGCTTCTAGAGAGAGAGAGAGAGAGAGAGAGAGAGAGATCTATCTTTCTCTAGAAAACCCCTCTCCTCCCCTCCCTGGAGACACTGTCTAGATTAACGGGGTAATTCCCATGGCCTGTAGGGTTGAAGGAAGGCAAAGGGGCCAAGGGTCCTCTCCTCTTTCTATTTCTGTCCTTCAGCACGCACACGCGAAGGGGCAGATGCACCCGCATCTCCATCCGTAACCGAAAGCCCTCTAAGAACAAATACACAACTCAGTGGTCTGCGGAGAGCCCCCGTTTGTTCTCAGGCGCAGGTTGTCTCCACACCCCAACTGCAGGCTCCGAAGGGGAGCTGACGGTGATAGAAGCACAGCGGCAACGGCAGAGACAGCGGCAGGAGGCCTGGCAGTGACGGGTGCCACTGACGTTGAGTGGAGGCTGGGCTCTGCATCTACTGACGAGGAGCACCCCGCGCCAGAGAGGGGGGATGCAAAGTCCAGTCTTGGAAACCCCCTGTCTTCCAGGTTCCCATCCCTTTAAGCAGGAGACACTAATGGAGGGCCCAATAAGCCCCAGGCCCCACCTTAGGTGCTTGGGGCCACCGTGATGAAGAAGACAAAGTCCCTGCAAAAAGCTAAGCTGATCTGTGGACTATATAGTGACGGAGACCATCAGGCCAGTAAGACGTGTTCTCTCCTAGGGGACTCCCAGAGGGCCGAGGATTCAGAGGAGGGAGCCCTGCTAACCCCACCAGCGCTCCCCTATCTCCGTGCTCCCCTCCCCCATCACGCTCCAAACTCCCCACCCCCACCCCAAACCAGCCTGATCCAGATCCCAGGTAAGGCTTTGGGATTTTATCCTAGACAGATGTGAAGTCTTTGAAGAGTTTTAAATTGAGGAAAAGAGGACTTGATTGGACTTACAGTATGAAATTCTTACAATGGCCTTTACAGGCCTTGATGATCTGGCCTCTACACACAGGCTGTTCCTTCTCACCCTGTTCTCTAAGCCACTTGGACCTTCCCACCACCCCTCAAACTAGCTGCACTCCCTCTGCCACAGGGCCTTTGCATGTGCCAGCTCCTCTCCCTCATCCAAATCACTCTTCCCTTGCTTTTTCCTGGATAGATAACAGGAACCTGGTTTGGAGGCTATTAAAGCCACAGTACCTCATATTTGAAATATTTAATTTATGTTCTTACAATAAACACCATCTGTGTAGTGCTATAGTGAGTTTAAATTTTATCAAAACTCTCAAGGTTTGGTAAAAGGGCATAATTTTTTAAAACAGGGGCCAGCAAACTTTTTCTGTAAAAAGGGTCAGATTGTACATATTTTTGGCTTTGAAGATATATAATCTCCGTAGTAACTATTCGACTCTGCCTTTGTAGTATGAAACGGTCACAGACAATATAGAAACAAACGGGCATGGCTGTGTTTCAATAAAACTTTATTTACACAAACAGCAGTGAGCCAGACTTGACAAGTGGGCCAGAGTTTCCTGATTCTAGTTTTAGAAGAAAAACCTTGAAATATCTAATGGTAGTCAACCTTGGTTTTGGTTTCTAGTTCAAGCTAGCTTTCAAGTTGGTAAATTGGCAAACAGCTCTAGGATGAGGGTACAAATGTCCATCAGCAGCTATGATCTGTGTTGAGAGCTCTAAGAAGAAAGTTCTGAAAGCAAAATCTTGCAAGAAAAAGGTTTTCCCTCACATTAAAAGTTAATATTTTAAGTGATTTTCCCTTAAATAAACAGGTAATCTTTTGAACCAGCTAATCCTTAATAAATTAGAATCTTTACACCAAACTGAACTGAGTGAGCATCTGTGCTCCCACAGCCATGTCCCCTCACCCTGAACCTCTTTAAAGATCCATTGATTACTGCCAAGGCTCCATTGGTGGGATTAATTAATTTATGAACTTGTCATTATAATTCATTGATTAAAACGTCCCCTCTTAAAGATTTAATTATGCCCAAAGATAAAAGATCTGCTAATTATTGTCCTTTATCTAATTGAAGTTTTGTATTACAAATAAAGTTCAAAGGTTTAAGACAGTTGCCCTTTCAAACAGTTGGGCAAAGATGAGAATTTAATTAGAGGCGAGACACCATTCTCTCTGATCTATCCTAATGGGAGAAAGACATCAGGCTGGACGAGATGCTTGGTCAGGGTGGGAAGACCTGGAGAATCTATCAACCTTCTTGGTCATCTAATGGTTTTAGCAAACAGTTCCAGTCACATGTCATCAAAACAGGTTGGGTTGCTGGCACAAGCAGAGTTATCTATTGTGTCAAGAGCAGGACGTCTGCCAACCAAAAATAGACTGTGTGTTTAATTTTTCTTAAAAATACTGATGCATGAAAAAGTCTCCAAAGAAGAATTTCTTTTCTCCGGAGATATTCCAAATAGGAAATCAAAGTTGTTCAGTAAACAAGCCCCTGAGAGGCAGGAAGCCTGTTGAAAGGTACCAGCACCCTGAATTCAGACAGGCCTGGGTTCAAATCCAGATGGAGGACTAGTGAGGGCCCTCCTTCCCCCACAGAACAGTGTCTCCTGGTGAAGGTTCTCCCCAGGAGGAGCTTCCAGCCTCTTGCTCTGCCCGTAGAGGAGAGACTTGGATCGATGAGGGCTCAATAGTTCCTGCTTGATGACTGGGTAAAGCCAATCCATTCAAATGAAGCAAGCTCTGGGAATTCATATCCTCTTCTCTCAACCTCTCCCCCAACCAAGATCAATGTGTGCAGAAAACTGCCCTTCAATCCCTCCCTTTCCCTTGAGTGGGCTCCCCCAAAATCCTAACTCACGAGGAGAAGAAGGTGCCAACAAGCCAAGTTGACCCTAAATCTATAACCACATTTTCCAATCAACTTTAGAGTACTAAAGGTGATATTTTCATCATCTTCTGTTTGACTCCTGTGTCTATCAATTACTCCTGAATTTGTGAGAGCAAGAAAATATAGTTATTTCTTGACCTGCTAAAAAACCCACAACTTAACAGCTGTGTGACTTTGGATATTTGGCTTAATCTCTCTGAATTCCAGGTTCCTCAACCGTTAAAATGGGTATAGAAGAATAACTTCCTTCTTAGGATTATTGGAAGAATTAAAATGCATTTAAGGCACTTCATACAGTAGCTGTGTATGTAAGTGCTCAGTACACGAGACTATTATTAGCACGTTCCATAAACCAGGGAAACAAAAAGAACAGTGGACCCTGACCTCAAGAAGTTCACAGTGTGTTACTTCCACATTCAGAATGTTTTTACACTGATAATTCCATCAAAATCCACCCTTAAGAAGGACACAGGAAGCAAGTGATATTGACTATCAAAACAGTTCATGTTTCACATCTGTTCCTTTTGAAACAGAATTCATCTGCACAGCGGTGTCCCTCCACCTTGTCTCCTGAGGTTGGAATGGGGTAGAGGCTCTGGGAAGGGAAGACCCCTGTGCACTCAGCAGAGAACCCATTGGGGATCAAGTCACAAAGGTAGATTTTTGTCTGGGAAAGTGAGGAGGGAGGTGGGGAGAGGGTGAAGAGAAGAGCTAAAGCCATTCAAATGGTTGAAAATGGAAACATATTCAGGAAAGAGAGAGTCGGATGGGATGAAGGGACATGAGTGCTATCCTATGAAGAACAAGATAATTAGAGTCAAGAAGAGAAGACTGAGACAGAGGATATAATACATGCAGCACCATCAAATTGCCACAGGACTGTCACGGAGCAGGGACCAAACACATTCTGTCTTCCCATAACGTGCTGACCTTACCGTGATCATGGCTGACTTTCCTCGAGATTTCACTGTGCACTCCACATGCCTCATCTCATCTAATATTCCTGACAACTCTTGGAGGCATGTTCTCTTTTATTTTACCTGTTTTACATGTGAGAAAACTGAGGGCCAGAGAGGTCAAGCCTTTTGCCAAAGGTCACAGAGCTTGTCGGTGGAGCTCGAGACAAGATTCTAGATTCAGTCTGTTTGACTCCAGATCCCCAGGTTCTAAAGCAGATTCTGGATTATTTCGTAGAAAAATATTTTACAATGGGTATTTCATAAGCTCATCAGTGGCTTTCTGACATAGTGAATTCTCATTCACTATCAAAGAGAGGCTGAACCACCCGAGGGGTGAGGTGGTTATAAATGGCACCAAATAAAACAAGGCTGAAGTCTCCCAAAACCACAAGCATGTCCTCTTCTCACCCTGAGAGTCCCTGACTCTAGAAGCATTCCTCATTTCTTCCCCCAAAAACCTTAGGGGTTCACTATTAGAGACACAGCTCAGGAAATACAGTCCCCCAAAGGAAAAGACTAGAAAAGCATCATGTCAATCATTAGGCAATGAGATTGAATACACTCATAGAGTGGAATACTATTCAGCCATCAAAAATAATATTCTAGACATGTGAAAAAGTGTCCTCAATATGATGGAGGAAATTTATGATACAAAATAGAATATTATATATATAAATGTATCTGGGATATATATTTATATTTATATACACACGTACATACATGAGAAGAGATGAAGAAAGAGGGAAGGAAGGAGGAGAAAGGAAGACTCTAGCAAGCTTATGATAGTGATTTATATAACAGACTATTTAGGGGGTTGCTTATCTATATTTTCTTTATTTTTATTATCTAAATTTTCTGATTTTCTACAATTACCATGTATTTATTCACTAAGAAGGGAAAAAACCTCAGGTTTCAAGCTAGGCGATTTCTTATTCCGAGAACACAAAACAAGCTGGATTTGGAGACTATTGTACTAGGTTTGATCATGTAGCCACCACACCTTGCACTACTTCTGGTTTGGCTTATTCTTCGCACTTTGCAAACCAGGCTGTGCACACATCTGCTTCACAAGTGACCAGTGCCCAGGAGCCCCTCGGGCTGCCGACCTGACAGTCGTGCTCACTCCTGCCCCCTGCCTTGTGCAGCCAGAGTCAGTCCCGTGCTGGCCCACATTATGGGTTTACCTGTCACCTCCCTGAGGACAGAGACTCTGACACACTCCTCTGGAACTTTCTGTCTCAGGAGCCTCTGTTGGGAACCCCCATCCACGAGGGTGAGTGCTGCTCCAAACCCCACTCTCCAAAGACAGAAGGAGTCTGGGCTCAGACACCCACTCCTCAAGTCCAGTCCTTCTGCACATCGGACCCTTTCCCTCAGATCTTCCAGAATCCTGCCGTCTCCGAGCCCACTCCCTGAGCAGCCTGAGAACATCTTCAGCCTTTCTGCTCCATCCAATCCAGACCTTTCGCAGTCACGATCCCTTTTGCTGGCCCAAAGCTCCTGCTGCCTCTTTGTGTCGTTGACTTGTTTTCTGTTTTTACTCATCTGTTTGCTTTGGTTGTGTTTCTTAACTCTGAACACAACCCTCCCCCATCTGAAAGATGGGGAGAGGCTTCCCTTGTTTGCCTACAATGGGCTGTTTGAGAGGAAAACTGTAACTGAGACATGGGTGGAGAAGCTCCAGGCAACACTGAGGATTAGGACAGCACCGTGGGGGCACATTGGAGAGCAAGCCCCCTCCCGAGGCAAACAGAGCCCACCACGCAGGCTGACTCTGTGTGCTCACTCCAGCTGCCAGGGCTGGTGGTCAGAGTGAAGACGTGGTTCATGCTGTCCCCGAATGGTATGCTTACTCCTGGGCTGCTCTGCTGGGACACCAGACTAAGAGGCAACCAGAACGTTCTGACCAGAGAGGATCGCTGGACCCAATTCTGAAAGGCTATGCAAGCACAAGGGGAGGCCAGTCTGCTGGCATCTGTTGACAGAGCTCTCCTTCTCTCGTCCCAACATGGTGCTGCCTTGGCTGCCTCTCCACTCTGGCCAGGCAGAAGCCCTCTAACGCAGGAACAGGATCCTTCCCTCACCCCATAGTCAAGAACTAAAGACAAACTGGGAGGGCAGTGGCGGTAGGGCCCTTGCCCTGTCCTGCAGGATGTCCTTCTAGAACCTTCTTGACCTCAAACAAACATCAATGCCCACACGATCTTCTCCATCAGCAGTTCACGACTTCTGGAAGCACAGGAGATGTGCCTGGGCTGTTTCACATCTCAAAAACCTCAAAACTCTCACCTGTGTTGGGTCTATTTTTTTTAACCTACTGAGGAAACAACTTGGTATTTGTTATGAGTTTAAGAAACAACCTTATTAATGACATCAAGCTATTGAGCAGCATTCACTGACCGTCGATTTACATTATGTAACGGAATGTGAAACTCGATTTCCCGGTGTCACATGTATAACGATTAAATTATCAGCAGATGGAAAGTCATTCTGAGCTATAACGAGGTCCTATAGGGTGCTAATTAACTTGGCACCTTTCTGAAAAGAGAACTTCTCTCACATTTTGATAGGAAATGTTGCCACTTGGGGATACTTATTGGTCCTCAGTAGCACAGTTAGGACTGATTTAGGAGATTTTTCCTTTTTCATTGTTGTTAGTTCCCGAGAGGCATAATAATATCATAAACATACTGATTCTCATATTTGGGTCCAAAACCCATACTGCAGCAAGCCCTATCAATTCTAAAATAGAAGAAATCACCTTCTGTCAATGATAATGTGATTACTAACATTGGTGAGTGGGTCAAAAATTCCAGCCCAGCAAGTGTGTCTACAAGTCTCCAGAAACTTTTGGCTCCCTTAATTTTTGCTGGGTGGGAGCTCAGGAATACTATGTGGTCACTCCACAGACTTCACTTCTTTCCTTTTCGTGACTTTAGAATTTGCCAGATTCTTCTAATCTGCAGATAGGGGTGAAGGCCAAGATCACAAGTGCTCAGGCTTTGCAAACCATTGTCCTCGCAAACTCCAATGGCTCGGTAGTGAGCCTCAACTACTACACATTTTGTCTTTTTCCCCCCATTCAAAATAACTGTCATAATATTAAAAATTATCTTTAATTTTTTAAATGTGATAATTTCATTGTAGTTACATTTTTACAAGATGCCTTTATCATTTTGGAATATACATATTGAAATATTCATAGATGAAATGACAAGATGCCTTGGATTTGTCCCAAAATAATCCGGTGGTGGGGAGGAAGTAAAAGATATAGACGAAACAGGATTGTCCATAAATTGGTAATTGTTGAAGCTGGGTGCAGGGTCCATGGGACTCCATTATACTATTATCTCTATTTTGTATGTTTGAAATTTTCCATAATGAAGAGTTAAAATAAATTCCTCAATACAAAAAAAGAGTGAGGGGGGATCAGGAATTTGGTTGTGATGTTTTGGATAAAGATTAAGGGAATAAATTTAGGTTGATTTCATTTACAGTTAAGATTGTTCCAAGTGTATCTCAGAAAAGAATATTAGGCATATAAGACTCAATTTTAGGCAATCTTAATTCACTTGAACAAAATAATCCAAGATTTTGTCTCAGGCCATGATTGACCAAAGACATTCTGAAATCTTCACGATATCTATTGCTTGTGGATGTCACATGTGCAGAAAAACTGGCAATAAGACAGCAGGAAAGGCCCACGTGCTGAATTGAAGTGAACAGAGACTGCGGGCTAGTTGGGAAAAGAAGTTTCACCTACGGAGCAAAGCACAGTTTCAAACAATGTGAGCGATAGATGGATTCAGGGCAATAACTTGGCTTTGGATCATCAGTTGCAAAGACGAGAGAGAGAGGGAGGTCACAATGTTCCCATGAGGTGGGTGTATTAATGTTCTAATTTTGCAGCTGGAGAAACTGAGGCTCAGGAGGTGAAATCCTTTCCCAAACCCGTGAAGTTATAAGTAGAGCAGGTATTCAGATTCAAGTCGGGTTTGCTCCAAAGCCCACACTCTTTCTACAGCATGACTCCCAGAGCCACTAATTCTAAAGACAGAAGGAAGAAATGAACAGTCTTTCCAGGCATTTCCATAAATAGAAGTGGGGGTCAGTGTGTTGACTTACTATGTTTAAAACTATTCTTACATTCAAACACGATTGAAAGGGTTAAGCAGGAAAAAACAGTTGGCCTCCTTTTGAACTAACATTTGAGGTGGGAAAGAGAATCCTTCTGATAGACAATGGAGATTATAAAATTCAGCATTTAATGAAATAAACTCCTTTAAGGTGAATTGCTGACTCATCCTAAAGAAGGGGTAAGAACTGGAAGACCATGCATGGCACACACTTTGCTGTCTTTTGGGCCAAGATTATTTCTTCTTATAAAATGAGAAACCTGAGATATTCTGCCTCCCGAGTGAAATAGGTATCTGGGAAGAGATGTTTCTAGAAGTCCTTTATTGCACAACAACAGAAGAGTAACACATCTTCCTCCGGAAACCAGAGAGTCCAGTATTCCTGAATAAATTCTATGGAAAACAGGTCAATCAAGATGCTATATGAAGCTATATATTATATCCTCCTTTTCCAGAGTAATAGAAGCATATTAAAGGCTCTGATAAGTCCTGCACTATGGAGACTTACTGAATTTAGAGTATTTCATCTAATACATGAAATGCCCCAACATATTTCATCACAGAGCCATTTTTTCATAACACTTATTAGTATTCCATGAAACTACAGTTCCTGGAGACATCTTTCATAAAGGGCAAGGGTATATTGGTACCATTCCTGGAGAGTTATATACAGAATCTACTCTGTGACCAAAAGATCAGGAATGGGCATTAAAGCCCCTTAGTCCCAGATGCCACATCCAAGTAGACCTCTAACCAAAGTTCAGTTGTAATTGAAAGTAATTTCATAAAGAGACAATGAGTAGTGTCTAGACCAGGTGATAAACGTAGGCGTGTATTCGGAAGAGGATGGGCTCGATTCTGTTGTCCTATTCAGAAGCAACTATTTGAAGGGAACAGAATTTGGCATTAAAGGATGGGTAAAGCATACAGTAAATGTGATTGGTTCCCCCAACTTCTGTGAGTGCACCCTAATAGATTAAAGTGAACTTATTAAAGTAAAGGTCTTATTTCCATCACTTCTTCTGTGTCTACTGCACTTACACCTTCATCCCAGAGTTTTATGCGCTAGTATTTTCTCAACTCATTATTGCTCTGTGGATTTTACTGAGAAGGCCACGGTCTTGTGGGTACTGTGTCAAAATTAATTTGGGCCACTCTATAGCAGTGTTTCTTAAGTGAAGAGCCTGAGCCAATGACAATGCCCATTGTATATTTTGTATAGATAGTTTCCTTGGAAATTTTCTCCCCAAGCTTTTGTTTATGTTTCCTTCTGTCTGAAAAATCTTATCCACTTGAGTCACCAACCTCCTTTCATCTGACAAATTCCTATTCATCCATTAAGACTCAGCTCAGGCATTATACACTCCAGAAAGCCTTTGTACTTGCAGACAATAGAAATCTACCTTGAACTAAGCTAGGAAAAAAAAGTGGAGGGAGTAATTCGTTGGATCATGTAATAAGAAGTAAAGACTGATGCCTAGCATCAGATACGGATGGATCCAGGCACCTGAATGATATTATTATGGCTTTGTCTTTCCCTCCTTCTCCTGGGTCTGCTTCCCTCTGTTCTTTGCTTTCATTCTTAGGCAGATGCCCCAGCAGTTCCAGACAGTGTCATCACTGTAACAGGATACCAGCATTCTAAAATTTGAGGGTGTATCTTCTGATTTTGATATAAATCTTTGCAGCCAGATTTTAATTACCTTAGATTGATTAGAGGGGTGTTTTAATACATGTTCCATTCATACACAGACTTCCTCCAAATGATAGTTAAAGATAACCAGTGGGCACCCCAAATTTACACCCCATCAGATTAGCAACCCTGACAAAATGAGACTCTGCCAATAGTTGTGTCGTAAAATTCCTAGGGGAGACGTTTATTTGTCTGGGTCACATGCCAGGGGTTGCTGAGTCAATCCCACTTAGAATACGTAGGATTTATTCTTCATTAGAAAGAGGACTGTTACCTGCAGAGAGAGAGGAGTACTGGAGAGACAAAAACCACAGTTGTCCTTGACACCTGTCCTGAGCCTCCTGGCCTGGGAAGCCTCTTTCCCAGCTCTCAGAGAATCCTGGGCAATTAACACAAGACGTTATTGTTGCCTGTGTATATCCTGCGCTAAATGGTTGCACAGCACATATTCGGAGAACAAATGCATGAATGGATGAGAATACCACCTCGTGAAGCTCTGAGCAGAGGTATCAGTAACTTCAATAAACCGGGGTGATTGCCCGGCTATAAGAGGGATGTGAGTCCGACAAAGAGATGGAGAGAGGGTGCTGTTTGCTGAATGTCTGAGTGTGAGAATGAAGGAGGCTTCTGCTGGGGCAAACGTTCTCTTCATGGCAACCTGTGTGCAAATGACTCCACAGCCTGGAGGCCACTTCTTACCTTCTCCAAACCACGTTTCAACTATGCTTTCCTATAGTCCCTGACATGCACTTATACTTGTCAGACCACATACAGAAATTTGAAGTTTAGAAAATACCATCTCCAGAGCTCTGAACTCCTCCCCTTTGCCAACAGAGAATGTGCTCTCACCTCACTCTCCACACAACCTTCTTGGTGACCTCTTGTCACTTTTTTTCATGGACAGGTTGTCAGAGGGAAGTGAAACCTTAAATTTCCTTCAGTGTAATTGGTCCATTTTACAAGAAAGGAAACTGACTCAGAAAGTTCAATTTGGCCGTAGTTACACAGCCACTTTCCTTTAGAAGGCTGTTCTTGATTGTCCCCATTAGTCACCATAATCACTATTCTAGTCACTTAACCATTACTATAGCCAAATATTATCCACATAAAAAGTGGAGCTGTGCAGAAATGGGAAGGGAGCACACATTGACTGATGTATCCTGAGTCTAGGAAGGCCCTGATTCCACGAGTTCTGGGTTGTGCTCAGCTATTCATTTTAAACGTATATGGCATAATAATAATATTTCACTAGAAGGTAAATGTCATGAGGGCTAGACTTTTGGCCTTTTTTTTTCACTGATATGCCCCTAGAGCCTAGAACAGTAGTTGCCACTTGGTAGGTCCTCAAAAAAGTACTTGTTGATAAATACTTATTGAACATTGCTTTCAGTATTTTACATAAATTAATGTAGTTAGTCCTCACAACTACTTGATGAGATAAATTCCAGTATCCTAATTCTATAGATGAAAAAACTGAGGCAGAGAGAATTAAAATAATTTGCCTGCAATCACATGGCTACCAAGTCTTGGTGGCAGGAGGCAAACCGGAGCAGCCTGGTTCCAGAGCTTACACTCATAACCAGACAGAAACCACAGGTGATGGATGGACTAGTTATCAACTGCTGCATAACAAAGCGCCCCAAAAGTTAATGGCTTAAAACATTCATTTTCTTTTGCTCACAGTTTTGTTGGCCAGGAATTCAGGAAGGGCTCGGACACGCAGCTCGTCTCTGATCCATGTGGCCTGAGGTGGAGCAATTGAGGCTGGAGGGATTGCCTCCCAAGACGGCTTCTTCTTTCCCCTGTCTGCACTGTGGCAGAATGACTGGGAAGCTGGGCACAGCTGGAGCCCCCTCTCTCCACAGAGTTTCAAGCCTGTCCACGTGAAGGTTAAGTACCCCGGAACAAGTATTTTAAGAGACAGGAAATGGAAACTGCCTTAGCCTGGGCCTGGAAATTGGCACAGTGTCCCTGCCCCCATATTCTATTGGTGTAAGCAGTCATTGAGCCCATTCTCTTAATGGGACCCTACCTCGAACTAGGAAGTGTGTTAAAGAATCTGTGGCCATTTTTAGGCCACCAAAATGGCAGTCCAATCTAGTTTGGAGATAGTCTTATTTCACACAACTTTATTGATACCTCATGGTTCAGAATCATAGTTCTAGAAAAATACTCTTCAACAATGAAGCATCAATGGAATGTGTTAGAAGACTGCTTTGTCGTTGTGACAAGACTTCACCATTACAGAACCAAAAGAAGCATTGCCTGCTCTTAACACAAATCTTTGCAACCAAACTTTAATTACTTTGATTGGGAGAAGGGGGGGCCTCTTCAGTCATTTTAATGTGCATTTTATGTTTCCAGATGCTCCATCCTAGTTTTAGGAGGAAATGTTTCTCATTATCATAAAATTTACATGCTCATACATTTCATTGAAAGACATTCTTTCTAGGTGATAATAAACAATTCAGTAATTTGAAGGAAAAACGTCACAGAAATAATTGTGAAAAGGTACTACAGGAAAAGAGAGTCAGGATGGCTAAGTAGAAAGAACAAAACTCAGTTCTACTCCTAATTCATCCCGCATCTCGAAAGGTTTGCTCAACCTCTGGGAATCTTCAAGTTTAACCATATGTAAAATAAAATACTTTTGTGGATAAACTCCTCAACTGTGGCTCAAAACTCCTTTTCTTGCTTTTGGTCCTAATTCTACCAATAATTGGTTCTGTAAACCAAACAAAATGTATATCATCCCTTTGATTTGGTGATGATGGTGATGATCGAATCTGTTAAAGAGCTCACCAAATAGTCCATGGTTCACAAACTCTCCTGCAGTTAGGATAGGGCCATGTAATTAGTTCTGACAGTAGAATGTGAGCAGAAGAAACAATAGCACCTTTAAGCCAAGGCAGACGAGAACCCAAGCCATTCAAAGCCCAAATTCTTAACTTCTTCCCAATATGGGTTCCTTCATTTCTTTATCTATACAGTTAGGAGTTTGTTTCAATTGATCTATAACACCCTATCAAGGTCTAAAATATTTTGTTAACTATCATAGCTTTTGTGAATAAAATTTGGAATTCTGAAATTGGTGTTCAATGTTCCAGAGGTTTACATTGACAAGAAGAGTAAGAGTGATTGGATTTATATTGATTAAAAAGAAACCACACCTAATTTTTTCCTGTTGCATCCATGTTCATCGAGTTTGGGATTCTTCTTTGCTGGTTTGTTTGGTTGATTGATTGATTATTATTAAGTAGTCTCAAGTTCTGTAGATTCCAAGTCAATGAGCTTGAATTGAAGGAATCAGATGCAAATGATTCAGATTTGTTTCATCTTTGATCAAAGTTTACTGTTATTTACAGACAAGATTCCTACAGATTCAAACCTAAAATTCATCGGAATAATGTAGGAGTGCCCCAACTCTTGGTCCCTACTAAAATACTCAGGTTTGTTTACTAGGATTTGTTGTTTGTTAACAGTCAACTTGTTCGAATTTTAGACTGTTTAGAAGCATAGGTCTCACTGCCTTGAAAAATTCTGAGTTTTGACCACTCTGTGTTAAAATGAGAAGACTCCAGTGAGATTTGGAACTCATAAACATCAGGACATAAATGAGAATAGCAAGTAGGATTAATTAAAGTTCTACACACGGAGTAGTCAGCTCCCCTCCCTGCATGTTCATAATGTCCTAAAGGCAAGCGTTTACCTGCAAGAAAAACAACTGCAAGGAAAAACAGCAATAACAACCACAAGGACTTTTCCTCTAAAAAATGGAATAAATGGAGAAAACCAGGGCAGCTAGGGTGAGTGTGGATGTGGACAGCACTCCACGTGTTGGCATTAGGAGTTCCAAAGCAGAATGTCCAGATTCTTGCCTATTGCACCAAAAGAAAAATCTGACAGTCAACCAGCCCCACCATACCCAGAGTTCCATTCAGCCTTCTATAGCCTCATTCTTACATATGAATGAGTGAGAACTACTATGCCTACAGCTTGCCAGAAAAAGATTAAGATAAACGAAAGAAATATGATAACAGAAGAAATGGAGATAGTACCAAAAAAAAAAAAAAAACCTAAGCATTATCTTCAATGACATTGAGAAAGTATTTATATCCATAAAACAAGAACAGGACGTTGCATAAAAGGAATAGTCCAAGAACATAAAAAGACAAAGTAGAGGAAATCTCTCAGAACTCAGAACAAAGTAACAAACAGGGAAAATCCAGTAGGGAAGTATCTGCTTATATCTATGCTTATAAAGAAAGACATAAATATCTGGGAAGGATAACATACCAGAGAGTTAACTATTTGCCTCCGGGGAGCAGAATTGAATGGACTGAGAGTAAGTCATCTTTTATCGTCTATACTTCTGTATTATTTTTCTAAGCCTTTATTAATTTTGATTAAAAATATAATCTTTGCTTTAATCTCACACTCATCCAGCAATTTTTAAGAGACCGTTGCCACAAGGGCCTCCCATCAGAGTAGAGAATATGATGACCCTCTGAGAAAATACTCCTATTTCTGTTTACCAGCTGGTCTTTTTGAAGATTTCCTTAGACTGAATTAGTGCTTTAGAGCAGACTCTCTCAAAATGAGGTTTTTTTCCCATGCACTTGCTAAACCAGAATTCCTACAGATGAGACCCTGGAGACTGCATTGTAACAAGCCTCTCAGGTGACTCTGCGTACACTGAAGTTATGAGAACCACCGTGTTAGAGTCCAGTGTTGTCTGGGCCACTGATAACACTGAGCCACCCAGGCACTGCCTTCCTCAGGGAGCCAGCAGCCTCCCTCTCAACATTTTCTGGAGCTGCCATACAGCTCCTTTGACTTCCACATCAAAGTAATGGTTGCTTGATGGTGTCTCCAAATCTAGATGTGTGGACATTGAACTCTAGAGGTACCAGGGGATTCAGGGATTCTCAAACATGTACCCAATTTGGATTTTCCCGATAAAGAGTACAGCGAAAGCATAATCACAGTGTTCTGGGTCAGTTCTGGCTTGAGGTAGTCCAAGGTCGTAAGCTCGTGGCTGGATGGCTAATCCACAAGCCTCCCATTTCATGACCAGCATCATCACCTGACAATCCAACAGAAACAAAAGAGGCTCCCAAAGCCAACCTCGCCTGGAATCCAAGCTCTTCAGACGCTGAGCTCTTGTTTACTCCTGAAGAAATTCAATAAAGTGCAGTAACCATTATAATAAATGTAGATGTCACTAATTACAACACTAGATTTTTAGCGCAACACTGGTGTCTCAAGTGGCCTTTAAAACTGAGTAAAATCACAGCCAATTCAAATTTAATTAAAACTATCAGTTTAATTTAGTTTGCTTTTACAATAAAAACTACACTAACCCATTAACTGCATTCTGAATCTCCCATTACGCAGAGCAACCAGCAGCTCGCGGGCCTCCACTTCGGTGAATGGCGCGATGCATTCATTTACCTTGTTATCCAGGGAAGTTTCCATTGTTCTAGATCCAGTAAACAACCAGTTTTTGTCTTTGAAAATGAGGCTCTTGGACTCATTCAGGTAATTCACCATGTGGTTGGAACAGGCTTGTTTCCAGCTTCTTATGCTTTTGAAAATTCATCCCCAAGGCGCCTTTGTTGATCCTGGTATCTGTTCTTAAGTTGACCTCACAGTTGCCAAGAAGGAGTCTTTGGAAACTGAACGAAAGAACATTGAGCATCTGGGCAATCATGATCTAACCCTACTCCTGCTCCTATCAAGATGAATGGCCTTGGACAATCCTTTTTCCTTTCCAAAGCCTCAGTTTCCTCCTGTGTAGCACGGAGGAGGATAGAGCAGATCAGGGCTTCCAAAAATTCTACTTTCACGATCTTTGTCACATCTAGGTATTACCTGTCAGCATCTATAATTCATATACACTGGCTACAATAGGTTTCCAAGGCACCATCTGCTTCAGCCTCATCCTAGCCACTAATATTTTTGAACTCATGCAGTTTCATATACCAGTTATATATTTTTTTCTAATAGTATTGAAGTAAGTATACAACAACTAAAATTATTTTCAAAGTTTAGCTAACACCATCTTGCATACCCCCAGAGGGTTGCACATCACATTCGGAGAATATTAGCCTCCATGACCTCTGAGACCCCTTCCTGCTCTAGGGATTTGCAAGTCTATGAAAAAGAATTCTATCACTTGACTCAGGTGAGCAAATGCACACACATAAAAATGAACTGCCTGCAGGGCCTGTCTGCTTCAGAGCAGAGAGGGTAGTGTCTGTCGAGAGAGAAGCGCTGATCAGAAACGAAATTCAGAGGGTCATATATTTTATTTTAGAAGGAAAGAAAGGCATCCAGGAGTTTAGCAAATCCATGACAAACTGGACGATTCAGCCAAATGTTGAAGAGAAAAAGATAAAGCTTGTAGGAAGGAAGAACTAAAGAAAAAAGAAAAAAATAGACCTGTGAGAGGGTTTGCAATCTTTTAACCACACATGAGAGAGAAACCTGGAACACAGAAGGAAGCTGATCATATGAGTTTGGCCTGAACGGAGATTTCTCTAGGTACACTCCACTCTGGGTCATTCTGGCTCAAGGATGCCTCTTACGGTGATAAAAGTAGAATGAGAAAAACTGCATGCAAATGAGGTAAGGAATCACTAGAGAAGAATCCACACATGATATGGTTGGGTCCATCTCATGGGGAGATCTGGGAAGGAATTAGGAGGGGATTATGCTGCCAAGAGTGAGGTCATCAAGGGAAGAATTGGAGATTTCTGTAAAAGGGTTGACTTAAGGATGAGTTTTATAGGGAATTCGGGGAGTTAGGCTGTAGCTTCTCCTGGTAACACTGATTAAGTCCGTGTTGTGATAATCAGATAGCTACAGATCTATTTGAGTCACCTGCATGGCTACATGGGTGGAAAGGGAAACGCTCATGATCGTGGTGGCCTGTGTGAGTTGGCACAGAGCAGCGGAGCTGGCTGCTCTTGCTGTCCTAACGTCATCCAGGAGGTGGCCGAGCCAGGATGGAGTCAACAGTGACCTGTATAACGTGAGAGACTGAACATACAAAAGGTTGATGGCCAGACTATATACGACAATGGAACTGACCCACAAGCTCTGCAGCCACCAGCCCAGGAGGCCAAACCACAAACTGCAGCAATCAACCCAAAACAGGCAGGACTGGGTCAGCAATGCCCCGCTTCCCTAATTTCTGCCTGCTTCTCCAACTCAGTACCAACTAGAGAGAGCCAAACATGCTCCCAAAACCAATCCCATAGAACCGGCGAACCTGCCTGCCTTTGGCTCTCTGAAATGCCAATTTGGGCTTCTGTTGTTCTCATCTGGGTGGTCATTGTTTTATTTCCACTGCCATCTGAAATTGCCAAAAATTTTGACTCGGGCCACATCCACCTCGAAGTGCACTGGCTTAACCAGGAGACAGATTACACGCCTTTGGACTGTGCCCACGTGATCCACGCACAATCCTCATGTTGCCCTTTCGCTCATGACACGGAACACAACACACACGCTTGTGCATGTGCACACACACTGCTGGAATTGGCTTGTATCTTTTAGGTATTCAATTGAATTATTTATGTCCTCATATCAAGTGTGTTAAAGGCATCCACTCACACTTACTCTGGTGTGTGTTAAGCCTGTATTGGGGCAATGCTTCCATTTATGTGACAGCAAGGGCAGAAACCAAGAGGAGGCAGGCCTTTACCAAAAAGATTTAATAAGGACGCTGCTGCTGTTGTCTGCTGCTACTCAGAAACTGAGTGACTGTGTTTATGCTGGACTCAACATATAAACACTTTTCTGAGGACAAGGGTCAGCAAACTATGACTCTGTATTTGGCCCATTGCCTGTTTTGTAAATAAAGTTTTATCGGCACACAGCCACACCCATTCACTTCCTTATTATCTACAGCTGCTTTTACCCTACAATGACAGAGTTAAGTAGTTTCAACAAAGACGGTATGGCCTGCACCCAGATCCATCCTTTTCTGCCCTGTTCCGTGCCTGGGAGCCCCAGCAGACTGCAGCTCCCAGGTTCCCTCACCTGCTAGCATCCAGTTGGGTTTGACCAATGGGAAGTACGTGCAGGAAGTCAGAGAGTGAGAGGAGAGAGAGGCCAGGGTATTTCTTCCCTGCTCCACCACATCTGTGAGGGTACATGGCTCCTCCTCCACATTGCCCGTTCTCTCTGGGTTCCCACAACGCTATGTGCACCTTAGGGGTTGACACAGCCCCTTCTTATGGCTAGTCTCTAGCGCCCTCACCACCATCCCTTGTCCATTTCTGTAACCCTGCCCATCTTTCCATCCTTCTATCTTCCATTTGAATCATCTGGGAGCAAACTTGCTCATATCTTGTTCAATAAATTTTCTCCATTTGAACCATTTGAAACTCCATTTGAACCATCTGTTTCTTACTGGAACCCTGACCAGTACAGCCCTTGTCTGTCTTTCAGTAACTCAGTTAGTCAACTGGCCTAACCCACTCACTCAGGACAAAAGGTCAAAGCACACTCGCCCACACATGCATGAACACACAATATTAGATCAGAGGACAGGCATTTAAAAGCTGACACTTATATTCAAAAAAATGTCTTTTAATCAGCCTTTCTCAGTCCCATTCTGATAGTGTACTTTAAGGATAAGAAGCTCTTTCCATGAGCAATCAGAGTTTATGTAAGGCCGTCCATCCGTGTGAGCAGATGAGCATTATTATAAGCCCGCTCTCGAGATTGCAATGTTCCCACACGTGATTGCTATGCAGTCAACAGTTATGAGTCAGGAGCTCGCTGCTCACCAAGAAGTGGCACTGGCCTTCCTGCTCTCTTCTGAGCCGATCTCTTTATTGTTTCACTCCTGGGGCACAGATTGTTTTAATATGTCCTGTTTCTGAGCAAATTCTCTCAGTTCATCTTCAAAATTCTGAAATTCCACTTGGGTTCCCACTGGGCTGTGTTTGTTTATAAGGTCACAAAAGGTTTCTTTAAGCTAAATCAAGCTGGGTAGCATTTCTGTGCCTGAAGTTTTCTATAAGCAATATCTGCAGCAAGACGGAGTAGGTTTTAAATCACTTGTAAGCAACTGAGCTCCTTGTCCGGGCTGACCGTAAGGACATTTCTTTCCTGTTTTTTTATTTTTTTATGTTGAATGACATAATGGATGTGAAAGTTCTTTGTGAACCATAAAGACCTTTCTAATGTAGGGGATTACGACAACGATCTCAGAGTTTGGGAACATCCTGTCTCCTCGGGTGTATTTTATTCCCCATTTTTCAGGGGTCAACAGATTCTAAAGGAGACCAGAACTTTTTTCCAAGATCTCCTTTTACATTTTGGGTAGAACAGAATCTAATTAATAATACCATTATTCATTTATTTACAAAATATTTATTGGATACTGTCTATGTGTCAAGACTTGGGCCAGGTGTTGGGGATAAAATGGTGTAAATAATACAGTGTCTGGCCTTCGGGAGTTTAGCATTTATTTGGTTCTCACTCTGTGCCAGGCACAGTGCTAAATACTTCACACACAGCATCTCAATTAGTCTCTACGAGTATATTGAGTTAATTACATTATCTACATTTTACAAATAAGACATAATAACCAAAACAATGATGTTAATGATGAACATTTATTGAGTGCTTACTCTGTGTCAGGTGGTGACCTAAATGCTCTACAAGCATCTCAGTTAATCCTCAAAATATCCCTAAGAGCATAATAGTGTCCCTATTTCCCAACTAACAACTAACGTTTATTGACCACTTAATATTGGTAGTATGACCCCAAGCACCTTACATGCTTTATCTCATTTAATTCTTTCAAGAACATCAGGAAGGGATACTACTATATATATCATCCAAGAGCTTAAGGAACATGCCCAAGTTCACATGGCTGGAATTGGTAGAGTTGACATTCTAACTCAGCTCTTTATAAAGCCCGTGACCTTAACCGTGACACCGGGATACCTCTTGAGAATGTATTTTCTGTCCAGAGTAACTGACTCTCACAGGAAAAATAACCAAAAGAATGTCAAGGTACGCGTCACAGCTAACATGAAGAAGGATGGTTAAGAAATAATCTGAAAGCAGATACTGTCTTTATACACCTTAGAGTCTTTTTTGTTATAGGGTGTCTTCCAACTTTCAAATACAGACTTCAGTTCATCTTAATTTACTACAGGATGTGCACTGTTAGTAACTGTGGTCTCTAATAGAGTGAGCAAACAAACCCAAAGGGCTAAAAGCCTTGAATTCTCCCTAACTCACTGCTAGTACCAACGCTTCCTAGGTAACGCTATTTGTAATATTTCAAATTCACCTAAGATTTCTTCCTGAGTATTCCTAGAGAGGGGTGCAAGAAATATGAAATTTTGTCTATTATAATGATATTCTGAAAACTACTCTTCAAAACACATGTGTGTGGATGCTGCCCACATAACACACAAGAACTTTCTCTGTAATATCTAGCAAAATCCCCTGCATTAAGCAAGACCTCCTTTTACATGGCTATAGAATAGAATAAAGTAGAATAGAATAGAATAGGCCAGAATATAGAATAAAAAGTCTTAAGTTCAAATGGAATAGGATAGCATGGACTAGAATGTCTAGTAATTAAATGTAATAGCAGAGAATGGCATAGAATGGAATGGAAGAGAGGTGAATGGAATAGAACAGGTCCTGACATCTAATTTGTTTCAGTGTATTATCATTTCTTTATACTTGTGGCATGCAAGAGGAAGGGCTCATCTGAATAGCTGGCCGTTGAGAGCCATAGCGGATCATACTGGGCTTTGTAGAGCAAAATAGGGCCACTCAGGGGCCAGCCTGGTGGCTCAAGCAGTTAAGTGCCTGCGCTCCACTGTGGCGGCCTGGGGTTCGCCGGTTCGGATCCTGGGCGCGCATCAACGCACCACTTGTCAGCCATGCTGTGGCGGCGTCCCATATAAAGTGGAGGAAGTTGGACATGGATGTTAGCCCAGAGCCAGTCTTCCTCAGCAAGAAAGAGGAGGATTGGCATTGGATGTTAGCTCAGGGCTGGTCTTCCTCACCAAAAAAAAAAAAAAAAATCAAAATAGGGCCACTCAGCAGAGGAGGAATCCCCTCCACCCTGAAGACCTTCACTTCAGAGCATCCAACACCAGGCATCTTCTCCTTTTATTTCCAGGTGGGAGATGAGCTGGGAAACCCTAAACTGATGGTTCCCTTTTAAGCTCTGCCTTCCTTGGAGCTGGACAGATACCATGTTCAGGGCTCTTGCTGATGCTGAGCATGAAACATTTCCAGGACAAAGTGATTTTGAAGTAAAATCAGAGATTAAGAGTTGTGGCTTTGGGTAGTCTGTCTACAGCCTTCAGAAACGCTATGTTGAAGGACTTGGATATTGCTAAGGGGTTATGCAAATTTGTCTGGCTCTTTGTTGTCCACTGTCTTCAGAGAAGGCACAGGCACGTCCAAAGAGCACTATTCTAACAGCTGCCCTGGGTGAGCTTTGGAGCCAGGACTGTCATCCTCCCAAGAGGGACTTTATCCTGCATCATCACGACCTCTTTGGGGACCGTATCCTTAAACAGAAGGCAGTGAGCCTGGAAATCAAGGAGGAAGACTGAGCCCAAGAAGGCTGATCTATTTAAGGGTGCTGGTGGGAATGGGGAAGTCTCTGGGGAATTAAGAGAGTCAGAGTCTCCATAACAGAACACAGACGTCCCCCCAGCTCCCATCGTACAGATATGTAAGTATTGGCTCTGTGTCTCCGGAGAAGCCTGACTAACACACCATCGCTTTGTCCTTTCCCCTATTAACATATAGTGTACTAATGTTTCTCCTATTAATTCATATATACATAAAAAGAGAGAGAGAGAGAGATGGCAGTGGGGGATGGGATTTATTATAAAGAATTGGCCTACGCAGTTATGGAGTCTGACAAGTCCCAAGATCTGCAGTCAGCAAGCTGGAGACCCAGAAGAGCTGATGGTGTAGTTCTAGTCCAAAGGCCGACAGGCTTAAGACCCAGGAAGACCCAGTGTATCAGTTTGAGTCTGAAGGCAGGAAAAAATCAGTGTCTCATCTTGAAGGCAGTCAGGCAAAAGGAAATTCCCCCTTACTCAGGGGAGGGTCAACCTTTTGTTTTATTTAGGCCTTCAACTGTTTGGATGAGGCCCACCCACATTAGGGAGGGCAATCTGCTTTATTCTGTCTATCTATTTAAATGCTAAACTCATCCAAAACACCCTCACAGAAACATCCAAAATAACATTTGACCAAATATTTAGGCACCCTGTGGCCCAGTCAGATTGACACATAAAATTAACTGTCACAAATAGGTTGATTCATGCAGAGGAATACCGTGCAGCCATTTTTTAAAAATGCGATATATATATATATATATTCTGACATAGGAGGATGTCCGTGATATAGTATTAACTTTTAAAAAAGCAAAACACAGAAGAATGTGTATACTATGGTCCCACATGCATAAAAGAGAAAGAAAGCAAGCTATATGAGTGCATATAGAGATGCACTTTTTTAGAAAGATTATATAAACACAGAAAAGGTTCTGGAAAGACATACAGCAGAAACAGCAGTTTCCTCCCCCTTCCACCCCCACCCCCAAGGGAGTAGGGGGAGTATGTGTGGTTTACTGGAGATGTTTGTTTTGTTTGTTTTTTATAATCATCACTGAAATATGATAAGTGCTTGCTAAATGCTCAGAACCATGCCAGCGTGCTACATACACAATGGCAATTAATATGCATAACAATCATAAAAATGCTCCCTCTATAAATATATATATAGGTATAAAATAAAAATCTATACATATATGTATATATAAATATATATACACATATAGAAAGTAAAAATATACATATACATATATATGTGTATAGATAGAAAATATTTTTTTTCAATGCACTTATATTACTCTTACAATTTTTTTAAAGAATAAATTTTAATACTTACTCCAAAACAATAGAAATGGATAAGATCTGGGAAAGGAGAAAAGAGAAACAAATTCTGTGGGGAAAATTTTTTTTTTTTTTTTTACTGTTTTATTTCGTGTTACCCCAAAAGCAGAGCCTGAGACAAGGACTTGGGTGCATGTCATTTGTTTGGGAGGTGATCCAGAGAAACAGGGAAAAGCCAAGATAAAGAAGTACATTGGGGTCACTGCTGGAGACAACAGGGTTTGATTTGGCCAGGACCTCTGAGATACAGATAAAGTGCCTCTCAGAACCGCCCACATGAAGGAGAAGCTAGGTCATTTTCCAGGGGCTTCAGACTCCCTTAATGGAGGGCTATGCCCAGGGGTGTTAACTTCCCCCAAGGGAGAAGGCTTGAGGTGGGATTCTGCCATTTGAGGGGTGTCTTACTGGAGGCTGAACTAGAGGTAAGCAAAGGGATGTGACACAGGAGACCAAAGGTCACACACGGCAGGTGAAAATTACATGAAAGAGGGATCTTTAGATCAATTTTGTTTATTAAGCAGTATTTTTTCTAGGAAAACATACGGAAAGTGGCACAGACTATTCATTTTAGCCAGCCTTGACTGGTAATCCATACAGTTTTGAATGGCTAGGAGAGATGGGGCAGACAAAGACCCAAGGAGGCAATCCACAAAAGAGGGCGTGGCTTCCCTGCAGAGAGACCTTCAGACACTCGTGATGGACCCTGCACGCACCACCGCTCCGAAGTGATGCTCAGTGAAAGGCACAAACGGCAGGGAGAGTTTAACATCAAACTGCATCCGAACTTACAACTACATTCCTCCTAACAGCTGCCTTGGGTAAGGATCCCAGCAAGTGCTTTTAGATTTTTATTCATGTGCAGACAGGAGAGGAGGTGAGGAAACAATTCTGAGATGAAGAACTCCAAATTATGAGAAGAATGCCAACTGTCAATAATCAAAATAATTCTTCTCTGCATAATCAACACCACATCGGCACAGCTGCTGACGGAGAAACAATAAACACCAAGTAAAAATAAAAATCTCTCCTTTTTTTCATGCTACCTTACAAGGGAAATCTGTGCAGGAGCAAGGCTTTGTGAAATAGTTCCTAAAGCGTGCAATCAACATTTTCTTGAAATTACAGCTGGCATCTTGCATCTAGCAAACTTCTTTCTTTCCACACTATTATTTATTTATACCTTCAGAGATGGTTTAACACTCAACTGCTAAGGCCATTTGCTTGACAATGGATCGTGCACCGCCCGATGGCACGCCTCACACTGGAATATGAAGATTGTACATTTACATGTGTGTCTATGTCGTGTGTGATTAGATTATGACATTCAGCCAGTGCTACAGAGTGGTTAGGCAGGAGCCTCAGCCTTGCTATGCGTTTCATAGTGCGGCATCAATTGTTTCGTGGATTGGAGACAATCTCAGGTTTCTTGAATGAAACATCGGGGAATCCAGAGTCATTAGGGTAGTAGGCCCTGAAGTCAGACAGCTTGGGTTTGAATTACACTCCACGATTTACTATCATGTGACCTTGAGAATGTCACTCAACCCCTTGAGGTCTCAATGTACTCATCTGTAGAATGGGAGTAAGAATACTCCCTCAGATGTTTGTAATGAGAATTAAGCAAAACAATCTGTATGACATGCTCTGTACAATGCGTGGCCCATAGTAAGTGCATGGTCAATGTTAGCTGCTACAATTGCTCTGGTGTTGAGGCGTATTTCATCCCTCAATCCTGAATTTCCTTCCATAAGATAGTAATGGCCTACACTCCCTTTGTCCTAGAAAGATTTCTAGTTCCCCCCTAGTTATTATATAATTTGGGTATTCATCAAGTCATGAATTGCCCACACAGCTGTTAAAGTCTGTGTCCTTCAGGGCTTATGGGCAGCGGCCTAAGAGGTCAAGAGGGCCCTAGGGAAACGAACATATGTCTCCAAAGTCAAAGGGTGAAGGTGCACCAGCCAGTTGATTTGTCCCCTCTTTTCTGAACGTTTTCCCTCTATCTCCCTGACATATGAGGTAGGGGACTATGGTGTTGTGTGGAGTGGGGCTGAAACTTGGAGATGATGGAGAAATCTTCCCTGGGGAAGAGGTTCTCTTGAACTCCATTGGCCTTGGTCACTTTTACACTCCCATCTCCCCAAAATAAGTCAGAGCAATCCATATAAATAATAAAGCTGACCTCAGCACTCCCCTTCTCAGAAAGGTGTTAGTGGCATCTACTGCCCTCAGATAAAGTCTGATTTCCTAAATATGGACCAGCCTCCCTGACATGCACTACTCTGCGAGGGGCTCACAGTCCTTAAAGAGGCAGAGTCAGGCAAGAGTAGAGACAGGTGTGAGCCCAAAATTAATTGAAAATCTCACCCCTGGTAAAATAATTTCACACATCTCTGATAGGAGCAGGCCACTCAGAAAGTGAAAAGAAAATGCCACATCAGGTCAAAATCACGACCCCTCTGTCTCAGCAGTGCATCCCAATCACAGAGAATTGGGAAGAGTACTTGCTTTTCCTAATATCTTGTATGTCAAGGACAGAGCATTCCCAAAACATCCCTTGGGTGATATTTAAGATCACGGCTCTGAAGTTGGACAGTCCTGGACGTCAGCTCTGTGACTTCTAGCTCTATGACTTCAGGTAAGTTAATTTATCTCCCTAAGCCTCAGTTTCCTCATCTGTAAAATAGAGATACAAATAGTACCTACCTCATAGGGTTGGGGAGAATTTAAGAAGATAATGCAGATAAAGTAGGACTTAGCTCAGAGCACCAATAAAGATTAATTAATATTATTATCATTTACTAGTGATCAGTCATAAATTTGTTAAAATATTCTAGAAAATGATAAAATCATATTACCTATCCAGAACTAAGTTCAAGGCCTCAAACACATCAAAAAGGAGTGAGATGAGAGAGGTGGACGAGGGGTAACCAAGTTCATGGATAGATGCTTAAATACTTGATTCTTAGGCAAGCACCTTGGCCTCTCATTCACAGCCTATTTGTTCTTATAGAACATGTTATTCTAACAGGCTTAATTATCTGTTTTCCAGTTCCATAACAATTTGGAGGCTGCTAAATTGATGGGAGCAGAAAACTGCTACAAGTAGACATACCATCTTCTGTAAGACATGCAAGATGCCCCACCCCCAGCCCCCAGCCCTCCACTTCTCATGGGTTTACCCCACCATCTCCTTCAACATTTCTCATATAATATGATTTTAATTCTCTTTGTCACCTTAGCTCTCTCCTTTAAACCTACTCCATTTTTTTTATACCCCCTTAAATCAAAATTAAATGCAATATTGCATGTGTGGCTCTGCCAAAAATTGTTCGAGTCTAGGTTTTATGAAGAGGCCACAAACTCAAACACTTCCAGGGACAGCGAGGTATAGCAAAAATGAGTGAAGAAATCAAATATATGACAATAAGACCTGGTGTCTCTTATGGTGAGCAAATGAAGAGGAAATGCCCAAATGCATTCTTGCATCCATCACAAGAAAATCCAATAGTCTGACCTGGATGATTTGTGTAAGCCAATCAGGACGTGCCATTTGGGCCCAATAAGACTGAAGGAAAGGATGGGTATTTCAAGTTGGGGGGATAGGTGTCTTCATCCCTCCTTTTGGACACAAGCAAGGAAGCGTGAACCACCATCTTGCTCCTGGATGCCACTTTAAAGCCATGAGAGGAGTGAGCCCCACGTTGAGAAAGTCAGGATAGAGAGAACCCACGTCTTTGAAGACATCACGAATTGCGGAACCAACCAATTCTAAGGCGCACCCTAACTCTTGACTTTAGAGAATAAATGGTCTCTTTGTTTAAGGTAGTTTGAGTTGACGCTTGCCCTCAATAGCATCCTAGAAAATACAGAATTCATGTTTTAATTTTTAAGCACTGTAATAACCAAATAAGACTTGGCTGGGAACAATATGGAACCCTTGAACATTTGAAATGTGAGATGAGCTCTAGGTGTAAAATACTCAGAATTATGAAGACTTAGTATAAAAAAATATAAGGTAACTAATTAATATACTTTTTATATTGATTACATCTTGAAAAAATATTATTTTGGGTGGGTTGAGTTAAAATATACTTATAAAGCTAATTTCATCTGGTTTTTTCTTTAATGTGGCTACTAGAAAATTGGAAATTACTTACGTAGTCATGTTGTATTTCTATTGAACAGCATGATCTAGTTTTGTACTCCTTCCAATCAGCCTAAGGTCACACAAAACTATTTACTCATATTTCACTTACTGTCAACAAACATCTCTGAACTTTTCTTATCCTTTCTTGTGCCAAATCATTTTTCTCCATTCTGTTGTCTGTCTCAGTCTAAGTGAAGAACTCACATTGATCCTACACTTATCCTAGGTCCCTTGCAATAGTCCAGTGGTTCACCAGAGGGCGTGTTGGAAATTTGTGGGGGCAGTTCAGGTTGTCCATGATGGGGAGGGGCACTACTGTTATTTAGTGGTCAGGGGCTCACACATCTCACAGTGGAGAAGAGGACTGTCTCACTTCCCCCATGCCATTCCTGTAGATGAAAAAACATGTTTCTACATAACTGGTCAGAATTGAATTTCATTTTAGTTATAAATACAGGTATTTTTTTGCAAGGGGTTAATGTAAATGAATTTTCCAGGAAAGCAACTACTGTGTGAATCAAGGGAGAGGTGTGCTTTGTTTTGCTCAGAACGTTAGAAGTTATTCACCATTTTAGAAAATCGCATCGTTTATAACAATGCCACTGCCAGTACTTGAGTCACCAGTAGATCTCAACTGCGTTTGTCTACATTTGAGCTCTACAGCAAGGCAATTGTATGCATATGCACTAATAGATTTATTTCACCCTATTTCAAAATGTCCAATATAAAGAAAAAATAGCAACACTATTTGGTTGAAGATGGTCTTACTTCTCCTAAATCCAAACTAATGCATCATATAAGAGGCAAGCATCCAAGTACAGGCAGTTCTGATATAACACAATATATGCGTTCCTAAAAAGTCACCTCACTCACAAAATCGCACAATAAAAAACACAGGGCCTTATGGGGAAAGTGAATGAGGGCCCAATGCGCAGAAACATTGATAGTGACACATTAAAAAAAAGGACCTAATAAAAGTGATTGCACAGTTTTACACATATTAAATGGTTAAGAAATACATAAGTACTACAATAAAAGTGGCATGCTACCTTGAAAAAGACCTGAGGTTTGCGTGTGTAAGGACGGGCAACGGAAGGGCTGCAGCTCATGTGTGATTGTGAAGTGGAGGCAGGAGGGCTGTCTGAGGCAGAAGGAGAGTTGCAACAGCAGACCTGGGTGGGTGTGGTTTCCAACACCAGGTGAGCTGAGGTGGCTGGTTGTGTTTGAGTCATGTGCATACTCAAGTATTGTGTAGTCTGCGGGCTGAACTCACTTGGGGGCAGTGTTCTGGGTTCACCTTGTGTTCTTCATGGATGAAATCACACGTAAGCAAACACAACTGCTCCCTAATATAGCAGTCATGTTGGAGCAAATTCATGTTTTCAAAACAAGTACGCTGGCAGAACTGATTGTACTTCCTATGCCTCCTACTGTAATTTTACTTAAAATTACTTTCCTTTTATTTCTCCTTTACATTACATTTAGGGCATTACATTGATGTTTGGGAATTACATATATAAGTAGCCTATGTTATCTATGACATTTATTTCACAATAATGAAAGTGGCATTACAAAATATTTTATGGAAAGAGGGCATTGGGCCTGAGAGGGTTGAGAACCTCTGTACTAACCTACCGGGTGGTTGTTAAAGAATTATTGTTCTATGCATTTATTATTCCTCTTTAGTGAGTGTCATCCATAGATTTGATAAGTGTGTTTCCCATTGTGCCATTCAAATTATCGAAGCAATTTTTTCCAGGACAGGACTAAAGAAAGAGTTCAGGTCATGCCACTGAAAATCACCCTTCAACAGTTCCATCAACCAGCACCCTAGACATTCATTCAGTCCCCAAACCACCTAACCTGTCATCTCTGTCCATCTTGTTCCGAGGCTCACAAAAGAAACCCTGCCCAGGGCCTTCCTGTGTTTAGCCAGCCCACACTGCCTGCCACAGTCATATCCTCCCGAAGGCAAAAATCCTCACCAAGGAGACAAGCACATGTCATTGAACTTTTCTGGAAATACTGGAGCCTGAAATGCTGGTGCCTGCCGATGTTCCACTTAGAAAATGGCGCCCTGAATGGAACCCAGTGCTCTGTGGTCTGATTGGCACAGGAATGTCAACGGATGAATATAACACCTATTTTGTTCTTTGTTTTTGTTTTTATAAATGGAGACATTTTCAAAAGAAACGGACAGTGATTCTTGGGTTGGAGCAATAGTTCTCAAATCCAGTCACCTGAGTAGCATTTTAGAGACACATTCCCAGGCCCTACTCCAGATCCACCAAGGTAGAATTTCTGGAGGTAGATCCTGGAAATTGACATAAAAAATTATTTTTGCAGGAGTTTCTGGTGTGGAGTAGTCATGCTTAGAAGCAAGCATCTCGATCATCATCTGTTCCTTCAAGGAAATAAATAGCAAATGCCAATATGTGCCAAGTACTGTGCTTAGAATCTGGGGTTCTCTAACTTGTAAGAGATACACAGCATATAACACAAAGTGATGACTGTCATACAAGGGGCAAGTGTTATGACAAAATAGTGTTTCTCAACATTTTTTCATTATCGCCACCCTAAAATCAATCACTTTTAGGTATCTTTTTCCTAGTCTTCCCCGCACCGTGAAATTTTATATACTGTATATCTGTTTATGTATTGCATTTCTGTCTGTTTTATACATAAGAATAATAATATTTTTTGTCTCATAATAACATTATTGTCCCCCTTTGGGGACAATATTGCTCCCATTGAGAATGCATGCGATCGGGATCTCTAGAAAGGATGGTGGGAGCACAGGGAAGGGGGTGACTCATTGCCATGGACAGTCAGGGAGGGCAGAGGAGGAAGTGACACTTGAACCAGGTTTTGTAGGATGAGTAAGATTTGCCATCTGGGAAAAGGGAGAGAAGCAGTTCTAGAAGGAACAACTTCCGGGCATGTTTGCTAAATGTTTGCATAGCATGGTGTGCTCTGAGATCTACACATTCACGGAAAGAGTGGGGAATTTAAAAATACAAATTTTAATGCAATTTTAAATACAAACTGTCTCTTATGAGGTATCAAATCCTGGAACCCTTTTGGGGGTGGGGGTGCACTGGGAGCAAAAACTGGGAAGAACGCTGGGTTATTAAAGGGAGATATTTGGTTCCTTTAATTTCAGTCTATGTCTCAGATGGAAAGACTCCTGAGTAATAAATAATAGAGCACACTTTGGGCATAGTTCATTCACTGTACTCCCAGACACATCTCGAATACCATTCAAAGCGAGTCGTGAAAGCTCTGATTAATATACAACACAGAGCTCTCTCTATATACTCTCAAGGGTAAAAATACTGCTGAAAAGCCGCTTCTTTTAAAAGCTGAGCATCTAACACCACCTTGTGAATGATAATAAATGGCAGGCTAAGCCAGAGGTAGACTGGCCCTCTGTCTGGGTCTGCAAGTTTTATATACACAGAAATACATATCCGTTCTTTGGCCAAGAGAACAGGATCGTCTTCCGATGAAATAAGATTTCCCATGAGACTTCTGGTATTTCCCAGTTCCAGCTTGGTCAGAAATAGCAACCCCAACTCTCATGGGTTGTTTCCTTTTCTTTTTTTTTTTTTCCTTCATATTTCCCATTCATGCTACACTAGGAATGTGTATCTACATGCTATTAAAATAATGTGGCAGTTATTTTTCCTAAGATGAGAGGAGTTTAGAACTTTTCAACAACTTCAGGTCCTTTCCTGGCCTCAGGAAGCTTGTCATCCATTAAGAGAGACAGGCATTGAACATAAAACTACACAAACTAATTTCAAATGTGATCACGGCAAGGAAGAATTAAATAGTATTAGACAAATGCAACCACCATCACTTAGAACCTACAACTTCATGCGCAAATCAGGATGCTTCATGCTGTGCAGGACACCACAACAAATACGAATTTACATTATGGGTGAGGAAAAAGAACAGAAAGCCAATCCTCATGAAAGAAACATGACTATGTTTGCCCTCTCTAATTATTATGATTAGAACTCCACCCATTTGAATGAGTACTGTGCAGTATTAGATTTACTTCTTAACGGTCATCATGGGCCCAAATAGAACTGTGCAAGGATATTACAGCATTGTTTGTAGAAGAAAAAGTCATAATCTAAGTATCCATCGAAAGAGGATAGTTACATGCATAGTGTACTTCCATGCAGTATTCAAAAGAATGGACTAGGGTTATATAGACTAATGTGAAACTACATCCAAAAAATATCATTGGGTAAAAAAAAAGTGAAATGTAGAGTATGCTTTCATTTGTGTGAAATTTAAAGAGAGGCATACAGGTTCACATAAACTTACACATACACAGAATATCTCGGGAAGAACACACAAAACATGATGACAGTGGTTGCCTCTGGAGGGGGAACAGGGTGTATGAAGGTCAGAAGTGGTAAAGAGACATATTGTTCATTACATTTATTTTACTATTATTGGGAATTTGCCACAACTGGTTAGAGAAAAATTATCTTAAACAGCATATATGGAGAAAAGTAGTGTAACCCAACAATAGAAACTATAGTCATGTGTCACTTAACGATGGGGATGGGTTCTGAGAACTGCTTCGTTAGGCAATTTCGTTGTTGTACGAACACTAGCATGTACTCACACAAACCTAGACTGTATAACCCACCACACTCCTAGGCTACATGGTACCAACCTACAGGACTGCCGTTGTGTATGTGGTCCGTCATTGACCAAAACGCAGCACATGGCTGTATTCGTTTTGTAATCTACCCTCCATGCCAACTGTGTGTGCTTACCAGGATTCTTTAAATGTTTAGACACAAAGTAAGCAGGATTAGATGGGTGGAGAGCAAGGTTCAAATGGGGGAAGTAGAGAAAGGGGGCAAAAGTTCATATGAGCAGCAAAGATACGCGGGCTGTCGATCACAAAGGTTGGAGGGTGCGCCTCTGGTGGGAAACATGATGTTAGGTAGTATATAGACACTTTATTGGATAAAATTGACTCACATGATGGAAAAATTATTCCCTTTTCAATCTTTTTTTATTCCTCAGATATAATAAAAGAGGAAGCCTGTCTTTACGACCTCTGGACACTTTCCTGGAGTTAAAATTTGACAACAGTGTTTTGATTTAATTGTATTTCTTTTCACTCATATCCTTCTTAGAGCAAGTGACTCGAGTTTCCCATTTATGGCTGTGAAACAAAGCTTCCTTCTAAAATAAACATATTTAATTTTGATTTTTTAAATGAGCCATTTTAAGTGAAAATATTAAGTCACTTGGGGTACAGGAAGACGTCAAAAATTGTGCACGTAATACATGAATGACTGTAGTTCAGGAAGCAGCGACTCGAGAGAAAAATCCTTCTCAGTCTAGAGAAGAGAAGTTGCACAGTTGTGTGCTTGTGATTATTGTTGATTTTTCATTCTCATCCCACCAAACGAGTACGGCATAAAAATGAAGGAGATTTTTCAGGAAGCTGCAGTTTCATTCTCATTGCCAATGGTATTTAACAAGAATATCATTAGTTTCCGAGAGCCGACTCTTTGGATGACTAAGAAAACTTAGAACCAAAACAGCAGGCACAAACTCTGAAGGCCTAATTAAAAGTGTGCTCCTGCCCCAGTGTGTAACACTGGCCCTTTTGTTAGCGTCCCACGAGAGGAGAAACACCTCAACTGAAATCACATTTTCCTACTTGCTCTCTCCAGTTCCACCACTATTTCATTAGCTAATCCCAATTAGGACACTTTTTTACTAAAGCCGTAAATCTCTGCCACTCCTGATAAGCCTAAATTATATAGTAAAGCTGTATAACTTTATGTATTTTATAACTGCATTCTGTGTCTGTCCAGAAAAATTAAAACCTTTTTTTTTTTCACTCCCTGGGACTTAGAGCTGCTAAGTCAACACTCATGCTTTTTGATTTGGGATTTTTTTCCCCTTTCTCATTTATCACTCATCTATCAAAGCAACGCTTCTTTCAGGAAGAAAATTACCACCAATGCCCTTCTCTAAAATTAATCATAATCAAATTATGTTTTTTCTTCCTATTTGTGAGCAATTTAAGGTAGTGGGAAAAGCTTGATCATTGTGTTAAAATCTATCTCTGCCATTTACTGGCTGAATGACCCGGGACACAGATGCTGGCTCAAACCCGGGCTTGTATCATCAATGAGACAGCAGACCTCACAGGATTTTGTTTCAAAATAAATGAAGAAACTTCACAGATAATGTTTAGCACCATGCCTGGCGCATTAATATTTGTTGTTCATATTGTATAAACAAAAGTGATTATTTTTTTTTCCTTTCGTGGTCAGCAATTGCCTAACCCAACATTTCATATGTTAAACTAATTAAAAGAAACATACTTTACCCTGTGATTGATTTTCAAACTCATTTATTAGTCATTTCTCTATGGTTTGATTTAATTAAATTGAGCAGCATATCAAATATTGATTTTAATAAAATCTTGATTAAGATTTGAGCAATGATCAAACACGATTTTTCATACCATTCCTGCACTTCAATGGAACCAACCTGAAAACCAATTTGCTTTTAAAATAAAGAAGTGATTTTCTAAATATATATACCTCAGGCCATTTTCAGAACTAAAGAAAAAATGGCCTCCCAATCTTTTTATCAGCAAAGATAAGCAGCGATGTCTGACTGAGGTTTCAAAAAGCTTGCACAGTTAGTCACTCATCTCCTCTCAGTAGTGGAAGGGGAAAAACGAGGTAGAATCAATTCCTCTGATAAACATTAACACAGCATTTACAATGTACAAAGCACGGGCCTACACTGTCCCATGCAAGGAGAGGTGAGCAGGCGCTAATCCTAGAGCCCATTTTAATGTATAGAAAAATTTGGCTACGTGTGAAAGTCCTTAGTTTTATTAAATAATAACCAGAGAATAATAATAATGAGTATTCCAACTCTTGAAAGTACTCTGTTGTGTAATTTACGTGTATAGACTCATTCTTAGGAGAATATAATGTAAATGTGATGTTATCAATTATCGATAGTATCATATTAGCAATTAACCATAAGTATAAGACATTTAATAAGTTAAATATTTGGTTTGATAGTTAAGTGCTAAAAAAATTTCTAGCCAATAGCTATTGCAGCAGCACCATCTAGAGGATTCTGAAAAGTAACACAGGGTCATTTCCCCCAACTTGCCATTCTTCCTATTTAGGGGGAAAGAAAGGTGGCACTGTATTTTCAGCATCATGTCATTTAAGGCATTTTGATTCCATCCACATCGTTTGGCATCTTCTTAAATTTTGGATTTTTATGGAAAAGCTAAGTTAAATTGCATATTCTCAAAATCACAATGCAATTGGGCAGAGGGCCCCAATTTTCCTCCTCGAGGGGGAGGTGGTACTGCATGCATGCTGGAGCGTCCCAGGCCCTGGGACATTATGACACGAGCCACAGCTGTCCCCTCCCACCAACACACACACACACACACACCTCCTCATTCTGTCTGATGCCAGACACGTGAGCGCCTCAGCAGACTGGATGTTTGGTAACAATTCAAAGTCATACCCCTGAGCTACTGTCCAACGTTTGTTTAGAGGAGTTGAGAAGAAATTAACTTTCTCTTGTTAAAATTGTTTACACCAGCAGATCCACTTACTAGTTCCCCTCCACTGGCCACAGCTGAATCAACGTTCTTGGGACTGTGGTTAAAAGAGAAACGACAAAACGTTTCCCATTTTTTATAGTTCTCATTCTCTCTTCCGTTACTTTTTATAATTTTTCTCAACCAGGAAACTGCTTTGGAGGCATATTAAAAGGAATTAAAAATTAGATAATAAAAAGTCAGCTCTTCGTAGGAACTAGCACTCTCCTTGCCTTATTTGGTTTCAGAGTTTCAGCCAACTTTGCCGACTGTCACCTCACAGGAGCATGGCAAAAATGCACCATCAATACAGCTGGGGCCAGCGAGGCGCAAGAGGAGGACTCATCTTCGTGTCCACTGGAGGGCGCTGTCTGCCTCAGTGGGAGGGGACTCAGTCACATTTTGCCAGGCAAGGCTTTTAACGTAGAAATCTGAGTTCACCTGCACTTTGAAGCTAGGATTCCTGCCTGGGCACACTAGTAAAGCCGGGGAGGGGGCAGTGGCTCATTCATGGCAATTTTCTAAATTTCAGGTAATACACTTGGGCCTAATTTATCAAAGGAATGCTAGGTTTTGCCCAGAGAAATTTTTTTCCCATTCTGTTTGCTAAAGCCATAGCTAATAAGTCATACCAAACTACAATAATTTTAGTTTTTTGAAACATCTTCATTTTCTTGCCACACTTTTCCCTCTATTCAACCTCCACGCCTATTCACCTAAGAAGTGTCTCCTCTATGACTCAGCATAGATATCACTAACTCCGGGAACCTTCCAGGACCCCCTGACACTGGGTCAAGATGACCTCCTACGTGTCCCACTGGCAACCTATACTTCTCGCATGAGGAGACCGGAGGCACAATTTTGTGATCACCAGTTGATTAACCATATCCCCCACGAGGATGTAAGTGCCATGAAAGCAGGGGATCTTTCCATCTTATTCGCAGTTGTATTCCCTGCGTCCCAACAGTTCTGGATCAAACACTCCACCAATATTGTTGAAGGAATGACTGCCCTATATAAGTACGATATATCTTGGGAAGGACTCTCACGTTCCCTACAGAGGCTCCATTTCTTTGCCTTCCAAACATGTACCTCAATATCCACCATTTTGCTTCCTCATTTATCTTGTTCGTCTAGTCTCTAAAGTAGTCAGGAGTAAGCCTGGAGACTCCACAAGGTAAGCTGCTTCTTGTTAGTCAAGGGTTGCGACAACTTTGCTTGGCAAGCTCTTCACCATCTCCAGACTCACTCTAGGATCCGCAGACAACCCATCTCAATTCCTGAGTCAGCTGTGAGAGAAATGGCCAACCAAAATGTTTAGAGATGGGATCTTTCTGGGATGGCTGGTGTGCTCTCATGAAGCAGCAGTCAGCTGGGAGGGAGATGAGACTTCTTCCTCTTTCCAAGCAGGTGACAAAGGCCTCTTCCCTCTTGCATGCAGTTGGCATGATAGCACAGAAGGAAAACAAGGGAGTTCAACTTTGTTTCTGGCTCAGCCACTTATTGTGTCCATGGAAAGACTATGATCTTTTGGAACTAGAATAGCAAAGGGCCATCTAGGTAACTTGAAGAGTTTAAAATAGGCACTCAAATACAGAGTCAGAGCCATCCTGGGAAGTTCCAGTCTGGTATGAAATAAAATTTACCATTCTGGATCCTTAGTCTGTCACGTGACTTCTTTGCCTCAGAGACTACATCTGCAAAAAGGGACTAAGCTTGCCAAAGCTCAAGGGGTCAGTGTAAGGGCAATTGAGATGGGCCACGTCGAAGTGCTTGGAAAACTATGCCCAGCTAACAAAAATGTGAGATTATTAAATGTTAACAGAAGGGGTGCAGACTGACCCTTCATCCAATAGCCATTATCCCTAGTTGTTCAAGGTCTGGAGAAAGTATGTCACTGCTTACGTCTTGACATAGGTTTAATTAAAGGAAATAAAATTACAGCAAAATTACCCTAACATATATTAAATGATAATCAGTAGATCCTGAGAGTAAGGACCAGGTAGAGATCATTGAGGGTGCAATAAAGTGGCAACAGCATATATGGTTATGCTGTTTTGTTTGTTTTCATACTTATAATTGTACAGTTGGGAATATACATGCACAGTATGATGAGTAAACATTTTCAGCCAATTCCCTTAGATAAAGCTCATAGTCTTTATTGGTTCTGAAAAATGGTTTTTAAATTACTGGAAACTGGCAAAACACAGGATGAGAATTTTCCAAAACTGTCAAAAGATACCAAGCCACAGTTACAAGAGGCACAACAACCCCTAGCAGGATAAATACAAAGAAACCCACATAAAAAGAAATGGCAATGTATTAGTGATTCTGTTTCTCCACATCCTCACCAGCATTGGGTGTTGTCACTGTTTTTTATTTTAGCTCCAATAGAAGTGAGGTGCTATCTCATTGTGGTTTTAATTTGCATTTCCCTAGGGGCTAATGATGTTGAATACTCTTTTTATGTACTTAGCCATCTGTATATCCACTTCAGTAGAATGTCTTCTACCCATTTTCTAACTGGATAGTTTGGTGTTTTACTGGTGAGTTTTGAGAGTTCTTTAATTATTTTAGATACTATTTCCGTTATCAGACACATGGTGTGCAAATATTTGCTCTCAGTCTGTAGCTTGTCTTTCATTCTCTTAACACAATCTTCATAGAGCAAAGTTTTTAACTTTGATGAAATCTAGTTTATCAGTTTTTCCTTTTATGGATCATGCTCTTGGTGCTAATTCTAAGAACTCTTTGCCTAACCCTAGAGTATAAAGATTTTCTCTTATATTTCCTCTTATGCTTTTCTTAAAGTTTTATAGTTTTATATTTTACATTTAAGTCTGTGATCCATTTTGAGATTATATATAAGGTGTGAGCCTTAAATCAATGATTTTTTTGTTTTGTTTTTGTTTGTTTTGTTTTTGGATGTTGAATTTCCAGCACCATTTATTGAAATCACCATCATTCCTCCACAGAATGCTTTGGCACCTTTGTCAAAGATCCAGCTAGGTATATTTGTATGGGACTATTTCAGGGTTTTCTATTCTGTTGCATTGATCTATATGTTTATCCCTCCACCAATACGACACAGTCTTGATTACTGTAGCTATATAATGGGTCTTGAAATTGGGTGCAGTGTTTCCTCCAACTTTATTCTTCTCTTTAAAAATTGTTTTAGCTGTTATATTTCCTTTGCTTTTCAATATAAATGAATCATATCGAAATTAGAATGATCTTCTCCATATCTACAAAAAATCTTGTTGGAGTTTTGGCAGGAACTGCATTAAGCTGTACATCAATTTAGAGAGAACTGACATCCCCCGCATTTATTTTGATCTTCTTCATTTTCTTTAATTAGCAGTTTGTAGGTTTCAGCATATAAGTCCTATGCATATTTTGTTAGATTTATACCTGAGAATTTCATTTCTAGAAGTTGTTTTGTAGATTCCTTGGCATTTTCTACATAGTCAATCATGTCATCTCCAAACAGGGACAGTGTTATTTCTTCATTTCTATCTATTTGCCTTTTATTTCCTTTTCTTGCCTTATTGCACTAGCTAAAAGTTCCAGCACTGTGTTAAGCAAGAATAGTGAGAGAGGACATCCATTCCTCATTCCCAATTTTAGGAGGAAAGCATTTAGTCTTTTAGCATTAAGTATGTTATCTGTAGCTTTTTTGTAGATGCTCTTTATAAAGTTATAGAAGTTCCATTTTATTCCCAGTTTGCTGAGTGTTTTTTTTAATCATGAATGAGTATTAATGTTGTCAAACTCTTTTTCTATGTCAACTGATACAATCATGTGATTATTTTTTCTTCTTTAGCCTGTTAATATAGTGGATTACATTGATCGAGTTTTGAATGGTGAACCAGCCTTGCATCCCTAGGATAAACTCCAGTTAGTAATGGTGTATAATTCTTTTTATACATTGCTAATTCTATTAGCTAATGTTTTGTTAAGGATTTTGCATGTACATTCATAGAGGATATTGGTCCTAGTTTTCTTTCCTTTTTTTTTTTTTTTTTTTGTACTGTCTCTGTCTGGTTTGGTATCAGGGTAACACTAACTTCATAAAATGAATTGGGAAGTTTTCCCCCTTCTATTTTCTGAAAGAGATTGTGGATAAATCATGTTAATTATTCTTCAAACATTCCACAGAATTCTCTAGTGAATCTCCAGTGGAAATTTCTTTTGAGGAATTTTCAGATTATTAACTCAATGTCTTTAATAGGCTATTCAAACTATTCCATATTGAGTGAATTTCTGTTGTGGGTGGTTTTAAGGAATTGGTCCATTTCATCTAAGCTGTCAACTGTATGCATGTGGAGTTGTTCATAGCGTTCTCCATCTTTTCTATGTCTACAGAGTACTAGTAGCATTCCATGTTTCATTCCTGATACTGCTAATTGGTGTTTTCTCCCATTTTTTCTTTGTACATCTTGCTAGAGATGTGTCAATTTTATTGATCTTTTCAAAGAACCAACTCTTTGTTTTATTGTTTTTTCTCTATTGTTTTAAATTTTATTGATTTCTGCTCTTATCTTTTTGATTTACACTCTCCTGCTTACTTTGGGTTTATTTTGCTCTTCTTTTTCTGGGTTCTTGATGTGAGAGCTCACATGATTAAGATGTTTCATTTTTTCTAATGTAAGCATTTAGTGCTATAAATTTCCCTCTCATCACTGCTTTAGTTGGATCTCACAATTTTGATATGTTGCATTTTCATTTTCATTCAGTTCACTGTACTTTTTATTTCCCTTAAGATCTCCTCTGTGACTCATGGATTATTTAGAAATGTGTTGTTTATTTTCCAAGTGTTTGGAGACTTTCCTATTATCTTTCTGTTATTGATTTCTAGCCTGACTCCACTGTAATTGGAGAACATACTTTGTATGATTTCAATTCTTTTAAATTTCTTGAGGTTTGTCTTATGGCCCAGGATGTGGTCCATCTTGGTACATGCTCTGAAGGCCCTTGAAAAAAACATGGAGTCTGCTGATGTTGGTTGGAGTGTTCTATAAATGTCAATTAGATCCTGTTGGTTGATGATGTTTTCTATCCCTGGTGATCTTCTGTCTTATTCTTCTGTCAACTGTCAAGAAAGGGGTATTGAAGTCTTCAACTATCATTGAGGATGTGTTTACTTCTCCTTTCAATTCTGTGACTTTTTGCTTTACATAGTTTGCCACTCAGTTCTTTGGTGCATACATTTTTAGATTTGTTATCTCTTCTTGGGGAAGTAAAAATTTAATCATTATATAATTAATTTTCCTCTCTGTATCTGGTAAGTTTCTTCAGTCTGAAGTCTATTTATCTGATGTTAACAGAACCACTCTTGCTTTCTTTGTATTAATGTTTACATGATATATCTTTTTCCACCCTTTTATTTTCTACATGTGTATATTATTATATTTGAAGTCAGTTACTTACAGACAGCACACAGTTAGGTCATATTTTTTAATCCACTCTCATAATCTGTCTTTTAATTGGTGTATTTTGACTGTTTATATTTAATGTAATTATTCCTACACTAGAGTAGGGTTGGTAGTCCAGGCTCCCCACATAGACTTCACTGAAACCGCTGTGGGGGGCTGGGGAGGAGGAGGAGTTAACACCCAATTAACACCCAGTGGGCTGGAAGTACTGACTCCCTACTCAGCCTTCTCTGACAACACCCCAGTATGAGATGGGGAGAGTTACAGCAAGGTGAGAGTGGAAGTCTGTATTCTCCACCTGGCCTTTGCTAGTCTTTTTCTGTAGTGTTAGGCTGGAGTTGAATGGTTACTTTCTAAGAGTTTCTATCTTGTTGGGTGGTCCTTTGGCTACAGAATAGGCTTTTGTTGGCGTTTTTTAAAATTTCTGTGCCTGTCGGCATTTCTGGGTTACTAGCTTCTTCCACACAAAGACTGGAATATATGAGGCAAAAAGAAAACCCAGGTAACTTGAAATCATGTCATTCTTTGGGTCCTAAGGTCCCTAGGCAATCTGACTGATTCTCCCCATCTTTCAGAGTCTTCTTGTGTTTGTATAATTTCCAGGGTTTTTAGTTATATTTAGTGGAAGTAATAGGGAAAAGTATACCTACTCCATCTTTCCAGAAACAGAAATCACTGATCATTTTTTAAATTAATTCTGACAATCTTTGTCTTTTAATTGGTGTGCTTGACTATTTACATTTAATGTCATTGACATATCAGGATTTAACTCTACAATTATATTATTTGTTTTATGATTGTCCCATTTGTTTTCCATTCCACTGTTTGCTCTTTTCCCTTTTAGATTATTTGAACAATTTTTAGTATTCCATTTTAATTTATCTCTTGTGCTGTTTGACATTATCTGTATACTTTTCTATTGGTTGCTCTATGGATTACATACCTCATTTTTCACAGTCTACTTAGAATCAATAATTGAACACTTCAAGTAGAAAGTAAGACCCTTACCCTCAGATAGGTCCATTTACCCTCCCCGCTTATGTCGTAGTTATTTTACATATTACATACTTTAAAAACCTCGAACAATGTTATAATTTTTGTTTTCAACCATCAAACATATTTTGAAGACTAAAAAGAAGAGGAACAGTCTATTGCAGGAGCCAGCAGATTTTTTCAGTAAAGAGTCAGATAATAAATATTTTAGGCTTTTCAGGCCATACAGTGTGGAGTAATGATTGAGAATGGCCACGTGGAAGCTTCTGGAATGTGGGCAGTGTTCTATTTCTTGACCTGACTGGGGGTTACACAGGAGTTCACTTTGTGGTAACTCACTGACTGTACATTTTTTTTATGCATAAGATTTTTGTTAGTAACTCACTGACCTAACTTTTGTTTTGTGCACCTAACTTTTTTGTGTGTGTTATACCTACCAATGAAAGTAATTTTGAAACTAAATAGATCAGAGAGCTTGAAAAAAATAGAACAGAGACCTTGGGACTGGATTATCAGAAAAAAGAAGGGGTTCATAAAGTGCATGGGATTTATTGCTCTCTTCAGCTCTTCCTTCTTTAAACAAAATTAATAGATGAGGAACTATTTAGAGTTTGCCCTCATCCCTGAGATAGTCTCTGAGAATATCTTTTGAGTGGAGTGCACTGAGATGGGAACTGCATGCTGGAGCCAGAAGCTTAAAAATGGGAATTGTGAAAAAAATGAGATTAGAGGTAGATGAATTACATAAAATGAATATTCTAAGGGAATAACAGGAGAAAAGGAATAAGAAAAGAAAGGTAAAGATGTTCTTTAGTGAGAAAGTCAACAATATGAATTCTGGATATTTATCCTACAGAAGGCATGAAGAAAAAGGAGGTTGAAGAGAAGGTGGTTAAGAAGGGAGAGAGGAAAGAAACAGGGGAGGGAAGTAGGGAAGAAAAGGGTAGAGAAACAGAAAGATGAGAAGGAAGGAGAGAGGGGAGAAAAGGAATGAAGGGAAGAAGGAAGGATGGACTAAAGATAGGATAAGACACAAGAAAGAAACGTGGTTAAATGATCCATATTGGGCACCTGGTACAGGCCAGGCATTTTACCCATATAACACCATTTAAACCTCACATCAACCCTCTAAGGCAGATATTATCTTTCCTATTTTATGAGAAAACAGAAGCTCTGAGAATTTATTCTACTCGAGGAAACATATCTAGAAACATCAACCCTGGCTGCATGCAACGCCAAATTCTGTGCTCTAGGAAACCGTTTAATTCCAATAGGGAGCACTCCCTTATGGGAAGTAAATGCTTCTGTTACACTTGAGTCCTGGAAAGAATTACCCCAGAGGGTGCCTTTGTCCTAATAAGAAGTAGAAAATGGTTGATCTTCTGAAACTCAAATCTATACTTCTGTAATTGTATAGCATTGGGTCACTTATGTGGAATACTTATTGATATCACTGACATACTCTAAGTCTGCCTTAGTCTTAAGGGACATTTTCAAAGAATCGAGTGTACATTTTTTGGAGCAAAACCAGCAGAGTACTAGAAGAAGTTCTGTTTAAGTTGACAAACAATGCCTTACCTTATGAGAAAAGGGCACAAAACATATTCCATGCTGTTTTCAGTATTTGCCAACCAGCAGGAGCGCCAAGGATAGATATACGGAGTGTGGTATAGAAAAAGTCCAAGAGAATACACAAGATCATGAAGCTACTTGGATTTCTTCAGGCTAAGCCAAGAGCAGTAGGAAATGACTGAGGAGAAAGAGCAACCCCAGAAGAAAATCATCTCATTTTAACCAAACTATGTGTGAAGAAGAGCGTACTTTGTCTTCGCATGTACCACAACTTTTTGGGTCACTTCAGAGTACTTGCAAAAAGTATTATTCATTAATTCTTTTGCTTAAGTTCAAAGTCTTCTAGCATTTACTGTGAGTCAAAGGAAGGGGTGTGGGGATAGGACAAGGAGAAGGGAAAGGGATAATTCACATGTATTGAGGATGGGGTAGGAAACATGTCAGACTGCCAGGATACTTTATATAGCACAGCTCTGGATATTCATTGTAGTTCCAAAAAGGAATAAAAATTAAACCAAGCTACCTCCAAGGAATAATTATAAGTGAAAATCGATAAGGAGAAAATGGCTCATATTCTCCTCATTGATTTCCTGTGCACAGTGAGGCAAACACGACTGTTCGCTGGAAGTCAGTTTGGCTACTTCTTATTACTTTTTCAGCAGTTGGGCACTCCTGTCGGTGCCTTTCATGCTGGAGTCCTGCTTTGCTCTAATCACAGCTGTCAGCTATCGAACGAGTTTGACACCCTGGCTCCAGAAATGAGGGGATTCACACTCCATGCACATGCAGTCGGTTCCTTCATTAAAGCTGACTGACACAACAGACATGGTGCGCTGCCACTGATTTTTAGAAGCAAAACAAATGGCTACATAATCAAGAAGGAATCTCCTTGATCAGAAACACCCAGAGAGCCCAAGAATCAGTCCTCATACAATTCAGCCAGTAATACTGTAAATGTCTGTACTTTTATTACTTAAAATGGTAGATCTAGGCAATCAAGAGCCAGATCTGAGCGCGCACACACACACCAGACTCCTCTTCCACAACCTTAGCTATCCATTCCAAATCATCTTGGTTGGAGTTCCAAGTGTTGAGTGACAAGGGGGATTAGTTAGCTATTGTGACCTGGATTTTTGAGAAGCATAAATTTCTTGGAGGAAAAGGGGAGAATTACAGTGACCAGAATCTCCTCCCCCACCAAAAAAAAAAAAAAAAAGCAGAACTAGAGCTTCTCAGAGTGTTTCTGAATGGAACTTAATGCCATAAAATGATAGACTCCAAGTTGAAATGGATCAGCTAGTCCAAAACCACCACCGAGTTCAAAATTATTTCAGAGCATCCCTGACAAGCCCATTCAGATTCTAGTTGGCACTCCTAGCAATAAGCTTGCCTTGTTTGGTGTGAGACCGCTTTCTGGAAATGGAAGCACGAACTGCATCTGTATTATAGAGAGTCATTATAGCGTGGTTCCCATAGAGATGCATTCTCTTCCTACCACTTGTATTTAGTAATCAACGTCTGCCCTCTTCAAACTCCAGGACTTTATGACTCCAGCCACAGAATTTTCCTCCTGCGCTTCACACAATAGTTGGTCTCTTCCTCCCAGGCTACAAAGATATTATCAATGCCCTTCCAAAGGTCAAGAGACTTCTGACCATTCCTAATTGATCTTTAACTTCTGTTTCCTCCATCAGTTCCTTAAATACTCAGTGGAATGCTCTTCTATGGCAATTTGTAGAACCTCCAGCCACTACCACCTGCAATTTTTCAGCAACTCAGCACTGTTGACAAATAATGACCAAAAAGAAAGATCCTAATGGATTAAACAAAAATACTGGCAAGTAGCAACTTTTCAAATGAGTGAAGAGCAGTGTGGGGGTGCTACAACTAGGTGAGAGCATAAGATGGAAGACGGCGCTTACCCTACTATTCTGGGGGTAGGGAGATACACATTAACATATATATACACATATATGATTGTACTATTCGAGGCTGTGATATGCTTCTTCTTTAATACAAAACTATCCGTGGGGGGCAGGGGGACAAATGCATCACTGCTGCACAGGGCGGCGCTGAAGGAAGTCCGCCCAGTGTCCGAGGCAGCTGACTATATTATCAAATATCTAAAGCGGCCCAACCCCGGGGTCAGATGGACCCAGCCCTGTTTATTTGCTCCAGAGCAGGAACCACGCTTGGACAGTGCTGCCTCGATGGTCGCATTTGCTTCGTCTCCCCTGCTAGAATGGACCCCAGGCCCAGAGGAGAGCCTGGCACGTGGCAGGTGGTCGTTCTTGAATGGGGAAGTGGCTGTTCCGTTAAGGCGCACCTCGAGGACTGAATGAATGAATGGACGGACGGACGACCCGGAGCCCGGCCTACGCGCCTGTCCGCTCCTGGGCCCCACAGCCCCGCGGCCTAAGGGCACCCAGCTGAGCGCCCGGGGCCACGCGCCCCAACCTCCGCCTACGGCGGCCGGGAGGCGGCAGGACAGGGCAGGGCGGAAGCGGCGTCGCCGGCGGCTGCCCGACCCGCGCGCACGCAGGCGCGGCACCGACGCTTCCGGGAGGTCACTTCCTGCCCTGTCTCCTAGCAACGGCTGGAAGCGTTGTGGACGTCCGGGCTGCGGTGGCGCTGGTCTGAACCCGGAGTCTCGCCGTCTGCGCGATGGTAAATCTGGGGTCTCGGTCCGCGCCCCGCCGCTCCAGGGGCGCTGGCCGCAGGAGGCCTTCGCTGCCCGGCTCCCGGGGCCGACTCAGGCCCGGCCGGTCCCGGGGCCGCGGCGAAGGCTGGGGTCTCCAGAAGCTTCTTGGAGGAGCGACAGGGAGACCCTGGAGGGACGAGAGGGCGACCTTGGAGGGGGGAAGAAGATGTCTAGATGGAGGAAACTATCTTGGAGGATAGCTATCTAGGGCGCTGATTGAGGGTGTGGTCTTGAGGGGGGCCTGTATCGAGAAAGAGAAGAGGAATATTGAGGGATAAAAGATCCCGAGGGGGATGAGAGATCTCGACCGCGAGCAAAGTTTGAAAAGGGGAGGGGCGAGATGGAGAAGAGAAAAATCACCCCGAGAGGGAAGAAAGAGGTGGGACAGGGAGCGCAAGGGAATGGAGAGAGGGGAGAAGGAGGGAGTGTTGAGAGAGAAGAAAGGAAAATAAAGGAAGAAAAAAGGGAAGAGAGAGCAATAATAATAATAAGAGAAGAGAAGGAAAGTGGAGACTGGGGAAAGTTTGAAAAAGAGCAAGGTGAAAGCAAAGAATTATGAGAGGAAGGAAAGGGGATTGGAGATGGGGATTAAGAGATTGTCTTAGGAGGGCTCAGAAATCACAAGAGAAAACAGCTGGGAGACGGGACAGAAAGGCCCGGGAGAGCAGAGAAAGGCGTTTGGGAGAGAAGTGAAAAAGAAGGACAAACGAGGGCAGTGGTGGTAAGGAACTGTGGACATTGTCTTAAAGATGGCAAAAATGTAATAAATTATTGATCCCCTGTACAACTATTACTTTAGTGCATTGTTTCTAAGAGAGATGCAAACACTAGTTGTTACATAAGATGGCTCAGAAGTACCAATAACATCAGAGAAAGTTATTCCTCTTCCATTTTTTTCAGCCTTTGGACTGTGTCCAGAATCAAATTTCTGGCGCTATTAGGTCCTTAATACCACTATCATTTGGTAATTTCCACTTTTCACCTAAAGAGCAGACCTCAGGCTCAGAGCTTTCATTGTGGTAGAATTTAATAATATGTTCTCTCTTGGTTTTGTTTTTCTGGTTATATCCATTTATGACGAATGATACCAGATTTCCATTTGTGGTAGTGATGTATAGTTTCCTTTTTAAATGGAGCTCCTATTTGAGCTTTTAGCAGCGAGATAATTTAAAGAACATGCTAGGTAAATAATATAGATGGTATTCATAATGGCAAAAATCATGAATCTAGTACATGAATGCCTGAAATTCACAAAACCCCTGCTCTGGTGGTGGAAGAGAGGAAATGAGTGCTTCTGCCCACATTCAGTGCAAAAGAAAACAGTCCTCACTACAGTAACATAATGTTCACCTGTACAATGTTGGGAGGGAAAAGAATCACAAACCCTCATCAAGAGACTCTGAAGAATACTGTTTGAATTCAGAATATCCAGTGATTACTCAGTTATGAACAATACACAGGTTTGAAAAAGATTATTCTTAATTTTAGCATTTGTTGAGGGGAAGAAAACTGGTACAATATAGTCTCTGCTTAAGATTCATTCAAAAAGTTGAGTTTAAAACCCAACGATGGGGTTCCAACATACTTTTTCAAGGTTGAACATTCAGCTTACACTGAGATTCAGGCTATAGTTACCAAGAGAATCCTGGAATCCTGGAATGCATAGTTTTTACAGAATATCCTGAGTGTAATCATCTGAACTCCCAATTAGGAAACATTTAGGACTGAGAATTAGATTTCTCATTAAGGGATACTTTTAGACAGAGGGAGACAATGATATAGCTCTGTAAATATTTAAAGGACTACAATGTAGAAAAGGAATTTCTCATACGAATACAGAAAGATCAATGAGTGAAAGATGATCGAGAGCAGATTTCTGTCCAAGGTAAAGAGTGCTTTTCCCATAAATAGAGATGGATAAAAATGGAGTGAGCTCTTGTGAGGCAGTAAGCTCTCTGTCTCTAGAGGAGTTCAAGCCAAGAGATTTGTCATGATTGTAGTTAGGGAGTCTTATATGGGCTTGTTTATGGGACTTCACGATTTCAAAGCTCTCTTCCAAAAATCTGAGATTATAGCATCCAGTACCTTAGGTTAAGGAGATAGGAGAGTATGTGTCTTTCTAAACATTATTCTCTTTGAGATTGGGGTCACCACAAAGACCCTTTTGGTTAACTACCTTCCTGATCTCTTCCAGGCAGAGGTGGAGGAAACCCTAAAGAGGATCCAGAGCCATAAAGGGGTTATTGGAACGATGGTTGTCAATGCAGAAGGTAAATACATCACAAGCTGCCTGCTTGACCCGCAGAAGCCAACCAAGAACCTGTTTGTTGTGCCAGGCCTTGAGACAAACATCTTCAAATTTGAAATAAAAAGCATATTTTGTATATTTTAGCTGTAACATTTACTTATCAAACATCTATTATCTATTATATGCCAAGCACTCTGCTAAGAGCTAGGGATGTGAATATGAATAAGACAAGTCTAAAAATGTCTATATATTCCTAAGAAACACTATACTTGGTCTAATTTTTAAAGGTATGGGAACTCTTCTGACATTCAGAAGTACTAATAGAACTATCAAAGTAAGATAAGGAGAATATCACTCTTGGCAGTTTGTTTTTGTTTTAACATTATAAAGGGTACAGAGTTCCAGTCTTCATTTTAAATGAAATTGTTCCTTTACCATATTTAATAAAATCTTTGTGAATTAATTTTAATATCATTTATGGTATAGTCTTTGTGGATATAGTATCAAAAGGGCTGATACATTTCCACCTCTGAAATCTGTAGACTTATACTAGAAACTTGCTCTCGCTCCCCAATCCCTATTAACAATCCACAGAGCATTTTCTCTGGCACGTTGCTACATGCTCAGCTTTGGTGGCAACCTCTTAAAGGCTCCTGCTGGTTTCATTGCTAATTCAGGCATTTGTAAGGGCAAGAGGTGCCGCAAATCCCAGAGCATTAGTTGAAATAAGAGTAGCTACTTCATGTAGTTCGTGATGGAGCCGTGGAATTGGCACGTTGCCCCTTCAGTGCCTGGCAACAGACTCTCACAGCTAATCATTATTTCAGAGCAAATCCATCAATAAATATTTATTGAACAACTATCAACTGAAAGTCTGTTTAAACTCTGAACTTCAATCCCTTATCATTACAGGTGGAAAATAACTTCCTTTACTGATGGTTATGATAATTAAATGAAATAATAATTATCAAGGACCTGGCACAATACCCAAAACTTAATAGAATTATAATTAAATAGGTCTGAAAATGTGGGGATTTTTAATTGATTTTTACAGATAAAACATTTGATGTGTTTTACAAAATAACAAAATTAAATTAAAAATAACTCAATGTCAAATGAATATAATAAATCTACCCAGCTTGAGTGATCAGGAGGGAGAGGGTTTAAGATCAGCCATACAGGTCAGTGACGAGGTATGCCTAATATTTCCAGGAAGCTAATGTTTCCAACCCTAGTGCATGGTTCTGGTTGAATTGATTTTAGTTCCAGGCTTTTGCATAAGCTCTGACACACCCCCTAAGATGGGCTATCTGCATGACTTCACAGAGGTGCTGTATTCGTTTCCTTTGGCTGCTGTACCACACACTTGATGGCTTTAAAAAGATTAGACATTTATTCTCTCTCAGTTCTGGAGGCTAGACATTGAAATCAAGGTGTCAGCAGGACCAGGCTGTCTTTGAAGGCTCTACAGGGAAGATCCTTCTTGACCTCTCCACCAGCTTCTGGTGGTTTCCAGCAATCCTTGGCATTCCTTGGCTTGTAGATGCATCACTCCAATCTTAGCCTCCATCATCATGTGGTGTTCTCCTCTCTAGGTCTCTGTTTTCTCTTCTTATAAGGACCCTAGTCATTGAATTAGGGCCCACCCTAGCCCAGTGTGACCTCTTCGTAACGAATTACATCTGCAAAGACCCTGTTTTCAAATAAGGTCACATTCTGAGGTGTAGGGTGGACTTGAATTTTGCAGGGACACTGTTTATCTCAGTACAGGTGTGTTCACCTGTGACACCCAGGACAACTCATCTAATGTCTTACTTTAGAAGATCTTAGTCTAAAGTACATTATCTTGGGAATATGCATAAAATATCTGAAAAATGTCCATACCCTTTGATCTGTAATTCCACTCCTAGGAATTTATCTTAAAGAGTGATTAATAAAAGATTTAGGTACAAAAGGTATTCACCGAGGCATCATATATAATAACAATAAATAAATAAGTAAATAAATCTATCCCAACAGTAGGGGAAATTTTAAATTAATTATGTAATATTTACTTGATGAGCCATTTTACATATTTACTCTATTTAAAATGTTGAAGATTATTTAGAGTCATGGGAAACCACTCCCGATATTAGATGAAAAGAGCAGGGAATGAAGCAGTCCCCAGCATTTTCTAATCATAAATACAGCCAGGCACACACACCCTGCAAATAAATGTGGAAGAAAAGGCAGGGATGTGTTATGGTGATTATCTCTGAGTAGTGGGATTAAAAGTGATTTTTACTTTATTTTCCTCAGGTTTCTCAATTAACATTTTTCTTGTCCAAAGGCAACAAAATATTATTTTTAATGCCCATTAACTTCTTCTAATTAACATCTACTAGGATAAGGTGGTGTTAGGATTTAGGGCACTTTTCTGAAAGCCAGATTAACCTTTTTCCCAAAACTATAAATGAGGGGGTTATTTTTATGGTCATATTATTAATAACCAGAGTGTACAACAAAGATGTTTATTAATAGCATATGTATAAGTTGCGTGACCAGAATGTAATAAAATACTCCATTTCAACAGCCTACTCAATTTTAGATGAAAGTCTCGTTTTTTATAGTACACCTCTGCAGCTCTCAGAAGTCTCAAGAAATTTAATACTGAAAATATTTAACTAAGATGGTGTTTATGTGCTCTGCTTCTCTGCTAGCGGTTTTAATCTATTAATTCTAGGCAAATCATTTTAACATATTTTCAGATTGTATTGGTGGTTAGGCAGCCCTTCTACCATGTTTATACATTTAGATCGCATCATATGCCATGTTAAATAGAGCCCTTTGGTTTCGTTGCTATTAAAACATAGACTTCCGATCCGCGACGATAAAGTAGACATCAATTTAGTCCAATGCCGAGTGGTGTAGGTTTTTATTAGAGTAGATTCTTTGTTAACTTTGGTTTCCCATTTAGAAAACCATACACTGTGTACAATATTGCAGCACTGATCATTGAATTAGATACTGTTGAATATATATATATTTGTTTCCCAGGCAGTCATATCTGTCATCTGTTCTTATTTATATAAGCCTGATTTCTGCAGGCTCTTAATTTTAAATATTCTTGACATTTTTTACAATCCATTGTTTGAATTTTATTAGATTTTATCAGCCATCCAGCCAATTCCTTTTATTTCTTTTCAATTCATTTTGTTTTTGAAATATCATCTATCAACCAAAGTACAAATGTACAGTTGAGGAGGGCCAGCTTACGGAGATCATCAAGAGTCATATTTTAAAGTAGTGCCATAAACTTGGCAATATCAAATTCATACTCGTGTTCCAGAGTTCCATTTTGGGGATTTATCCTACACATGTATACAGATGTGAAAGGGGATGCACAAGGACATATTCTGTAGCCTTGTTTATAAAAGTCAAAGACTGGAAACAGCCTAAATGCCAGGAGGATATATTAGTTACGTGTATTACAAAGCATCCATTTGACAGCCATATTGTGCTGTCATTCACATGAATGACCGTGCCTTATGTGTACTGAATGGAACAATTTCCCAAGTGTATTAAATGGAAAAAATTGAGATACAAAATAGAGACTGATACGATAAAATAAAGAATACAAATGCAAACACACTGAATAGACTTAGAATATATCTGGAAGGATACTGAAGAGACTGGGAGCAGTGGTTACTTCTCAGAAGAGGAAGTGGGTAAATTTTATACCATGGCTAAAATTACTTCTTAATAAATTATTTTTTAATTACCTCACATGGTACCAAGCAAGAGCTCAAAAAAATATTTGTTGATTGATTTTTTCCAAATGTCTATAGAGGATATGAAAAACTCCAAGAGTTTCCACAGTGCACGCTTGTTATTCAGAAGGGCTAGCTGTTTTATTTATTGACTTGGATCATGAACAGACTAACCAAATAGGCCTGAGTATCTGATTCATAATCTTGTCATCTGCATTTTAAATAATTTATTCTGGTTGTATTTCTTGTTTTGACACTGAGCAATGCAGACTTTGTAGGTAAGTCAGTATTCAGGATGCAAAATACAATTATTCGTCAAAAAGTGCTCTTGAAAGCTTGAGGGCTTGCTGCATTTCGGTTTCCTGCTTGTTAAAAACGCCTGCCTTGGGTTGTTCCATCAGCTGTGAAAGACATAACTGACTACTGGGGGAAAAGTGGCCGACAAATAATGATACAGAAATTAACAAGTTTTGTAGAAAACCTTATTTATTAAGTAGGTTTTCCTGTAAGTATTGTCCTCATATTGGTTAGGAAGACCCGTTCTGCAGATAACGGTTTTCTTAAAAGCAAAAGAAATTAGTCTGTTTCAAAGTCAGAATTGAGGCTCTCAAAGAGTTTCATGAAAAACGGGTAACACTCGTCCACTCTTGAAGTGCTCATCTTGTTCAGCAGTTTCTGGAATTACATTCTCTAGGGGAAAACCAAGAGCCACATTCACCTTCGTATGTCCCCCTAAGTTAAAGGCACATTTGCAAATCAAATCCCTGGAATTCCCTGGCTACGTGGTACTTCTCACAGTAATGTGAAGGGCCTCTCTGATTAGATACAGTGTATGTGAAATACCTAAGACAGTACCTGTTACATAAGAAGCACTGAGTGCTGGGTGACCCAAATTGAGTTCAAGTGATTTGAACTGAATTGAATTATATTTGCATATTTGCCTGGCTGGATTTTTCCAGTTAAATTAATAGGTTCTGTTCTAAACTTGTATAATGAACAATAGAGCACACAAGTAGCCAGATTTAATAATGCTTAAACCAAGAATGAGTGCAAACCGGGGAATGCCCAGCAAAACTATAGTGTCCTTGTTGCTATTTTCTAATAGAAAATATAAGGTTTGCAAAATACCATGTGAGGAGTTACAAAGAAATTTTGCAAATCCTTTTTTTATATACTCTCTAGCATGTGCAGACATATCCCTTTCTATTTCTGGCTTCAGGGAAGAAAACAAGCACCGTGGCACAGACCAAGCATTTCACAGCAGACTCGCTGTAGACAGGACGCTTGGGGAAATCCTTTTTGTATAGTAATATGTTAAATCCGTACTGAAATAATCAATTAACAGCTTCCAAAAGATTTGTGCACAGAAATGTTCAACACCCCATTAGCTACAAAAAAAATGTACAATACCTGACAATCCAACAATAGGGGATTGATTATATTGTGATAGATCCATAAAATAGTAAAGTGTACAGCCATTAAAAATAATGATGACGTTGTCACCAACAGGGACAACTTGTATGCTATCATTTAAAAGAAGAAAAAAGCAATTGTCAAATATGTAATTTATAGTTTGACCCAACTATATTTTAAAATCCACGTAGAGACAAAAAGGTTGGAAGGAAATAAACTAAAATTGTTACCAGAGAGTAATATCAGCCATCACTTCTCTTCTTCTTTACAATTATCAGTATTTTCCAAAATTTCTACAATGTACATGTTACTTTTATAATCAGAAAAAGTTTTTAACCCAAAATTAAATCTCGTGGCAGGCATTCCGATCCGAACAACCTTGGACAACTCGACAACAGTTCAATACGCAGGTCTTCTTCATCAGCTGACAATGAAAGCCAGGAGCACAGTCCGCGATATTGATCCTCAGAACGACCTAACTTTCCTTAGGATCAGATCAAAAAAGCATGAAATCATGGTAGCCCCAGGTAATTTTGCATTTCCTTTCATATTTAAATCATCTTCTACTTTTACTGGATAAAAGCTTTATTTCAAAGAACCAACATATATAGATATATAGGTATAGATTTTAATATGCAATATGACACATAATATTCTTCAGTTACAAAATGAAGAAGTTTGAATCTGAAAAGTCCAACCTGAAAATTTTGTGAAATTAGCGATTAACTTGACCTTTGAAGAAGCTGAATTTTGCCCACTTGCATTTATTATTAGTAATCAAAAGATTTAGGAGATGTAGGTCTCATGTTAGGTGAACTTAGTGCACAGACTTTCTGGAGAGTGGGAGAGATGTCTCCTATCTAGGGGATAAGGGAGGGGGTGGATCAAGGCCTGTAGGTCTTAAGCCCTTCCTAGGGGGAGAGCCCATCCACCTGGCCTACCAAAGACAGCAGCCACCGAAATACTCTTTTCCTTGAAGAAATTAGACGGAAGGAATTAGAAGGAATTAGATTCACAGTGTTAGGAGATGTCAGTGTAAAACAAGACTTGTGATCCTAAACCTCGTGTCCAACGAACTTCCCTATCGTACATCTGTAAAATCAGAATTACCCATAAACTCAATAAAGCTCTTCCTACACCTGTGTTCTCATCCTGGCTGCACATTAGAATCACTTGGAGAGCTTTAAAAAAAAAATGATTGATGCCTGGAACCCCACTGCAGACCAGTGAAATCAGACTCTCTGGGACTGGGCCCTGGGTCATGGTATTTTCTAAAAGCGCAACAGGTGATTCTGATGTGCAGCCAGGGTGGGAAGCCACTGGCCCACAAGGGACCACAGGGTCCAAGTGATGTTTTAAAGACAAAAGCAGATCAGCTGAAGTATTCATTCATTAAATTTAATTTTTAGGGTGGATTAATTTTGTCCATATCTCTCCACAGATAAGGAATATCTTCTGATTGTCATTCAGAATCCATGTGAATAGACCTGCTATGGCCGAGTCTGTCCTGTGACGCTGGGTTGAGAACACTTCACTCTTTCATAATTACTAAGATTATATTCTAATCTAACTGGTCTTTTAGAGATTCTTTTTACTTTTACATTTAAACTATTCTACACGTCTCATTTAGTCCCTTTTGAATGTCTTGTAAAGTTGTGATTTAGCTATATAGTTAATAAATTCTGGTATGTACGTCTCTTGTTTTATAATACATAAAACTGAGGGATTCTAGTGAGAAGACAGCCTTCCTTGCGACAGCTCTTTTAGTCTAGAAGTAACTGTCCCCAAGAATCAGTATAGATGTATGATTTTTCCCATTTCATTGACACGCCGAGGAGATTCAGTGGAGCTGCGGGAGCTCTGAGGGAAGCCCCAGCCCTCGAGGAGTATTAGACGCCTTCCCAGGTTCAATGCAGGCGGTAAGAAGTCTGAAGCGTGGTTCTCAGCTGGGTAGGCACCACAGCTACGCTGCTGCTCCCATCCCTGCAAAGCTCCTCAGACTTGTGCTTCCATCACAGCAGCCTGAGGACCAGGAGCGGGTCTCAGGCAAGGACGCATACTTAGAAGGCTGACTAGATAACTCCAGAGGGTTTTATTTTTACCGGATATTTCCAACATTCAGAAAATAGTAGGACAAATATAACAGATTTCCAAGACCCAGATAGAAGTTGATGTTTTGCCATATTTGCCTTATATCCTCTTTTTTAAATTAAGCTTTTTATTTTGAGATAACAGGAGTCACATGAAATTGTAAGAAATAGCATAGAGATCCTGGGTACCCTTTACCCAGTTTCCCTCTATGGCAGCATCTTGCAAAACTCTAGTACAAGATCACACAGGAAATTGACCCAGTCTAGATGCAGAGCATGTCCATCACCAGCAGGGTTCCCCATAGTGCCCTATTGTCGCCACTCCCCAGCCCCAGGCACCCACTAATCTCCTCCATTTCTGTAATTTTGTCCTATCAACGAGGTTATATAAATGGAATGATATAGTATGTAACCTTTGGAGATGGACTTTTTTTCACTCAGCATCATTCCCTTGAGAATCGCCCCCCAATAATAAGAAAGAAAACATTATGGATACAGCTGCAGCTTCTCCTCCTCTGTGTGCCTCTCTCTCCTTCCCCAGAGGAGTCTTCTCAGGAGGCACAAGTCACCCCGCAAGGGGTCCACAGGCACTTAAGTTCCTGCAACTCCTATTTCATACTTAATAAATTTAATATTGATACAATAATATCGTGTAATACAGTCATATTCAAATTTCCCCGGTGGTCCCAATAACATCCTTTATAGCTGTTTTTTTTAATCCAGGATCCTATCAAGGGTCACATGTTGCATTTGGTCATCGTGTCTCTAGTTTTTTAGCTGTTTTTAGAACCCTTTGTTCTCTATTCTCCACCTCTAGGTGGTATGAATTCGTAACCGCTCTCCCTAGAGTCCCCAGTGCCACCTGCTCCCCATCCCCCTTGAGCCCCTCCTGATTGGACCCAGATGCAGCCTGTAAGTAGAGGAAATTCAGCCAAAGAGTAGGTCTTAATTACAGGTGAGTGTTTCCCCTGCCTTCTGCGCCATGACTTGGAGACCAGGCACACCACCATGGACCCAACCCCATCCTTCAACCCAGTGAGGTCTGAGTACCATAATACCCACTCACCTAGGGACAGCTTCAGCATCTGCTGACAGTTTCCAACATAAACAAGATCTTGTTAGAATCCAAATGGCAAAGAAATTCATTATTGAGGAAAAGGGCCGCAGAGATCATCTATCTGACCCCTGGGTTTTACAGGTAAGGCTTTCACCTGAGCTGGGAGTCAGGCATCTTTCAGGAATCAGGTATGTGTGTTTGCATTGGAGTGGTCATGTGTATGGAATCAGTGCTTATGATCTTACCAGGGGCCTCATGCTCTTGTGATACCCTCCCCAAAAAATTGTTTCTAGAAGGTAAAGATTAGCTCATTGTTATAAAATGCACCAGAGCTAACATTTGATTCCAATACCTAAATCTGTCATCTCCCCGTAGTCCCCCAGCCCAGCCAGAGCTCATCAGCAGATGCATGGCTGACTGGTAAAGCCACTTCCTTCCTCCTGGCCCAGCCAGAAATTTCAAGCCCCATTTGAGACATAGCAGTGGGACATCTCTGGCAGGTGCAGATGACACTGTGGCAAGTGCCAGGGCTCTGCGTGGACTCTTCCGGGGAAGAAGACCCTTCCACCCCACTGGGCAGGGAACTCTGCTGTGGTCCTGCTGCACTTCTGCATCCAGAGGGAACGGTAACGCTTTGTTGGAGACAGAGACTGTGGCACCAAAAAGTAGAACTTGCCAAGGCCAATTACAACAGAGGAGGATATGATCTTGGGGAATTTGTACTACCCTTCTCTGCCTTCCAGCACACTGACATTCACATCCCCCTTTGGATTCATAACAGCATAGTCAATTAGCTCTATAAAAGAGGCCTGGACCTATAGACTAAAGATCCACGCCCATACAAAACCATTGGTAAAGCTATCATTTCCTATGAGATGTATAAGCCTGGGCTCACTGGTGCCCCCTCTTAGTCCAAATTGCTATAAATTTTACCTGAACAATAGGAGAGCCATTTGCAGAATCTCTGGAGGAACATATCCCAACCATAAATATTAATGATCATGAACTTGGAAAGGCAGCTTAATAAAATAGCTGAAAATGCATTTACACATCATTAGCATTACGAGCTCCCAAATCTTCATCACTGAATAGCGGGACTATCCCAGCAGAGGATGGACGCGAGCCTGCCCAAAGCCCCTGCAGGTGTCCGCCTCTCGCAGCCCCTTTCACTGGGACATTCTGGCCTTTCAGCTAGATCCCCTATCCTCTTCAAAAGCAAACATTACCATAGACTAAGACCTGGATTTCCCCCTTTCTTGGTCTTTGACAAATTACAATTATCCCCAACATGTCTTTGACATGGGGCAAAATATCCTTACTCTTCTGATGTTAGAAAATAGTGTAATGCCCTTGAATTGGAAACTATAGCATGTTTAGGTGAATTGGCCATAGATATTCATTCAATCAACCAATATTTGGTCTTATAGTCCCTGTTTAAAACAAAAACAAAAAGTAGATCAGGTTTGGGGCCATAACAGAGCTTTCAGAGTGGTGGTAACATCTCCAATCAGAAGACTTACAGAAGATAAATAGGTATCTCAAATCCTGGAAACCACGGGACTCGAGTGCTTCCTTAACATGAAATCATCTCTAGTAATGGAAACTCAGGCATCCCCAGGGAAATTTGGAATAGTTTTAATATTTGGAATATTTAAGGCTAGTAACACTTTTCTGTATATTTCTTAGGCAAGATGTGACATAGAGAGTTGGGTTAGCCCTGCACTCAGCCTAGCCATTCCTTGAACACGGAGAAAAGACTGAACCTTTCTACTCCCTCCTGGAGCCCTGCACTCAGCCTAGCCATTCCTTGAACACGGAGAAAACACTGAACCTTTCTACTCCCTCCTGGGGTTTTACTCTGAGAAACCCCCACTCCTTATTTCCCTTCACCATACATGACCTCAGGACTCCCTCTCTAGATGTCATCAACCTTGAACCTTCCTGCTGCAGAAATGACTTTAAAATTCTCTTTCTTTGGTCAATTTTGCAACATAAGACGCAATACAGTGCAGGTGAAAGATCGTGAGGTCTAGAGTCTGACTCGACTGCTTGTTTATTAGCAGGGTCCACAACTTCCCAGAACCTCAGCTTCCTCGCCTACAAATGTAAAGAATGCCCACCGATGGTGGCCTGTAAAATACAGCGTAGATGCTAATTATTATTATTAATAATAGCTATAGTTGCAAAATACAAATTTACCAGAATATAAACCATTTAATACATCTCACTGTGGCCTCATCTAATCTTTAACCATACGCATAAATAGATTTAAAGAGTTGTAATCCTCTTGGGTACACAATTTTGTCTAATTTCTTTACTGATAGTTTTATAAGCATTTCCACATTCCTATGTAGGGTTTATATTGATTTTTCTTAATATCTGTACACATTTCCATCAAGTTCGTCAGTGGTCACCTGGCCCAGACAAGGCCAATGAGAGAGGCTTCCTTGGGATTTAGATTTGGAAGAGAGTCAGAGAGAAAGGCCCCTTGTGGCTGGACCTATACACAAAAAACAGGTGTTGGGGGTGCCCATACTTTCCACAGGGGAGTAGCAGAGAGAGCCAGTTCTTAGAAGGAAGGAATACAGCAGCCATGCATTGTAATGCAGAGCAAGAGTCGAGTGTTCATTCCATGGGTTCCCTGCAATGTTCTAGACCCCAGCTACATTTTTACCCTTGGGTTTACAAGACACCTCTAAAGCCTTCTAGTAAGTTTTCCTCTTCTGTGTACATTACCAGAGTGGGTTTCATCTGTTGTCTGAAACCAAAAAGTCCTTACCTATCACATTTGGGCTATATTTGCGTCACCCCCAGCTGCTTTAATCAGACACAGTCAAGGAGCCCAGGGGCTCCCCAGGAAGTGTATATTAATCAGAGGCCCTGAACAGATGAGTTGTGGTCACCCACTCCCTTGCTTCAAAACATGCCTCATGGCTTTGGCTAGACAGGAGGATAGGCCACTGCTGGACTCTTCAGGAGGCAGAGCTCTGGGTGGGAGAGAGGAAGAGATGTCCCTCTCACTGGGGAGCAGAGTCCCCAGTTCATTTCCACCTGGTGAGTGGCCTCTGCCTCTGTCATTGACTGGAAAGAGAATCGGCTCCCTGGACTCTGGGCAGATGCATTCCCACAGCACCCACCGCTCCCGGTGGCCGGGGGTGTGGAATGGTGGAGAGCCGTCTGAGAGACAAAGGGAAAACGCGGTGCAGCACAGACTCCCCTGACAGCCTGCTATCCCCTTGTCCCCAGAAGAGGGTGGTGCCCAGGAAAGGACACTGCTTTGTAGCCACACAGGTCTCTTTGACTCCCAGCCTTGCTATCCATAATAATAACAATAATAATAATAACTTATTATAGTACTATTTTTAGAAGAAGAGGAAAAAAGGAGAAGGAGGCCTCGGAGGAGACTGGGAAGGAAAGAACAACAGCAGCAGCAGCAAACATTTGTTAATCAGTTACCGAGATAGGCACACTGGATTTCACAACAGTCTCATTTTACAGACGTAACACCAAGGCTCAGCGCAGTTTCACAGCTTGCCCAAGGTCAGTCAAGCTTTTCAGTGTCAGAGGAGGCACTGAAACCCCGGTGCTTGACTCGGGCACACACTCTTAACCGCTTCCTTGCATTGCCGACTCACCAGACATGTGACAAGGAAATTAACATCTCTGAGCCTTAGAATCCTTACCTGTAAAATACAGACCATAACTCCTACATTGTTAAGTTGTCAGGAGACAAGAAGAAACTATTGAAAGCACCTGACACATAGTAGATGCTCAACAAAGGGGAGTTGCTATTATCATCATCACCATCATCAACACTACCTGGAGAACCAATCAGCGTGGGGACGGTTGGTTGCTGGCCATCGCAGCACTTATGTTATCATTATAAATGTTATCAATGTCATAATGTTATCATTATGTTATGTTATCATTATAAATGTGATCAATGGCATAATGTTGACATTTGACAGTATTCCGTGGGTTCATCAAGTAGAGTTACTCCTAATCCTTTCATCAAACCCCTCAAATCCCCAGCAATCATCTATCCATCTGGGTCTACAGGATGTCAGACCACCATTCCATTTGTGGAATGTCATCATCTCAGAAATTGCTCATAGAACCAATCTCCCCATCAAGAATGCATCTGCTACTTTGTGTGTTCACCAAGCCTGTTTTGTCCCCCTCCCATTGTGTCTACACATAAAACTAGTTTGTACCATGCTTTATCCCCTTCCCATTCTGTCCATACTTGTAGCCTGTTTGAACCATTCCTTCCTTCCCCTCCCCACTCTGCTTACACATATAACCAGCTTTCCTACACCAGATTGATGGGTCAATTCAATTTATCGGACTGATTTTCTGGTCTGTGTTAACTGGCTGTATTGACTCAACAACTCACTCAAGAGAAGTTGTGCATTTGACAGTCTGTTAGGCTTAAGGACACAAACTCTGTCTTATTCTTACCCCCCAGTGCCTGGCAGAAAATCTGGCACAGGGTGGGTACTCAGTGTCTATGGGGTAAATAGTCAACATGTCTATTCCCACCCAGGCCCTATTTTAGAAACACTGTCCCCTGGATCACGGGATTAGTTGCAAAGGGGTCCACCAAGTTAATGAGCACCTTTGAAGTAGACATAATTAGCTGCACCCCGAGAATACACAAGACGGGATTCTGACCAATTAGAAGCTTTAAAACTTCTCAATTCAGATTACAAAATGAATTAAGGTAGGTCCTTGACTCTCATGGGCCTCCTTCTGCATCTGCTCCTGCACAACTTTCTGCTTCTTGAATAGCCCCAAGGAAATATCTGGGGCCTCCCCATCAATGCCAGGAGAGCAGAAGGCCCAGCTTCTCAGAATAGGTTCCAGCTCTCCCAGCTGCACCCTTTGTGCAGCATGGATGGGAGGCCTGTATCGGCAAGTCCCAGACCTCTGGGGAACGGGCTGGCGCCAGCACCATCAGATTACAATGCCCCAAATGGTGCTGTCAGCCAGATCCTTTATCCAACATGAACTTTAAGTTGTTCACAAACTCTGAACCTTCGGTTGGGTATTTGATCACATCTCAGGGAAGTGGGGAGAAAGTGAAAGTCTGGTGTCTCTGGGAGAAAAAAAAAAACACAATGCCATCGGTGATGTCAGGAGGACGGGAAAGAGGATATTATCTGAACATGTTTACCTGCTCTTGCCAAGCCCAGCAATTTCTGGGAGATGCAAGCAGAGATTAATAACCATTTCTGAAATCTCGAGTTAATAAAAATACTGGCTCCATCTGAGAATTTAAAAGAAAGACGGGTGTGCTTAATTGGGGAAACATTAACCAGGTGGTGCCCCCTGCTGCAAGCATTTGACCCACAGTTACTGTATGCCAGGCACACTCTTTGCCCAGGAGCAGCCATGGATGACATCATCCCTGCCCCACAGAGCACCTGGTGTATAAGGGAGATAGGTGTGCAAAAAATACGTTTTCAGTACAGTGAGATAATAGCAACCAAAGAAGTAGGTGTGAGGGACGGCACAAATGCAATGCAGTCAGAGGACGGATACAGTGCTTGGTGCTTAAGGGAGGCTGCATTCCAGCAGAGGCCCCGGAGCTGGAGGTTAAAGGTGGAGTAGGAGTTTACAATGCTAAGAAGAGGGAACGAGTGATCTGGGCAGAAAGAACTGCAAAGTGAGGCATGTTCTAGGCCAGTGGTTTTCAAACCTTGCCTTAGGAATAGGGACCTTTGTTCACACACAACCTGAACCGGAGGCGAGCACGGCTGCTTTGCTCTCATGAAGCCGAATGGACTCCTCTTCCACTCTGTCCTCTTCTCCTGCCCTTCGCCTCCCCACATGTACGCGCAAAGGTCCTTAAGGGGCCCACCCCAGACCTGCTGAGCCAGAATCTGCTTTTAGGAAGATTCCCAGGGCATTCTTGTTCCCATGGAAGTTTGAGAAGAGCTACCCTAGGCCGAGGAAATCTATTTTACCCCAACAAGGGCCCGGGGAGAGGGCTTATGACTAGGCAAGTTTAGGAACACTGCCGCTCCACCATTTTTCTCTTCTGCAAATCTTCCTCCATTGCCAAGCCCAGGCCGCCCAAAGCTACAGTTAATAACAGCTAGGGAAACAAGTAAAACAGTGTTGCATGGAAGTCAACTTATACCCCAATCCCGACTGAAAGAAAGAGAAAGGAGATGCCCTGCAAAATCCTGCCATAGCTGAGGCCACAGCCAGGTTTCACACTCCAAGCATTTGGGGGTCCCCAGGGTGCCTAGGGCTGCCATTGAGCCAGTCCAGCCAGTTTCCACGTGGCGTCACCATGACCTTTGCTCCAACCCTCTTCCCATGGCACTCCCGTGTCCATGGGGACATTGCCCCTCCTACCACAACTACTGGGTTCTGAACATCACAGATAGCTCCGGGAACCACTGTGCTAGCGGGCAACACCCCCTCACCTGCCACCCCCACCTCCTCCCATGCCAGGCACAACTGTCACCTGTGAGGTCTGCTTGGGAGTAGTGGAAGGAAATGCCTCGCTCCCCTTTCTGGAGTCCTTCTGCTCGGGCTCCTGGTGAAGTCCCCCTTTCAGTTTCTACACACAGGGAGCTTTCCTGGGTACAGACCCTTCTATAATCAGATAGTTCTTCCCCTCAGAGAAGTGAGGCCTCACTGGGTTAATCCTGGGTTTTTTCTTGCCTTCCTCTTCACTCAGAGTGAGTTCTCTCCCGGGAGGTCCCGAATCACTCATGCAAACAGGTTTCTGACAGTCGGCAGACATGCCTGGATCCCGATGTGGGCTCGCACCAGGCTCCTACAGCAGTTGTTCGATGCCATATACAGTCATGGAGCCCGTGCCGTGTTCTGGGTTCTTTATGATGTTACCCCATTGGTCTCAACATAACCTTGCCTGGTAGACTTTATTACCCCCGTTTTTCTGATAAGGATAAGTTTCACAGGAGGGCAGTATCTTGCCCTGAGTCACACTGCTAGACTCAAAGCCCCTTGAGATCAGAAACCAAGTCTTATTTATCACTGCACCCCCCCGTGCATCATTCAGAGTCCACATTCAGTCTACACTCAGCATAGAAAGCTTGGATGAAGAATAAATGAATTGGGGGCTGGCCTGGTGGCATAGTGGTTAAGTTCACATGCTCTGCTTCAGCGGGCCGGGGTTCACTGGTTTGGATCCCAGGTGCGGACCTGCAAACCGCTTGTTAAGCCTTGCTGTGGTGGCGACCCACATACAAAATAGAGAAAGATTGGCATAGATGTTAGCTCAGGGCCCGTCTTCCTCAAGCAAAAAGAGGAGGATTGGCAGCAGATGTTAGCTCACGGCCAATCTTCCTCACCAAAAAAAAAAAAAGAAAAGAAAGAATAAATCATTGCGTCTGGTATAATCCACATCACCGTTTTAGGGGGCAAGTAGGGGCACATGGTTTAAATAAATAAGGGCAACTTTGTCACCGGAGCCTCCAGCTCCCAGATCCAGAGGACATCTGAGGTCTCTCTCAGACCTATCCCTTCCCTGAGCTTCCCAGAATATCGATTCCCGATGTGTGGTGGCCATTCTTATTTCTATTAAGTCAGCACTGAAAACAGGCTGTTCTACTCTCAAGATTAGGATAATCGGCTCCAACACAGCCAGGAACCCTGTCACCTGTGTTTGTGTGTGTGTGTGCACGTGCACACACACACACGTGGAAAGATTTTGAAAAATACACACCAAGACACGAACAATAGTGATTTCTGAGTGAGCGAGATTATGCTTGATTTTTTCTCCCTTTCGCCCTGCGTTATCGTCTGTTTCTTTCACTTTTTTCTGCAATTTACATTTCTTTTGAAGTATGATATGCAGATAGAAAGCACACGTATCATGGTACATAGCTTGATGAATTTTCACAAACTGAACACATCCGTGTAACTGGCACCCAAATCAAGAAACTAAGCATGACCGCTCCCAAGAAGTACCCTTTGGGCTTCCTTCTGGTCGCTAATGGCCACCCCAGGGGTCACCAAGAGCCTGGCTTTTGTCACCAGAGATTAGTTTTTTCTCTTCATGTACTTTGCACAAGTGGAATCCGGCTCTGGTGCCCAGCTTCCTGCACCATCAGTACTCCGGTGAGATTCATCCACATCGCATGTGAGTGGTAGCTCACTCATTCTCATCGCCATTTATTGCCTTTTTAAGCACAGAAAATGTTACTTAAATATATTTTGGGGGAGGCAGGAGGGAGTCTATGTGGAAGGAAGTGTGGAGCAAGGTCTCTCCTCCCTGCAGAAAGTAGGTCCATGCAATCAGGGCTGGCCGTAAAAGAAACAAGAAATGGTAAAAAGAAAGGAGAAAGTTCGATGCTTTCAGCGCCTGCCTCCCAGACGCCAGCAGGTCCAGTGCAGTGGAAAGAACATATGCTTTGAAAGCTTTGGTTCAAACCCTGACTCGGCCACTCACTTCTCCAGGGAGTATTTTTCCACTTTTTGAGCCTCAGTTTCTTCACCTGTGAAATGGGGATCTTAATTGTCCCCTGCAGCAGACACTGTGGACTTCCACCCATATACACTTGGATCCTTTTTATCATTTCTGTGTGCTTTTCTGCTGGCTTCCAAGGGCTTTGCTTCCACCTGCCCTTGGATTATAGGACCCACTTTATAAACACACAGGGAAAACCACCAGTGCCCAGGGGTTCCCCTAGAGGCCCTCAGCCACTGAGTGCTGGGTGCAGGGGTGTGGAAGTCCAGCTCCCTTGCCCTAGGGGTGGGTGCAATTTACCCTCCAGGGCCCCTGCAGGAGCAGACCGTGGTCTTGGCCTGAAATCGCACCTTTGCTGGGCTCCTTCCCCTCCCCCACCCTGCTCCTTGTCCCCCTTGCTGGTTTGCCCAGGGATCTCCTCCTGAATTAGTCACATGCACAGGAATCCTTGGACACGGCGCACCTCTAGGGAATCTGCCCTAAGACACCTTACAGGTGGTTGGGAGGTACACATGGATAATCGTGGATAAACCACCTGGCACCCAGGGGTACCCTCACCTGTTAAATCTCCTCCCCATGTCTGCGGCAGGCTGGCCTTGCTGTGCGGCCACGCGCCTGGAATCACCAAATCTCCAGGGTTAGGAGCGACCGTAAACATCCCGGACTCCTAGAGTCCTGAATTATCTTGAATCACTCCATCTCTCCCCAAAGAGTATTACAGTAACTTCTAAGTGAAATCACCAGGGACAGCAGAGCCACCCCCGCCGTAACTCCAGCTTTATTGTGCTGCAATCAGCACAGCCATCTCGAGGGGAGACGAAGCGGTCCAGAGCGGATATTAAAGCCACGGGCTGTGCGGAGCTTCTCCAGAGCGCAGGCCAGATTCCCCACCCGCTGCCCGAGCAGCAGTTGCACCCCCTCAGCCCTCCTCTGGCTGGCGGGGAGGGGGCTCTGCCCTTGGGCGGTGGTGGGTGGGCAGCCTTGTGTGTCAGCACCCGCTCTTCCCGAGAAGGGGTCTTTCTGCACTGTAAACTAAGAAGTGAAAAAGATATTAAAAAGTAGGGGGCGGGGGGGGGGGAATATAGCATGCAAGGAATTACTCTCTCTTTTGAAAAGACAATTCATTGTTTTTGAATAATCCATGGCTTTGATCTGTATTCCCAGAGCAAGCTTTAGACTTATTCCTCTCAACAGGGTGGAATCATGGGGGCCAGATACTGACCAGAAGAAATTGTTTAATATTAATAGTTGCCATTTATGTGCCAGGCACTACTTGAATGTTCAACAGTCTCTGAAGGCGGCATGTGCATCTTCGGTTTAGAGATGAGGAAGTGGAGACTCCAGGAAGGCAAATGGCCTATCCCGCCCCAGGCAGCTGGTAGGAATGGAGCCGAGAGGCACACCCAGTTCTGTCTGCCTCTAATGCTGCGTTCTGAAGCAGAGCTGTTGCCAAGGATTTGGGTACAAGGGATGTTTTAGTTTCCTAGGGCTGTTGTAACAAAGTACCACAAACTGGGTGGCTTAAGACAACAGAAATTATTCTCTCCAGTTCTGGAGGCTAAAATCCTTTCTCGTCCCTTCCCAGCTTCTGGTGGTGACCGGCAGTCTTTGCCGTTCCTTGGCCTGCGTCTCTCGAATCTCTGCCTCTGTCATCACGTGGACTTCTTCCCCGTGTGTGTGTCTGTCTCTGTTTGTTTGCTTGTGTTCTTATAAGGACATCAGTCATACTAGATGAAGAACCCACCCTACTCCAGAATGACCTCATCCTAACCAATTACACCTGCGATGACCCTATTTCCAAATAAGGTCACATTTTTTGGTACTGTGGGTGAAGACTTCAACTTATCTTTGTGGGGGACACAATTCAACCCATAACAGAGGACAAGCAGTCAGAACTCAGTTTCTAAGGAGAAGAGAAGGGGAAGGGGCTGGGCCTCCTCCCCCACAGAGGGACCCCAGGATGGACACTCAGTGCCTTTGATCTTGAGTCTCCGTCTCCATCTTTGTCCCTCTGCTGCTAAGGGGTTGGCCCCAGAGGAAGAGGCCGGCTCGCCACTGCACTGCAGCAGGAATAAGGAAGAACGTGGGGGGAGGGGGGTTTCATCTTTAAAATGTGGCACCCTCTAAATGGCAGTGTTCTGGGGCCAAACCTCTATGAACCTATTCTGGTTAAGACTCTACTCTTTTAAAATATTTCTTATTAAACTAAGACTGGGTTCTCAGTTGCAAGCATGGAAACAAACTCTGGATGATTTTAGCTGAAAGGGAATCTATTTTAAAGACAGGGTCCAGCTCACACAAAAGCTGGGAAGGCTGGAGGACCCATAAAACAATGGCCAGGAACAAGGGAGTCTAAGAGACAGCCAGGACCACAGTCAGAATCAGAACCAGCCCAGTGATGACACTGGTGCCTCTGAGCATGGCCCACTGCCATGGACCCACCGCCATGACTGCCCATAGGCCTCGGACACTACTGCTGAGGCCACCGCAACTACCAGCAAAGATTCTCCGCTGTCCCTGATTTGGGGGCCACTAGCTCCAGATTTAAAGTCATTGGTTGAGGCTGGCTCACACATCTGAGGTCTGGCTGCAAAGGAGTCTGGGAAAGCACATATCTAGCTTTTTTAGTTTTAATAGAGAGAGAGTCTGCCTCCTACAACAGCCATACACTAAGGAATTCCAAAAATATGGGAAAGAGGCTCAAATGTCGAGTAAACAATGAAAAGTAGCTCTCACGGAAGACTAAACCCATTTATCCAGGAGGAAAGGTAAGAGGGGGATGTCAGGGCCAAAACTCTTAAAAATGAAGTCATGGCTCACAGACTTAAGATATTGGTACCATAAAAGGGCGAATTTTGTGTTACGTAAATTATATCTCAATTAAAAAAAAAAAGGAGTCTCAGAGAGGGATCCCGGCCCCTCAAATTTGCAGCAACGAGAGGACTCCCAGTCATAGGAGAGTAATGGGATGGGCACTGGGGGATGTGAAATGGGGGAAAGGGGCATTCCCTCGATTTTCCCATGATGGTAACACAATTTGATAGACAGGTGTTGGTCTGGGGGCATGGAGCAGAGTGGGCCAAATATGTCAGTGATCTCAAACATCCCATGTTTCTGGAAAGTACTCCATCTCTCTGCTCATTGGGTCACAATGAAGACACGCATTCCCCATTATTTCTGCTCAGAATCACACAAACATAAAGCCCAGTGGTGACTGGTTTTAACTTGAGATGGAAACTTTTTTTTTTTTGTGAACTCATCTGGGGTCCGTGGGGGGCAGGTAATAGGGAACTGGGATATGGATTCTGCCACGAATGTTCTAGACCCTGTGCCAGGCCCCGTCCCACTGAATCTTCCCCCCAGCTCTGCAAGGGGGTCACGATCTCCCTTTTGCAGACGAGGAACCTGAGCCACAGAGAAACTAGATGATTGGCAGCTAGGTCGTCTGACTTCAAGGCCCTGCTACCTTCAGCACCCAGCTTCCCGGGGTCTGTCTAGACATGGATGTAACATTCCACTAGGGTCACTGAGGTGGGGAGGTTGGGGCGGCAAGAGAAGAGGTCAGAGGAGTAGGTGCAGGAGACAACAAGTGACTTTTAAGAACAGGAGCGTTTAATTTTCAATTTTTGATTTTTGGAGGAGTGTGCCTCCCCAAACCTTTAGCCAAGTCTGCTGTACAAAGGTCTTGGGTAACTGGGGACATTTTTGGCAAGGGCTGGTTGATTGGTTGATAAAAGAAGATGTTTCCCATTGGATCCATGCTGGCAGAAATAAAGCAACAGAGATAAGATTTAGAGACGGGAGCTTCTTAACAGAAGCCAGAAGTCTGATCTAAATTTGAACTTGAGGTTGTAAAACCGTCTTGGAATTCACAGGCCTTGTAGCTGATCATAACTAGATCTTAGGGGGCAGGGAGACCCCCTTTGTTATGAGGACTCCACATGTCTTACCTCCCACATTCGACTTTGAGCCTTTTCAGGGCAGGATCGAAATCTGACTCACCTCTGAAGAGCCACTGTCTAGCACACGGCAGGGACTCAATAAATGTTCGTTGAATGAATAAAATTCAGGGATAAGGCCTCATGTGAACAGATCACTATATAAGTCAGAAATTGTGTTTGCCCACAAGTGAAAGAATCTGATTTCAGTGTTTACGTGGATAAGAAGTCTGAAGGTGAGTAGTTGAAGTCTGAATGTCACAATGTCACAAATGAGCTTCTTCTATTGTCCTGTTCTTTCGTCTTTATCATATATCTCCATGGTCTCAAGATGGCTGCTGTCGTCCAGACACCATGCCTAGACGCCGAGGAAGAAGAGGGAGAGATCACTGGTTCTCTCTGAGCCAGGCTTTAGCAGAGAAGGGAAGCCTTTCCCAGGAACTTCTGTCTCCATTTCCCTTGCCAGAACTGGCTCCAAGAGGTGCTGGGAATGTAAGTAGAGAAGAGAGTTCAATAAATAGATGATTAGAGCCAGATACAGCACTATCTGAGGGAGGGGGAGTCTCCTTTGCCATTCTTTTCAACCCAACAGGGGATCTATTTGGAATTCAAGGATTGTTCCTATCCTTCCAAGAGGGATACTTACCACGGGAGAGAATGACAGAGGCCTGCAAAAGAGGGAACCGAGGCTTTCTGTTCCCTCCCTGGGCCAGACCAGTGGGATTCTCAGGGCCCAGGGAGACGGCGGCATGGGAATGAGACATGAGCAGCCCCTCGTTCTCTGGTTCTCTGTCCTCCAGGATCCGTGCTGTGAGATTTGAGCGTGTGCTGTCTCAGAGGCCAGGCCAAGCCAGGCCTCGCTGGCAGTGCACACCGTCTGGTGGCGAAGTCTTACATCACACAAATTAAAGGCCTCTCAGCTCTGCAGCCTCACTCCTGCCTCGCAGCCAGGGATGGAGGGATGATGCTGGGGCCACAGGGGGCTGGCAGCCCGGAATATTGCAGCAGATTATATGGGGGGCGTGGGGGCCGGACCCTGAGTCATGGAGGACTCACATGGCCTTCCCCGGGGCACCCCTGCCATCGAAGCTCAGGTCATGGACAGGGCCCTTCTGCCAGCCTTCCCCCCACTTCACAATACTGCCTTATCAGAAACCATAAGGTGCTCAGAGGGTGGGGGACTGCCTCTCCTGTGACTCATTACCAGGACCCAGAGTGAGCAGGAGAGAGGGGGCGGAGGGGAACCTCTCAGAGCAGTGATTTTCAACCTCGCCTTGGCAGTGACCAGCCACCAGAAATAGGTTTTATGTCACAACCTGGTGTCCCATCTACAGATATGCATACAAAATGGAACCAAGTCTGCACGAAGCAACCTTCACCTTTACTGCAGGCAAATACTCGTGCTATATTTTATTCTATCCTGGTTTTTCTTTTCCTTTTTTTTTTCTTTTGCAAATGCTGGTTGTGACCCACAAAAATGATGTCAAGAATCCATGAGGGGGAAGCCTGCAGTTAGAATTTTGGTGAGTCAGTACATGGTCTTTGCAGGACAGTTGAACTGGGTTTGAACTCGCTGGCCTGTGAATCCAGCCAAGTGACTTAGCCTCTGGCATCTGGCCACCTTTCTCAACCGCGAACACTGTGATCCTAGTTCCTGGCCTCCCTTCTGGACCACGGCATGGCCTCCTGACTGGTATCCCTAAAATGCAACCTGGAACCCCCTCCTTGCACATTCCATGTGCAGCCTGCAGCGTATCTGTAAGTGTGGGCATGCCAGCCCTTGCTCAGTGTCTTCAAGCTCTCCCTTTGATCTCTGGATAAAGACAAAGCTCCTACCTTGGCTGACAAGCCGACAAAACCTGAGTGGTTTGGCTCCTGCCCACCTCTCCCACTCTCCACCTGTCCCACCCCTCCCTACCTCAACCACACCCCCCACCTTCCCTCCTTCCTCCTCCCACTTCCCCCTCCAACCCGTTCTCATGGCTCCAGTCAAACCCATTCCTCCTGAGTGCCTCCTCAGTATCCTCACCATGCTCCCTCCTGCCACTGGGCCTTTGCACATGCTTTTTCTTCACCTCTTTACCTGGTTCACTCCTACCCTTCTGTCCTTCAGATCTCAGCTTAAAGTTGCTTCCTCTTAGAAGCCTTCCCTGACTTCCCAACCAAGCCAAACACCCCAAATATCCCTTCTGAACTCCACTCACCACCCCTACAGCTCATGTCAGGGTTGCAGTTTTACATTATTTAGAGAGTTACTCGTTTAACTCTGAGACCAGGACTTCTCATTCCCACTGGGCATTAGAATCAAGTAGAGACATTTCAAAAAGTGCAGAAACCTGACTCCCCCAACTCTACCATCACCAACCCCCCCCCACCCCATTCCAATTCAATTGCTCTGGGGCATGGCTTGGACATCTGTACTTTCCACCGGGAAGGAGAACCACTGGGCTCAACTCTCAGCTTCATGATGGCAGGGACGAGGTCAGCTTTCCACCGTCTCATATGCTCCAGTGTCTAGCTCTGCTTGTGTGTTTGTGGAAGGAAGGGAGGGAGGGGAAAGGAAGAGAGGAAGGAAGGAGGGAGGAAAGGAGGGAGGAAGCGAAGGATGTAAAGGAGGGAGAGGGGAAGGCGGGGAGGAGAAAGGGGGGAAGGAAGGACAAATAGCCTCCTTAAGGAGGATGCAAGTTCCAACACAAAGAAGCAGAAGCTGTGGCTTTGCTTTTCTCGGTACCAGCCCCTGGAAGATTCTAAGGGCCTGCTGAGGAGCCGAGCAGACTGACCACGTGAGGACCTGCACTCTCGGGGCCCCAGTTTACTGGGGAGCATCCATTGGCCCTGCAGCCTTCCCTGAAGCAGAGAAGGTGCCCCCACAGCTGGTGTGGGGGGTGTGAGGGACATGGTTCTGAACGGCCTTAGGAGAGGACAGGATTTCACCTCCATCCCCCTCCGGCCTCACGCAACAGGGACATGGCGGCACTGACTCTTGTCCAAGCTCCTTCCTGTCTGTGTCAGATGGTGCCCCAAGCCTGTGGGGCTGGCAGGGCAGGAGAACCGCCAGCTAGGGAAAGTCCCTCAGCTAGGGGGTGCTGGGAACAGAGCACTCAGCGTAATAACAGCCCTTGTCCTCCCGAGGCATGCAGTATGGCGGGAAGAATACGTCAAATAATTTAGATGACACGTGAATTGAAGCATCACTGCTGTACAAAATGCTGCCAGGGGAAGAACAGGGGCAGAGGTTTTGGAGCCACTCAGACTTGGCTCTGGGACACACTTTCCGGCTCTAGAACCTTGGACAGGTGCCCCCTCCAACCCTTTCTCAGCCCCAGTTTTCCTAACTGTGAATTGGAGATAACAACATGTCCTCGTCGGGCTGTTTGTGGGACTGAGAGGGGATACTGTGTCTGAAGCACTTGGCACTCTGCCTGGTGTGGGGTGAGCACCCCGACGGGGTTAGGCGTTATCTCTGTTCCCGGGCGCAGATGTCGAAACTGAGGCTCAGAAAACAGGAGGCATTGGGGCGACATGGTCAGCTCCGTGTTTCAGGAGTGTTATTCTTTCGCTGGCTCCTCCTCCTCCACTCCAGCTGTAAAAGTCCATCACCTTCTGCTCCTTCTGAACCTTTATCCTAGGTGGTCTCAACCCATCCTGTAGTTAAAACTCTGTCCATAGGCTGATGACTCCCACGTTTCTATTGCCACCCCTGGCCTCTGCCTTCAACTCTAGACTCATCTATCCAGCTGCTTACTGGATATTTCCACTCGACTGTCTAGTGGGTATCTCAAAATAAACATGGCCAAGAAAACCTCTGGATTGGCACCCCCACCCCCAAGTCTACTCTCTTCCCATCTCAGTAAAGGGCCCTCCTTGATTCCTCACCATCCCTCACAGCCCACGGCCCAGCCACCAGCAAGTCCATTGGCTCTGCCTCCAAAATAAATCCCCAATCCACTCACTTCTCTTCATTCCCACTGGCATCATCCAAGCCTCCATCGTGGCTCATTTCCTGTGGCCAGCAGAATAACAGCCCCCAAAGAGGCCCACGTCCTAATCCCCAGAACCTGTGGATATGTCATCTGACATGGCAAGAGGGCCTTTGTGATTAAGTTAAGGATTTGGGGATGGGGAGATGATCCTGGCTTACTCGGATGGGTCCCATGTAATCAGGAGGGTCCTTAGCAAAGGGAGGCATGAAGGTCAGAGTCAGAGATGGAGATGTGACAACGGAAGCAGAGGTCAGAGAGAGAGCGAGAGATTGTAGGTGCTACAGTGCCGGCTTTCAAGATGCAGAAGGGGCCACAAGCCAACAAATGTAGGCGGCCTCTAGAAGCCAGAAAGAAAGACAGGGAGTGGATTCTCCCCAGAGCCTCCAGAGGAACCAGCCCTGCCCACACCTTAACTTTAGCCAGTGAGACTCATTTGACTTCTGACCTACCGATTTTATGTACCAAGTGATTGGCGCTACTGCATGCTTTTTAAAAGCCCCTGTTGTCTGCAGTGCAGAGAATGGACTGAGGGGACAGAGGCACCCAGGGAGACCAGCGAGGTGAGGTCCGAGAGGAGGTGGACTAGGGTCCTCTTGCTGCCGTAACAAACTCACCACAGACTTTGTGGTGACAAATGACCTTTGTCATTAAGGGCTTGGCTGAGTTCTTCTCTGATGACACCCTCATGTTGACGAAGCCCTTCTCGCCTTAGCAAATCTCTGTTATATTCTCCCATTTTATTTTCTTCCTAGCACAATAAACTTGTGCTGTTTTAAGCCACAAAGTCTGTGGTGAGTTTGTTACGGCAGCAAGAGGACCCTAGTCCACCTCCTCTCGGACCTCACCTCGCTGGTCTCCCTGGGTGCCTCTGTCCCCTCAGTCCATTCTCTGCACTGCAGACAACAGGGGCTTTTAAAAAGCATGCAGTAGCGCCAATCACTTGGTACATAAAAACTTCCAATGGCTTCCATTGTACTTGGAATCGAATTTCAACTCTTTATCATGGCCTAGGAGGTCCTTCGATGCCTGGCCCCAGCCAGTCTCTCTGACCACCTGCTCCCTCCCAGGACGCCCCCGGGCCCCCACTGCTTCTCCAGGCTCTAGTCGCCCCGGACCCCTTCTTGTTCCTTGAGTAATTCAAGCTTGTTGCCACCTCAAGGCATTTGCTGTGCTGTTTCTCTTCCAAGAATACTTTCATCCTTTGTCATTAAGGGCTTGGCTGAGTTCTTCTCTGATGACAGCCTCATGTTGACGAAGCCCTTCTCGCCTTAGCAAATCTCTGTTATATTCTCCCATTTTATTTTCTTCCTAGCATTTATCAGTAACGGAAATGATCTCATTCATCTGTTTTTTTGCTTACAATTGTGTGGATGCAGGGGAGGAGTGGTTTTTTTGTCTCCCCTCCACAGCCCCAAATTGTCAGCTCCACAGGAGCCATCTGATGGTCTGTCTGATTGTTCCTCACTGCTCCGGCACTGTGACGATGGGTATGGCAGTACACAATATTTGTATGTTTTAATGTCTGAAGGAATGAATCAGTGAATGAGTGAACGAATGAACAGTGCAGTGGTCGGCACTGTGCTCAGTAAAGGTCATTTATTTAATATTATCCTTGTCATGATGACCACCATGAGAAAACTGGTTAACAGCAGAGCCTGCACACGTGCGTGGCGTCCTCACTAACTTCATTAGCTCCCTCTAGGGGGAGAGTCAGCTGGGATGGCTTTGGGTCTCAGCATCCCCCAAGAGACCAGTTGGAAGCCACAGGGGCCTGTGATGGGGTGCAGGAAATCTGGGCTGGCAGAGACCGGGTCTGGTGGCCAGATGTGAGGGCAGAAACTTCCTTGGGGGAGGCACTTGTGTTATTACAAGTGCTAATTCAGAGAAGCAACAAATGCCCTCTCTCAGTGCACAGACACACACACACACACACACACACCACTTCAGCCCCACCAGGGCCCTGCCCGCAGATCCAGCAAAAGAGGGGCCTCTGCAGGACGGATTTGCCCGCGCCCCCCGGGCACCGTCTGGAGTGGCCCTCCCGTCATTAGTACCCCAGGCCACTGAGCACATGCTTTCTATTGGGATGAGGAGAAATAAACAACAACAGGAGACTGGCAAGAGATGACCCCCAGAGGAAACCCGATCCTCAGGCAATTAGAGCACTCTGTTCAGATAATTGCCGGCTGAAACGGGAAGCTGGGTGCCCACCCTCAAAGGGCGCCCGTGCGGGCCCCCCCAGGCTGATCGCAGCTCGCCCAGCACCCGACCACAGGCTGGGAGATGGCGCTCAGCGGCATCCCTGCCTCTGTCTGCCCGGTGCTGGGACACAGACGGCACTCAGGCGTGAACACCACCTGTGCCATTTTCTGTGAATCTGGGGATGAGTGTGGCTGGGCAGGGTTCTCACCCGGAGGGTGTGGACGGAGGATTTCACCCCCCGGGGACAGCTAGCAAAGTCTGAAGACATTTTTGTTTGTTCCAACTGTCATTTAGTGGATAGAGGCCAAGGATGCTGCTAAAAATCCCGCAACGCACAGGACAGCGCCCTTCACGAAGAACTGGCAACCCAGAACGTCGACAGTGCCGAGACTGAGAAACTCTAGGGTGGGGCCAGGGCGAGAAGAAACCTGCATGGGCAGACGTTTCTCATGTGGTCCACCCACCCGCTGTGGGCCAAACACTTTGTCCGACATAGACCTCGGCCATCGAATCCTCGAAAGATCATTCTGAGGTTTATTTTCATCTTCATTTCACTGAGACGGAAACTGAAACTTAAAGTGGTTTTTAAAAGTTTTTTAGCAACTTGCCCAAGATCCCCCTGCTGGTCAACTCAGATCCAGATCTCAAAGCTGCAGCGATGCCACCAAGTCTGAGCTCTCCCTCCAAGCTAGACCACGGCTCAGTCAGAAAACCCCTCCCTTGTGCGGGTCACTCTCACATGATCATCTTCTGGACCCCAAGGGGAGTGTGGAACGGTGGAAAAGCTGGGCCTTTGTCTTCCTACAGGCCTGAATTCAATTCCCTGCTTGGTCATTTTTACCTGCCATGCAACCTTGGCCAAGTTAGCGAAACTTTCTGGGCCTCAGTTTCCTCATCTGTAAAATGGGCTGATAATGTGAGGGTTTTCACGATACTGTATGTAAACACCTTGGAACAGTGCCTAGCCCTTCGAGGACATCAACAGATGGTAGCTCTGTGATTGCTACTATGGAGTTTGAAATTCAGAGCCACAGCCATGCTGATTGTCAATAGGGAAGGAGGCAGTGTGGGGCGAGTAGGGGAACGGAGGGTAGAGGGTGAGAAGGGAAGGGGACTGAGGGGGTGGAGGGAGTCAGTTCCTATAACTGCCAGAACTCTGGCTTCTAACTCCCCTCTGCCCTCCTTCCTTTGGGGAAACTATTGTATTCTGTTTACTGGTGAAGGTACGATTACCTGAACCTATAAAAATAAAGTTCCAGACAGGACTAACCGGGTCTAGAGAAGTGGCCGAGGTGAGGGCTGGGGAGCCTCGCAGCAGCGTGCGGGCCACCAGGCTTTGAGGCCTGCCCCCTGCCCAGCCTTCTCTCCAGTGGAAGGGAAGAGAAGGAACACGTCGTCACAGCCTGCTCTGTGCAAGTGCCTTTGAGACAGCTCCTCCAATTTTCCCAGAAGTCCCTGAGTAATCATAGCATACCCATTTCACAATTGGGGAAACTGAGGCTCAGGGAGATTTATTAATTTTCCCATAGTTGCGCAGCTGGGAAATGGAGATCTGAGCCCTGACTCCAATGCTGGTACCTTTATGCACTTCCCCTCAAGCCCAGTGTGCTTATGCAAGATGGCGGTAAGACTGATGGGCTCACTAGGAGCTTCTCTCTGGCTCCTCTCTCCATCCGCTGGTATGTGTTGGCCACAGTGAACATATTTCCCAAGCCGCAGACCGACCTCCTGGTCTGAAAAGAGTGAGTGTATTCAGAGGGCACGAGGGAACTGAAAATCAGGACCTTCTAGAACAGCGCTGCCCCATAGAACTTTTTGCAATGATACAAATGATCTATAACGCTGCCATCCAATGTGGTAGCCGCTGGCCACAGGTGACGGTGCATTTGAAATGTGGCTGGTATGACTGTGGAACTGAATGGTAAATTTTATTTAATTTTAATTAATTGAATTTTTTAATTTAAATAGTCACAAGTGGCTAGTGGCTTCCATGTTGGACAGCGCAGAGAAACGTAGGGCTCTTAGTCTCTGGCCTTTTCCAACCATGTACTTCTCAGAGCGCCCTTCCGTAGAAATGTCAAGTTTAAGATCCTCTAGCTCTCGACCTCCCTGGGCTCAGGCGTGAGACAGGCCCTCGCCTGAGCTGAGTTCATAGACACGACGTTTAGAGGATTTGCCCAGGTTCTTAGGGCAGGAAGCTGCGCTGTGACTTGAGCCCCAGTCCATACGACTTCAAAACTGTAAGTTGCTCAGTTGCCCAGTCTCAGAGATGACAGGGGCTCTCCCCGTGGCACTGTGGGAAAAGAGAGCATTTGGGTGCCTACCACGCACCAGCTGTGCAGCTTGGACAGGTCACTTCACTTCTCCCGTCCTCAGGTGCCTCAGCCGTGAAACAGGACCATTGCAGTCCCTGGATCATTGTACAGGTCACATGGATTCACGCGGGTGAGTAAATAAGACAGTGTGTGTAGGAAGCGCCGCATGGAACTAGCACAGGTGGAACCCTCAGTATCAGCTCACGTTATCAACTAGCATTAGGTCGGTTAGCACGAGCCTGGCACACAGACAGGACTCTACAGATGCTCCCGCATGACCTTGTCTCCATGCCCCCACTCCCTTTAATGACACACAGCACTAACCTCCAAACCCCTTTACCTGAGTGCGACTAAAGAAAGTGTTGTTTCCCCAGACGACTTTGATGCCTGGCAAGGCCACTATGAGCAGCACAGCCGCTCCTGGAAGCTGCTCCCTGCAGGGTCGTGCCACGCCTCTGCTGCAGACCCTCCCCCAGTCAGGGATGACCCACCGCCCTTGATTAACACCCTGGAGAATCGGAGTGCAGAGGCTCCGCGAGAAACCCTGAAATTACGACAATCAGCTGGGGCAGAACTGCCAGGGAAGGGAGAGGGTATTTATAAACCTGGCGCCGGTGACTGAGTCCTCAGGAACCTGAGAGGGGAGCAGCTTCCCCACCCCTCGGAGAAACCAAAGAGGAAAAACACCAACACGCTCCGAGCTTGGGCTCCAGTCAAAAGCCGTGGAGGGCACATCCAAGTCCCCTTCTAAATTTAGAACATTCAGCCAAATCAGTTCTCCGGCTCACCCCACCTCTCCCCGTGGCTGGACCAAGATGTTCTTCTGAGAGCCAGGGACACAGATGGGAGCCCAGATGCCAGCCCACTCTGTCTCCATTTTTGTTCTCATCACACTGCCTGCCGGGACCTCAGGGCCTCTCTCACACCTGAGGCAGCCCCGTGCGGTAGGAAGGGATCTGCAGTCAGAGACGAGGGTTCAAATGCTGACACTGGCTGCTGACTCTAACCAGCCTAAGATCCTAGACAAGTGTCTCGGTCTTCCTACGTCTCAGTTACTTCATCTCTAGTGCAAGCAGAACGTTGGACAAGCCTCCATTTCATCATCTCTTTCAAGAGGAGAATGAGAATTACCAGGGATCTCCCAGTCCCTGAGCCTCAGACTCCCTATGCTTCACAGGGGGAAATCACACCTCGGATAAAGTCTCTGAGGATGAAGTCCAATGGCAAAGAGAGACTGCCTAACACAGCAGCTTATGGTGGCCACCCAACCCATGTGGCTGAACCAAGATGGGAAGTGGAACCTGCAAGTCCCTATTCTGAGTCTCTCTCTCTCCTTCTCTTTTACTAAGTTCAACACGTTTATTTAAATGTTACCTGTGTGTTCCAGGCTCTATTTTCAGTCTAGGGATAAAAACAGGGGTCATGGTAATCGTAATCAAAAGGTATTTCTCTATCCTTGACCCCGTCTACAATTGAGTAGCATGTCGTCCGTCTTTAAATGCCTCTTGCTATTCTAGTACCACTACCTCCATTAATAATTATAATATAATAATAACTAACAGCTATTGAGCATTCACTCTGTATAGACATTGGGTTAAGGGCTTTACATGAATTATCTTATATAACAATTCAATTATTAATAGTTAATATACATATATATATTAGAACCAAGGTTCATTTGACACAACAGTAAAAAATATAAAACAGCAATACCAATACCAATGCTCATATTCTCTCATTGACTCCTCACAGCAGCCCTGTGATGGGCTACCTCACCTCCCTGGTTGGGTCCACAGGGGGCATTGTGCATGCACTCAAGAACACGCCCCTCTTGGATACTCCATGAGCCCGCCATCTCTCCCTCCTGGCCAGCTCTAGTTTCATCTCTGTAGGGGACGATCGCTTCTGTGCCCAAAGCCCCCCTACCATGCTCTACACCCTCTAGCGTGACACCCTCATTCTGTGCTCCAACAGCACCCCAACTGGGAAAGTACCTGTCCCCATTTGCGCTACATCCTGTTTCCCTGGTTACAAAACCCTGCAGCCGTGGGCTCTCGACGCCTCCCCAAGTTTTGATGTGCAGCAGCTCTCTGATTCGGGGCTCAGGTTTCACTGTAGCTGCCTCGCCCTCAGGAGTTCAGCAGCCAAGTGCGTTCCTCACCCACTGACCCCTGTTCTTGGACCAAGCTTCTTGGTTTGGATTCCATCTTCCCTCAGAATGTTTCTTTCCCAGAAGCTTTGAGAAAATGACCCCACAAGGCCACCCCACCATCCTCTAGACTTGCCCAGACATTTCTGACTCCCGGGGTGAACACGACAGTTTGCGCTGCCCAGCTGGGACTTCTGTGCAGAAGATCGAGCTGCTAACCAGCCACGCGGAGACTCAGATCTTTCGGTTATCTTCTTAGTACTGGGGTTGGTTTTGAAATGACTCATCCACAGCCTCCCTCTGCTATTGTGAGAAACCCTGTGCATTGTTGAGGCAACTGGTTAGCACTGAAAGTGCTTCTCTGCTCATGGTGATTGTTTGACAAGTGCTCGATGATTTGAACTAAATTTCCTTCGTGCGTTCATGCTCTCAGCAGGAAGGTAAAGGATTCGTGTGAGGTCAGACTCACAACTGCACCTCTTCAAATCCATGCTCCAACCCCAAGGGCTAATTGGAAGGCAGATGAGGTTCTGAGCTGTCAACCGGGAACTCCAAAGCAAGATATGTACATAGCATCCCTCGGTGTGGACCGACCATCGTACACTGTGAAAGCAGCCTGGCCTCTGAGATGGGCCGACAAGGCAGTGCCAAGGTGGCAAGTGGCTGGTGAAATGCTCTTGCAGGAAACAACCCGGGCCACTCGGCTCCCAGCCTGTGAGTCAGCAGCCCTGGCTGCTGCTTGTCACTCACCATAAAATTGCACGTGTTTGGAAACTTGGTGACATCTGGAGTTTCGGTCTTAATCAATCTGCTTTTGGCATTTCCTTTCCTGGTATGGAGCTGTTTTTTCTGGGTATTTTTCAAACCTATACATAGGGAATTCCATAGAAAAGCCCCTAACCTGAATCCTGCTAAAGCCACAGCGTGAAATTCCTTGACTGGCATTTGTCTCATGGTTTGATGTGTATCCACGCCAAGAAAGACTGACCGGAGTCCGTAAAGATATGGCACCAAGCTGTAAGTAGGCAGAACAATTTCCCTCCACCTCCTGCCTTCAGACCCTGCTCTGTGATGTACCAGGTGTGAACTTGGCAAATCACTTCTCCGGGTTTCTCTTACTTTGTCTAAAAAAATGAGGTAAATGATATGAGAAGTAAAGTGCTTAGAAATTAATTAAATACTTAATTACATATAATTATTTAAAAAATCATAACCAGTGTCATTATTCCACCAAAAAATTGCTAACAATTCCTTAATGTTATTCACACACACACACACACACACACACACTCCTGATTGTTCAAATCAGGGTCTGAAGTGGTCTGCACACGGCGATTGGTAGATATGACCGTGCTAGGTTCCCTCCTTGTGTTGATATTTTTTTCTTTGATATTCATTTTATAAAGGAACCAAATGCTGAAATACTTTGTTGTGTGGTTTTCCACATTCTAGATTTGACTAACTGCATGGATGGAATCTCGTTTAACATATTTCTCTCCCTGTACTTCCTGGACCTTGGAAGATCAATCTAGAGGCAGGTGGTGGTGTGTCCCACCATGAGGAGGGAAATGATGTCTAGTCATCTCCCTTTTGGTGGAATTAACAGGAACAGTGATCATGACCTAAATCTAATAACTCGTTAGTGGTTGCCACTCAATCACTTTTAAGAGCATAAAAGAAGCCTGAGACCAAAAACCATGAGAACCACCAGTAGAGAGCAAAGATCACGGGGTTTAAAACAAGACCATGCCATACTCCAAACCCAGCAGTTGCCATTTGCTAGCTGGGACTAGTTATGGACTTGGAGGATTTACTTAACCTCTTTGAGCTTCAATTTCCTCGTCTGTAAAAAGAAGATCACAATATTGCCCAACCAATTGGTTCGTTGTAAGGACTGAACAACAGATATAAAAGGTAGTGTACGGCATCTGGTGTGTGGAAGGTAATCAATTAAAGATCTCCCTCCCTTGATGACAATCTAATCTAGAAACTGATGGGGGAAACCATTGTGAGTAAGGCCCAAGGAAAAAGATGTGTGGTGGACTGAGGAGGGAGACAAAGAAACCCCCCTTCACCTCTTTGGAGGTACAGGAAGACCCCCTACCCCCTGCCATGACCTCCAGAAGAACCAGCGTGGGCTTGTGACTCGGCTAGAGCAAGGTTCAAAGTATGATTCTGCTGCTTTCTGGCTGTGTGACTCGTGGAGCCTCAAGATGCATGGGGTAATAAGACAGAACTTTTGGGTTCATTGTGAGGACTAATGATATAGGATCCATGATGGTACACTGACTGTGGGACCCGAGGTATTACACACAGTCAACAATGGTAGTGGTTGTTTGCATACTGTGAATAATAATTGTGTGGGGAACCATTGTCGTCTTTCTCTCTCAGTTCCCTAGCTGAGAAACACAAAGAGTAGACAATGGGATATCGGCTTGATTCATGCGAGCACACCTACCCAATCTGAGCTCCCTGCTAAAGCATGACTAGAAAATACCACAAGACCTCCTCTCTCCCGACCACCCCTCTTCTTCCTCCTCTCGTTCGAGGCAGAGAAGACAAAGAACAGCAGCCCCCTCCCCAAGGGGGCACACCCAGCCCCGGGGCAGAGATGCAAGTTCTGTCTCTGAGACCCAGGCTCATTGATAAACCAAGGCCCGGGGGATGCAGGGCCTTCATTGATCAGGGGAGCACCCTCCTCGCCCACGGAGAAATTGGAATAAAGTGTAGAGAGAAGCGGGAGCTGTCGCCCCAGCACCTCAGAGCCATTTCGGGGAGTTCTCATATTACGAGCAGAAGTGGGAATGTGGGAAGGGGGAGAAAGGGTTTCCCCCCGCAGTAATAAAAAATTAGAAGTGCCTTCTGTGGCTAAAGTCCCCCAAAATGATAACACCAAATGCTGGCGAGGATGTGGAGCAGGAGGAACTCTCATTCATTGCTGGTGGGAAATGTAAAATGGTGCAGCCACTTGGGAAGACAGTTCGACAGTTTCCTACAAAGCTAAACGTAGTCCTACTATCCTCTTCAGCAATTGCATGCCTCGGTTTACTCAAATGAGCTGAAAACTTATGTCCACACAAAAACCCGTGCATGAATGTTCATAGCAGCTGTATTCATAACTGTCAAAACTTGGAAGCAACCAAGATGTCCTCCAATAGGTGGATGGATAAACAAACTATGGTACATCCAGATGATAGAATATTATTCAGTAATAAAATGAAATTAGCTATCAAGTCACAAAGAAACTTACATGCACAGTATTGCTAAGAGAAATAAGCTCATTGAAAAGGCTGCATACTGTGTGATTCCAACCATAGAACGTTCTGGAAAAGGCAAAACTATTGCCGTGTAGCAAATTACTATGAATTCAGGGGCTTAAAACAACACAAATTTATCATCTCACAGTGTGCATGGGTTGGGAGTGTGGGCCCAGCATAGCTGAGTTCTTGGCTCAAGGTCTCACGAGGCTGAAATCAAGGTGTCCATTGAGGCTTGGGTCTCAGCTGGGGCTCAGATCGTCCAGTCTCATTCAGGGTGTTGGCAGAATTCAGTGCCTTGTGTTTGTAAGACTGGGGTCCCTGTGTTCTTGCTCTGGGCCATTGACTGGTGGCTGATCTCAGCTCCTAGAAGCCTCCTGCCATTCTGTGCCATGTGACTCTCTCCATTTGGTCCTTCAAGGCCAACAGGAGAGAACCTGCTTCAGCTTTGAACTTCTGACTTTTTCCACCTCTGCTCTCTAGTCTCATAAAGCTTCACCTGATTAGGGCAGGCCCACCCACATTCAAGGGCAGGAGATTATACAGGGCACAAACACCAGGGAGTGGGAATCTTGACGCCGTCTCAGAATTCTGCTTACCATAGCCCCAACTCATTAATCAGCTCTCTGAAACTAAATAGTCTTGGTCTCCATCTGCAGCAACACCAAGAACAACCAAAGATGAGAAAATCATTATTTTTACACACCCAGGATCAAAACAGAAATACGTTTGTTTAGAAAAGAGAATAGCTGCAAAAAAAATTCCTTTTTTTTAAAGATAAAACAGCCATTTTTCCTTTCCTCCTATAAGTAAGGAAATATCCACCAGGAGGATTTAGTTTTACTCACTCAAATTTAATTGAATACCTACTCTTTGTAGGCACTATAGAAAATAAAGGGATAAATATCCTACCTTCAAGGAGCAAACGGAACTGCGAATCTCATTCATGCATGCGTCCATTATTTTATTTATTTATTCATTCAGCAAACATCGTCTTGGGTTTTTCCCTGTGCAAGGCACAAAAATGCTGGAGATTCAAAACTGGTTTTTGCCGTCGAGTAAATTCACAGTGTAGAAGCGACAGCTTGAGCTGCAATATCATTTAATATTATTTTTCAACGGCTTTCACGACAGAAGCAGTTCTGACAATTTAAGTACAGTTTACAGAGATCAGAGTGTGGGAAGCATGGTGCAATGGAAGGAATGGAAGCCTTGGAATCTAAACCCAAATAATCAAGTTAACGTCTCCAGTAAGGGAACAAATGGACACGGTGTGTCTCCAGATACGATGCACTGGGAAAGACATAACATCGCTTCTCGGATTCTCTTGCCAAAAATGCACAGCCTGAATTAAATAATGGGAAAAGCTGAGACAGATCCAAACTGAGGGGCATTCTACGGAATATAACTAGCCTGTTACATTCTCTTCAAATTGTCAAGGTCAAGAAAATCTCAGAAAGGTGAAGGAACTGTTCCAGATCAAAGGAAATTAAGGACAACTAAATGTGATGTGTAACCCTGGACTGGATTCCAGACCAGGAGGACATTCGTACGACAGTGAAATCTGAATAATTAGATCATAATATTGTTATTAATGTTAATTTCCTGATTTTTATAGCTGTGCCATGCTTACGCAAGATGTTATCATTTGGTAGAATCTGGGTGAAGGGTATGTGGGATTTTTGGGGGGACTATTTTTGCAACTTTTTTGTAAGTCTGAAATTATTTCAGAATGAAAAGACACCAAACAAACAAGTAAGTTGGGATTCCTGCTTACTGCTTAACCACTGTGTGTCCTTGGGCAAGGCACCTCACCTCTCTGAGCACCAGGTTTCTCTCCTATGAAGTGGAGGCATTAAAAGAGATTGGGCATTAAAATACCTTATAAAGAAGGAACTAACCTGAAATAGGTGCACATTATTCAACAGCAGGCCTGCACGTTATTTCTTTTTGTGTGTGTGTGAGGAAGATCAGCCCTAACATCCATTGCCAATCCTCCTCTTTTTGCTGAGGAAGACTGGCCCTGGGCTAACATCCACGCTCATCTTCCTCTACTTTATGTGGGACGCCGCCACAGCATGGCTCCACAGGCAGTGTTGGTGCGAACCCGGGATCCGAACCAGCGATCCCCAGGCCGCTGCAGTGGAGCGTGAGCGCTTAACCGCTTGCGCCACCTGGCCGGCCTCTGCATGTTATTTCTTAATCCTTAAAAAAAACAAAACCTAGTAGAGATATCTGAAGCCAAGAGGAACTGTGTATTCACTACGCATCACACGGTAACAGAGGTAGAATTTGAACCCAGCTCTGTTTGATTCCAAATGGCATGTTCTTCCCGCTCCCCCAGGGCTGTTGCTATGATGATAATGTGATGAACCATGCAAGGCAGTGGGAGGAGAAGGCAGAGAAAGACTCCGCAATTAAACAGGAAATGTGGCCAAGGGTAGATACAATCTTAAAGACACAACCACAAGACTTCTAAAAAAAATCGTCAACCGCAGATCTATCCGCCAGGAATTGGCCCACAATGTCTGAATTTTCTCCTCTCTGTCAGTAACTGCTTGTTACCATCCAAACGGCAGGGACAGCAGCTCACGCGCCTATCTTGGGAAGAGAAAGTGTAAACAAGTGTGACCGCACAGGTGGCATCCTGGGACACCGAGTGTGCCACGAAGCTAGAACCCGTCGGGTCCCATGTCACCTCGACAGCTTATTTGCCATCTGTCCTGGCAAAGCCTAGGGCTCTATGTTCCACAATAGTGGAAAATCCCAAGGACTAGCCTGCCCCACCCTCGCTCAACGGGCACGTCTCTCAGTGCCCCTGAGGGACGGTGTGTTCCTCTGCACAGTGGCTAACCCTGAGGACCCCAATCATCCCACAGCCACAAATCATTTTTAAGGCCCTTAATCCAGGAGGTTATTAAGTTACACTCCATAAGTCACCATCTGGCTGGGGGATTTCCCATGTGGGTGGGGTCTCCAGGCACTTCTTGAATTACACCAGCTTGGATGTCAGTCCCTGATGACAGAGTCACAGAGACCCTCTCTGCCTCCCAGTTCTCCTCCTACCCTCCCCGGTGCTTCAGCCAGGTTTCTATTGCTTTTACGAGAAAGGGGAGGAGGTGAAGATCAGGGAATTGACATTTATGGGACACCTACTATGTATCAGGCCTTCTTCAGGGCACTTACTGCATTTAGCTCATATGAGCCTGATCATAACCTGTAGGAGGAGTTATCGTGCCCATTGTACAGATTAGGAAATCAAGATTGTGTCATCCATCAAAGCCAGATCAGAGATTTAAATGGCAAGGCTGTCTGACTTCAAATCATGCTCTTTCCACTCCGACCTAAGAATCTATAACATTCTCATCTTTGACCTCTCCAGTTGCTTCTCTCAGCAAAATCTTTCCAAATTTCTTACAAATGGACAGTCCTGGAGGAGGAGTGATTGCTGATTCATGCACACGCTGGCGCTCCCCGCCCGCCTCGGGTCCTGGACAGTCCCCTCGCCATCCTTCGGCAGGATGGCAGCTGCTCTATGAAAGTGCACAGGGTCCCCTCCCATCACCCATCCTGACCCTCCCACTGTGGCTCTCGTCCCTGTTGCCCATTCTGTCCCCGGGTGCTGGCTCTTGGCCAGCCACTCCAGATTGTTGCCCTGCTCAGGCTTGTCTGCTCCTGGATGCCGACTTCTCGACTTGGCTTGGTGCCCGGAGGGCTCTCATTCTACCCCCGGCTTGGGAAGGCTCCCAGGCCGTCCGGGGTCCGATACCACCTCATCCGCGTTTCCAGGAAGGGGTCTGGAGGATGGAGAAGTACAGCCCTCACTGGAAACCTCAGAATCCAAGCGCTTCTGAAGGGCTGCTTTGTGGACGCCCCGAGGGAAGGTGTACCAGGTCTCTCGCACTCTCGCATTTAACCCTCATGACAACGCCGAGAGCGGGAGTGCGAGCCCCAGGTGCAGACCGGGACACAGAGGCCAGCGAGGAGGAGGAGGACGTGCTGGGTGTCACTGGCAGCTCTCTGAGGACAACGCTCCATTGGCTACCAGCAGAGACAGGTTCGCATCTGAGAGACCAGAGGGACTTACCACTCCTGTCCAACTCTCTCCTGGGCCCAGGCCTGCGTGTGCTCACGCCAAAACACACCTGCGCTGAGTTCCCCGACGGGATGAGCAGTCTCTGCCCACAGCATTTGCCAGCACAAGTACTAATACGGCTACTGTTGATTCAGCAGTGATGCTGTGCCAACAACGGTCCTAAAGGGGTGTGTGTGTGTGTGCGCGTGTGTAGGTATGGAGGCATCTATCTAATCTCATATTTCAAAAAAATCTAATATATATATATAATTTCATGCATGTATGTAAAGCTCATTTCATCACTAAAGAGTGACTATGTGCCAACTCTTCTAAACATTCTATATATAGATAAAATCTCATTTCTATATGTACCTAATTTCATTTATATTTACCTTTCATTTATTTGTATAAATCTTATCTATATAAAACCTCATATATATACACACATATATGTAAATCATGTTAACTCATTAAACAGTGATTATCGGGCCAGCCCCGTGGCTTAGCGGTTAAGTGCGTGCACTCTGCTGCTGGTGGCCCGGGTTCAGATCCCAGGCGCGCACCAACGCACTGCTTCTCCGGCCATGCTGAGGCCGCGTCCCACATACAGCAACTAGAAGGATGTGCAACTATGACACACAACTATCTACTGGGGCTTTGGAGAATTGGCAATAGATGTTAGCTCAGAGCCGGTCTTCCTCAGCAAAAAGAGGAGGAATAGCACGGATGTTAGCTCAGGGCTGATCTCCCTCACAAAAAGGAAAAAAAAAGTCTTCCTCTAAAAAAAGAAAAAAAACAGTGATTATCTACCAACTGTTCTAAAAATTATATATAATAATGATATTTATATAAAACCTCATTTATTTAAATCTTATATATATAAAATCTTGCATACATATACGACAATCTCAATCATTAAATAGTGACTGTATGTCAGCAACTATTCTAAATACTATATATATAAAATTTCATTTATATATATAAATCTTATTATGCAAATCTCATTTAATCATTAAAAGGCTATATGCCAACAACTGTTTCAAATATTACGTATATAACCTAATTTTATATATTGTCATTTACACATTTAAATAAATCTCATATATACATACACAGTTACACATACACGTGTGTGTGTGTGTGTGTGTGTGTGTGTGTGTGTGTGTGAATCTCATTTAATCATTTAAAAAGCCCTATGAGGCAGGCACAGCCATAACCCCCAAAGGCTGAGCGAGGTAAAGGTCCGGTGCATGTGATACTAGGTCTCAGCTGAGCTCCCAGCACCCCACTCAGACCTGCTCCCCCAAAGCCCAGAGCTGTCCCTGCCTCAGTTAGGGGCAATTCCAGCTTTCTAGCTGCTCAGGCCCCGAATCCCAGGATCACCCTTGACTCCTCTCTCTCTCTCTCTGACCCCACAACTAATCCACCAGCAAATCTTGGTCTGCCTTCGAAATACATTCAGGACTTCACTCCTTCACCACCTCAAGCACCCTGTCCCTGATTCAAGGCTTCGTCGAGGGCAGATGGACAATTGCGACTCTCCTTGGGTCTCCTTATTCTGCTCGCACCCCACTTTTGCCTATTTTCATAGAGCAAATCTGTAAAGCGCAAGTCAGTCCGGACCACCCCTTCTACCCCCTCCAGGGCTCCCATCTCACTTGGAGGGAGAACTTGAGTTCACATCACGGCCCACAAGGCCCTACAGCATGTGTCTCCACGTGATGACTTGCCAACATGTTGAAATCACCACTTGCAAGAGCCTGAATAGTTTCGAGATAATAATTTTTTGGGGGCGGGGGGGGTGGTGAGGAAGATTAGCTCTGAGCTAACATCTGTTGCCAATCCTTCTCTTTTTGCTGAGGAAGATTAGCCCTGAACTAACATCTGTGCCCATCTTCCTCTACTTTTTGTATGTGGGACACTGCCACACATGGCCTGATGAGCGGTGCTAGGTCTGTACCTGGGATTCGAACCCGCAAACCCCGGGGCCGCCGAAGTGGAGCGCATGAACTCAACCACTACGCTGCGGGGCCAGCCCCGGAGATATAATTTTTTTTATCTAACATTTGTTAAGAAGGGTTTGTAAGAATTTCTTTGGACAGAACTGTGCTACCCACCATGACATGCACACACCTGGAAAGTAAGTGAGGAGGCCTCCCCTTTCATCTGACACCAAAGGAGAATGGGGCTTCAGTGAGGGATTTATATGTACCCCCTAAAACTTGGGGGACACAGTGGGTTGGCATCTGACTCATGCCTGAGAAAGTCAACGCACAGGAGACGGAGGCTGACCAGCTAGTCCACCAGCGAGGCAGTCGCTGCCGTCCTTAAGTTAGTGTGCGTCCCTGTATCTGCTTGGGCGCAGGGTGCATGAGCGTTTCCCATGAGGCAGGACAAACGGCTCACTAAAGGGTCCAACAGACCCCAACGGAGAAACTGGAAGTGGATCACCAGACTCCTAGAGGCTGGAGAGGGAGTAACAGGCTGATGATACAGAGTTCATCCGGCAATTATAAGAGACTGGCCACCACCAAGAGGGAGGTCGCCAAGAAATCCATACAAGTTCCCTGTGAAAGGGAGGGTCAGGGAGAAACATCTACGAGGGTCAGGGAGAAACATCTACGAGGCCCAGAGAATGAGGACCCCCATCCGCCAACAGCACCATCCGGGCCTTGTAAACTCCTTCCTGCTCTCCCCAGTCCAACGAGGACGGGCAGTGAGGGTCAGCGAGAATGAGAGAGGGCGTTACCTTGAATGAAGTTGGAAGCATGGATTCTTAAATGGAACATGGCCATTTTTGATTGTTGAACTGAGGCTGTGTTTGTGACTTTGAGGGACTATTATTTACCAGACGGTCCTGCAGCCTACCTGTGTTTTCATCTAGGGCTGGGAGAGGACCACTCCATTAATAAGCAGACTTAAAGGGAGAGCGAGAGAAAAAATTGCTTTTGCGATTACACTCTGTTACTGCTTATTCAATATACTGGCAAATCATTTAATTGTTGAAGTATCTGACCAGATGGGAGTCTTCGCCCACTTCACTCTCTCTGTTCTTCACCTTCCTTTCACTGTTGGGGAAAGGGGCTCATTCAGCATAATATCACATCAAAGTGAGTCTGTGGGAGACAGTCAAAGGAACAAGGGTTTGTCTTATAGATGTCACTTTGAAACATCCAAAAGGCCTCGTCCAGTCTACTGGAAGGACCAGAAGCAGTTAGAAACAAAGGACTTTCCAGCTGTGACCTTGACTACTTAGGATGGAGTCAGGACCTTGGAGAAAGAGCAAAGAGGCACACAAAACAATGACAATGACAACGATGATGACACCAAGAACAAGAGAAAGAGAAAGGAAAGGGAGGCCAGCAGAGGGAGGATCCTGGGCTCCAGCCAAGGCTGCTGGCCGGTTGACATGGACTGAAAGGGGACCCGATGGAAAATGAACAATTAACATTGCGCCATCTTCTAGACTCTGAGGGTATTGGCAAATGCTTAAGAAGGCGTTCTCTCCAGTCCTGCATTGTGGACAGTTTGAGAAGCACAGCAGGATTACCCGCCTTTCTCACATTCCTAGACCCCAAGCTCCTTTATGACAGGGACTGTCTGAGTAATCTGTGCCTTTCAGCATCTGTGCAGCGCCGAGACAGAGCAGGGGCCTCCACATGGCTGCCGGATGGACCGACAGGTAGATGATGACCTTGTGCAAATCCCTTTCCCAGAATTCCCTGTTGCCACGAGCCCAAAAGGCTCCTTCCTCTTTCCTGCAGCCCCCACAATGTCTCTGGAAGCCAGGTGCCCGCATCAGTGTGCCTCTCATATGAGCCACGTTGTGATGACTGAAGCAACAAGATCATGTATGTGAAAGGACTTTGCATAATTCCATAGTGACAAATACTGTCGTTAGCCACGTGTGGCAGCTGGGATGGTACAAGATCGACTCCGTGGAGCTTTATCTCTAGTGAGGAGGGAGCAAGGGAACATTCTGGGTGTACCAGCAAAGAGGTGAATGCTCATACCAACTCCCCAGAAAATAACCCGTGTCCCCTCATTCTAGGGTTCTCTGGAACCAAACATGCTGCCCAGTGAAGACCTGCCCGAATAACTGAAGCCTCAAGCTAGATGTCGCGGGGGCGGGGGCAGTGCCTCCCCCATGTTCATCCGCAGGAACCCAGCCACAACCTAGAAGCATCAGATGTCTCAACCCCCTGGAGGCCCCAGAAACCTCTCTGTTCAGAAACCACAGAAGCTGTTTGAGAACTTCATGTACAGGCTGCAAAAGGGGGAACACAAGCAAATGCAGATGAAGTTTCAACCTTTTTATTCAAAGCAGCTTCTCACAATGTATAAATACTGCATATTAGCACACATGAAAAATACAACTTCTAAGGCACCCAGAAATGTGTTCATACACGTTACAGGACCATTCACAAAGAGAGTGTACAATTTGCTCTACACAGTCAGCATTTGATAAGTCAGAAGATTACTACCCCCCAGTACTGCACCCAGTCTTGGGAAATATTTACAACGTGGTGAGAAAGGGTCAGCTGTACCTGCTTTATAATTCTATGAAGTACTCATACTTACAAATATTCAGAACTAGTTCAAGACTCTCCCATGGTAACCTGGCAAAAGAAAACGAGTAGCCTAATTTGCAATGGTCGCCTTGGATTTTGGTGTGTGTGCTACGTCCGTGATCAAACCCCAACACTCCTAGGGTGGGCCGGATCCGTTTTTGGTAGCCTGCTTTGTTATCAGAAGTTTGGTAATAAGCCTTACCAATAGAATATCACTTCCTCATCATCAATCATTTCTCAACTGGTTAATGGATCAATGATTGCCTTATGAATGGGAATGGAGCATCACCTGGTGTGAGAACTGAAGAAAATTCTTCTCATGCCAAACAGGAATTGGAATGGGTCGATGTAGAACAAAAAGAAGTGGAAATTTAGCAATTGCAGGATCACTGCCCAGCGTAGACACACCTGAAAAACTCACGCCGGAGGTGCCTATTCAGATGGAGCAGTGTACGCTGGTGAGACAACCTGGAAGAAGGCCAGACTTCCACTTTTTGTGACATGGATAAAGGCTGGGACTGCACAGCAGAAACACCCACCTGAGACAGCGAGTTTCCATCTGAGAAGCTCATCTTCCAGAGCCTTCCCAAGGTGACAACAGACCCCTCTGTAGGGCCAGGCAGGAGGAGCATGAGGTTGGTAGAGGGAGCAGTTTCTCTGTGCCATGAAGCAGGCACATCTCTATCTAGATGTGCCCACAAGCTATGAAACTCATGCTTTGGTGGAATAATGGAATTCTTTGGTCCTTGGTTTCATGAAAGGCAATATTTTCACAATCCTGTCAACATGGACATCAGCAAGTGACTTCAAGCTGGGACTAATGGCACAGGGACAAACTAAATCCTAGATGGAAAACTCCACATCCTCGAGACTTCCCAGAGTCACCTTAATGTGCTCCAGCATCAGGCCAGGTGTGGGGCCAACGAGACACGCTCAGCCCACGGAGACGCCAGAGCTGAAGCTTAGGACTAGACGCCAGCTTCCCTGACCGCCACACACAGCTAACATTTGCGGCAGATCTCCACCCTAATGGTAGGTAAGCTGACTTTATGAACACTTACTAGAAATGAACCAAATAACTTGACTTTAGCCATACTTATAGCCCTGGTCTCAAGATCATCTTTAAAGCCTTGTCAAGGAGAATCAGTTGGTAACTATGAAGTGTACCAACCAAAATGAATCATAACTTTAAAAAAATCTAAGTCCAAATTCTAGTTGGTTTTCTTAGGTCCCAGACAAGGGGATGTACCACCAATGAGCTCCATGACTTTTGCTCCATTAAAACAGCCCCAGGTGGACTGATTCAGCTGATGTGTATGTTCTGCATCTAGTCTGCCTTTGCTCTGCTAAACTCAGGTTTAGTATGACTTAACACACACAGTTCATTGATAAGACACTCAGGACACATGGGAATGCTGATTATGTAACTGAAATCTACTTCAGATTGTCTACACAGTAAGACTCACATGTAAACTTTGTTAACATCTTTCAAGGAGTGCTGACCTCAGCCAGGCTGGATGTTTCCTGGTCATCCACAGGGAACCTGGGGTCAACCGCCAAGGTCAGGAGCAGGAAATGCCATTTGTTCAGGACAAATGATGGACCAGCAGCCCTCCCTGTGACCATGTCTAAATCATGTGAATAGTATGAAGGTGGCTCCGGAAAACCTGTCCTTGGTCCATCTGTACGGCCAAAGACAATCACCAAGGTGCCTATCTGGCCCCCGGCCGCCATCAGCTCAACCAAACCCTCCAGATGTGCCATGATTTACAGACTGCACTGAGTCCATCAACATGGCTTTCGTTGCTTGGAAGAAACAACCCGTATTACCCTTTTTTTTTTTTTTGCAACAAGCTTAAGGCTCTGTTCACAAACTCCATCAACTGCCACACAGTGAGAATTTATGGGGAGATCTTAAACTATATATGTAGTTGCAAAGGTTGGAAAATTTACTGATCCTAATGGTAAGGCTTATTCACAAATTCAATACATTTTCAAATTACACTTCAAACTCAATTACTTTGAGGAAAAGAAAATTAACCTGCTTTCTAATAATATAAGAGCATTAGAGTCTAATGGGGGGAAAAAAAAAAACCATTGGCACGAAACCAGTATGCTATTTTTTGAAAGAACAAGTGATATTAATGGAAAAGATTGCCTAAAACGCATCTCCTAACTTACCACAGAAATATAAAAGTTTATATTCTGAAAATATATACTGTATTAAAGTCTGTAAGCATTTCAACCAAAATTTGCAGAAATAACTAAGCAACACTTATCTACAACAAAAATATACATGCAAACAACCCCCAAATGGTTTCCCTTAAACATCTACAAAGGCAAAGTGTAGATTTTTAAAGATTATACAAAACCATTTACAGAGAATAAAATAAAATACTTAAGAAATCTCATTTAGAGTCTTAAATACTGTGTATATTAGTAAGAGTGTCTAAACTAATATATACAACAGATCTAAGTTATCTGAATACAGAAACACAGAAGAGAAGCAATTCTGTATTTTAAATATTCACTTAGGAAGATTTGAAGATGTTTCCATTTGTTTCTCTTTGTTAAAAAAAATTTCCACAGAAACTAGATTGGTAAATTGCATGAATGTGACTAAATTTCAAACTAAAAAAAGTTTACAAAATTTTTAAACCAACAATTAATAATGGGAATTGCAAATTCAGCATTCAGTGAAGGCTATTTTTAATTGTGGATATTAGGGGATATAGTGGCACTGCTTGAAGTCTATGGTGATTATTATTTTTCCATCCTCATACTAAACTTCATATGGGAAAAACATATTGCCATGCTTCAGAGAGAACATTTCCTAATTAATCTACAATGAAAAAGAACAATATTTTAAATTGATTCTCTACTACCTTCTCCTGGTTATCCAATTTCATTCTTAGAGGGTAATTTTTGATGATTTTCACCCACAGACATTATCTCAAGACAGGAAGGGACAGTGGGTACATCAGCGTTAGGCTGTGACTTCCGAATCATGAGAAGCTCTGGCCACCTCAGCAAAGTTCTGCAGAAAGTCCTCTCGGAACAGGGCTGTTAACTCGAATGGTTCCACCAAAAGACACTGGGAACTAATCATTAGGGTGGGAGCAGGGAGGGAAGGAGAGTTCTAATGCATGGCTAACAAGATATCAAGGACTGGATTGCCTAGAAGTTTCCTTGACTAAAGAGGTACCCTCCACTTCCCACCCATAGCAGTTCTTCCAACCCCAAAGGTGATTCTGGGATGGGGCTGCTGAGACCAGAGACCACTCCTCAAAGACCTCCCCAGGCTCTGGAAGTGACCGACATGGGGTGCAGTGGAGGCAAAGCAGGGGAGAGAGAGGGGAGAAAGGATCCTATGGGTGGAGAGAGGGTGCTAGGGTAGAAGAAGAAACGTGGAAGCCTGAGCCCTATCTCAAGAAAGCAACTAGGATAAACCCTGACACACCCACAGGTCTGCCATTTTCCATCCCAGGTTGATTTTCTGTAAGTTACCTGGATTTCATCTACACATTATCAAAACAACTCTGCAGAAGGTGAAAAATTCAGTGGCTCAGTTCACCCTGCAGCAAACAGATTTAACCAACTTTGGCCCAGTATGTGGAACATCCTCTTGAACTGACTGCATGGAAACAACCAAAACACAGAATCTTTTAAAACACCCCTTGTTATATCCAGAACCTATAAATTAAAAACAGGAATTCCACCTTAGGAATGGTTTCATGTTCCTACCTTATCATCAGAGATCCTTGAAATGTTTAGAAGCTTGGATTTGTGACACGTTCAAAGCTAAAACATTTCTGGTTTTTTCAGCAAGGAACAAAGATGGACATTGATCAAAAGGAATTCCAAACATCCTCTTCCATCTTCAACCAGAATCCTGATGCTGCTTCTATAGATGGTAAAACATAGCTGCCCCCAGAAGGTACACAGAAAGCAGGGGCTCCTTCTTTAGAGAATTTAGCAATGGTGAAGAAATTATCTGCCACAACACACAACAAGGAAGTTTGTCTGGGGGCTTTGAGAAAGTATACATTTGCTTTCTCAGAGGAAAAGACAAAACCCAAGTGGAGCTGTGACAACAGGCATTGGGCAAAAGCAGGTGCTTCCCCTAGTAATTCCCTAGAGCCTAGGTCTGCAGTTCCTGTAGGATCCCACATGGATGAAGGGCGGGGTATACAGGACTTCCACTCCATCCTCCTCTGGCTGGATTCAGCCAAGCTGGTCATCCCCCTGCCGGCTCCCCACGGCCAAGATGGCACAGACGGGAAGAAAAGGGAGGAGAAGGCGAGACGCTTCCTCCTCCGTGACCCTCATGAAGCCACGGGGAGACTCGAAAGGAGAGAGGTTTTCCTCAGAGGGAACCAAGGCCATCTTAAGACTCAGGAGTCCGGATAAGCTTCAGATTCACCATCTAAAGGACCGTCTCTAGTCATAGTGTAGACACTCAACCTGCTCTTTGAAACACAACGCTCAGGGCCATGAATCCTCTCCACTTGCCGGCCCACTGCATCTGGTCACCTTGAAGAGAGGAAAAAGGACCAGAGAGAGCTAGATGACTATAGCAATTGATGTTCCCTCTTCTCATCCCACCTCCTCGCCCCCAAGCTGTGCCCAACTCTTACGGCTCCACTCAACTCTCCCCAAGGAAGGCTCGAGAGAGGCTGAGGACTAACAGAGGGAAAGAGAAGACGGGACGAGCAAAGGGCCTCAGAGAACACTCAGGCTGTGATGGAAATGGAAAAATCCCACCACTCTGAGAATCTAACTTTCTCTGGGTACTTACCCCATAATAGGCTGAGCCTCATACGGAACATGCGCCTGTCATTTCTCTGCTCCAACCCTGATGTCTACCCTTCTCCTCACCAACCAAAACCAAAACCAAAACCAAAACCAAAACCTGTCCTTCCCTGCAGCTGTCCCAGGGACTCTGGGCTGATGCTCTAAACACAGGTGCTGGGATCCCCATGCAGCCCTGGCGCAGGAGACTTCATCCCTGATTATTGCTCCCTGATGTGGATGAAGAGAAAACTCTTCCATGATTTCTGCTAAGAACAAGTATCCAATTACTACAGGTGAGAACTGTTTTACACATAGAGGATCTGGTGCAGAGCTGCTCCATCTATCCACAGAAATCCTTCTGTTTTCATCTCTCTGAATTTTATTTCTACGTGGTTCATTGCTAGAATGCACCAAACAGCATAAACCTTGTACGAGATTTGGTCCAGGGCAGTATGAAAATAATACCTGTGTGAACGACAGATATCACAATATACAAACAAAAATAAATAAATTAAATAACTCTGATTAAAGAAAAAACATTTTCCTAGTAGTTCACGTTTTTGCAAAACTAGCTTTACATATAATACACATAAATTATCAGAATTTCCACTTAACATCGTTTTAAAAATATATATTTAACAAAACATTCCTAAATGTACAATATCTGGGTTCGTAAATCACTCAATTGGGTTTGAAGACCAAGCCCTAAAAGTCACACAGATTTGCATCAGAGAGAAGACTGAGGCTGGCTCTACACAATCCTTTTGCTCATGGGTCTGGAAATTCCCTAAGACTGACTGGCTCCTGTCACCAGATCTGCACTTAACCGGAGAGAGCCATGACAGCCAAGTCTCCAAATCAGAGGCACTGTGTAGACACAGCCTGAGGCAGAAGGATGGGGAAACTGGTCTTCCCCTTCCTGGACCAGGATGGTGCATTTCAGCAAGTGGGGACAGGACAGCGGCACCCGGCAGAGGCCTGGGAAGATAGCCCTCCATGGCTCTCTAGCCAGCGGGGGAGGGGCCCGGGGAGGCCAAGGATGCTGCGTTTCCCATCTGTCACACGAAACCAAACCAATAAGGAGCAACCAAACACACGAGGAAATAGACACAACCCCAGGTGTAAAGAGACACCTGGACAAACTCCTTGGCCGGGCATACGCTGTGCTCTGTCCCAGTTCTGAAACACGGGGCAGAGCTGGAAGTCAGATGCCCTGGGGCAGTGGGGCAAGGGAGCCCGGCCCTTCAAACTTCGTAAATTTTGTCCTGCAGGTAGCTGAACAGGGAATCCAGGCCTTTGGAGGAACTCCAGAGCTGCTTGAGCATGATGCATTCTTTCTCGTTCACGTCTTCAAGCACTGATTTCAGGAAGCTCCGAACGAGGCATTTCGACTCCTCCAGCACCTGAGGGGAAACACACAAGCCTCGTTAGCCGGCCAGGGATCTGCTCCAGAAGCACGGACGTGGCCTACGAGGCACCACTTAACCTTCCAACGGCCAAAGCCAGAGGAGGCTGCCTCCTGTGGTCCCAGGCTTCCCAGGCCCCTGTCCCCAGCACCGCCAGGGACGGATTCCAGGCGTGCCGAGATGTTGAGCCCTCGTCCCTGGGATGGCTGAGTGCGGCCTGCATTCTCTGTGACCACAAGAGGTTTGCCTTTCACCCAGGGGTGACATAAGCTCAGGATCATTTTCTATGGGTGTCACGAAAAAGTGTGGGAAACACTGCTTTCACCTCCCCATGCTTCATTTTCATTATCTGTGAAACAGGAATAATGATACCTAACTCAAGGATGGTTGGGATCACAGAGTAAGATTATGAAATGAACTAATGGTCGTCAAAGTATCCACATGGCTCACCCCAACAGCAATGCCCCTTGTTCAGGCTTAGTAGTAAGAGCATCAGTAATAATAGTAGCAATCATTGTAACGATAACTGCAATAATCATAGTAATGAGTAATAACAGTGATGATAACAATGGTAATAATACTATAGTGTTACAGTTGTAATAATAGCAGTAATATTAGTAACATAGTAGTGATAGTGGCAATGATAGTAAGAATGCTATAGTATTGTAGTAGTAATAATAGCAGCAATAGTAGTAATATAGTAGTGATGATGGTAATCGTAGTAATAATAATCATAGTAATAAGTAATGATCATCGTAGTGATCATAGTAATAATAATAGCAAAGCTACTACAATCGCTGGTAACCAATAGGCACTATGAGAAGCACTTTTCCCGCATTCTTTCATTTCCTCCTCATGATAACTCTGCAAACAGGTAGTATTTTAATCTCCACACTATGGATGAAGGACCTGAGCTCAACGAAGTCAAGTTGCCCAGAGTTGCCTGACGGATGTGGCCTGCAAACATCTGGCTGATTCTGAGGACGCACTGCTGTCTCACTCTAGCAGAGGCACTGCTGGCAAGCGAGGCATCGAGCATCCTTCCACTGGCCTCCACCATCCTCTGCTGATGTCAAGGCTTCCGTTAACACTCCCACAAGCGCTTTCAAATAGGAAAAGGCAAGAGAAGAGCGCCCTGCTCCAGCAGCCTGGAAAGCGCCGTGATCTTATTCCTCAACGAGGGTTGGAGGCTGACGGGCTGGCAGACTGAGACCACCTCCTTCCTCCCAAGAATTTCTCCGAACATCACCCACAAGAGACTGAGGAGTAGATTCCTTTCTTGGGCAAATCACCCCAAAGCCCTTGGATTCCTAACTGCTGACAGGAGACACTTCCTTGCAGTATTTCCTCCACAGCTGCCTTCACCTGAGAATCCCCACTGCCGAAGACCAAATTCCTCAACGGAGCTTTGAAGACTTTCTCCTACCCTCCTTCTCAGTCTGATTGTCCCTCGAATACCCTGTGTACCTGCTCACGCCACCATGAGCCGCTGCCTAAACTCCACGTGGTTGTTCAGACTCATGTGCCCTTACTCACGCCATCTTCTCTGCTTAGAATTCCCACCTGCCTCTCTGTGCAGCTCAGCCTAGCGTCATAATCATCCTGTTCACCTAGGACCATGGGGTTTCCTGGGACACGAGACTGTCAGCACTAAAACCAGGAGAGTCCAAGGCAAAGTGGGACGAGTTGGTCACCACAGGCATCAGAGAGATTGAAAGAGAAGCCACATAAGAGAAGAGCACAGCGCTCGGCCCACAGTAAGTGTTCATCAAGGATGCAGGACCATCACCACCCCACCATCATCACTGGTACTGTTAGCTTCCATGGAGCAGAGCTTACACACAGCAGGTGCCCAATAAAGGCTAATGAGGAGGATCAGGAGAGGCATGACAGCTGGGTGGGGGTTCAGGGGAGACGGGGAGAAGGAAGAGAGGGTCACGGGTCTGGCCCATAAATCCAGCCCAGCACCTCCCTGACCCTGAAGCCCAGGAAGAGTCCCCGGGCCTCATTCTCCCAGAGTGCCTTTCTCATTTCCTGAATGGCCCTATGGCTCCAGGAGCGGCCTTTTTTCCACCTTTCAACAGGATATTTCCATACTGTGCTCAGAGTGACTTTTGAGATAAAATTGACACTTAAAAACCGGTGCCTCTGCAGAGGTGTTATTTATTTACCTATTTTTCAATGTGTCTTCAGAGTCAAACGGTGATGTTTAAATGGGCCAGGCACGCGGTAGGTACGAGAAATGACACACAAGGACAGCGCGCACTGTTTCTCCCATTTCTCAGCGGGTTTAATAGCCTTTGTCCTTCTTTGCCTTCGCTTCCCATTTCTTTGAAAACTATAGAGCTATTGTGTTTTCGTGTGTGTTTAGGACTTTCTTTTAAGGCAACACACTCTACCCCAGAGTATAAATCTCTTCTGTGAGGTTTTCAAACTGGAGAGGATGGGGAATATCTAATAATGCTGACCGTCTCCCTCTGGATTTAAGCTCTCAACACCGAGGGGAAGCACTTGTCAAATTACCCAGGGCCTTTCACGTACTCCCTGCATGACCTTTGGCAAGTGAATTAGTCCCTTCCAGTCTTATTGCCCTCATCGGTAAAGTGGGTCTATTGCAAGAACAAGCATACGGAGGCACAGGAACTCACCACCGCGCTGCAGGACGCCATCTCCTTGACCCGCAACATGACCTCCTGGCTGAACGTGGTTGGCCAGAAGACCTGGGACACGAGTCCTCTGCTGCACGCCTCCTGGGCAGTGAGCTTCCGCCCGCAGAAGAGCATCTCATTGGCCTGAAACAGCAAAGGCAGGGGAAGGCTGAGAGCCTGGAGTGCCTCCCATGTCTGTTAGCGAGGCCTGGGCTTGCTGTATGCAGCTCTCCCAGCTCTCGAAGGCAAGATTCTTAACTGGGGGTTAGATAAGCTTTGGGAACTACATACAAATGTTCGTGTCTATGTGCATCTTTCCGAGCAGAGGGTCCACAGCGTTCATTAAATTCACAGAAGAAGCCATGTACCTAGTGTGGCTTCGTCTGCCCAACACCCCTCCCCATGTCTGGCAGCAGATCCACAGGAGCGGGCAGGCACCTCAGGCTGGGTACATTTCAGTGCTGATGCCCCAGCCATTATGACTGCTCCAAGATGAACAGATGAACTGCCCAAGAAAACAAAGCTGTGAGGTTTCCAACCGGAGAAGATGTGGAAGAATCTTTCTCCATCTCTGGTTGTGGGCTAAAGTCAATGAGCTTAAGGGCCACGCACTGCTGTGTCCCTGCTCTGTGAAGAGGCGGGTGCACAAAGAAAGGAGGATGGAGAACAAAAACACTGACGATGCTTGCATGCCTGGACCCTGGCGGCCCCAAGGGAAGCTCCACTTCTGGACTTGCCAGTCACGGCAACCATTACCTTCCTTCCCCCTTTACGCCTAAAGTGTCTCCATCACTAGCAGCCAAACAGGTCCTGAGTAATACCGTAATACCAGTGCAGAAAGGAGTGTCTCTCCTGGTGGCCCAGGGCTGGGCACAGGCACTGCCCCGTCATGAAGGGCAGAAAGCACTCCCTGCCTTCTGCGGTTTCCTCTGCACCCCACTCCCCAAAGAATTTCCTTTTGCTTTGAAGTTCGCAGCTGTCGGACACGTTCTGGAGGAGCTACGTGGATAAGGTCCTAGGCACAGACAGAGCACAGTGCAGTCACCGCTGAAACCTACCAACAAGCAGCGCTCCACTGATAATTAGGGCTCAATGGTCACGGCCAGGTGACAGGTCCCTATCTCCTTCAAGATGAATCCCCACCTCCTTCACACCGCAGACAATCCCCTCCCTGACCTGCCTCCCCCACTCTTCCCTTCCTGCCCGTCTGCTGAGCTGCTCTCGGATGGATGTTGAAAAGCCAAGCTCTCTCGCCCTCTGGATCTATGCACGTGCTGCCCTGTGTTCTGGTTGTCACTGACCAGTCCTGATGACCTTTCATGCCAGAGTAGAGAAATTTATCAGGCCGGTAACAAGCTTGCGGCATGCATTTAGTTAGAGCTGGGAAGATAAATCCATGTCATTAGACTCATTTAGAAACACCTCTGTCTCTGGAAGGAGAAATGGAAGAAAGGGACTCAGTAGAAGGAGCCGACCAGGATGCAGTCAGCAAGAACGGGTCTCATTCCTGGAGCAACATTCCTGGGGTTTCAGAAATGATTGCAATGAAAGAGAGAAAGAAACTGATAAGACTGGACAATGTTAACATTTTTGTGACCACAAGGGACAGGGAGGAACTGGAGTGGCACCAGCTTCGGGCAGAGCACAGTGGCTGCGTTCAGAAGGGAAAGTGTTTGCTTCCTGGGCTCCCTGCCCGCCTCGTTTTCCTGCCGCTGGTGCGACTACGAGCAGCCTAACGCAGCTCTGAGGGCCTGAATCTGGATAGCCCTGTCAAGCCCACCTGTTGGCCCTGCTGTGTAGACGAGGTGGTGCTGGTGGGTGAGGGGCTGGTGACTGCCTCCACTGATATCTTAGTTGCCCTTCTGTTTCATGCTAGCATCAACGAGCAACGAGCCCACACAGAAGGGACAGAATGGGGGTTCCCATCCTTCCAGACTCACTCAAGAGGTGCCCCCACTGGGAGTCTTCTCTAACCACCCCTGAACCTTATCCAAGGACAGCAGTGTGGCCACTTGTAGTTTACTACCTCCCCAGGCAGGAAGGCAAAGGTGTAGACAAAAGCCCAGGTTGCAGGATCAGACATCCCCGCTCTGCCTTCTGCTTTGCCGTGTGATCCTGTGCAAATCTCTTTGCCTCTCCGAGTCTCAGTTTATTCATCTCTAAAGTGGGTACCAATTGCCACCTCCGGACGTCCGTGAGGATTCAGTGAGATAACAAAAGAATGGGAAAGACCACGCCAGCCACGCATTGGTGCCAAGGCCTGGGGAGTACTGAGGATGAAGCCTGCGTGTTACTCATCCTTGCATTTCTAATCAGGTAAGACAATGAATGCCTGGCCTACTGAGAGCTCACTGAGGTTCGCTGGCTGAAAGAAGGAGCAACACCTGCTACGCTACTGCCTCAAATCTCTAGGCCTCAGTTTCTCCATTTGTAAAACGGAGGACAAGAAGACCTACCTTTGCAGATGTTGAGAAGAGCGCCTGGTACAGTGTCTGGCACACAGTAGGTGGGCAACACAAGCTCGGAGAGCCTTGCAGGGACAACCACTCGGTCCTCCGCAATCAGAGTGCCCATGTGGTTCTGGTGTGTAACGCGACACAGTGGACACATTTTTCAGAATGGAAATATCAAAGAGACAGCACAGAGCATCAAAACGAACGGGCGTCCCTGTGCAGAATCTCATACCAGCAGTACTTTAGTGAGGGCAGTAAGTCCCAGGTGCTCCTAGCACCTAAAGGGTTCCACCCCAACGACCTTAGTCTGGGGTGGGGAGAGAGACAGAGAAGCTCAGGAATCCGAGGGACAGAGGAGGCACGGAACTCAGTCTGCTGGGTTAGGACAGCAGGTGGTGCCCGAGCTGAGCTCACAGGCCTTGGGAGTTACCTGGGAGTTAGCTTTTGGAACTGCTGGGATGTGAATGTTGAAGCCAGAGATCAAACAAGAAAAGGATCAAGAATGGCTGGCTCAGGAAAACCTTTTGAGCTGTGCTGAGGAGCTCAAACTCAATCAGAAGACCCACCCAAGGCTTCGTAAGAGACAAACAGAGATCAATTATCAGAGGGCCAAGGAGACTTCACACTTGGTGCTAGAGAAGTCAGGAATGGAGAGCATGGAGGACGGGGTGTCAAGGAGCATCTGTCACAGCAGAGCAAGCAAACACTGTCAGGGTGGACCACAGGCCCAGTGGGTTCAACAAACAGGTCATGAGTGTCCCTTGACAGAATGAAGGCGGGTTTTTTCTTTCACACTAGACAAGAGCACCTACATCCACATGTGTGGGCGCTGGGACTTTTCAGAACTGATTTGGAGGAGTCGACAGCACCAGGTCTGCTTAGCCCCCTTCTCATGGGGATGAGCTGTTACAAGGGAGATCCAAGCTGACTTGAGACAATACCATCTCACTCAAACAAACAACAGGCAAAGACTCCTAATCTCAGACTCACTCGTCAGATGCGGGTTCTACTTTATACCACGCTGGTTAAGAGCACAGACTCTGAAACCAGACAGTTTGTGTTCAAATCCCACAACTGCCATTACCACTGTGTGACCCTAGACAACCCACTCAACCTCGCTGAGCCTCAGTCTCCTCAACTGTCAAGTGGGGATAACAAGTGTCCTACCTTACAGAGTTGCAGTGAGGATGGACTGAATTAATGGCTGTCAAGCACTGGCCACCATGAGTGCTTTCTGTGTTACTGTTATTATTACTTGCTCCCGCCCAGACTTGCTTCTGGCTGCTGGTGCAGGATCTGATGGCAGCCTACAACGGACTGCACCACCTCACTCAAACACGGCTCTGCCTGCTCACTGACCCGTGACACGGTAAGTTCCTTAACTGCTCCAAGTTTAGTTTTCCATCTGTAAGATGGAAATCATAACAGTTTCCACCTGGGGTGGAGACTGCCTTGTGATCTCCAAAATCCCTTCTGCTTCTTCCTGGACACGCAGCAAGACTACATTTCCCAGCCTCCCTTGCAGGTGGATATGGCCACATGACTGAATCCTGGCCAATGGAATGTGAGTGGAGGCAAAGATACCCCACCTCCAGGCTATCCTCCAGGCCCTCTCTTCTCCCCCGCTGGCTGGAAGGGAAGGCAGATCTACCAGATGGAAGGTGCCTGGGTTCCTAGTCAGTGTGGACAGCTACTACATCTGCACGGGACTGCGGCATGAGTGAGAAAGAAAGTTTTGTTGTTTGGACCCCTGAGATTGTGGGATTGTTACAGCACATAGCCCACCCTAACACTGGACCTTATCAGGGTGTTGTGAGGGATAAATGAGATAACATATACAAAGTGCTTAGTTAAGTGAACTAACTTAACTTAGTTAAGTGCTTAGTTAAGTGAACTAACTTAACTAAATTAGTTAAGTGAACTAACACAGTACATGTGCAATAAGTAAACATCACCGTCATCCTCTCAGCCCTCAGCCACCCCGCCTCTGGCATCCGGCCCCACAGCCCGAAGGCTCTGAGATCAGCCAAGCCTCATCCCAGCTCCTCTGGGGAGGCAGAGGAAGCTGAGACAATTGGCAGGTTCCGCAGGCCGGGAGCGCCCCTGGGTTTCTATCCATATGAAGGGCCATATCCAGAACCCAGGATAGAGGAGGTGGCTTGTGGGGACCCAAATCCGTGCATCACAGAGACAGAGCCCGCGGGAGAGACAAGGGGGCTTACCAGTGCAACACCCAGGATCTGGGGGAAGGTGTATGAGGAGCAGCCAGCAGGAGTGAGGCGGATGGTAGCATAGGGGGTCTGAAACCAGGCCTTCTCACTGGCCCACACGATGTCGCAGAGGGGCAGGATGGAGGCGCCCAGGCCCAGGGCGGGCCCGTTGATCGCCACCACGATGGGCTTCTTAAACTGGATAAAGGCCTTCACGAAGTCCCTGGGAGAAGAGGGAAGACCCTATTTAACAGATGACCAGGTGGAGGCTGAAATAAGCTGTGAAGCACCCGCAGGCCGTCAGAGGGGAGTGGGTGCCAGGCAAGGGTCTCACTCTCCCAGGCACAGGCGTGGAGCACAGGTGCCAGCTCTTCAGAGACAGGGAAATTCATGGGGTGACTACACGTCTCGGTTTGCCCAGATGGTCCCAGGTCATGCACCCAGTTACCACGTCCTTCCACTCCTTAGCTACTGACAAAAAGTCAATATCCTAAGGAAGGCAACCTGAATGTTAAGGTTCAGACCCAGAACCAGAAATAGAACCAAAAGGCGGGTGTTACCAGGCGGCATATTTGAACGCAAGGAGAGAAGGAATGTTCTAAGAGCACTGGCCAAGGTGGAGCGGACGGCTTTGGGAGGTATGAACTCCTCATTACTGAAGGTATTCCAATTTTGGCTCGCTGATCACTTCAGGCGATGCTGTAGAGGGAATTCAAGCGTCACATGGTGGGCACAGGTGGGGACTGGTGACATTTAAGATTTCTTTCAACCCTAGGATTGTGTGATTCTGAATTACCTAAAGGGATGCCAGACTCATCAAGAGTGGTTCTAGAACACTGACAAGGGTCTGTGTGTTAGAGTGGCTTTGACCAAAATTGGGGAAGGACGCTGGGCTCCCCTAGAGGCACGAGGCATCTGGAATTAAGGCTACTGGATTAGGCAGTATTGTATCTCCCTGCCTTCTGCACTGAGCAAAGTTACAGAGTGCACCTTCACCTATTAAGCAGATAACCTCCACTCTCTACTTCCTTTGCCTTAGAATGCTTTTCACCTTCCCTCTAGTTGCTATATAAGGTCTATAAAATTTTAATATTCATCTGAACATGGAGGAAAGATCCAAGATGTCTAGTAAAGCCTGCATCCTTTGTTATTCTCAGGTGGAAGATTGGAAACTGCCAAGAACTCATAAGAATAAAATCCAAACTCCCAACCATGGCCTTGGTCTGCCTCTGCTCACCTCTCCAGGCTTATCTCATGTCTCTCTCACCCCAGCTCACTATACATGAGCTGCATGGGCCTCTGAGACTTCTTGGAAAACACCATTACCACAATTTGCAATTATCCTAATTATTTGCTTGCTTACTTGTTTTTGAATTCTTCTCCCCCTTCAGCTCCTCAAGGAAACCCACAGGTCTGCCTTGTGCACTGCTTGGTCTCCAAACATACTGGAATTAACACTCAGTAAATAGCTGTTGAATACATAAAGGAGTCTCCCAGAATGAGAGCAAAGACTGCAGATGTGTGGCAGTGACGTACTAGCTATTCACCAGACCTGAGGTTTCCCCTCCCTCTTCTCCCTGGTTCTCCTGCTAGAACACATTTCCCAGCCTCCCTTGCAGTTGGCTGTGGCCAAGTAAACAAGTTCTGGCCAATGGAATGTGAGTGGAAACCATACACACACTTCCAGGCCTGCTGCACGGAAACCTCCCACCATGTGGTCCTCCAAGCCCCGTCATCTTGACAAGCACGGCAATCGTGGAAGACAGTTTTTGAGCCACAAGATGGAAGGAGTCTAGGTTCCTGAGTCACCACTTGGAGGACAGCCAGGGGCTGATCTGTAACATCTGTTTTAGGTTCGCATATGTGAGAAGTAAATTTCTACCACAACTGAGCCAAAAGATGTGGGTATCACAGTGATACGCTGGGATTGGATTCAACTGTGAGAAGACTGCTTAAGATTCTGCTGGGGTAAGGCGTATCTTACAACCTGTATGTTGTCATGAAAGTATGCACGCTCGACCCAGTCTTGAGGCATCACATTTCTGACTCCTGTATGACTCTTCGTGAGTAGATGACAGAGTTATCTCAGCCACTGCTGGCTCCACTGCAGCTGACCCCAAAAGGACACTGCTACAAAGACGGAGTCCTGGCACCATGGCCTCTGATTCCTGGTTTTCCAGTGGCCCATTTCCAGGCTTGGCTTCCTAACTTCAAGGCCTCAGTCACTGGTTTTTAACAAGGACTTTTTACCAAATGCACTTTAGAGTCTGCAGGGGATATGGGGCTTCTCTGTAGGGCCCTGGGAACCACAGGATTTGGGTCATCTTTGGCAGACATCCCATTCCTAAACACCCTCATATAATTCCAGGATCTTGGATCTCAGAGTTGGGAAGGACTTTAAGAGCCATCGAGCCAACTCTTCCACTTGGTGCAGAGTTCCCTCGATAGCATCCTGAGGATGCATCCTCTGGCCTCCGCTGAATATTTTCAACAAAGGGGGTCCATCCCTATCAAGACGCCTCCCTGCTGTGGGCCTCGTGTGGCCTCTGATACTCCCATTCCCTCTGCTCCATCACCCACACAACAGCCCTTCAGGAACTCACCTCAGCCCTCACAACCTTCTGGAAGCTTCCCCCTCCAGACCCCAGAGACTTTTGCTCTGTGGTTTCCAACTTGAGCTCTGTGCAAGGGCATCAGGGACCCCTGAGGAAGGCTAAAGGGACCAAGTGTGCACAGCTCCGACCCTCCATCCGCAACCCCTCCTGTTTCACTCCAAGCAGCCTCGTCAGTTCATTTCCTTGATATGAAAATGTGATGCGCACACCGCTCTCCCCATCCATTTCCTCTCACCTCAAGCAGTAGATCTCTATCGCAAGGGCCCAGTGGATGTAGGAGCCAGACAGCAAACAGGATATTGCATTACAGACGCTGCTGCTCAGATATCTGATCCTGACTCGGGCGGCGGGGCTGCACTGGGGAGATGGCTCACCATCTTGCCCAGCATCAAAGTCCATCATGCTGACCCCAGCCCTCGCAGCTTCCTCCGCTCAGCCTGAGCCCTGTGGCTTCTTCCTGCCCGAGCTGCTGGGCTGTTCTGATGCGGCAGAAGGAGCAGGAACTTTGAGGTCTGAAAGACTTGGGGTCAAGTATCAACTCTGCCCCTAACTAGTGGTAACTTCTTGGACAAGTTACCCAGTCTCTAGAGCCTCATTTTCCTCCTTGCAAAATGGGAAAGCCAGTGGTGTCTCCCCATAGGCCATATGAGAATTAAATGAGACGGTCCACACAGGGCACCAGCACAGTGCCCAACACACGGGGAGCGCCTGATGGCCGCTGCTGTTCTTATGGTCAGTGTGCCTGCTGGGGAGGGCGGACACAGCTTTCACTCCATTCTCAGTGGTCTGTGATCTGCTCTCCTGGCCTAGAGAAGACTCAGAAGCAAAACTCTGCACACGGGGATGTTTGGATTTCACGTGGAACAATTGGCACTTCTTTTGTGACCCGGCTACCCACTCCCTTTAACAGAGCTGTGGGGTGGAGCCCTCCCACTGCCAAAGCTCAGAGCCAAGTCAGCCGGTATGGAGCCTGTGAGCACCAGATCCACACAGTGACAGTCATCCCGGAGACCCCAGAGGGATGCTCTAGAAGCCCACTCCATAGTCAGACCCAGGCTTAGCTAGAACTCGTGGCTGGAAGTAACAGTAGTAACAATGAAAATAATTCTTTACAGTTATTCTAAGTACTTATGATGTGCCAGGGAGAGTCCAGGTGTGTCACATCACTATTTATCCTAGCAAGCCACCAGGAGGCCACCACATCACCTGCAGGGAGTTCAGGTGAGGGCAGCCTCTCTTTCAGGACGGGCAGACAGCTTTGTTTGGGTCCTGGATAGAGGTTTCTGCTGAATGAATTATCCGAGCTCTTCCCACATCTGCTAGTTCATTCAACGAACATCTGCAGAGTGAACACGGCGTACCGGGTCACGTGTGCACATGTTTTCTTTAGGAAACGATGAGGTCGGGGTGGGAGCACTGGTGGGGGTGCTGTGGCTGTGCAGCATGCCCGGACCACAGAAGTCAGCCCAGCCAAGAGCATGCATGTCTCAAGAGAATTGCAAGAGATGTCAGTAGGTTATAAGGTTCTATGGCCAAAATATGTTTCAGCCATGCTAGATTTTGAACCAAGTTCTTTCACAAGAGACTTCTCAGACCATAAATATGTTAACATGCCTGGAAAATCTGCAGGAGTGGGGACAGAACTTGCAGCATGGCCCAAACCCATTTATTGACAGTGCCCTTCACTCACAGTACTTCTCTGGAACATTCTCTGCAGGACATTCTCTGGGAAATGCTTCTCTGCCACATCGTGTCCCAAACTCTGGAGTGTGGCTGCTGGAGGGAGCACCCCAAAGTTGGTGGAGCTGGGGCCTCCCCATAGGAGTTTGGTGGTGACCCCGTGGGCACTCTTCCCTATGGGGCCATATTGTCTGCACCCCCCACCCACCCTCTCTCGAAGCTCCTCACCTCCTGCTTATCCCTTCCTCTTCACCTTCTTCTCTTAGAACCACCTTTTCTCTCTTGCATAAAAATAAGGATCTTTTTGTTTCTAAAACTTTTAGTGCTGTCAGTCAATGGTGTAGAAACCTCTTGGTTAGGATGGGGCAGGGTTCTCAACCCCGGCTGCACATTAGAACCCCCGAGGGGACTTTAAAACCAAAGATATACTGGCCCCACCCCACACTCATTAATTCAGAATCTCCTGGGGATGCTGCCAAGCAGCTGAGATTTGGAAAGGGTCCCTGGGGATTCTCCGTGCTGTCAGGGCTGAGAACCAGGGGACATCCTCATTCCCTTTCCCCACGTCCCTGCCAGATCATGAATTTAGAACTTCCACTCCCTTGGAAGCATTGGGAAGAATGCCCTCTGCCATCTCTCCCTCCACTCTGCCTAAGAGAAATTCACCTTCTGACGAGATGGCAAATGTATGAATTCCACTGACCATGCTTCTCCAGAAGTGAGCTAATGTGTTGAGCATCTCCTTAAGTTTGGGGCTTCTGGAAATCCAGCTAATGCCTCCACTGAAATGCATAAACCAGATGATGGCTATGGCCAAGGCCTTCCTCGGGTCCCATATGATGGTCCCATAAATGAGGAGGGAAGTTCTCTGGGGACCCTGCTGCTTCCCTCACCACGTGACAAGGCAGCTGCGAAAAGACACAGCTGAGTCCAAGGAGAGAAACACCGTGGATATGGCCAGGGCTGTCTGCCCCCGGAAAGCCTGAGAGCAGCATGAGACCACGATGCCTTTTCTAATACAGTGTTCAGGCTTTTCACATCTCTTCTGGCAAGAATTCTGCAGCAGGAAGCACACGGGTGTCCTGGAGCAGAGACTCCAGGGCACACTTCACCCTGAAGAGGGACTCAGAACCCCACACGTGAAGGTGTCCCCATGTCATCTCTTGGAGACTGTGCATCCCCTGGAAGCCCCCAGCCACGCAGGAATCAGCCTCTGTGTGACGCTACTGCAGCGCAGTGAGACTGGAGGCCCCACAAGATCCCTGACACCTCATGGAGTAAGCGTTCCTTCCAAAGGGACCAGGCGGCACTGCTGAACCGTGACTCTGCGCACGGTGCAAGGCGCAGCAGCGAGCGTGTGTGCCCTTCCCAGGGTGGAAGATGGGTCACAGCCCTTACTGGAAATCACACTCACCTGCTTTTGATAAATCTATAAAGAACGGGGAACTAACTACCCTTCAGTGTCCCAAAAGAAATACTGATTGTTGCGATGGGATGTCACCCCCAGGATCCCAACATTTGCCCCAAAGGCAACAAGAGAGAGGAAGACACTCCCCACCTCATTGGGCCTGCAAATGCACAGCCTCCCAGGGAACCCCTCCATCCTCCCCCAGTGCTGAGTACGTCAGCCAGAAACGCCCAGAAACTCAAAGATTTCACCATCAGGCAGAGGGCGGGAGTACTGTGGATAATACATGGACATTACCAAACAGTGGGCTTAATCTGAGAAAATAACATCTCTTTTTGATCAAAAGAATAAAGTGGGATCTAACCTAGAGAGCAAAGGCATCTCTAATTTCGGCAGGAAAATACAAGATGCCCAATTAAAATCTCAATTTTAGATAAACAACAAACATTTTTTTAATATAAGTATGTCTCAAATATTGCATGGGACATACTTACGCTAAAAACAAATTCTTCATGTTTGAAACTCTGATTTAACTGAGCAGCCTGTGTTTTTACTCGCTAATTTGGCAACCGTAGGCAGGCCCCAACGCGTCCACACACGAGCAGAGCTCACCTGATGGCTTCTGCAATCCGGGTGCTCTCCTTTCGCCGGTCGCTGGACAGCCGGCCGATTAGGTAGGAATAGTCCAGGCCGCTGCAGAACACACTGCCCACCGCGCTGAGGAGCAGCAGTTTGCTGTCGTCTGTGGAGGCGTTGCACAGCGCTCGCCGGACCTCCTTCATGATCTGCGGGCAGAGATGGATTTGCAGGGGTGTTAAGTGTCTATGCTATAAGCCCGGGCTTTCAGACCTCAGGCCTGCCAGTGGCCTCACTCCTGAGGACAGAGGCGAGTAGTCTGCTCTGCCTGTGCAGGGAGCCCCCCTGAATACAAGCCACATCCAGACCAAGCAGAGAAACACCAAAACCAGAGCTCCCTGCACCACCCCGAAGCAGGCACAGAGCGCTAATGAGGCGGCAGTGGGTCACTAGCTGCAGACGTGGAAGCCTGGCCAGGAGTCATGTAATCCCCAGGAAATCTCTGCAGATCTTCCAGCATTCCTTGTTCAGCCCTTTCCAAGACGTGGGGAAGAAGTCCTGTGCACAGCCCAGGTGAGGTATGTTAGCCATCTCTAGAAGGCCCAGTTCTTCCTCATCCTTAATCCAACTAAGACCCTTGCACGGCTTGTAGGTGGCACACGGGAAGTGGGCTTTGGCATCAGACCCATAACATTTTCAAGGTGCCAAGGAGAATAACTGTCAAACACAAATTCTGTATCCAGCAAAACTATCATTCAAAAGCAAGGGTAAAAATCAGGCATTCTCAGTAAAGAATGTTTACCACTCTTAGACTCTCACTGAAAGAACTAAAAAAGGATGCACTTCAAGAAGAAAACTATATTCTGAAAGAAAAACTGATATGCAAGGAACAACAGCCAGCAAAGACACTGGTGAAGGTGCTGAGAAATCAATATAAGAATTGACTGTAAAAATCATCATCCTGACATCGACTCATGGTGGGTCTGGGTTTGCATGAGGTAGCACTATAGTCCTAGGCAATAAGATTGTGTACGATGAGAGGCGAGATGACTGCAGAGCACGCAAGGTTCTAGGTCTAGAGTGGTGGAGAGGCAATGATTTCACTGAGGCTTCGCTCTCTGTACAAAACTTAAGGATAACTTCTTAAAAGTACATGAATTACAATGAATGGGGCATAAAACAAAAGCTCATTCACTCAATCCAACAGAAGTTCGGGAAGGAGAACAAGTAAGTGCAGAGAGCACACGGTAAGAGAAAACAAGGCATGCCCTTGCCTGGGTGGAGCTGCGAGTCCAGTGGGGGAGATAATATAAGTGAACAGGCTTTTAAAGGATCGTTATTAATTATCCAATAGGCATAATCATAGGGGACGGGGGAAATATTATGAGAGCATTGTTTTTTAAATTATACTTTCAAAAGAACCCCCCATTTATTAAGCATTAGAGGTGCCAGGCACTGCATCAGGTCATTTCCACATCATATTCTATTCCAAACAAAAGACCTGTAAGGTCGGGAATGGTATCCCAGTCTTTCAGGTGAAGGAAGGAAGACTCAGAGAAGGGAAGTGAGTTGCCCGAGGTCACAGTCAGGGGCAGAACCAAGATGCAGATCTCACCCCGACATCCCTTCTCTGCTACTCCGTACTGGAGGACGACTTCTATAAATGGGTGAATTTTAGTGGAAAAACTAGGGCAAGACGTCAACCTGATTCCAGAATCTCCCGGCCTGCACCCTGTGAGAAGGACAGGAGAAGCACTTTCCACTCTAACAGGGTACAAGCCACGGATATTCATTGTGAACATCAAAAAAGCTGAGAGGCCACTATCCTGTGGGTCCTTTAATCCACCTGCCTCCAGAAATAGACACACTCTCCCCTGCACATGAACTCTGTTCTCGGAGAGGCAAATACAAGACACCCTGCTGCAAAGGCTGAGCTGCGTTTCTACACAAGACTCAGAGCAGCCTCTCCGCCGGAGGTCACACTCACTGGTCAATTACTGAACAATACCACACAAAACAGCCACCTCCTTTAAGAATTAAATGGAAATAAATCTATGTTTTATCCATGCAACAGAAGTAAAAAATTAAATTTTGAATTAAAAAAAAAATCTAGTTAGTACACCTTTCATTTGCCCTTCTCATGTTGATAATCCAATTTGGACTGATGGCTGAGTTTCCACCTTCTTTTATAAAAGACCCCAAATTTTATAATGTAACTGGTTTGTTTCAAGTAAAATGTTCTAAAATTATCACACACTCCTTTGCCTTCTTAAACAGAATACACTGCACACAGGGAACCACCTCTCAGTGGTCACTTGCTGGCCTGTGACAGACCAGTCCCCTCAGAGGTTCCTGGGGTGAGCGGCAAAAACAAACGGTGCCAGACCGCCATGCGTTTTGAAGTTCTTGAGATTTACTGCCCTTGATATGCACTCGCTCCTGCTGTTAGTGTCTGCTGGAGAAAGCATACTCCTCGTCTACTACTTCTAGCTTCTGATCTGCCATGGGTTGGAACCAGATAACCAACTCCATGAGAAGTGAGTATAAAATGAGAACAGACCAGGGCCCCTCTCTCTACCTGCTGAACCCCGTCACTCAGGGCCCATCTCACCTGCAACCACCTTCATGAAGGCTTTCCCAAATATCCCCGACCAAAGGCAAACTCTTCCTTCTCCTGACACCCCAAATATTTTAAATCCCTGCTATGACACTTCTGACAAACTCCCTTGTAGAATGTATGCATCCTTACCTTATCCTGCCTCCCACCTGATTTAAAACCCTGTGACAGGCAGCCTCTATGATGGCCCTCAAGGATCGCCTCCACTGGTATTCACACCCTTGTGTAATCCCTTCCCCTTGAGTGTAGACTGGACCTAGTGACTCACTTCTAAGCATGAGACTATGGCAAAAGTGATGGGAGGTCCCTTTCAAGAGGAGATTAGGATACAAAAGGACTGTAGCTTGTCTTGTCATCTTTTGCTATCTCCCTTTCTTGGAGCTCTCGGTCTGGAGGAAGCAAGCTGCTATGTCCTGAGTAGCCCTATGGAGAGGCTACTCCACAGCCCATGTGGAGTAGCCACATGGCAAGGAACTGACATCTCTGGCCAGTGAGGACTGGACACCTGCCAAGAGCCACTTGGGTGAGCTTGGAAGTGGATCCTCCACTGAGCCTTCGGTTGAGACTGCAGCCCCAGCCAACCCCTTGACTGCAGGCTTGTGGGAGACCCTGGGCCAGAAGCATCCAGCTAAGCCAGGCCCAGATTCTTGACACACAGAAACTGTGAAAAAAATAAATGTTTGTTTTTTTAAGATACTAAGTTTAGGGCACTTTGTTAACGCAGTAATAGATAACTAATACAATTCCTTAAGAGCTAAAACAGTATTCTGCTCATCTGTATAACCCTTCTAACACCTAGTCCAGAACCTTGCACATAGTAGAATTTAATAAATGTTTATTGAACTGAGTGAATGGCACAGTATTTACCTCCTCAAGAAGTTTATAGTCTAATGGGTGGAATCAGACATTTAACAAATTACCACACAAATACATGTACACCAACAACTGTGATAAGTTCCAAAAGGGAGGGGTGCAGAGTGCTAGGAAAGCATAAGAGAGAGCAATATGACTTGGTCAGGGAGGTGAGGGAAGACTTTCCTGCAGAAGTGATGGCTGTGCTGAGATCTGTAGGAAGAGCAAGGGTCAGCTAAGCAAGGAGGAAGGGAAGGCTGTTTCAGTCAGGAAGACAGGCATATACAAAGGCCCTGGGGCAGGTGTGAGCATGAAAGAGATCCAGGGTGACTGGAATGAAGGAGGAGAGAAGAGTGATGTGTGCTATGAGGTGAGGCTGAAGGGTCAGAACGCATCGGCCCCACAGGCCACGTTAAAGGTTTTGATTCTTAACCAGAGTGATCAGGAGCCATTGATGTGTTCAAAGTGTGTGTGTGTGGAAGGGGTGATTTGATCAGACTTGCATTTCCAGCAGAGCACTCTGCCTGCCTTGTGGAGAATGGATTACAGGGCAGGAATCGTGAAAGTGGGCAGACCTGTGAGTAGGTTATTGTGATAGCCCAGACAAAACAGCCTAGTAGTGTGGACTATGATGGGTATGATGGAAACAGAGAGAAGGAAACATATTAGGGACTATTTAAGAATCAAATAGCTTGAGGATGGTGTGGATCTGGCAGTTAGATCAAGAGGGGTGTGAGGTGTGATTCTGCATGTCTGGTGCGCTCCCGGGGATGGTGGTGCTGCTGTCTGCTGAGGCTGGGAGCACTGAAGAAAATTGGGAGTTGAGCGAGGGCGTGGGGTCCTCTCCTAACGGGGAAGTGGATGAGATTCTAGTCACCAAGACTTTGGGTAATCTGTTTTGCTTGCTCTTTCCTTAAGAGGCATTTTCATTATTCTCCTGGTCCTCTGCTATATTCCAGATAGCAGAAATATTACAACACACCCACTAGCCCCAGAATCTAGTTAACACGCTCAGGAATGTATGAATTTCTGCCCATGAGGCCAATCTAATCAATGCCACATATACGACCTGAAAGAGAAATTCACTTATGACTGTGAAGGTGGCCTCCCTCCAGCGCCTCCATGAATGAGGAAGGCTGGGTCTGCTGGTGCCCATTAAACCGCCTCTGTTCCATCTTAACAATGACAGGAATATCTACTGATTGCCTACTATGAGCTAGGTACTCTGTGAGCCTCTTTGCAGATATTATCTCTAATCCCACAAGCAAGATACTGTATAATTTCTATAAATGAGGAAGCTCAGAGAGGCAAAGTAACTTCCCAAGTTGACAGAAGTGGTGAGCTGGTGGAGGCAGGATTCGAACCCAGGTCTGCTAGACTCTCAAACCTGTATTCCTCTGCTAACACCACCTCTTCATTTCCGTAGGATCTTTCTTCTGGGGCTGCTTTACCCAGTTAGCCAGCTTATCCATAGAGTCAATCCACTTTGGTTGTTGAGACAGCTGAAAACACCAGATCAATAAGATTTTTCCATTCTTCTTCTGTTCTGTTACCGACAGACACCCATTAGGAACGGAAGCCCTAATTAACCAAGCCCACTTCTCAGGAGGTGAGACCCTGTGCACCTAAATCAGTAGGATGCTTTCCATAATAAGTAGGCAATAGTTAACATACAAAGCTGCTCCAAAGAGACAGAGCAAACTGGGAGACTTCACATTTTATTCAATTTATCAAAGGAAAATGCTGTGCCTTTTTAAAGCATGCTTTTAAAAAGTAGTGAAGTAGAAAAAATCCAGGAAGAATTGGTCTCATGTGGCTGTTTCATGATGAGCTTAAAATAACAAGGTTTCCAGGTGTATAAACACGTAAAGAGCAGCCTTCGGGGTAAACCCACAGGCTCTGGACTACTCTGAATCCTACACAGAGGTCTACACAGCAGAGGACCTCAAAGTGGTTCCCGAAGGTGGAGGAGGGAGAGACTCCAAAACACCATGCTTAAAGGATGGGCGATCACAAGCCCCACAAACTACAAAGGCTTTACCCACATCTCTTCCCTTACAGGCTGGCAGTCATTCCTGACTGCTGCACCCACAACTCTGTAAAAGAACCACAGTCCATGTGAATCATAATGCTAGGACATGTGACAACAAGTTCAAGGACACAGCACCTCCCACCCCACCCCACTTCCTGGGCCTCCCCGAGTGTGTGGATACACTGGGCAATGCCAGGCCATCCTACCAATCCCAGTCTGGGTGGGCAGCACTCCTCAAAGTGCTACCGAGTGTGTCCCCCCAAAACACACCCCTGTGGTCAACCCTCCATGTCTTCATTGGTACTACGGAAAGCAGAGTGCAGGATATTGTGGGGTCAGGAGAAAGGGGGTTTGGAGTTAACTGTCTTCAATGCGCCAGGCACTGGGCTGCATGCGAGAGACAAAACGGTGAGCAAAAGTGACAGGGGTGCCTGCCCTGTCCTCCCAAAGGGACATTCAGTTAAGCTGTGTGCTCCCAGGCCTGGTAAGTTCTCTGAGCCTGTTGCCTCATCTGTAAGATGGGGATCATAATAATCCTACATCAGGAGGGTGCTGGTGGGATGAAATGGGATAATAATAAATACAAAGCACAAAGAGCTACTGCACTGTCGCTGCTGTCATTGTCACTCTACGCCCTGCCCCAGGTGGCTATAGCTGGAGAGGGCTGCCTGGCTGAGGGCTTTCCCACATTCGCACCATCAAGAATCTCTTCACTGCTTCCCTCTAAGTACCTCATATTTTGAATGGTGTTGTCTACCTAACTGTATTAAGTATTCATTGTCTCCCAGTTCTGTTCACCTAAGACAATATGATTAGCATTAAAAAAGTAATGTAGAAAAAAGATAAATTGGACTGCATCAAAATTTTAAAAATTGTACGTCAAAGGACACCATCAAGAAAGTAACAAGACAACCCACAGAACGGGAGGAAGTATTTTCAAATCCTGTATCTGAAAAGGGCCTAGTATCCAGAATATTCGAAGAACTCTTATAACTCAAAATTAAAAAAAACCCAATTTTAAAAATAAGCAAAGGATTTGAATAGACCATTGTCCAAAGATAGACAAATGGCCAATATAAGCACATGAAAAGGCGTCCAACATCATCAGATGTTAGGTAAACGCAAATCAAAACCACAATGAGATACCACCTCATGCCCACTAAAACGGCTACCATCGAAAAGACAGACAATAGCAAGTGTTGGTGAGGATACAGAGAAATTTGAACCTTCACATACTTACTGCTGGTGTGAATGTAAAATGGTGCAGCCGCTGTGGAAAACAGTTTGGCAATTCCTCCAAAAGTTAAATATGGAGTTACCATATGACCCAGCAATTCCACGATCAGGAGTATATCCAAGAAAACTGAAAACATATGTTCACACAAAAATGTGTACACAAATGTTCCTAGCAATATTATTCATAATAGCGAAAAGTGGAACCAACTCAAATGTCCCTAAACCGAAGAACTAATAGACAAAATGTGGTATAACCATACAATGAAAAGGAATGAAGCACATGCTACAACACGAATAAACCTTGAAAACATTATGCTCGGTGAAAGAAGCCAGTCATAGAAGACCACACACTGTACAATCCCATTTACATGAAATGTCCCTGGAGACAGAAAGTAGATTACTGGTTGCCAGGGACTCGGGGAAGGGAGCAGGGGAGTGACTGCTAACGGGTACAGAGTTTCCTTTCGGGGTGATGGAAATGTTCTGGAATTAGATAGTGGTGATGGTTGCACAACTTTGTGACTATACTAAAAACCACTGAATTGTACATTTTAAAAGGGTGAAATTTATGGTATGTGAATTATATCTCAATAAAAAAATGTAAGTGAGCTGAGTGAATAGCATTCCACCTAAAGCACAGAAATTTGACATATTGACTACCATGCAGTTTAGCTGGAAAAGCCAAAAATATGATTTTTTGATTCTCCGGCTGCCTCCTGACTAATTAAGTGACTCTGATCAGTTTTCTGAATCTGTCTACTAGGGTCTTCACGGTACAAGGGAATGACATCGTCACCTGGTCATAAAGATCCCATGGATGACACATGCCAAGTGATCAGCACACTGTGTCCTACAGCCAGGCTTGTGTGCGTGCTGGCTATTTGCATCAGCTCCCCAATGGAACAGAGAGAAAGCTGTGCCCTGTTCTGACTGAGGGAGAGGCCCTCCCTGCCGGACCCTGCCTCTGATGCTGGCCCTCTCACCTCGGGGGTCAGCGCATTGTTGTCCGAGGTCTGACTGGACAGCAGGATGTGCGTGAAGCCCTCCTCCTTCCGCACCACGATGTCCCGGAACCGGCAGTTGCTCTCATTCTGGCGGACGCTGTACCTGAGCCTCTTGTCGAAGACGTAGTCCTTCTCTGCCTCCAGCTTCCTCTTCACGGGGCTGTGCAGGGTTAATGCCCCGTTGGTCAGCGCGGAGCCTGCCAAAGTCAGACCAACAAAGTGAGAAACTGACACAGGAACAATCGCACAAGAGCGTCGCAAGCAGAGAACGTTCAGATTTCCATCGACAGGGTCAGATGTGGCGGGGACCCCGTGCACCCTCGGTTCTGGGGTGGCGAAGTTAAGCATCCATGGCTTAACTGCTCCATCTCCAAATTTGGAGGAGGGCAAAGAGGGATCTCTGTGAAGGGCCCCACCTGATCCTTGAATCCCCTCTCCCACACACCCACCCATGCGCACCCAGCTTCTGCTCAGATGCCTCCAGCAACGGGGAACCCGCTGCTTTGAAAACTTACGGCCACAAAACATAAACTGCAGCTTTACTCATAATCACCAACAACTGGAAGCAATCAACATGTCCCTTAATAGATGAATGGATAAACACTCTGTGGCACATTCATACAATGGAATATTATTCGGCAGTATAAAGAAACTAGTTATCAAGCCACGAAAATACATGAGTGAATCTTAAATGCGTATTCCTAAGTGAAAGAAGCCAGTCTGAAAAGGCTACACGTTGCATGACTCCAATTATATGATGTTCTAGAAAAGGCAAAAGTGTAGAAACAGTAAAAAGATCAGTGGTTTCCAGGGGTTCAGGTGGAATAAGAGGAAGGTGGAAAGGTGAAGCACAGGGGATTTTTAGGGCAGTGAAACTATTCTGTATGATACTATAGTGGTGAATACGAGACATTATGCATTTGTCAAAACCCAAAGAACTTTACAGCACACTGAACCTTAAAGTACGCAAATTTTAAAAAAATTTAAGAGACTGGAGGAATCCGAGGATGAGATGTAGAATGTGACAGAAGAATCCAACTGTATTACAAATGTATGAAACAACCTCACTGAAGGGGGTGGGGGGAGAGGAGCTGACCTAAGTAACTTGAGGAATGAGTGGAGTCTGCAAAAGTAAAGGCAAATAACCTGAACACCAGCACTGCACTCCAGCTGATAAAGTTGACTCCCACGGAGGCGGGCACGCGTTGACGATTCTGATACCACTACGCATGTATGCTGGAGCTGAGCAAGTACATAAATGGACAGCAGATGGTAGGAACAAGGTTTCTCACTGTTGGTGTGGGAGTTTACGGAGAAGCAAGGGGAGGAGGCTAGAATGATCCATGCAGTAATGGATTGGAGTTGAAGAGATCAGTATGACCTCATGTTTAGCTTGGTGCAGATACAGATGGTTATATACAGAAATATTGATGGATAAGTGTGTACACACAGGTTAGTACATACATGTGTACTTCTTTGCTGTCAGCTGAGAGCGCCCAGAATCAATGACGTCCCAATTAGCAGTGAGCACACCTAGCCCCCAGATCTGGGTTTCTGATACCATTCTCAATAAAAGGAACTAGGGCTCCCTGGAGAAATGGCTGATTCTAGGACTGGGGCAGGGAATAGACAAGATAAGCTTGTAGTGGCTGAAAGGAAGTACTGAAAAAAAATGATAAACTTCACAATTATGGAGGTATGTCAAAAGGACATAAACGCCAACTGGGAGAGCTCCCAATGGCCAAAGATGGAAAATTTGATCAACAAAAGAGCGTAGTATTGCATTATAACTGAAAGTATAGAATATCCATGAGTCCACATCGATATAAATAAATGACTGAATAAATGAATAAACGGGAGAGAACAGACAAATCTCCCACACAGAAGAATTCCAAATAGTTTACATAGATACTCTGCCCTCAAGGAGGGGGAGCAAAACTCCCCACTTTAAGTGTGGGCTGTGCATAGTGACTTCCTTCCAAACAGTACAGTGTGGAAAGTCAGGGGCGGGGAGAGTAACTCGACAGAGGAGAAACCTGACTGGGGTTGATGGAGAAGTCAAAGCCCCCTCAGCCAGGAGATCCAGACCAACACCCACAGTGACAAGTCATGGTGCTGGCATGTTCCCTTGACATGTGTGAGGAGAAGGGCACTGTACCTCTATGGTCTTCCTCCCAAAAACCCACAACCCCAGTCTAACCATGAGAAAAACATCAAACAAATCCAAATTGAGGGACATTCTACAAAACAGCTGATCAGTGCACTTTAAAACTGTGAAGGTCATCAAAAACCAGGAAAGTCTGAGAAACTGTCACAGCTCAGAGGAGCCTAAGGAGACAGGACAACTAAATGTAACGTGGGATCCTGATGAGATGCTTGAACAGACATTAGGCAAAAACTGAATAAAATATGGACTTTAGTTAATAATAAGGTATCAGTATTGGTTCAGCAACTGTAACTAATGTGCCATTCTAATGTAAGACGTTAACAACAACAGCAGAAGCTGCGTGCGGGGTATATAAGAACTCTCTGTATTATCTTCCCAATTTTTCTGTAAATCTAAAACCATTTAAAAAGTAAAGTTTATTTTAAAGAATATATTCTACGATTAAGTTAATAATAAAAAAATACACAGAACACTTCCCAGGTGATTCTGACAAGCAAGCAGGTTTGAGAACCTGGAGCAGCAGTTCTTACACTTGAGCACCATCAGGATCACCTGCAGAACTGTTAGAACCCAGCCTGCTGGGCCACCCCAATCTGCTGCCACTGCTCCAGCGACCAGGCTTTCAGAACCAGGGTCCAGACAACCCAGGGATTCGTCCATCACCAGGCACCACCCTGGTGCCGAGCTCTGAGCAGTCTTCCTCAAGCCCTGTGCCTGAATCCTGACGAAGGTCTGAGAACCTTGCTGAGTGGCACCATTTCTGCTGGGGGGTGGGGGGGCGGGGGGCGGTGACTGCCTGCGCAGGATGGAGCCGCATCTCAAAGATGACCTCACTAAGCCGCAGTGACGCGGGAGGAAGGGTACAAGGAAACACAGAGAAGGACTTACTATGTGCTGAGCATTGTCGGAACCTTTGTTTTTGGCAGGGAAAGACAAGAAGTCACTATGGAGACAAACGCTGGAACCAAGCAGAAGCCAGCCCCCTGAGGCCAAATCTGTCCCCCTCTTAGGAAAATTGCTGTAGATAGAGTGGACACCCCCGTTTGCTGATCCTCAGAGAACAGGTTACAAGGGTCAGATGAGATAACATATTTAAAGGACCCAGGATATAGCAAGCAATGCATAAATGGTGGCTCTTACTTGCTTTATAATCATTACAGCCTGGTTCAGCAGAAAAGTATTCCGGTAATATTTTCTGCATGAACCCTGTCTCTCCAACAATATTGTGAGCATCTTGAGGGCAGGTCACGCACAATGCAGCCCAGCACAAGACATGTGCACCGAGAAGTGCATGGGAATTGTTCCTTAGCCTCTGGAGCCCTGGGTCCACCTCTGGGTGGACTCAGATCCTTAATTAGCATTGGGGTTCTTGGAATCTCAAGAACCAAGCCAAAGGCAGGGACCAAGAAATGCTTCCCTGGACCCCTCCTTCCAGATGCCGGGTCCCCACCCAGATGAGCGCCCAGTCGCCAAGGGGCACAGAAGCAGCAGTGCCTGTGCCATCTGACAGACTCCATGAAGCCTCCTCATTTTGTACTTTTCCATTACCCAAAGCAACTGGGCTTTGTCAAACACCACGATGTGGGTAAAATGATTCAATGAACTCCGGAAAATAAACGCGCGCATTTAATTAAAAGGCTGTGTAAAGGGAGCTGTTTCTTCAGCGTTAACCTCAAAACCTTCAGCTCCTCAGAAGGGCTTCCTAATTGGAGCTGGCCACGGTTTCTTAGCAGCCCAGGCAGATCCGTGCTGCGGTCCTCCTGGCAGAGGTTAGCGTGTTACAGGAGCTGCTCTCAGTGGACACTGGCTCCCGCCTGGTGAGATGGCAGGAGTTCAGGGTGTGGGTACATCAAGGAAAGGTCTGAATAAAATCCTTCTGCCCCGCCAACCGAGTTGAGGTGCTAATTAACAATTATATCAAGGAGGAGGACGTGAGGGTTACCTTTTTTGAGCAGCTCTATATATGCTGTCTCTAAATTTCTCAACAGTCCTAGGAAACCACCATTGTGAGTCCATTTTGCAGATAAGGAAAAGTGAATTGCTTCCTGGAAGCCACAAAGGTTTTAAATGATAGAGCCAGGATTGGAGCCAGCTGTCCCTCATTTTATTCATTCATTCATTCAAAATCTACTTATCACTTCCTATCGCTAGCTATCATACTAGATGATGGAGCTCCAACAAAAATTAGAGAAATAAGGTCCCTGCCCCCACAGAGCTTGCTTCGGGCGGGGCAGATGGAAAGTTAACAAGTCAATTGACACCTAAAATAATTACCGATGGCAAAACAACATGGTGATGTGATAAAGAATAATGGGGGGGCAGGCGTCTCTGTGAATTTAAAGCCTTTTTCTCTATCAGGACAGTGGGCCTGAGTCTCCCATGGTGACTTGGAAGATGCGCCACCCTCTGGGCCAAGGAAGGGAGGACAGACTCCTTGAGGGCCTGAATTCACGTCACATGTGGCTGCGTTACATTTCTGAATATAAGTGACTGAAACGGGCCCTCCAGGAGACGCAGAGGAAAGTCCCCCCCACAGCCCCTCAGACTCGGCCCTCACACTGAGTGTCCTCCAGACCTCTCCCCTTCTGGCGCATCAAACCTCTCGAGAGACTGCGGCAGGCTGGCAGGGAAGGCACCATGGGAAATAGAACATACTGGAAGCATGGATTTAGGGCTTTGCAGTCACACAGCATGGATATCCCAGCCCTGTGCTCCATAACTGAGAGAAGCGAGTAAGCCATACGAGCTCTTGAGCATTGTCTCCTCGATTATAAGATGGGGTTAATAGTACCTGCTCTTCAGGGTTGTTTTGAGGTAGTCTAACTAAAGAACCGATATAAGATGAGCCGAGTGCCTGGCTCATCCTAGGCACTTCATAAATGTTAGCTGAAGGACGCCAAGTCATTCTAGAAAAGAGGAATTAACTGGTGAGTCCTCACAGCCATGCCTCTGTTACTCCCAGCCCACACCCTCTCTCTAAGCCCGGGGCACAGACCCAGGACGAGAGATGGGGCATTCCAGGCAGAGAGGGGACAGACCGCCCTGATGAGCCCGAAAGTCAGAGTGAAACCCAATGACGGACCATCATTCAAACTCCCACACTGCCTCCTCTCAGGGGCCACAAGGCTGGGCGGCTCACTACCCACTCTGCGCCCCACTTTTCGCATGTGGAATGAGAGAAGCCATTCCCGCCTCACGGGATTGTTGTGAAGTAAAGGAAATGATTCTTGCTGCACTTCTGGGACACAGGAAACCCCCCATCATGCTGGTTTCCTTCCTTCTGCTCCCTTCAAGCCTTCTCACATTCCTGCCTTCGGAGTACAGAGAACTATTTCCCATGAAGAAGGCTCCATAAAATCACGCTCTAACATGGGCCCTCTGCTCCAAACACGCAGAAGTGACAGGTAAAACACTGGGCGCACAAACAAGATAATCGTGTGTGTGTGAGAGGCAGAACACCAACACGGAGGACTAATCAGGGGTGGGAGCCGGGAGTGGTGGGCAGGAAGTGGACTGGAGGGTGGCAGAAACGAAGTCTCCCACGCAGGGTGGGAGAGGGGCTGACACCAGGGGATGGCGTGAGGCCCCTCCATCAAGGCAGAACAACAGTAACAGAACCACGTGCTGCCCACGGCTAAGGCTTTCCTGGGAGCTCTGGGCCAGGTGGAGGCAAACACGAATTGTTAGAGAGACAGGGAGAGAGAGAAAGCAAAGAAAAACAAAACAAACCTTCCTTCTGGAAATGAGCCTGTACACCAAAATTCCAAAACAGAAAGATACCTAATGCTTAGAAATCTAGCCCACAAAATCAACACTTGTGACATGAATTACTCCAAATAAAATAAAACGAATATCATGAAACAATCTGAGGAAGACTTTAAAATAGGAATGTTTAGAATGCTCAACGTGATAGCTGTTAGACAAACATTCATTTAAAATAAACAAGAAATTCTCAAACAAAAGCAGACAGAAAGAAGACAAGGATAGGAATAAGGTCAAGAACTAATTAAAAGACAAATGACAAACAGGAATAAAAAATATTTGCTTATTACAGATAAAAGACTGAGACCTTCAAATTGCAGAGAACTTTTAAACACTGAAGACAAAAAGACCAAAATTCCTCCAGGACAAAAATGGACAGATGATATGGACAGACATCTACAAAGATTACATAAAAATGGCCTTTAAACATAAGATTTCAACTTCACTCAAAAGAATAATGCAAATTAAAACTCAATAAAAGAAATGAAAATTAAAACTACACTGAGATACCATTTTTTACCCATTAGCTTAGCAAAAGTTCAAAATCTTGACAATATACTCTTCTAGAGAGGATGTGGGGAGTTGGGCATTCTCTTAATTGTGGGTGGAATGCAAAATGGTACAACTGCTATGGAAGAGAACTTGGCAATAGATGACAAAACTGTTTATACATTTACTCTCAACCCAGCAATCCCACTTCTAGAAATGCAACATGAAAATATACCTCTAACAGTACAAAAATATATATGCACAAGATTATTCTTCACAGCATTATTTACAATCACAAAATATTGGAAAATACCTAAATATCCAAGCATAGACTGGGGAAATAAACTATTTACATTCACACAATGGAATACTATGCCGCTGTAAAAAGAATGAGCACTATCTCTATGAACTAACATGGAGTGATTTCCAAAATATATCTTCAGGTGAAGAGAGTCAAGAGAGTGTAAGAAAGAAGAGGAAATAGATAAATCTGCTTATTTTTGCAAAAAAAGAAATGCAGGAAGAATAAACCAGAAAACAATGAAATTGGTTACCCACAAGTGGTTGACAGAGAGTGAAAGGGATGCGGAAGGAGTGACACTCTCTGAGTAAATATTTTTGTTTTAATTTTTGGAAGGATGTTAAAGCATGTTAAGAAAATAAAATCGACAAGGATGGGGAAAAATTAACTGAATGCAAATAGAAAGAAATTAATCCCATCGTATTTCAAATGAATAACATAAGCACACTGAAGCGGGGGCAGGAATCGATACAAATAACTTTTGGGTATGATATTATGACTTATATGCCCTCAAACAAACCTTGAGCTCTTCTTGGGTTTGTTTTCACAGTGGTAAGGGTGGAGAAATTCTAAAATTATTTTATGAGCAATATAGGCTTGAGCAAATGAGTAAATGTGTGATGTTATAGAGAGATAGGGTTCTCTCTCTGGAAGAAGAGACATGCAAATATGGAATGGGGGAAGGCAAGGAAAAGTCTGGTGGGATTAGAATGGAATTGGAGGTATCGGTATGAACTCATGATTTTAAAAATTATATATATTTCCTAGCTCTATCCACTGAAAGGGCTTAGAACAAATGAAACTCTACAATGAGCACTTAGATCCCAGATGTTCGCTTCTAAATACCAACCCCCACTAAAATAAACCAGGACTTCTCCAAAGAAATGACTGCTTCCAGGGCTGGACAGGCAAGGTACAAGTTGGGCTGGAAAATCTTATTGTACCTGGAAGTAAGGAAGAGATCAAAAGAATAACCAGGGATGTCAAAAGGACAGATGAGGCAGCTTGAAGGGGCTCCCACTGGCCAAATCTGGGACAATTTGAACATAAAAATAAGTAAGGAGCAGTAATGGATTATAAACCATTGCACAAAATAATAATCTTCAAGTCTGTACTGATAATAAGTAGAAACGATAGACAGACAGACAGACAGACAGACAGATGGACGATGGATGGATAAGAGAGAAGAAATAACATGATATCAGGTATGTCAGTGGAGATGAATAACTTGAATCTAATCTTGAGGAAACATGAGAGGAACCCAAATTGAGGAACACTCTGTAAAATAATTAGCTTGTCCTCTTAAAAATGTCAGTGTCATTAAAGACAATGGAAGACCAAGAAACTGTTCCAGATTAGAGGAGACTAAAGAAGCAGACAACTAAAGCATCTGGACTGGACTCCACATTGGAGGAAAGAATTCTCTAAAGGATATTTTTGGGATAACAGAGAAAAGTGGAATAGGGACCACAGATTAGACAAAAGTACTGTACTGATGCTAAATTTCTTGAATTTCATAACTGTGCTGTGTTGACTTAAGAGAATATCCTTTACCTTAGAAAATACCCACACTGAATATTAAGGGGTACAGAGGCATGATGTATGTAATCTATACACAAATGTGTCAGAAAAAGAATAATCATTTCTATAATTATTTGTATATAACTTCTGAGTGTGAATGTATGTGTGAGTCTATATTTATCCATATACACATATACATGCACATATACATAAACACATAGACATATACAGAGAAACAGAGAGCAAACAAGGTAAAATGTTAAAAACTGACAAATCTGAAAAGAGGTTCTCTCTATAATGTTTTCTGTAAGTTTGAAATTATTTTAAAACAAAAAGATAAATACATTTGTAAAAATAGAACCCTGCACATAAGAATCAAATTAAAATTCCATACAAGAGACAACTCTAAGGAAGGAATATTTGAAGAGATAATAGCTGAATACTTCCTAGAACTTAGAAAAAGACAAGTTCTTAGTTTGAAAGAGCAATCTGAGGATGAAGCAGGATAAAGAGAAAAATGATAATGAAACCGCACGATGTCACAAGTAAAGAGAAGATCATAAAATATAGCATGGAGAAAAAAATCACATTATCAAAAAGGAATGACAGACTGACAGCAATAACAGAGGCCTCAAAAAAATGAACTACACTATCATCAAATACCGAGAGAAAATAACTGTCAACCAATAGTTTTGTACCCAGCTAAAACAGCATTTAAAGGCCCAAGAAAATGGGCATTTTCAGATATCCCAACACTAAGAGAGTTTATCTACCACAGAGTCTGAAAGAATGACAAAGAGAAACTTCAGCAAATCATTTAATTCAGAGGAAGACTCAGGATGATAAAAGAAACAAAGTTGATTAAAAATTTTTTCACTAATTGCTGGCTGTAAAAATAATAATATATAATAAAATAATAAATATATATATATAATAAAATAATATATAATAAAATAATAAATATATATATATAAAATAAAATAATATATAATAAAATAATAAATATAATCTTTGGTGTTTAACAACATTGGGTATATAAAACAGAAACAAGATGTCCAACGAGAACTTAAAGCCAAGTAGGGTCCTCCTTGCTATATTCCATAGGAGGACATCATATTTTGTAGAAAAATTTATAGTTAAGTATGTATGCTAAAATTTAAGAATACAAATACAATCTATAGCTAGTTTCCAAGTCAGCCCAGGAAGAGGAAATATATAAAATGTATCAATTCAATAAAAAAGCATGAAAAGGTCATGGGATGGGAATGGGAGAGCAAGCAGAGAAACAGATAAAAAGAAAATGCAAAATAAAATAGGAGAAAAAATCTAAATGTTAATCTGTGAACAGATTAAACTCATATATTAAAAGACAGAGATGATCAGATTGGACAAAGAATCTGGAATAAGGGATCCAGGTGTGTGGAAGATTCCCTAAGGAGAGACTCTTACAGACTGAAAAGACATCTCAACTCAGCTGGCAGGGGAAGGAAACCTGTCCAACCAACTGAGAAATGGCAGAATGACTCCAAAAGGGTCAAGAAATGGGGTGCAGTTGCCATTGTGCAGCAAGAAAAAGTGTGTCAGGAAACGCACTGCAGCTTGTAAGAGCCACAAAGAGAAACAGAAACGTGTTATCTGAAAAATAAGCTGCCCTGGGACCAGGGGTGAGCTTTCCGCAACAGTGGAAGGTAAAGGTCTAGGGGAGGCCACAAAGGACTGGACAGACAAGGGGCAGACCACAGGACACTTCTGCCACGCAGTCTCAGTTTTGAGGAAACACAGCCTAGAGGTCCGTGCCCACTGACTTCACGGAGAACATGTCAAACCCCAAGCACAGAGGAGCACCAAGCTTCCTCCGGACAGGGAGGAAGGAAGGAAGAGTCCAGACAGATCACCAAAGGATGCTATCCTCAGTTGAGGGATGTGTTATCCATGCCGGTTCCACACACACACAGTATTTCTTAGAAACTAGAGCAGCCCTTTGATTATTATGGGCAACTGGGCAAGGGGTGATCTTTACCTGCCCCAGAACAATACGAAATGAAGGCTTCCATAGTTGGTACAGCATCATCCTCAATGTCCTTTCAATTGTTCACCATAATGCAATAATCATATTTTGCTGAGTGCTTACTATGTGATTCACACAGCTTATCTCATTCAATCCTAACAACCACCACGTAAAACACTGTTTTATCCACATTTTACAGAAGAGAAAACCAAAACCCAAGGTCATGCCACTAGGAAGTGCCAGGATAGGGTCCAAATTCCAGCACCTTGCCTTAAAACTTGATGCTTGACTCAAGCATCAAGACTCTAAAACCTAATGCTAGTGTTGGCTCTGAGGGATGTTCTGCTTTTCTTCCAAAGAGACTAGTCTTTGCTGAACAAAGCAGGAAAGAAAATTCGGGCACTACACCTGGTTCTGGTGTCATGTGACGCTATTACCAAGGCAAGCCCTTTTTGCAGGTTATCATCATCTATACATCTGCCTGATGCCTCCACTGGACTGTGGGCTCTTTGGGGACAAGCCTGAGAATTATTCACCTTTGTGTCTGCAGGACTGAGCACAGTGCCTGGCAGACAGCAAATGCTCAACATGGTGCTCATCAAGTGAATAAATGAGTGAAAAACAAATGGAGGAAACTAACTGGAACAACCTCATCATACCAGGTGCCAATCTCATATTCAATGCTCCCAATGCTGGGAAGCGTTCCATATTCATTTCTTAACATGTCAGTCACACCTCTGTATTAGTCATGTGCATGAAAACATTTGTTTTCTGAAATCAGGTTGATCTTACACCTAGATGACTCGTACTAATATCACACCTGGTCCTTCTGCCTCACAACAGCCAAGCGAGATCTCACCTCTCAAAGAGGCCTGGGGAGAGAACACGGTATGAGTGCTAGAAGTTTCCTTCCCTTGCAAAGAAAATAGTAACACCTTTTGTGGGTTGAGCCATCAGGATGCAGAAGGAAGAAGTCGGGAGACCGGAGTCATTCTCTCTCCTGGAACACCCTTCCGCCCTTGCCCACCTGGTAAAGTCTCCTCATCCTTCTCAACACAGCTCCACTGTTACCTGCTTAGGAATTCTTCCAGAGAGCACATCTCTCTTCTTGCGGCTATTTATACACCCTTCCTTTTTTGCACCCTTTACACAGCTTCCTCCATCCATTCAGCATGTAATTAACGTGTGTCTACAACAAGCCTGGCACCTGGGATACACTGATGGGCAGAAACAGATATGGATCTTACAGTCTGATTCAACATTGTCCAAGAGAACACCCCACAATGATGGAAATGTTCTATATCTGCAAGGCCCAATACAGTGACCAACAGCCACATATGGCTATTGAAATTTTAAAACTTCTGTTTCATGTTAATTAATTGAAAGCTAACTTTAACCACATGTGGTTGGTGGCTACCATATTGGACAACACAGGTCATCACGCTGCAAGATAATTAACTTGCATACCTTGCAAATCCTGACAGACCTTCTCTCCCGTGTCTGATTCCCTCCTCACCCTCAGATGGATTCTTAAAGACAAGGGCTGTGTTAGTGATTCCTGTATCTTCAGAACCAGTGCAGCCCAGCACACAGAAGTGGCCCAGTCATTGCGTAATAAGTGAATGAGTAGATAAGTAAGTGCCAGACTTATAAAGGAGGACCTATAAAAGTTTCTATCTCCTGACCAAAAGTAGGAGAGTGAGAGCAAGAGGCCGGAAAGCAGGATAAGGAAGTCGTGATGGATCTGCTGCAAGCCCCATAAAAAGATACAAGTGCCAGGCATTTCCCTTCCTGTCCATTCTCCCCAGTGTTCCGGTCATGATCACCATCTTGGGAAGCAGACATGATTCATAGAGACAAGGGAGGGCTGGGACCACCCTAAGGGCCATTCACACCGGAACACCTTCAGTAGCCAACTGTGGAGAGGGTTGGGTGGAGGGAAGGCTAAAAATAAAGAAGACTCATCAGTCCCACAGTTGAGCGAAACCATCACTTTGTTGACTGCGGGGTTAGGGTTTTCCAGCTGCAGTTCTTAGAAGAGAAAGTGATAGTTCTTGTGCATGAGAACCATTTCCTGGTCTGTGGTTGACTCACCAAAGATCCCTACAGCATCGCAGACCATTCTGAGAGGGCACTGAGAGGGGAAGTACGAGGGTGCAAAGTTAACGTGTCAGGCCTTTTTCCATCTCAGCACATCAGAAGGAATGAGGTGCTGCCATCAGATTCAGCAGGTGGGGACAGCAGCTTCTTTCAACAGAAGTGGGGCTGGGTGGTCAGGATATTTAGAGGTGGGGAGAGGGGACTGAGGCTGAAAAACCCGCCAGTCACTCCACCCACTCATGTCATGGGAGTTCAAAGAGCCCAACATGCACCTGAACTCAATACCTGTACCATTATTCCAGGGCTGGTCATTGTCCCAGAGCCTGTCACCATGCACAGAATGCCTGATCTCAGGGCTGAATTCAATAGCAAAGCTCAAATTTACAGGTACATTAAAAAAATCTTACTTAGCCGTGTTAGCCATCATCTAGCATGTTATAATCGAGCCTGATAAAATCCATACACTATGAATTAAGAAAGTTCAAGGAAGAATTTCATTCTTCCTTCTTCTCTTTGCCTGATCAAACTCTACCAAGATTATTTAGAACTACTGGGAGTGATGATCATACATCTTATGATGTCTATTATCAGACATCTAAATGTTTTAAGTAGCAGAGCAAAGCATGAATGCAAAATGCAAAATAACCCGATTAAATGAACGTTTTCCAGAGGTCAGGTCATGTCTCCTATGTTAAACCCTCCATGGCCATACTGACCCTCAGAGCACTATTAGGCCAGAATCTTCGAACACGGCGAAAGATGCCATAGGGTCTTCAAAGTATGAAGTGACGCTGTTGAAAACCCATTTTCTCATCTTTTCTTGACACTCCTCTGCTCACAAACTCTACCTTCTGGCCTCAACCTATTTTCCAACCTGAACTCCCATTCCTGTCCCTTGAACGTTCTCATTTCCAGGACTGTTTGAGGTTCTCTGAAACTCTCTGCACTTTCCTGCTTCTGGGTCATTGCTTCAGCTGTCCCCTTGGCCCAGAATGACATTTCCATCCACCTTCACACATCGAATCCTCAGTGCCATCTGAAACGCTTCTCTTCCAGCCAGCTGTATCTTCCTCCCCAAGTGCCCAGGAACAGCCCACTCCCAAGGCCCCTGGGGTGGTCTGTCCAGGCCCTTCCTGAGTTCTCAGCACACTCAGCTTTGCATCTGGTCATTTGGGACCATCTGATCCCTTAATTAGTTTAATTAGCTTCGAGTTCTTTAGAACACGAGCCTAGTCATCTCTCTATTCCCAGTTCCTAGCACACAGTGGGTGCATCTTAAACTGAATCGTAGAAAAAAATAATGATCTAAAAAGGCTCAGAACAAAATGGGTTTTCAACTATGAGGTAGTTCTCCTCTGCACTCCCAGATAACTCCATCCCTCAAGAAGCTGACAGCAGCATAGTTAAGAATACAGGTCTAGGGCCAGGCCAACTACATCTGAAGCTGAGACCAGCCACCTACCAGCTGATAGACCATAGGCAAGTTATCGCACCTCCATATCCCTCAGTTTCCTCACCTGTAAAATAGGCAGAGAAATAGACCCTACCTCCTGGATTAAATGAGTTACTACATATATGGTGCAAAGAATAGGGCCTGGCTCACAGCACAGGCTTGATAAATAAATATTGGCTATTTTGGCATGGTATGGAAATTGTTTATTTGTCTTTTCTCTATTTATTTGTTTTCTTCCCTAAACTGTGAGCATCTTGTCTTATTCATCAACATACTCTCAGAACAAGGCACACAGTGACCCACTTCTAGCTGGCTCATAGCAGTCACTAAATGTTTGATGAAAAAAGCATAACTGTGGTTTATTGATGATGTCTGAGGTAAATGTTACATATTTTCTACAAATCTTCTTAATAAAATACAGTACCTACTGTCCAGAATGTTCTTCCTTCTCCTCTTTGCCTGACCAAATGCTACACATCTTTCAGGCCTCAGATTAGACACTGCTTCCCCCAGGAAGTCCTTTCTCTAGTCTCATAATTCCAGTGGCCTCCTCACTCATGCAGGGTGCTCCCACATCATGGCGTGCTGTAATGTTTACCACACCACGGGTTTTCCCACAAGAGTGTGAGCTGGACGAGGACAGCAACCATCTCTCACACAGCCGCAGCCTCAGCACCCAATACCAGGCCTGGCACACACAGGTGCCCAGTAAACCTGTGGCCAGTTGCTTCTCTTTCACTACCAAGTGATGCGAGGAGCTGCTGGCGAAAAGCCAGGCCAGCAACTGGACATCTTGTTTAACCTCTGGGAACTCAGCATAGATCCACTTTCCACCAGTATGGAGAAGTGGGAGAGAGTTGAGAAAGAGGCTGAGGGTGGGAAAAACCACCAGAGCTCTATATTACAGAAGAAGAAAGAACACACTTGGAGACGGAAACCTCCAACCTAGTACCATCGTCACCAAGATGGCAGGTGGAAGACTCAAGACTCTGACTTCCGTTGAGGACGCAAGTGAAATCCCAGAAGTGGGGTCTCTTGAATTCGCCTTGCTGGTCTACACAAATAGAATGAAAATTAATATCCTAGTGTCGATGAGAATGCAAAGGGACATATGGGGGTAGGGTAAGAAAGCATGTCTTTGAGCAAAGCAAGAGGTTCCATTAGCAACACAGTCTAAGAAAGGGCAAGAAGAGAAATTAACATCCACTCTGCACTAACTGTGTGCCGTGATTCATGGTTCCATCCTTTGTGGTGGGTGTGCTTATTCCCAGAGAACAGAGATGAAAACCAAGACTCCAAAGCTGAGAAGACTTGCCAAGAGTCACTGGCTCAGCAAGAGGCAGGTTGTACTTGAACTCACAGACCCTCTGTCTCCAAAGTACATGCTCACTCTTTCCAGTTTCTTCCTCACCATGCTCCCCCCAAGTTTACCTCAAGCTTAAAGGAGAAATCTCAAAATCCTTTCTGTAACTGGGACTTCTAAGAAGTCAACTACACTTTTTCTTCCACAGCGAAGAACTACACAAAATACAGAAAATGCAACCCAAATGGAATGCGCTCTGCTGAAAAGGGTACGCAATATCCTTGATGGAGGGCGGGGCGGGGTTTGAGCCCAGGCGCTTAATTAAGAGCCAGGGAGAGTGCGTGAATATTAAGGGAGGGGAAGCTGGCAAGTAGAGCCACCATGGCAGATGGTGAAACAACTGCCAGACGAGACAACGGAAGGGGAATCCTTCAGTTGCTGTTAAGAGCCCTGACAAGACGTTAGCTCTCCACGACACGGTACCAGAAGCAGGGAGCAACCCAGGGTGGGAGAGTGAGACCAAGATGACTGATGGGAGGATCTGACAGATGTGACAAGGATTCATAGCAGGGCCTCAGGACCCACATCCTACAGCAGGAGAGCCTTCTGCTTTCCCTCTTTCATTCATTCACTCCCTCATTCAGCAGGTATTTCTTAAGCACCTACAATGTGCCCGGCATGTTAGGTGTTGCAGATACAACTACAGGCAAAAAAAGAGACCACCTTGCCCTCATGGAGCTCACAGTCTAGCGAGGGAGGCAGAGATTATTCAAGCAATCAATCAGGATGTGACCACCACAAACTGAGGTTAAGTGCGGTCAGTGAAGCAACATAGCTCTACGTATGTAAACAAACATGGATGCTGACCCACCCCAGGAGCCAGGGGAGGTTTCCAGGGTGGAATCGCTGCTCGACAGCCATGAAGGAGGAGTGGAGGCTGACCACTCAATGAGCGCCAGTGAGGAGAGGAACACACGCAGAACAGGGAGACGGGTGTGGGGAAGGGTTCAAGGCAGGCCAGATCAGGGAGGCTTCGCAGGCCTGGAGAGCATGGGCTGCATAAAGGACTTCCTCAGCCCCCTCCAGAAAGAATCCCAAAACACCCCCTATTGCAGGCTCCATCTAGCTGGTTCTTAAGCCACCGTGACTGCACAGAGAATTCCCTGGAGCTTCAGCCTCCCCTGCAGGGTGTTAAGAATTGGTTGGGCGGCCATACTCTTTGTGATGTGGTATCATGCACCCACATGCTGATCATTGGCTCTACGCCCCTCTGTATGCCTGTTATCGCCTTCCACCATTGCTACCTTTTTCCTCATGCGTTCTGGCTCATTCTGTCAGACTCAGCTTGAGCATCACCTCCTCTAAGAAGCCCTCTCCCAACTTCCTTCCCAAGCTGGCTTAGGCACCCCTGCTTATAGCTCCCTCAGTATCTTCTGCGTATTTCCATCATGGTATATGGTATTGTAATTATTTGTCTAAACAGTTCCTGGTACACAGCAGTCACTCAATGAGTCCTGGTTGAGTTAACATATATAACAAGGGACTAATATGCACAATATGTAAAGTGCTCTAAAAAATAAATCAGAAAATACAAAAGACCCCAGTTAGAAAAACAGGCAAAGGATTGAAATAACAATAGATAATACTTATCAGCTGTCCACCATATGCCAGGTAATATTTTAAGGGCTTTCTCTGAATGAATTCACTTATTCTTTACCCCAACCCCAGGAGGTATGATTATATCTGCATTCTGTGAATGAAGAATTTGGCCCAGAGAGGCTAAGCAATTCGCCAGAGGCGACGTGGCCCTTGTCCATCCACCATACTGAATGTCACCTCCTGCTACCCATGGCATGACTACACTCAGGCCACTCCCAGGGAAAGAAACACAACTGGCAGGAACACAAGAAGATGCTCACCCTCGTCTGTAAACTAAAATCAAAACAACAGAGCTCGGAGAAACATGACAAAGATTGGCAATAGCCAGGGTTGGCAAGAGCGTGTGTCTCTGGAGGCCGCCTAACCGTCCTTCAGAGAGAGGATAGTTGATCTGCACACTATAAAACCCTGGGCAGCTAAAAGCGGAAGCAGATCCACACACCTGACACAAATGGAGTTTTACGTGTAAAACAAGATGTTCTCACCACCTCCAGCCTTTACTCAGGAGTCACCTTCGCAGTGAGGCCTTGGGTTCGTGTGTGTGTGTGTGTGTGTGTCTGTGTGTGTCTGTGTGTGTGTCATTTAACCTAAGGCCCAGAGGACAACCACTCAGGACCAGCAATTCCATCTCCCGGAAACACCAAGTCAGCATCTTTGGAACCACTGAAGACATCTCAGAGGAAGGCCTGGGGGTGCTGGCCAGACATTGCCCTAGGACCCAGGGAAAGTTCTGCTGGTTTGAACCTAAATCTCTGAAGGACCTTTTTCCGTTTATAAAACTGGTCACAGACCTCTGAGAGCTTCAGCATCACAGACCTGACACCACACCCCAACTCCTCCCCTCAGCACGCTCGGTCTCAACCTTTCTGAGCCTCAGTTTCCCCATCTAGAAGCAAGGCCAATCCTAGCTAACCTTGTTATTATACTGCTATGTTGTTAACTTGCTAAGTCGAAGAACCACTGAGGGGATTAGATGATATCCGGTCTGTCAGGCACAAAACGTGAGCAGGCTTTGCCTACTGAAGGAGCTCAGCACCACCCTTATCACGATCATTAATGAAGACCGGTCTTCGTATGGGCAGTGGCAGGTGGAGGCAAGCCCAGGGCCTGGGATCCGCCCCAGTGGGGAGGAGCAGCTTTTCACCAACGTCAGCAAACTGATGTTTATTATTGTTTTTGAGACCCTCTGCAGACAATGTACCCCCCTCACTGCTTGCACCTTGGGTGGGGGTGCCTTCCACTCCCCACGCCACCCACTTTGGTGCACCGCTGACGAATGGTGACTTGGAAACAGTTCCTCAGACTTTTTTTGAGGTAGTTGAGAGAGGAAAACAATATCTGAGCAGGCAGGGAAAGTAATTAGTCCATTTCTGAATCCTGACAGTGGTCAAGATTCCATCAGCCTCTTCTGGAGGCCAAAATCAAACCCAGGATTGGGAAACCAACTGGAAGAGTCCATTTCCCCCCTGGACTTGCCACGGGTCAAGCTGACAGTCAGATTTTCCATCACAGTCTGGCACTTTCCACTCAGAGGCAGTGGCCAAGTTGGATGGCCTTCACATTACCACATAAAAGTTTTAAGTTCATTCATTAGCAAAGTCACTTGCTTGCCATGCTTTGCAAGACAAAACATAAGAATCCCTAAGGCTTTTGTTGTTATTGGTTTAGAACATGATCAGCTTTTGGAAAATAAAATGGTTGGTCAAAGTCTGTTGGCTTGGGGGTGGGTGTTTGAAGTGTGTTAAAAGAACAGCTGTGCCCAGGGAAACGGATACCTGCGTTAACAAGAGGCCGCCAAGTGGACACCCTCTCCGGACCTTCTGTGATTCGCCAGACGGCTTGGGGCCACTGCCCATGACACCCGGAGCCCTCTGGAGCCAGCTTCCTCTAGACCACTTCCAGGGACAAGCTGGGCACTCAGAGAAGCAGTGGTGATTCTAGAGGTCATGAACTGGGGTGAAGTTCGGGGCACGGAATGAGAAGTTTCTGGAAAACTCACAATTTTGAGGAAGTATGGAAGGAACTGTAACAAGCCCAGGAGGGGTATTCAGGACTTTTACCACTATATCCTTAAGTGAAACTGGTCTATAATTTTCCTTGCTCCTCCCCTCCCGGTCTGCTTTGGAAATCCAGGTTATACTGGCCTTGTCAAAGGAGTGGAAGTGTTTTCTCTTCTTCTGTTCTCTGCAACCATTTGGATAAGAGAGGGATGATCTGTTCTAGAATATTTGGTAGGCTTGCCTGTAAGACCATCCGGGCCTTGTGTGCCGTCTTCCTGCTTTCTATGGGAGCTTTGTAATGACTGATTTAATAATTTCTTTTCCAGTTATTGCTCTATTCAGGTTTTCTAGTTGTCTTGAGTCCATTTTGTTAAGTTGTGTTTTTTTAGGAAACTGACCATTTTATCCCAGGTTTCAGATTGAATGGCACAGAGTTAGTCACAGTATCTCAGGCTTAGAAGCATTATGTCCTCCACCAATAAGCAATGAGGGTGAGTCCAAGATGTGGCTCCTGCCCCACCAGCACTCCCGGGCCCCCCAATCAGGGCGTATTTTTATCAGTGGTCAGGGCCTAGGAACTGCCCTCTACTGCCCGGAAGCCGGCTGGGCAGTGATCTAGGGGCCAGCTCTGGAGTCGAATTGCTTGGATTTCTCTCCTAGTCCCAACCTGGGCACTTGAAACCTCAGTCTCCTCCTCTGTAAAATGAGTAGAACAAGAGCAGCCACCGCTCAGGACTGCCCTGATGATCATAGAAAGTACTCTGTAAACCCCGAGGCCTCATCCCAGGGAAGTTCCCATCCTCTAAAACTTTCAACTTACAACTTTTCATTTCACAAACTTTCAACTTATACATTCTTATGAATGCAACTCAAGGTCCAGAGCAGAAGCGCGTCAACCCTCCCCAATGCCACCAACTGGTCTTCACCATCACCACCCGTCATTCCGTCTCAACCATCTTGGTGCTTATTAGTCTAGAGAAGTGGTTCTGAAAGTGGGGTCCTGGACCCGTGGCAGTATCTGGGAACTGCCTAGAGATGCAGACTCTCGGGCTCTCCTCCCCACCGACTGCATCAGAAACTCCAGGACTGGCACGGCACACATGCCCTCCAGGGGATTCTGATGCCGGCTCCACGTTTGAGAGTCCAAGGTTCTTGAAAGTCATAACGCATTTCCACGCTCGTGCTTAGTTCTGAAGTGCCTTTAGAACATGGTTACTCCATGACGATCAATAAAGGGAAAAACGATAATCATGTTGAAAGAGTGAGTAGGAAGAGAAAAACATCACAGAAATGAAAGCTGAGATAATTTTAAAAGATCAATGGAGAGAAATTGGTAAATCTTGCCTGTTTGTGTGGGATGACTCATTCAATGATAGGAACAATTCTGGAAACACTGGATCAAGCAAGGTCTGAGAGGCAGTGCCTATGCAACAGACAACAGTCACCAGAACACGAGAAAAATGATTCTCAAAATTCAAAGAAATTTGAACTCGGGGCCACAGAATCTGCATCAACAGTGGAAACTCAGTGGCTTCGTGGAAATCTGCAGAACGCTGGGCATCTAGGTTGTGCTAGGGCTCAGAATGAAACGTGGGCTCCTACTTAGGGATGTTTCCACAGGTTAAAGGCTCATCTGAATGTGTAAAGGATCGATGCTTTGGCCTATTTAGACAAGACAGACCAAGTTCTCCTGGACCAGACCACAAGAGGGATCAGCTAACCCAACAGCTTTTCCATATAGATAAAACTAGTCTGTTTTAGAAAAAACAACATGCCTGGTAAAAGGTGGATTAGCAAGGAGGAGAAATTATGTCAGGCTTTAAACCTACAAAGGACCAAATCACAGTCCCATTTACAAGCTTAAAATCCAAGGAATAACTCTGGATCTACCAACAAACGGATCTACGAACATCCATCACTTACAACTAAATGCTTCCGCGGGAACTACTGTATACACCCATGGCTGTTCAAATTCAGCACTTAAAATGCATATCCCACACCCTGCCCCCTGAGATCCCGATTCATTCGACTGGGGTGGAGCCCATTTTTAACAAGCTCCCCAAGGAATACTGAGGCAGATGGTCCCCAGACCACAGAGCCATTTGTCATTACTGGAGAAGAATCAGAATCAAGAGCGCTACTGAGTTGCTGCGTACATTTCACAAACATTGCTGGGGAAAACACAGTCTAAAAGCAAAACACCACCCGCCAGAGCCCCAATTTAGCATTTGTTCCCACAGCACAGATCAGGGAAGTCAGCAGTAAATGAGTAACATGTTACGTAAGTCGCTTTTCTGTATGCAGAACCTTAATTCACCAAAGACAAGTTAAAAATCATATAAAAAGCAACAGCCCACCCCCAAAACAAATGTTGTGAAAGCGTAGCCAGGATCTCCCCATCTCCTTCTGCCAGGCAAAGATGAGCCCGCCTCTATGCTGAAAACCCCGCTGGCACACACTTGTGCCACTGGGAACTGGATCCTTTGGTGGAGGGGATCAGAGAACGTGGGGTTAGGGAAGGGGGAGAGAAAGACATCCAGGGTTCCACACGGGCATGGACACTGGCTTCATCAGGCTTCCCTCTGGTTGAAAACATAAGTGGAGCCATGTCTTGCTCTGACCCCTTGCTGGAAAGTTCTAGAACCACAAAACCCCCTCTGCCTTGGGTCTTCTCCAAGAACCCCAAACCACTCTCTTTCTCACAAGGATTCCCAGTCTCTTCCTCTCCCCAGTTACCCTAAGACCTGGATAATAAGTTAGTTCTAACTAGAGGGTTGAAAGCTGACAGTGGTTGGGGCATTTATCACCCCAGTGATGACAGAAAAGGTCAGCGCAGGTACGGCCAAGACATACCACCTATATAACACACAGGTTACTCCTTCCAGTGAGCCAGCCTCAGGAATCTTCTCAACACTGACCTAGGGACATTCACTCTCAGTTTGCTGGAGAGCAGATTGTGTCAGAGGGAGCAGTCCCTACCTATCTTTTCATTACTCTGCTCCAAGCACCAAGCATGGAGACTAACCCTTAGGAAGTGCTCAAAAATAAGTAGTGAATGATTTAAACTGACACCTGACATGAACCTTAACTGCTGCCCCCATTATGCCACAGAGCACATCTCAAAATGCATTAGAGTCACCGGGGTCCTTGTGAAAGGGCTCCACCCCAGACTTAGTAAATCAGACTCTATGGGATCCGCATCTTAACAAGGTGCCAGGTAACCTTATACACATAATCTGAGAACCACTGCCTTAACCTTATGAGAGAATCAATCTCAAGAACAACAATACCATCTGATGTGATTCAGCAAAAGGGCCCTCTGGGAACACCCAAAACCGAACAAAATAGAGGCGGGCAGCTTCCTCCTCTCTACCCAGATGTGGGCCCAAGTGGAGTAGAGAACATTCAACGTTGGGGAAAAAATGAGGCCGACAAGGGATCAGAGACGAGAAAGGTGTAGAGAAGCATTATGGAGTTAATGGTGGGAGTTCACAAGGCCACCAATGATGCCAGCAGGCTTGTCCTCACCGATTTCCCCCGGTCATGGGGTACTATAAACCTGATCATGAACCAGGGGGCACCGACGAGGCCCAAGGAAGGAGAGCAAACAGACAGCAGCTCTGCCCCACATTGGAAAGTTGCAAGAACGAGAGGCCCACCTTCATCTAGCTTCTCTGCAAGTCTGGCTCCTCTCCTTCATGCTGCAGGTCTGGCAGCGACAGTCAGCAAACCAGCTTCCCTCGTGCTTCTCCCCTCACCCTTGGGGCAGCCACATTTTGAGCAGGGCAGGGGGCTGCTACTAGCCAGGGTGCGGGGAGTCACGCCCAAGTTCCTTGAGCCTGCACCCAAGGAGCCTCCCCAGCCCCCCTCCCCACGACAGGGAATCCCTCTACCGCCGGCAGCTGTCACAGGAACATCAAACATGGACGCTCGTGCCAGGCCGCATCTACACAAGCCCGCTCCTCCCCGAGAGATGAATTTTTAAAACAAATAGCTTTTATATATGTTACCAGGCAGTCGTGTCAGCATCGGGGATCCCCAGAAAGAAACGTGAGTCAATCTGGGGCAGAGACTGCTAAATAAATCCTGTTTGGGTGAAATTCCTCTCTCTGGAGAAAGAGGAACCTCAGAGCAGATTGTTCAGATTCCCCAGCAAGAGTCCCTAAAAACGCTCTCCCCAGTGGGGCATTCTCTGAGAACCCTGAACTCTGAACTCACCATGACTCTCACATGCATTTGCCTCCGTCACCCCACCCCTCCGTGAGCAATTCCAGCCCGGCCCACCTGTGGCCCACCTCCCCTCTTCTCACACTCTGGTTCTATCCAGAGCATCAGATGGCTCTACTCTGCTGGGCGCAGGTTGTCCACGCTCATGCAGGATTTCCTGACATCCCAAGGCTTAGGGTTCTGGCGGCAAAAGAGAAAAATGCCACCACATAGACACACAGGTATCTGGGAAACGAGAGTGCACACGTAACTGGTACGGACAGCTAACCTGGAAGATTCGGGCCACTAAGGACTCAGGCAAGAAGCAATTTGCCTACTGAGAAAAGTCAGGTCTGGGAGCTTGAATTACCTGGGTCATTGCCTCCTCTTTCCTTAATTTTGCCTGTGGGGATGCAGGAAGAGGAAGGAATTCCATAATCTTTGCTGTGTGGCTTCCAAGATGGAGTAAAAAGGGGCAAACCAAAAGAATGAGCAGAGGATGGGGTCAGGGCAGCCTTTAGGACCTGATATAGAGATGGGGCCAGATCACGAATGTTAGCGATAGATGAGGGGCAAGAGGCTCCAGCTTATGGACAGGTTTGGAGAATTCCAAGTCCAAACTGGGTCTGAGAAGGAGGAGCAGACTCCAGCGCAGACCCCGCTTTGGGCTACACTGCTGGGAATACCACAAAATGGAAAGAAAGGCTCTGTGAGGTGAGTGCTGCCCCAGAAAGGCACTGGCCCTTGGGGAGCGGGGGGAGTCTTGATGGATGGGGACTTTGAGCTGCCCTCAGAGCAGGGGCTCTAGAGTGGTTCCCATGGCTTTTGATGCAGTCAGGGATTTTTGACCCATTACAGGCCTTGGCTGGAGATCAGGCGCTCGGCCTCCCCACACACAGAGGTGTGTGTAACCAGTGTCAGCCTGTGACCAAGTCCACATGGCCCCAGGGGAGAGAGACTCGGGAGAACTCCTGCCTAGCTGGGGGTCTCACACAGCTCCCTGGGCTGCACACAAAGCCCTCATCCCCCAAGGCTAGGGCCAAACGCAAGAGGAAGACACGCCACATACCGAGCCCGTTCTCTGCCAGCGCCGCATGGCTAACATCGCACTCGCCCAGGTCTTGCTCTCCAACGTCATTCAAATCCAAGCTGGGCTGGTGGGACCCGTTTCCAAAGTTCCTCTCGTCCTTCTCGGAACCGGTGTCCCCATTTTCCAGCCCATTCTGAGCCTTTTTCAGGGGCATTATTTGCAAACCGCTGGGGGTAGTCCTGTAAGATACCGTCTTGGTGGCCCTGTCCCCTCCCGCAGGGGGCTTGGCTGGGTACCCTTTCTTTGGCTTGGACAGAGAAGGGTTGATTCGCTTCCGTTTGTGGGAAGTCCCTTTGCTCTTTCCGGATTCGGAAGGTCTATGGGAGAGTTTCTCAACCGATGGGCCTCGGCTGTCCCGCAGGAGCTTGGAGGCACTGGCCTGCTTCCCTGACTTGAGCCTCTTCTCCTTGGACAGGTGCAGCCCGTTGAATTCGTCGATGAACTCCTCACAGTGCAGCAAGTGGTGCTCGGGCTCCCACGTGTCCTCGGTGCTCCCATAGCCTTTCCACCGGATGAGATACTCCCATTTTCCTTTCTTGTTCTTCCTCTTGTCTACGATCCTTTCAACCTGGGATACAAGATGAGAGTCAGAAAAGAGAGAGAGAGAGAGAGGAAAAACAATCAGTCACAGTCATGAGGATAGCACAAACCCTCGGGGTAGAGGTGTCCGCCCTGGCCGTGGGGTGAGCTGTTCAACACTGGAAGCCCACACTTCCAGAAGTCAAGAAGGCTGGTTGATTTTAGGACATCACTGAATGGGACCAAGGGCGCACGGTCATTTCCCATGACGACTGCGTGACGCCATGCCCAGCTGGCAGCATCTGCCTGAAACTGCATTGCAAGCTTTCAAGAAAGATCTTTATTCTTTTCATTGCACCAAAGTAGAATCAGACTTTTAAAGACCAATTTGGTGTGGGTTTTTCACCCTTACTTATAATAATAATAACATTTGTGGAGCATCTATATGGTGGGCACAATGCTAATGTGTCCTTACAATAATACTAACAATTACTAACAATCACTGGGCATGTATGAAGCGGACATTATACTAAATGCTGGGCGCGGATGCTCCCATTTCATTTTCTCCAGACAACAACCCAGTGTGGTCGGTATTCTTTCCATCCCCAGTTTACAGTGAGGAAACAAGGACTCAGAGAGATTAAGTCACACAACCAAGTTCCAAAGTGATAAGCGCAGAGCTGGGATTTGAACACTCTCACTCGTATTTATTTTCCTAATCACGAGGCCAGACCAACTTTCTCAACCACAAAAATCTTCCATATTGACCAAAATGACTTGAATCAACAAAGCTCAATTTCCTCCTATTCAGCTCCCCCAGCCGCAACACAGTGGACACAACCACGAGGCGAGGTGATAGGCCATGCTTGTTGACAGCCTGTTATGCGCCTGCATAGCCCCATAGTGTATACACCATTGTCACTCCCATTGGTAGAGGAAGGGATGGAGTATGAGGCAACTTGCCTACAGTGTAGGGCTAGGAGCTGGTGGAACTGAGATCTGAACCTATATCCTTCTGGTTTTAAAGCCATGTGCTACTGTCTACGTACCTTCAAGGTAAGGAAATCTCCCCTGTCTTCAAGGAATCTATGGAAAAACACACTTAGGAAAATGCCAGTCCTGATGCTAATCACTGGTGTATGGAGGTGAAGGGTATGTGAGGGTTCATTTACTATTCTTTCAACTTTGCTATAGATTTGAATTTTTCTTTTTTTTTTTGTGAGGAAGATTAGCCCTGAGCTAACAACCGTTGCCAATCCTCCTCTTTTTGCTGAGGAAGATTGGCCCTGGGCTAACATCTGTGCCCATCTTCCTCTACTTTATATGAGATGCTGCCACAGCATGGCTTGACGAGCGGTACGTCAGTCCGCACCGGGGATCCGAACCTATGAACCCCGGGCCACCAAAGCAGAGCGCGCGAACTTAACTGCTATGCCACCATGCAAGCCCCCTGATTTGAATTTTTTTTAATTAAAAAAATGACAAAATTCCCAATGTTCTACCAAAAAAAAAGCTAAATCTCAACGAAAAAGTAAACAATTCTATTCAAAAGTTTATTATATTTCAATGTCAACATAATATACTTTTCTAGAATGAAATTTTGACCCAATAAAATTAAGTAATAAGTGAGGAATACGCCCTTGAAACTCATGAAAAGAGAAATAATATGAGAGGGGAGAAGAGGATACAGTTATAGTTGATAATTGTTAAAGGTGGGTAATGGGTACATAGGGGTTCATTATATCACTGTTTATGTTTACATGTTTGAATTTTTATATGTTTAAAATTTTCCATAATAAAACGTAAAAAAGTTTGAAAAGTGAGATTGTCCCCCAATGGTTTATGTACAACAGAGGCTGTGCAAAATAATTAAACAACTTTCACTGCTCTGCATTTAATCAATATGTAAATAGCTAGACCATGCTGCCTCTTCATAATATTGCTTCTTCATCGACAATTTAAATTGTTTCCTTAATTGATTTATCTCAAATGAAATTGGCCTATTTTTATTAAAATTTCTTTCCTTATAAAATGCTGCCTGAACATCTGTTTTAGATTTATTACATAATTTTTAGATGTATCACACAAACTCTACAACAGTTTAAAAAAGTAAAACCATGCCAAATAATCCAGCTTCCAATCTTTTAATCAAGGAATGGGGCTCGTTGAGTATTCATCTGTGATAACACTTCAGAAAGTCAAGAGCATTTCTGGAAGAGCCTGCAGCTTTGCACATTTGGAGAACTCTGAAGGAGAAACCCTCTGCAGGTTTACAGAGGGAGGAAAGTGAACAAGCAACCTGGCACTGCCTGAAGTAGCAGCATTCCAAAGAACATCAACCTAGGAGTGTCAAGAGCAAGCCCAGATATTTCTTGGGAGCTAAGGGATCTGTGTTGTCATGGAGGTCTCCAGCTTCAGATAAGCATATGCCTGCCTCCCAGGATCAAAAAACTTCTTCCCCAGATGAAGCAGAAAACCATGTTAGACAAACAGCCAACACAATGGATAGATGGGTGGATGGATGGATGGATGGATGGAAAAATCGATAGTTGAGTGAATGAATGAACATATGGGTGGATAGTGGGATGGATGGATGGATGGATGGATGGATAGATGGATGGAGGCATGGATGGAAGGGAGGGAGGGAGGGAGGGAGGATAGGAGAAAGGAAGGAAGGAAAAATGGGTGTTTGATGGATGGATGAACAGATGTGTGGATAGTGAGATAGGTAGGTGGGTGGGTGGATGGATGGATGAACAGATGGGAGGATAGCGGATGGGTGGGTGAATGGAAGGATAGATAAATGGACAGATGATTGGATGGATGGGTGATGAGTGAAAGAGTGGGTAGAGAGGTGAGTTCAGGAATGAATGGGTGCTGGATGGATGGCACCCACTCATCAAAATGAGCTTAGTATTTAAGAACACGGGCTATGGAGCAAGACCATCTGGTTTAAATCTCCTGCTAAGCCTTTTATCACATGTTCTCCAGCAAGTCACTAAACCTCTTTGGGCCTCAGATGACTCATCCAGCAAGGGGGAACTAACAGCATCTACCTCTTAGGGTGGTTGTGGAGAATATACAAATAAGTTATTTTGCATTCCATAGTAAAGGTCACTTAATCTTGCATATCCTCCTATGAACACAAACCGTGGTGGTACCTAAAGACAGAATGTTTCCCCCTCTACAGATCTGGATCCCTTTAGGATAATCAATTCTTCCCTGGGAAGAAGAGAGAGCCCACCTTCTTAGATAAGTCCTTCCAAGTGTGGGTGATGGCTATGCAGACCAGGGCTGCTCAAGAAGCCTAGGGAGTCAGCAAGGGTGTGGTGTCTACATGGCTATTTGGAGCCACACTGAGGCCACCCTCCTAGTTACTGAAAGATTGAGTCACAGAGTCACAAGTGGCTTTATGGGGGACAGAAAAGCCACTGCTCCCACCTCTGGTCCCATCCGCAAAGCCGATGGGTGGCTTGACAACTCTTTCTACTTAAATTCAACCAATACCAACAAGAAACAGTAGTTAACAGGATCATCCCTAATAGCCTTGTAGGCAGAGAAAACTGCTGTCCCTGCCACTCTCTATCCACATAACCCTGGGCAAGTCACCCAACCTCTCCAGGCCTCAGTGTCCCCATCTGTAAAACAGAAATAATAGTAATAGCTACCTGTAAGGTTGTTGGAGGAACTGCAAGCAATAAGATACAGGGAAAGCAAAGGGTCTTGAACACCACAAAGCGCCACAAGGAGATGAGTGGGATTGCTCTGTTATGTATGAAACTTCTGTTGACAAAGTTCTTTAATATACATTATTTCCCCCAGTTTAAACGTTGAAAAAAAACAGTTTTTTTCAGGTTCAGAAAAACGATTGCTTTTTCTGAAAGACCGAAATGCCCACAAGCTGCTCAGAGGAAAGCTGGCTCCCAAATATCCCCTTAGACTTTGAATCCGCCGTCTCCTGGGACCTAATCTCCTCCTTTATCTCCCTGCGGGGGTTTTCCGACCCTCCTTCCTCTTCTTCTCAGGGGTGTCTCAAACTGAACCAGAATTCTGATTTCTTGTATTGATAACAAAAGCCCACCTTACGTAGGACTTGATCTTGCGTAGGAATGCAACGTTCTACGTCTGGGAAATTCTTTCTTCGCCCTAAGCACCCCCGACCTCCTCCATGGTCCCCTAACTCCTCACACCTGCTGAAAACAGAGATCTGGGCCTCCAGGCGCTGGCTGCTCTGCTGCTGATGCACCACCCCACCCTACCTACACAGCCATGCACTCCCAGAAGCTCAGTCCCTCCAAATGCAAACCATCATCAATTCCCGTCCCTCGTCTGCCCTGACTAACCACCGCACGGCTGGTATTTAAAAATCATGTGCTCATATACACCCGCCAGCTTCTTTTCCAAAGATAAGCAATCTGAGCCCCTGAACTATTCCTTAGAGTTCAACCAAATCATAAATTAACATTTACTCTCTGTGATCCCAGCTACTGCAGGAGGGGCCAAGGAAATTCTGATGCAATTATCACCAGTGCCACGATGACAAGTGGATGGCTGTCTCATTAGGAATAATAATGATGACAATTACTTTTAATGGCACATGCTAAGTTCCAGGAACTGTGTTAAGCACTTATAAGGTGTTACGTTTCATCTTTATATCCAGGCTTGCAGTTGAGTGTTATTCTCACCACTGGACAGGTGAGGAAGTTAAGGCTCAGAGAAGGTGGGTAACTTTCCCTCAATCACACAGTCAGTAGGTGGTTAGCCAAGACTAGAACCCTAGTTCGTCTGACTCCTCAGCCCAAGTTCTTAGCCCCATGGCCACATCTCACCAGTGGGAAATCATCAGGTTAGCAGGGGACAAGCCCTTAAAGGAGTGAGCCCAAAGTAACCTGTAGTAGCAAATGATGGAAGGCGCTCTGATGTGAAGAGACAGGTGATGTGAGAAAGAAGGGCGGAGGGGGTGGGGTACTTCAAATCCCGTGGGCAGGAAGGTTCCTCTGAGAAAGAACAATTTAAGCTGAGACCAAACTGGACGTTCAGAGATGGAGAAAATGGACCAGTGCCTTTCCAAGCAGAGACAGGTCACTCCCCACCTTCCTCCTCTGCCTTCCACTGGCAGCTAACCAAATACTAACCCAATACTACCACAACCACCTAACATTTATTCAGCATTTACTAAGTGCCAGCCACTGTTGTATGTGATCCCTATAGGTTAACTCATTTTATCTTCAAAATAATCCAACAAGGCAGTAAATTTATTCTCATTTTTTATAGAGGATAAAAATTCTGCCCGCCTCTGGCCAGCAGTGGAGAGCTAAGACTTGGTCCAGTGCATCTTGGCTCCCATGCTTCCAGTGTCTACACTAGATCCACCTCCCACTCTTGTCCAGGGGTCCAACCTGCCTGACTGACAGCGTATCCGCAGCTTCAGACGCCTCCCCTCAACTCCTGCCGAGGCCACAGGAAACCTATAGCACCTTTCCATGGTTTAGGAAGAGATCCCTGAGCTTGACTCTCATGGGGTCCCCATCATGCCATGTGGGCCTCCCACCCCTTCTGCTCCAATTCTCCATTGGTTCAAATGGAAACAGACTACTCATCAATCATATTCCCTATCCCAGTTTCCCACCAAACAACAACAGTGTATAAAATTACAGTAGCTCAGGAACCCAGGATTACCAATCAAAGACTTTCCAGACTCTTGAAGAGATGCCCCCCACACCAGATGGGGCTGGACTGAGAATCTTTGGGTTACTAGTACATGTCTTAACCTCTGAATGCAAAAAGTAGAGCCCAAAAAGAATAGAGGAAGATCTCCATGCCTGCTGTCCGCCCATACGTACACCAGAGCCGCCGTCCCTAGACATTCCCTGATTCTGGACCTCAAGCCCCAAATGCACAAGGACCTCTCTTTCTGCATCCTTTCAACATCCTGGAAGAGTTGTCCTTGCGGGTGGAAAGGCACAGGGAGTCCATCTTTACAACTTGGGGTACGAAGTCCTTGGGAAGGATAAACACAGGACGAGCTCTGGGAGCACGAGGAATGGGCTGTTTCAGGTCTAGAAGACTGACTGCTTCCGATTATCTAGTCGGAGAAGGCAGTACCAACAGGCGGCACTTCCCGCTCAGTCCAGCAAAACTACACCAGGGAATAGCTGCCAGACCAGGAAATTCGGCTCAGAGCCGTGTAATTCAAGCTAACCTCCGGGCAAGAGTCTGAATGGGGAACTCAGGAGCATCCAAGTGATGAGGGACCAAGAGAAACTTCCACACCCACTCTAGCGGAAAACACTAAGCCAGAGAGACAGCTCTCTGATCGAAAACACACAGACAAAAACAGGTAATACCAACATCATCACAAGACGTATTTATAAAACCCTTTAAAACCTATCAGAACACGATCATAACTAAAAATTTTCAGTAAAATCTAAGAAAAGCACCACTGTACATTTGTGGATAGCATTTGTGTCATGTTTTCAAAGACTGCAGAAAATATGACCTCTGTTTTTCAAAGAGAGGGAGGAAGAAAAGATAAGTGATGAAATGAAACCAACAGGTTGAGAAGGAAACCAAAATGAAAGAAGACTCGTTTACATAAAAAAGGCTGTAAGGAAACCAAAGAAAAAACCTGCAAAGTAGAATTCCCACTAGAACCAGGAAAAAACAGAATCAACATGCAGAAAATCAAATCGGTAATGTAGACAATATACTTGAAAAGCCTTCCAAGAATGCAAAAGAAAAGGACACAGAGATTTTTTTAAAAAACATTAAGGAAAATGAGAATAGACATCTAGGACAGTTAATAGAGACCCAAATAATGTCAGTCTGCCAGAGGGAAAAAATCAAAATGAAAGACAAACACTAATAAGGCATTCTAGAAGAAATCTCTATATCTTCAGTCTGTAGATCAAAAAAAGATCTCAGTGATGGGGAAAGCAGAGGTTGAGAAGAAATCAACTCTATTTCTATTCTTGCAAAACTTCATCACTTCAAAAGATTAAACTCCCTACCCTCATACCCCAACCCTCTGCCATCCAAAATAGTAGGAAAAAAAATCAGGCAGTCTTCAGAGAAGACTTACCGGAATTAAACACTGGAATACAAAAATAAATATTGTAAACTTAAGAATTCTAAAACCAGTCAAGTGGACCTTCCGATGAGAAGGAGGGGGGAAGACATCTCATGTGTTAAGGGGCAAAATATAAACCTCCCATTTAAAAAATGAGCCTGGAGGATCTTGTAGTGCCAGAAAATAAGAAAGTTCAAAAATTAAATAAATAAACCCCGAAAGATGGCAGAACGTCAAAGGAGCCGACTGAAAGAGATCCCCAAGGCCAAAGCTGGGACAATCTGAATAACAAAATAAACAGTGATAGTACTACATTCATAACCCAAAGAATAAAATAAATATCCATGAGTTCACCTTATATAAATAAACGAATTAATTATCAGAAGTTGGCCTTCAGGCCAAATTTGGCCCAATGCCTGTTTTTAAAAATAAAGATTTATTGGAACATACCCATGCCCATTCATTTATGTATTATCTATGGCTGTTTCATACTACAAGGGTAGAGTTAGTTGTATGACACAGACTATATGGCCCACAAAGTCTAAAATATTTGCTATCTGGCCCATTACAGAAAAAGTTTGCTGACTCTGGAATAAAGAAACGAATGGGGAATAAAAGACAAATATTCCTTACAGAAGAATTCCAAACAATCAATGTAAAAATAATAAGGGAAATAGAAAAATCACCATTGGAACATCACAGTAGTAACTGCCACAGGCAAGATCCACAGATGGATGCTAAAATTAGTAGGTAAAACTTTAAAGAGAAATAGGGTATTAGCATAGCCTCAACATACTTGCCAACTACCCTGGTAGTTTTAACAGATGCCCACCAATTGATACCCCTCCCTTCAGGAGGTGGAACCTAATTCCTCTCCTCTTGAGTGACTAGACTCAATGACTCCTTTCTGATGAATAGAGTTTGCAAAGGAAAAAACAGTAACTGTACAGTGGAGAAACCTGGAAAACCTCAGTGGTTAAGGTTACATCACCCGTAACAAATCATGTGAATGTCACGTATGCTCTGATATGATTCACTGAGAAGGGCACTTCCCCTCTATGGTATAATTCCCCAAACCCATAGCCTCTTAAGAAAACATCAGACAAACCCAAATTGAGGAACAGTCTACAAAATACCTGACCAGTACTCCTGAAAATTATCAACGCCATGAAATTCAGGGAAAGACCAAGATACTATCTCAGATTGGAGGAGACTGAGGAAAGCAATAACTAAATGCAGTGTGGAATCATGGGTCAGATTCTGAAATAGCATTTGTGGAAATACTGGTGAAATCCTAATAAACTCTGTAGTTAGTTCATAGTGCAGCACCAGTGTTAATTTCTTAGTTTTGATAAATGTACACGGTGTAGGATGTAAATAATCGTGAAAACTGGGTTAAGGGGTACACGAGAACTCTGTGTACTATCTTTATAACTCTTCTGAAAATCTATAATTATTGCAAAAGTTTTTTAAAAGTACAATTTCAGGTTATACTAAAACTAAAGAAAAGCATCTGAATAACAGTAACAATAATCATAAAACCTAACAATTTTAAGCACTCATAATATACTTATTTGCTTAGTGATAATAAATAAAAGAATGAGCAAAGATACATCAGGCAGGACCAAATTTTGTAAAGAATATCAAAGTAAAATTTAGGAGAAAATATATTAAATAGGAAAGGAAGATTTTATTAAATTAAAAATACTCACTAAATACATAGTAGTCATGAACTTTTCGCATCAAATAACAGATCAAAAAATAACTTTAAAAAATTCAACAGGGGGCTGGCCCAGTGGCATAGTGGTTAAGTTTGCGCGCTGCACTTCGGCAGACCAGGGTTCGCAGGTTCGGATCCCGGGTGCAGACTGACACACCGCTTATCAAGCCATGCTGTGGCAAGTGTCCCACATATAAAGCAGAGGAAGACGGGTACCAATGTTAGCCCAGAGCCAATCTTCCTCAGCAAAAAAAGAGGAGGATTGGCAACAGATGTTAGCTCAGGGCTAATCTTCCTCACAAAAAAAAAAAATTCTACAGAAAACTTATAGTAACAATTTGAACTGAAGATTTAAACTCAATACTTTGAGACTTAGATCAAGCAGATGCAAAATATGGATACAAAGAATCCGAAATTATATAAATATGATGGTCAATCTAGCAAATACAGCAAATATTTGTACAAACACAAACTTTCAACTGCATAATTTGTAAAGAAAATAAACTCTACAAAATTTAAAGAAAACCACGTATGAAACAATTATGAAAATTCATTAAATAGGAAAATACCAGAGAAAAAACCCTAAGGAATGCCAAAAAGAAGATATTGTACAGACTGTGTTCTCCAAATACATACAATGCTATAATACTAGATGATAACACAATTTAACAATAAATTCCAACCACTTACAAATGAAAAAGAAATGATCCTAAGTAACCATCAGATAGGGAAAATTTACAATAACAATTTTTTAAAAATCAAAAAAATGAGCACACACATATGTCAAAGTAGTTGGGATGCAGAATGAAAGGTGGAAGGAAGGAAGGGAGGGAGGCAGAGGGGGTGGGAGAGTGATTGCACATCCACCCTCAGTAATTAGTGAAAGAAAAAACACTCGGGAAATATGAGGAAATAATAAATAATCATCATCATTAATAAATAAGAAAATAACAATAAATTATCAAATAAATTAATTAAATAAAAATAAATTAATAATTATTAGTAAACTAGAAAACACAAAAAAGCAGAACTCATTGACATTCAAAAACTGGTTATTGAAATAAAGAGCAAAACGTGGCAGAGCAGGCAGCTCCAAAGGCCTGTCCCTCCACAGAAACACTGAAAAATCAAGCAAAAACGTCAGTGAACTGTTTTAGAATTCTGGAAAACAAAGTCTATAGCAACCAAATGAATGCTGACTCAAGAAAAACACAACTTAAAAACAGTCGGAAAGCTTTGTGTCCTTTTTACTTATCCTCCCCCCACCCCCTCCCCAGCACAGCAGCAGTCTAGAATATGGCAGCCCATGTTCCCAGTGTGGAGCCGTGGTCCTTGGTTCTGGAGGAAGCACAGCAGACCCTACCCTCAAAGAACTGTGTTTGTTGTAACTTGTCAAGAGGACCTGAAGGACTGACGTTAAGTGCTTGCTTTTGCTTTATTAAACTTGAAACTTACTCACGCTGGAAAAATGGCTATGCAGAGTCATTCTTTCAAAACAATGTAAGGCAAATGAACAATCTGCTGCCAACTGGGGCAAAAGAGCACAGTTGAGAAAAACAATAGATGCCTGGGAAGAAAAGCTGGGGAGTTTCTTCGGGAAATTAGAGCATTCAAAAATGCCTGTGTATACTGGGAAATCTAGAAAGCTATACGTACGCCCAGGGCAGGAGGCACGCTCAGAAAATACCTGAGTCGCCCTAAGCTTTCACCTCTGGCTGATCTCCAGGCTTAGTGCGGGCAGGAAGTGAAGACTAAGGCAGTGTTGTAAGTGGCCTGGCTGAGCACTGAAGGAATGTCCCGACACAGACCCCGTCTGGAAAGCCTGTGGGGGAGCTTGCTTGCTTGCTTCGCTCCTTCTTTCTTTCAATCTTTGTTTCTTTATACTCCTTTCTTTCTTTCTATTCATCCTTTGTTTCTTTATTTATTTCTCCTGGAATACAAGGAAATCCGTCACAACTAGCTTAACACAAGCTAAAGGAACAAAGATTTCAGAGACCACACATGACAAGGAATACAGACTTTGCAAATATAGTTTAAAAAAGTCTCTTAGCAAACAGCAACAGCTCACAACAAGCAACAAAACAAACTCCGATGAGAGACAAGAGTTTTATTTCCAGAGTTACCACATTATAATAGTCAAACCATCCAGTTTTCAACAAAAATTATGAGACATTCAAAGAAACAAAAAAATAAATGGTCCATTCATAGAAGAAATTAACATAAACTGTCCTTGAGGAAGGACAGACATTGGACTTACTAGACAAAGGCTTTAAACAACTGTCTTAAATATGCTAAAGAGCTAAAGAAAACCATGAACAAAGAGTTAAAGAAAGCCAGGATAACAATGTCTCAACAAATAAAAAATATCAATAGAGACAAAAATTATAAAAAGGAACCAAGCAAATTTGGGAGCTGAAAAGTACAAGAACTTAAACAAAAAGTTCACTAGAGAGTTTCAATAGAAGATTTGAACAGGCAGAAGAAAAAAATCAGCAAATTTGAAGCTAGTTCAACTGAAATTATCCAGTCTGAGGAACAGAAAGAAAAAAAAAAATGAAGAAAACTAAACTGAGCCCCAGAGACCTGTGGGACACCGACCAACAAAGGTAGAAAGATACATATAATGCGAGTTCCAGAAGGAGAGGAGAAAGAAAAAGGGGCAGAAAGAACATGTGAAGAAATAATGACCAAGGGCCGGCCCCGTGGCTTAGCGGTTAAGTGCATGCGCTCCACTGATGGTGGCCCAGGTTTGGATCCCGGTCGCACACCGACGCACTGCTTCTCCAGCCATGCTGAGGCCGCATCCCACATACAGCAACTAGAAGGATGTGCAGCTATGACATACAACTATCTACTGGGGCTTTGGGGGAAATAAATAAATAAAATTAAAAAATAAATATGCAAAAAAGAAATAATGACCAAAAATTTGCAAATTTGATGAAAGATGTAAGTCTACACATTCAAGAAGCTCAACAAACTCCAATTAGGATAAGCTCAAAGAGATGCACACTGACACACAGTACAATCAAACAGGTGAAAGACAAACACAAAGAGAGAATTTTGAAAGCAGCAAGAGAGAGACTCACCACATACAAGGGATCCTCAATAAGATTAGCAGTCAATTTCTCATCAGAAAACGTGAAGGCCAGTAGGCAGTGGAATCACATATTTAAAGTGCTTGAAAGAAAAAACTGTCAACTAAGAATTTTATATCTGGCAAAACTATCCTTTAAAAATGAAAGAGAAATTATGACATTCCAAGGTAAATAAAAACTGAGGTAATATATCAGCAGTAGACCAGTGCTTCAAGAAATGCTAAAGGGAGTCCTCTAGGCAGAAGTAAAAGGACATTAGACAGTAACTTGAAGCCATATGAAGAAAGAACTCCAGAAAACATAACTACATAGGTAAATATAAAAGCCAGCATTGCTGTATTTTCGGCTTGTAACTACTTTGTTTCCTGTACGATTTAAAAGACACAGGCATAAAGCAACAATTATAAATGTATGTTAATGAGTACAGAATATATAAATATTCAATTTGGAATAATAACAACAGAAATGAGGGAGAGGGAGGGAGCTGTATATAAGCATGTTTTTATGCTGCTGAAGCTAAGTTGATATCAATTCACTAGATTGTTATAAAGTTAGCATGTTAATGGTAAACCCCACAGTACCACTAAGAAAATATCTAAAAAATATTCAATAAAGGAAATGAGAAGGGAATCAAAACAGTATAACAACTGATTTTTTAAGCAAGGCAAAAAAATAAATTTCGGGTAAATCCCATTAAAGGAGAAATAGAGAAAATATAAATAAAATGAATCATAAATGAAATGAGAATGTAACAGATGTAAATTAAATGCATGTGATATCATGCATTCTAACATGCTAAAAAGTTTGAAATACTGGATGAAATGTGTATTATGAAATAATATATACATTAGCAAAAATGAATTAGAAGAAGCTGAAAGTATCAAGAGATCAATAACTAGGAAAGAAATAGATATATTTATTAAGAATTACATCAGACTTCTTATCAAAAACCATGCATGATAGCATACAGTGAAATAACATCTTGAAAGCGATGAAAGAAAAACTGTCAATCAAGAACTTGATATCCACCAAAAACAGCTTTCAAAAATGAAAAAGAATTTCTCAGACAAAAACTAAAGGAATTCATCACCAGCAGACCTACTCTACACAAAATGTTAAAGGAAGTTCTTCAGACAGAAGAAATATGATGCCAGACAGAACAGCGGATCTACACACAGAAATAAAGAGCACTGGAAAGAGGATAAATGAAGATGAAAATAAACTCTTTTTTTTTTAACTTTTAATTGCTCTAAAGTTAAATGACTATCTTAAGTGAAAAGAGCACCAATGTAGGGGCCAGCCCCGTGGCATAGCGGTTAACTGCGCGTGCTCCACTGCTGGCAGCCCGGGTTTGGATCCCGGGCGCGCACCGAGGCACCGCTTGTCAGGCCATGCTGTGGCGGCGTCCCACATAAACTGGAGGAAGACGGGCACAGATTTAGCCCAGGGCCAGTCTTCCTCAGCAAGAAGAGGAGGATTGGCATGGATGTTAGCTCAGGGCTGATCTTCCTCACAAAAAAAAAAGAGCACCAATGTATTGTGTGTTCATGGCATGTATAAAAGTAATCTGTACAACAACAATAGGACAAAGGCAGGAGAGAGAGGGGAATGCTACACTGTTGTAAAGTTATTAAACTGCACATGCAGCAGTAAAAGTTGTATGAAGGTAAAATTGAGTAAATATACACAATGTAAACTTGAGGGCAATTGTTTTTAAAAATAAACAAGAGATACAAATAATTGCAGAGATAAAAAAGAATCATGAGGAACGTTGAATTTTTTTGAAAATTTTAATTCAAAAGAAGGCAGAAAAATGAAACAAAGAACAGATGGAGCAGATAGAAAACAGCCAGCAGGGGCCAGCCCTGTGGCGTAGTGGTCAAGTGCGTGCACTCCGCTGCTGGCGGCCCGGGTTCAGATTCCAGGTGCGCACCGAAGCACCGCTTGTCAGGCCATGCTGTGGCGGCGTCCCACATAAAGTACAGGAAGATGGGCAGGGATATTAGCTCAGGGCCAGTCATCCTCAGCAAAAAGAGGAGGATTGGCATGGATGTTAGCTCAGGGCTGATCTTCCTCACAAAAACAAAACAAAAACAAAAATGCACCATGGGCCTGCCCAGTGGCGCAGCGGTTAAGTGGGTGTGCTCTGCTTCGGGGGCCCAGGGTTCACAGGTTCAGATCCTGGGTATGCACCGACCCACTGCTTGTCGGGCCATGCTGTGGCAGCATCCCATATAAAAAAAGTAGAGGAAGAGGGGCACAGATGTTAGCCCAGGGCCAATCTTCCTCAGCAAAAAAGAGGAGGATTGGCATTGGATGTTACCTCAGGGCTAATCTTCCTCACAAAAAAAGAAAAGAAAAGAAAACATCTAGCAGGATAGGATGAAAGACTTTAATACAACTATATAAATAATTACATTAACATAAATGGCATAAAATCTAATTAAAAGACTAATATTGTCAAATTGAATGAATAAGCAAGACTCCACCATATATTGTTTCTAAGTAATCTACTTTCAATTTAAAGATATAGGTTAAAACTAAAATGATGGGAAAATATACAGAGAAACAATAATAAAAAGAAAGCTTGAGTAGTTATATTAATATCAGAAAAAGTAGAGTTCAAAACAAAGAATATTACTCAAGACAAAGAGAAACATCAAAAAAAGTAAAAGTCAATTCTCTAAGAATATATAACAATACACAATGTTTATGCACATAACAGAATTATGAATATATGAAGCAAAGACAGTGAGAACTAGAAGAAGATTAGATACACAGTTATAGTCACAGACTTCAACATTACTCTCAGTAATTAACAGAACAAGAAAATATAAAATCAGTACGGATACAAAATACCCTAAAAATAGTATGAATCAGGTTGACCTAATTGACATTTACAAAAGACCTCACACAAAAAGAGCAGAATACATATTCCTTTTAAGGGCACATGGAACATTCACCATCCTCTAGGCCATAAAACGAACCTTAAAAAGTTCAAAAGAATAGAAATCATACAAACTATGTTCTCTGACCGTAACTAAATTAAACCACAAATTAACAAAAATATATCTGGCAATCTCACTCCTAATATTTAGAAATTAAACCACACACTTCTAAATTAATCCATGGATCAAAGAAGAAATCTTAAGAGAAATTTTAAAATATTTTAAACTAAATGAAAATGAAATGAATACAACATATCAAAATTTATGGAAGACAGGTAAAGCAGTGGTCAGAGGGATATTTACAGCATTATATGCTTATGTAAGGAAAAAAAAAGGTCTAAAATAAAAAGTATATGCTTCCACCTTAAGAAACTAGAAAGAGGAAATTAAACTCAAAAGCTAATAGAAGGAGGAAAATAATAATAAAGATAGGAACAGAAATAAATGAAATTAAAAACAGTAAAATTATAGAGAATATCAATGAAATCAAAAGCTGCCTCTTTTAAAGAACTATATAATTGATAAACCTCTAGCCAGACTTAGCAAAAAATAGTGAAAACACCAAATACCTATAACAGGAATGAAAGAGTGGACATCCACAGAGACTCACAGATACACACTTAGGACTGTGATCCGTGGTTGCTGTGGGATGGGGGGAGAGAGGGATGAATAGGTGAACACAGAGGATTTTCCGGGCAGTGAAAGTACTCTGTATATTATAATGACGGACATGTCATTATACACGTCTCCAAATCTATAGCATGCACACCACCAAGAGTGAACCCTAATGTAAGCTATGGACTTTGGGTGATAGTGATATGTCAAAGTAGGTTCATCACTAATAATAAAAAAAAAATACAAATAACAGACTGATGAAATATTGACATTTATAATAAAGGGGTTAATGTCCAGAGTATATTAAAAACTTTGAAATCAATAAAAAAATTAAAAACTAATACAAATGGGCAAAGAACCAGAATAAAAAACTGAAAGAAGCAAAAATAGACATATTAAAAAGTGGGTCAAGGGGCCGGCCCGGTGGCACAAGGGGTTAAGTGCGTGCGCCCCGGTGCGGCGGCCCGGGGTTCACCGGTTGGAATCCCGGGCGCACACCGACGCACTACTTGTAGAGCCATGTTGTGACAGCGTCCCATATAAAGTAGAGGAAGATGGGCATGGACGTTAGCTCAGGGCCAATCTTCCTCAGCAAAAAAAGGAGGATTGGCATCAGATGTTAGCTTAGTACTGATCTTCCTCACAAAAAAAAAAAAAAGTGGGTCAATCTCTTCACTAATCAAGAAAAGTAAAAATAAACAATGAAGAAGATAGGCTTCTTCTTGATAACATATGTTGTCAAGAGTGTTGGGAAATGAAGAGCCACATATGCCCTTGGTCAGAACGTAAACCTATATACCCTTTAGGAGGGTAATTTAACAACTACCTATAAAAATGAAAAATGCACAGATGACAGATGTCTCAAAAATTTTTAAATGCCCCCTGCCACAGACACACACAGTATTCCAAATCACATCACACTAGTTCAGGCCGAGAGAACACGGACAGAAGAAACGTGTGTCCCCTCTGAACAAGCCATTGCATTGCCTGCCCTCTCTCTTCCATGCTAGTCCCCAGGGAAGCCCTGAGTTGCTTTTGGTGCAGCTACAGGACAGTTAAGCCTTCGTCGTCAGCCTGGGCCCCTGAGGGACTGGGTGGAGCTGAACCCCCCACCAACCCACCCTGCACCTTAGCATGAGTGAGAAATAAACCTTTGTCATATTAAGCCACTGGGAATTAAAACTGCACAAACCCTTGACCCAGCAAATTGGCTTCTGGGCATCTATTCTGACCGTACAACTGTTTCCAACGGAAAAAAGAAATAAAGGTAACTGTAGGTAATCGTCTATCTAGGAGAATGATGACAGAAATTAAAATAGAGCTATATGCTTTGATATAATAGTATGATCCCATTTATGTTAAAGTATGCATATGCAAATATATAAAGGTCTAGAATAACTCACTGTTCATTGTCTATAACTACTGCCTAATTATTAACAAGGGCTGGTTCTCAAGCAGGGGTTGGGATTGAGGAAGAGGCACTAAGGGGGTCTTTCATTTTTATTCAGTCTTCTTGTGTATTAACTGTTTTCAATGCAAGCTATTTATACAGTATGCGTGCCATTTTTTTTTTCCTGAGGAAGACTGGCTCTGAGCTAACATCTATTGCCAATCCTCCTCTTTTTTTTTTTATTTACCCAAAGCCCCAGTAGATAGTTGTATGTCATAGTGGCACATCCTTCTAGTTGCTGTATGTGGGACGCGGCCTCAGCATGGCCGGAGAAGCGGTGCGTCGGTGCGCACCCGGGATCCGAACCCGGGCCGCCAGTAGCGGAGCGTGCGCACTTAATCGCTAAGCCACCGGGCCGGCCCTATGCCATTTTTAAATCAATAAAAATATTTTTTAAATTAATGCATTTCCTATACAACTTAAAGGACCAGTTAGAAGATATAATGAGAAAACTGAGCACATTCCAAAAAGCAACCAAAAAGATTAAATAGCAAAGGCTAACTTTAACAAGAACTATTGAGAAACTATAAGAAGAAAAGCCACAAGATTCGACTGAGATATTTTAAAGGGCTTAAATGAATGGGGCTATATGTACCACGTTTCTGGAAGAGAAAAGACGTCAGATTGCAACAAACTGATCAATGCATATAATGCTGTTACAACCAAAATCCCAATGGGTCCATTTTCAGAACTGTACAAAATGACTCTCAAGTACCTCTGGGAGAATTAAACAAAAATAGTAGAGAGATTTTGAAAAAGAAGAATAATGATGAGGCACTTCCACAATTATATAATAAAACACAATATAAAGCCACAATCATTGTGAGTATAGTATTGGGGCAGGAAAAAACAATCAAGTGAATAACAAACAAAGCCCAGAAACATCTCCTAGTATATTAGGAAATAGAATCTGTTAAAAAAAAAAGCATCAAAAATCTGTGCCAAATGGAGAATTCCTGGATAAGTGGCACCAGGGCAATTACATAGGAATGGGGTGAGAAACAGATCCTCATTCCACGATAAAGGAAGCAGAGTTTGGGGGAATCAGGTTTGTTTACAAATTAATTCCAAGTGGTTCCAAGAGCCAGAAAGCTTATACACACACACACAAGCCACAAAAAACTATGAAAATCTAAAAGAAAACAAGAGATGGATAGCCATCTGATTTTTAGTTTAAAGATATCCTATATTTAAAAAGAACAGTTTTTCACTCAGAAAAAAAAAAACTATATAAAAATAGAAACAAAATCAAATGGCACACAACAAAATGGAAAAAAATCAAGAAATATGTCAGACAAAAGCTTAAATAATTAACATAAGAAGATCTCAGGAATATCATTAAGAAAAGTGCATTAATAAGCAAAGGACATAAAGAAACTATTCACAGATGGAATATACAAATGGCTATTAAATACGTAAAAACACTTTATCTTATGAATGAGCAAAAAATGTAAACAAAAACAAGAATGAGGTGCTGATTTTTATCCATTGATTTTTTTCTGAAAATCAACAGTGCTTAACGGTGACAAGGCGATGGTGAGATGGACATACTTGATGCACCATTGTGAAGAGGAACAACTTTCAGAAAGGAATTTTACAATATATATTAAGAGCCTTAAAAAGTCCATACTCTTTGACCTAGTACTGCGTCTTCAAGGACTCCAAAAACTTGACAAAGCATCATGTGTTTTTATTTCAGCAGTACATGAAAATAGACTAAAACCTAAATCTCTAACAAACAGGTTAAAATGAAACACGTGCAATCTAAAAATTATATCTACAAATAGGTTTTACTGATGTTGAAAAGTGATGAAATAGTAAATGAAAAACAATGATTTTCATAGTTTCAGGGAATCCTGGATTGTTCCAGTAATGGCCCTCAATGAATCACATCTTTCTGTGTCCATGCCCCCGTGCACTGCGACTTCACCTCTCTTCCCGTCAAGGGGTGGAGTGTATTTTCCAACCCCTGAATCCGGACTAGCCTTGTGACTTGCTTTAACCAACCTAATGTGGCTTATTCAACTCCAAATGCTAAACAAGCCTTAAGAGACAGTGTAGCTTCTGCTTTCACCTCCTTGGTTCACTGCCCTGAGACCACCGTGTAAAGAAGTTGGTCTGGCCTACTGGAGGATGAGAGGACATGAGGCGCCCAGCCAACTGCCAACACCAATGCCAGGAAGGTGGGTGAGCCCATCTTGGGCCTTCCATCCCAGCTGCATGAGTGAGCCCAGATGACACCACAGAGGATCCACCCCGCCTACCTACTGAATCACGAGAAATAATAAACTGCTGTTAGCTCAGCCACTAAGTCTATAACTGATACACCATGATATACGATTTTTCACAAAATTAGCTCAATCATGTAGTATAACCCTAGATGAAAAGATCAGAAGGAACTGTTAACAGGAACATAAAACTTTATTTATAGAATTATCTCAAACAAGTAGAATACAAACACACTTGGGCAAAAAGAGAGGAAGGAGTGTTAATAGGAAAGTTATTTCTAGGGAGTAGGATTGGAGTTAGTTATCTTCTTTATACTCTTTTATATTTATGAAGTTTCCTTCTATTCACAGAAAAATATATGTATATAGCATTATGCTTTAAAAGTTAATTCATTTCCCCAACTAGACTGTGAGCTCCTTGATGGTAGGGACTATGTCTTTCAACTGTGAGCTCCAAGGCTTGGCACACAGCAGACGTATAATAAATATCTGATAAATGAAAGAACATCAAGTGCCTGGGCTTGTTACCTTCCCAGATTCAGGACTAGGCCAGAGCTGCCAAACTCCTCACTGCTCCCTGGATTGCCCCTAATGGCCACTGGACCAGACCTGGTGCCCATGGGTCAATGACCACTCATCTAAGTTGCCCTACGGTAGGTCTCCTGGTCACCCTGTGCTGGCTCAGGCCACAGGGGTTTCCTGTGGGGTCCTCCAGGTTCTGTTCTGGTTACCCTGCATCATCCTCTGGCTCAAGGAGAGGGAGGAGTAACCAGCCCTTCTCCCAGAACTGAAACCTAGTCACCAGCGTCTCCTCCATGCCTGGCTCCGAGGTACGGCTCCCCTGGGTCCTGCCTCCCTGATGGGGACTCCCCCATCCCCCCCAGACCTCTGTTTCCAGAACCACACCTAGTCTTGCCTACCCTTGCATAAGCCTCACTTGTATGGTAATCAAACCTTGCACCCAGTTAAGCAGAGGGCCCCACTCCCCCTCTTTCCCAGACGCACAGTGCTCTGTGCGCCCATTGTCACACCTCATACTCAATTCCAAAGCTCACACAGGGCGACTCTTTGAGCTTCACAAGATGGCAGATGTGTGCACGTGGTTGGAGGGACTGGGCAGTGAAGGTGACCAGTAAAAACTCAAATACCAGAGTTGAGCAAAATGTCTGCCTGCCGATCAGTGAGACTCATCAGGCAGTGCTCTCTGAATACTCACCAATCAATCCCTTTCCTTCCTTACCCTTCCTGCATCCAAGCTGACATTGCTAATCAATCACAGTACCCACCCCAATCAGCCCAGACTAACCCAAGATCCTCAGCACAGGATCCAGTACACAGAAGCACTCAGTAAACAACAATAATAATTATTTATATAGCAATTACTATTACTATTATTTTAAGTGTAACACCCCAGACAGCCACAGCTACACTCTCAGAGCTGATACAAAGACGGAACTTGTTCATTCATCAACAAATACTTATTGAGTGCTTATCACGTGCCAGACACCGTGGTAGACACCAGAGGTGCGATGGTAAGTAAAAACAAATGTGGTCCTTACTCTCGTGGAGCATACAGTCTGATGGGGGAGGCAGAAACTAATCAGTAATGTCACCAATCAACATATAATGACAAACTCAGATAAGCAAGCTAAATGTTTGGAAAGAATTCACTAGTGACCCTGGCTTCCAGTAAACAATTAGTTATCATTGAATTATTAACCTAGAAGCTAGGGCCAGCCCCAGAGGAAACCATCCCCTCCTCCTGCACAAAAGTAATTAACAAGGATGACAAGAACGCTCCGCAGTTTATAGAAAATACAGAGTAGAATGAGGCTGAGAAGGTCTGCAGTGTTGACAGGGACCACCTGGAAGAAGACAGAAGAAGAAACAAGAGCTGGGGCTGTAGGTTTTCTGTCTCACAGGCCCAGACTGGGCAATCAAAAGCCTTCATCAGAGGGAAGAAGAAGAGAGGCAGGTCTCTGATTCACGGGAGCAGAGGCGGGATCAGAAGAGCTGGCTCTTTGACTACCGGCTGAGGGACTCGGATGAATCACACCTGCAGACTTGTCTCCTGGCAGACAGAATGAAGGTCTGAACTGCAGCAGTCAGAGGTTTTCCGCCTGTGTGCTGGGAACTCCTACGAATGGATGGAGGCGTCACAGGAAGTCATCTCAGAACAGCAGGGCCAGTGAATTCCCCACTTCCAACTTCATTCACCCAGAGCCAGCCACTCTGCTTGGGTGTAGATATCAGGGGTCTGCCTGGTACTGCATTTGGCGCTAAAAAGAACATTTTAGACAATTAAAATAAATGATAAAAACCTTGAATAAAATGATCCCTGTTCGAGGGGCCTCCAGGAAGGCTCCTTCCAGTTCAATGATTTTAAATGCCCTGGTAAGGGAAGTAGCCTCACAGGGGCCAGAAAACAAACTCCAGACACTTTAGTGACATCCCTCTGATGTCCAGACCCACACTGAAGTCATAATCCTCCCCTAGTTTTTAACAGAATTCATGTTTGTACAAAAAAATCCCTGTTTGTAACAGAATGGTCATGTCTAGCATTCCAGAGAGACAGCCCCATAAAGCTAGGGGAATGCAGTTTATCTGAACCCTGGCACAGGTCAAGGGTTGGTACTTCAAGGGGGTTGTAATACACAATTGTTTCATCACCATTCACTGGGAAAATTCTAGTAAGAGACCACTGATGTCTCTTAGACCTCTTAGATGAAGTGTTTTCTCTCCAGTAGAGTGTCGAGATACTGAAGGAGTCTAGATGACCTTACAATTATCCAGACAGCAAGGCAGATGGTTCCTCTTCCAGCAGAAGGGCTCAGAGAACCAAACTCCTCATTGCTGGGGCAAAGATGGCACCCTTCTCTCCCCTATGTCCCATGGGAAAGTTGTGGAGGATGTTAGGTCAACAGAAAAACCAGAATAAGATGGAAGAAGGAGGAAACTCTCATTCATCCAAGAGGAACTGCAGAAGTCACATCCATTATCTTGGTACAGCCTCACCACTCCCTCATGAGGACACCAACACCATCCCATTTTGAGGATAAAGCTCAGAGAGGATTTCCATCTAGGAGAAAACTCAACCTGTCCCTCGAGAATGCAAAGGGCATCACTGTACCCAGAAGGCAATCAATAAATATTAGTTGGTAGTCAGACCTCCTTTTAAAAATGAATAAATAAATAAAAGACATGGTCCCTTTTTAACTTATAAATGGAAAGTACTAGAAAATCATTTTGTAGTTCAAATTGTTCCCAGTTCCAAAGTACGAAGACAGAGCAGAAAGGAATCTGGTAATGATGGAATTTTCATTATAAAGTAAAATTGATGCAGTCCTTATTTATTATAAACCAAAGCGAGGCAATTACCTATCTACATTCCTATTTTTAAGTACAAAGATAAAAACGCTCTTCTGGCAACACAGCCCCTGTTTGCAAATTGAACAGGAGCATAAGATGCCAGTCAAACAAGAGGAAATACACATAGAAAAAGCACAGCGAGTTCTGCTATAACTTGTTTTGAAAACACAAATTTGTTCCAATGCAATTGATACCAGAGAACAATTTGAGCATAACGTAAATTCTGTGTTTGTGCATGATTTTCATCCATCAGAAATACTAGGTGAATGCAGAAACCCACACCCGGCCAAAGAGAGCCACAGAAGATACACAAAACACACACATGCACACACCCCACACATCTACCAGCTGCCTCAGTTTACCCTGTGTTATGGGCCACACCTATCCACAACTTTGCTCAATTCAGACAACCTTCCTTCCCTCCTTCCACCACTTCACACTCACTCACAACCGCACCCACTTCCACAGGCCAACTTCCGGTCACATTTAGCGTAGTCTCAACGTGTTTCTTAACCACTAACATGTGCAAAACTGTCCTACCTTCTTTTTTTTTTACTGTGTCACTGATGAAGTTTTTGAGTTTTGTGCCCTGACCCCACTTTTCCCTGGTGGTTGTTCTGCTCTGGATAGCTCGGTGATTTTTAGGAACACCTAAGTCACAGCAGAATTTATTGTACATGGAAAAATGTTCTTCCATGGTCAATTTAATTTTTAAAGGAAATACACAGCATCATAAATTGGTACAACCCTTCCAGCAGTCTTCTGGCAGTATTTACCAAGTTATGTCCATATCTTTCGACCAAGTAATCCCATTCTAGGAAACACAGGACATAATTCGACAGGGATTATGGACATAATTGGACAGGAAAAAGGAAATGAGATGTGTGCATTCAGATGTTCATTGTGACACTGATGTGTTTTTGGGTGTTATGTGTGTATGTAAAGCCACCAAACATTATAATTACGAAGACTACGTAACCAAATTGTAAATGACTATATTGTTTATTAAATGAAAAGGATAAAAAATGTATGTAAACTGATTAATAGTATGAAAACTGATTGAGAAGACAATATTTGCTCACATGCACACACACATACACACAGTTGCGTTTCAAATTTTAAAAAGCTAAGTCACAAAGGGTTTTGAATATGCTAATTTTCAGTTTTGCTAAAAATCAGAAATAGTTCCTCACTGCCTATCACATACCCAGCACACTATTTATTTCAAGATGTGAAGGAAGTAATTTGAAATTTTAGTTTCATGAATACATATTTTTGTAACAGGACAAATCTGAATCTTGAACTACAGCTGGTTATCTTCAGTCTGTCACTAAAACTAATTTGCAGCCCTGCTGCTTGCTGTAAATATGGAAACAATAGTCCCCTTGCAACATGCAAACACACAGGGCAAAACATACCAACAGAAAGTAAAGGTTTTGTTGCCCGTCTGGCAAATTGCACACCGCGTTAACGGGAGAAGACGAGGTGGGAGGGTCTGATGAAAGCAGGGCTATTACCAGGAAGACAAATTTCTGGACAAACCAGATGGCCAACAGGAAGTGAGGCATTTTCATGTTTAGCACAGAAGGAACCATCCAATGGATTAAAGTCTATATCTTGAACCACTGGTGTCACAATATCTGAATCACCCCAACCTCTCATGCAGGGAACAAGATGTTGACAGCGCATGTAGAGGCTGAGAGTGGGCGGACAGGCCTGCGTGCAGACCTCGGAGGGGCAAAGATGGGATTACTTTGAGTGTTTAACAGAAAGTCCTGTTTTTAATAACATTTCATGACCTGGCTTTCCCATACCAAAATGCTCTCTCCTCCTCTGAACACCTGGGATGGGAGTAGAAGAGAGCGCTCAAACTTTGGATCCTAACAGATCTGGGATTTAATTCAAGCTACTTGCTGTGTGGCCCCCTGCAAATTACTTTCCCTCTTGGAGCTTCCCTTTCCTCTTCAGAAACGCAGTGATAACAATATCTCTCAAATGGTTGCTCTGTGGATTAAATGTTTTAAAAAGCAACACACCTGGCCCTAAGAGGGGCTTAATAAATATGCATTACATCTGAAGCTTAATATTTCAAGAGACACTCCTACTGCCTTTACTTCCAACCTTGACCCCATGCCCAATGTCCCCAGAAAGAATAATGTCCTGGTTGACCACACTCGATGTGGCACCGAGGGATGGAGACTCCAACAGGATCCTGAATTATCCAACTAGATTAATCCAACCAGCTTCACCCACCCCAATGGCCCAAGCCATATGTGTGGGGGATGACGAGGCTGGGAGGCAAGTGGGAAAGTAAGTGCTAAGAATTGTTCTTCACATTTAAAAAAGAAAAAAATCCAAACCACTGCTCACCGTGATTCAACTGAATGAAATTAAGTTTGTGTCCATTCTAAAATAACGTCCAAAAAGTCCCTCAAAAGTAACCACTTGATCACCCAGAGTCTGTGCATGAAACCACTGGTGTAAATCATCACTGCCGGGTGTCCTTTGCCTGCCCTTGTAAATCTCTGATTCATTCATCAGCATCATGACGACGCTGGTTGCTGGCTCCTCTACGTGTCAGCTAGCCCCTCACGTCTCCCTGCTGCCTCGCCACAGCAGCAAGAAACAGAATACATGCAGACATGAATGTGGCAAGAATGATCCCATCTCAAGCAGCAGCATAGGGGCAGCTGTACCTCCCTCCACTGCACGGGAGAAGGCGGGCTCCTGGAACGAGGACTCCACAGACCTGAGCAGGGTGCTTGGAGAGGGAAGTCGTAATGCCCCCCCGCCCACCCTACCCCCCGCCAAAGGTGCATATGGTAACACAGCCCCAAGCTGCAGTGCACAGCTGTGGGATGAAAGGAAAACGGGTGGCTAAAAGAAAATGCAATGCCACCACACACACCTATTTCCCTTCATCTAATTTATATAGGATGTACAGCTGGCTCCGTGAATTTGATATCCATTGGATGTCACACACTCAGTAATGCCCAGCCCAAAGAGGCACCAGCCTCCGTGGTAGCAAATGTGGACTTTCTGCCCATCCCTAGGCACAGAAGTCCCTAACAGAGGGACAAGAGGAGGAAGCCGCACGGACAAGGGCACCCCAGGTCCAGTGGATGTGGCTTCATTAATAAAGCCTTTAGCTAACAAGAGCCTCTCCCCGGCCCCCAGTGGCCCTACCTACTTGTACAAGAATATCTTTTCAAGACAGTGTGTTCCTTGAAGGTATGGCCCACGATCTCCTGAGCTCTGTCTTCTCCTCCTCCTCCTGCTCACAGTGCCCTATGCAACACATAGCACACAGTAGAACTTAATAAGTGCTAGGTGGCTGGGTGGATGGGTACAAAGGTGGGCGGAAATATGGATGAATACACGGATGGGTGGGTAGCTGGATGAAGTTTTGAGACAAGCTAGGAGGGGCTGTGAGTACAGTGTACTGGGGGGAATATTCTGAAATAATTCAGGTGACAATCAGATTGTCATCTCTGGACAAACATCCAGAAGATTGGCAGCATTTTTTTTTATTAACTCAAATGGCTATTCAGATGCTCTGTAGCAACAGCCATGAGTTACTGTTCAAGACGTTCCATTTGGATATTGAGGCTTAACCCAGAGCTCAAAAGATCCCCCTGAACCTTTGATTAGCTTCAATCAGAGTCAACGGTCATCTAGGGATGGTCAAGATCTTGACATTTGCTCCACCATCCTGCCTCTATCAACAGAGTGTGTGGAAGTCATCCCGTGTGACTTCTGTGCCTAGATCATAAAGTGCCATTCATTTCCACTATGCTTTCTTGGGACACACACTCTTGGAACCAAGTAGCCAGGTGGTGAGGAAGCCCAAGTGAGCCCACGTGGAGAGACCACATGTAGGGTGTTCTAGCTGACAGCTAAGGTCCCAGCCAACAGCCAGCATCAGCCACTAGACATGCAAGTAAAGATGCTTCCAGATGATTCCATCCCCTAGCCGTTAAGTCACCCCAGGTTTCAGGTCTTTCCAGCGGAGGCCCCAGACACCATGGAGCAGAGACAAGCCGTTCCCATGTTTCCTCTCTGAATTCCTGACCCATAGAATCCACAAGCATTAAAATAAAAATGTTTTACCATTAATTTATGGGGTGTTTTGTTTTGCAGCAATGTTAATTAGAACACTGGAACTGAAACATTGTCCATAACTTGTGGCAAATCCGAACTGTAGTCATACTCTTGGGCACAGGACTACACATCTTTGTGTCTCAGTTCCTCATCACGATGATAACCATTCCTGCTTCACGGGGTCATTATGAGGATAAAAAGTTAACACAGGTAAATTAGGTAAAAATAATCATAACAGGGCCTAGCACATAAAAAGTACTCAGTAACTGTTAGCTCCTTATTCCTATCTCAGCTCAAACATCACTTCCACAGACAGAAGCCTCCTCTGTGGATCCCCACACTAAGATTCCTTCATTAAACGCTCTTTCTTTCAAGCACTTATTGCTTCGTAATTATACATCCTTTAGTGGGACTATTTAATTAGTGTATGTCCCACCCACTGGTCACAAGATTGGGGTATGCGTCTGGTTTTGCTCACATGATATACCAGTACTTAGCTTGGCTCCTGACATACAGCAGATACTCAAATTAAAATCTGATGGATGGATGGGTGGAAGGAAGATGAATGAATGAGTAATTAGATGGATAGAGGGATGGATGGAAAGGTGAATAGATGGATGGAAGGAAGGAAGGATGGAAAGATGAATGGATGAATGAAGGAACAGACAGATGAATGGATGGACAGATGGATGGACGGATGGATGGACGGACGGAGGGATGGATGAAGACAGCCAAGATGACACGTAGTGTGGAGGCTAGCCACTCTTACTACCCAAGCTTGCACCCAGCAGGAGCTACCCAGTGTCCTGGACTGCCTTGTGTGTCTTCTATAATGGTTTTGAACATCACCAGTTCTCTTTCCCACCTCACTATTTTTGATGGGCTCCACCTTACAAAAAGACAGCAATGGGACCAGAGGGGACTGGATTTCTTGATGACACTAGAGTTAGACACTCCAATGACAAAACACTGATCATAGCCACTGCCGCAAAGAAAGGTCAGTGGAGAGAGACGTAACTTGAGTTGGGGTGATCAAGAACCCCCAGTCCACATTCCAAGATTCCACCAGAGTGGCATGTAAGGAGGCTGTTTTACTTCCTCGGGAGCCATGAAGAGAAATCCGCCATGGTAAACTGGAGATTGAGCCAGATCCCTTCTCAGGTCTCCTCCACTATCAGGGAGGCAACAAGTATTCATGAGACCTGCTGGGGATGTGGAGCAACGAAGTGGACAGACGAGGCCCCTGACCTTGGAGGTTAGCCAGGATATGTAGAAGACAGACGGGAAATAAATAATTAAAATAAATGACCAACTATTGGAAGTGTGCAAAGAACAGGGCATGCAAGTAAATATGGCACAGAGGATCTCTAACATATACTAGAAACTCGCTGGCATGCAAACCGTGACGTGGCTCTTAGAACAGGTTTCCCACGTAGTTGTGGAGGCAAAAGAGGGGTGCATGGAGCAGGTCAGTTTTTAATAAGTTTCTCACTTGAAAGGCCAGTGGTACAGCGAGGCACTTGTAGAGAGGTGCGAAAGGTGTGCAGCTCTCCCTGCGCATGCAACGTGCCTCTGTTGTCCAGCTCGTGTTCGGTGCCTTCCCAAACACTGTCATTAAACCACCCCGACAAACCCAGGAAAGGTGATTATCCCCACATTATAGATGCAGCAACTAAGGCTTCGAGGGGCTAAATGAGTTGGTCACATGGTCGAGCCAGGACTGAAACCCAAGACTGTCTCCCACGCCCATGCTCTTTCTGTTATACCAGGCCGCATGGGGAGCGAAAAGAGGGTTTTGTTTTGCCTTTCCACAAAATTGAGGGACCTAATTTAAAATAAAATGTTAATGTACAACACTCACTGTCGAAATAATCTGCAAGTAAAACTCATGACTTGTTTAAAGGTGAATGGCAAACTGTCACATAATAGATAAAACAGTGATAGCTTCATGGCCGCCATGACACTAAGCACCTTATATGCACAATTCCATTTAATCTTCATATCGGTCCACTGAGGGAGACGTTAGGACCATGAGACCTGAGTTACACAGTTGGAAACTGTGACTTTGGGAGTTAAAGTGCTTGCTGAAGGGCCTGGAGTTGAACCCAAGCCTACCCACTCCAGTGCCTACGATCTGTATCACCTGACTGTCTTAAACAGATTTGACTTCTGCTCTGAGGCAGGGTAGGTGGGATGGTGGCCAGGCTGAGGGGTAGAACTGGCCCCTACGGGGAAAGGATGCAGCTGAAGGAGCTGCAAGTCCAGTCTGGTAAGTGCAACCTGATGCCCAAGGCTCCAGTGGCAGATGGTAGGTGGTGGCTCACAGGATTGAGAACCCAGAACAGTGGGCCAATAGCCGGCATCAGGAAAGGCTGCCCAGATAAGAGGGTCCCGGCAGCCAGGCCTTTGTGGGAGACAGAACCCTGGACTAAGAAAGGTACTGACCAGAGCAAGGGAGGACCTGGAGTCCAGAGAAACAGGGAGGGTATAAAGGGGGCAAAGACTTAGCACCAGGGAGCAATGTCGGGATCCCAGAGCAGAACCAGAACGCCGAGGAATTGGCCACGGCAACAAGACCAAAGTTGTCAGAACTAGGGCACGAGTTCTGTGCTTGACGACTTAATGCTCCCAGGGAACTGGGCAGGAGCCACCGAGATTCCCAAGGGACTCCTTTGAAGAGAACAACACGCACTCATTCCTTCAACAAGTACCGACTGAGCACCTGTTATGCCTAGCCTGTGCCCTGGAGATAGAGCCTTGAACAAGACAGACACATCCCTGGCCCCCATGAACTTGAAGGCCAGGATGTTTCTAAAATGCGGATTCCTGGGTCCTGCCCCGACCTCCTGAAAGAGGTTAGGAGAGGCAACCTGTGTGGCCTTGAGCAAGTCATCAGATTTCTCAGAGCCTCAGTTTCCCCATTTGTAAACGGAACTAGGAACAGGACCTGCCCACGGGTTGCAGTATTAAACGACTGTACTCAGTACAGAGTAGGGATTTGACTCAAACCAGGATCATCATGATTCTTCATCATTTTAATTTTCTGCATCATCATCTAGAAATAGTATATGAGTCTTCATTTTAACAAGACCACTAGTCATTGGTATGCACTAAATTTTGAGAATCACTGCATTGTTTTTAGCTCTGTGGGTAGTTCCTGCTTTTCCAGCCTGGAGACAAGCCAGCAACTCAAAATTGAGACAAACGAGTATCTGTACTTCAGGCTGCCTGGAGGAAATCAAGGTCACTTGGGACCCCAATTCTGAACCCCTGCATGCTGCCTTCTCTCCTAGGAACCTAGACATAGTGACAGGAAACAAGGAGGCCGTCCCCAACGAGCTTCATGCTATGCAGTCGTGGGGACAGGAAGCACCTTGCTCACAGTCTGCGTCTGTCCGTTCAGAGATTATGACAACAGAGTCAGCCCAAGGGGAAACCAAGAAGTGGCCAAGGTCTGCCTTGGTCACCTTCGTTCCCACCCCAACCCTCCCCAGGCATCTCTGCATCTAAGCCCCAGGACTTCAGGGAGAGTTTCAAAAGCATCATCCATAGTCCCTGTGCTGGATCATTTCCCAACAACGTCCCCGTCTCCCATGCCTTGACACCATAAAGCTACCAGCCTTTAATTATAGAGTAAAACAACACTAAGGCAGAAACGGGCAGGTCTAAGAACGATGGCAGGAAGAGAGGGAATCCAGGCTTCTCCAGGGCCCTGAGACTCTGTAATGTCCTTGCAGACTAAGAAGGTGAACCCACTCAGCTCATCCGGGGAGCGCCCCTCCACTTCCCCTTACTGTTCCCCGCCCTGCAGACACACCGGATTCCATGCTGGACGCTGGAAACCACTGACAGTCACCTGAACTCTAAATGCCAGGAAACCAATGAAGCAAGGAGACAAAAACTAGGTTTGCCCATGCAGATTTGATGCTAATTCCTGCCGCGTTGGTGAACAGTCGCCGTTTAGTACCCGACGACCAGGCAGTGCAAAAACAACCATGCACATAAATGCCTCCAACAAACCTTATTGTTGTTTTCATTTATCCAACAGGAAATACACTGGCAATGAGTGTGTGCTCTTCTGTGAGAGCAAGGAAGACAGTGCTCTGCTGAGTCTTTAAACCTTGAGAGAACTTTGCCGGGGACCATCCACCCAGGCCTTCAACATGGCTTCTGCATGAGCTGTTGCTGCGGGGAACGCACGCACCTAGCATTTCTACCTGGGACTCGGGATGCATTTTCCTCTTGGATCACTGTACAAATGAGGGTAGGCTGCAGCTGACACGCTGCTCTGATTAGTACTATAATTCCGCAGCATTAGCAAGGGAAGACTTCAGTGGGCTGGCCTGGGAATCCAACTTGTAATACTGTTTCTGGTTTAAAATTAAACCCTGAGAGCCCAACCGCTCCAGAAACTCTGCATGTGTGGTTGCTTACAGGCTTTCTTGCGAGTCACCAGTGGGGTAACAAACCTTAAATAAGAGAATAGACTAAAATAACCCAAGAGAACCCACATCATATCATTATAAGGAAGTGGCTAGAGAGAGATGTGCTCACGCTGCAGAGACTCGAAAGACAGCGAACACATTTCCACTAAGACCCCAGGCAGTTAGGGGCTTCCTCCTCAGTGCCCCCAACGCCTGGCCAAACAAGGAGTACAATAGATCACGATGAGAACAACTGCCGCAGGACAAGGGAACTAAGAAAAGCAACCGCTCCTCTTCGCTGGCTGTTCCCACATGCCGGGCTCCTGTGAAACATTTCACTTGCAGTAACTTACTGACTCCTCACAGCAACCCTCTGGGGCAGCAACTGTTCATTCCCATTTGACAGGTGAGCAAACTGAGGCTCAGAAAAATTAAAGGATCTGCCTAAAGTCATATAGCTCACATGCGCTGGAGCCTGGATTCAAACTCATAACTGACTAGGAAGCCTGAGCTCTCTCTCCAGGCACAAACCAGTCTGAGCAGAGAAACACTGCCTGGCAGGAAGGGGAGTCCTTCCATCAGGACTACTGGGGGAACCGTGATGACGACTGTCCAAACTGCTCCTAGAGCGGTGAGTTCTTCCTTGTCCACTAGAGTCAAACCCAGCCTGGGCATCCACTGCCAAGCTGAGACATTGGTGACCACCTCCTTCTAAGCAGATTTATCATCTAGCACATAATCCACCACATTTCACTGACTCTAAAATGCACACAACTTTCCATGTTATCATCTCTGCAATCAGGATTGAAATCAAGGCTGCCCTCCTGCTTCTCCAGGACTGAGCTGAGCAGTGCCCACAGGGAAGACGGCTGGTAGTCCCCTCGCCCACCACCCCCACCCCTTGTTCTGGCGTCATCCAGTCCCCACAGTCCGTTGGCCCTGTCCACCTTTCCCCCACCCACTGAACCTGAGTCCAGGAGCCCCCAGACTGCACACTCAGGGACTGCACACCAGGCAGGGCAAGGGAGAAATCCTGGCCATTGCCCAGTTCTGGAATCTGCCAGCTGTGCCAGCACTCCCAGTAAAGATCTTTCTTAAAGAAGAGGTGGTTAGGGAACTCCTCGGGAGCTGGGGGGACTTCTAAAAGAGCTCTATAAACAAATTAAGACAAAAGTCCCCAGTGACACGGAAGCACTGAGCCATCATATCACTGACAGAGGTATTTGTTTGTTTGTTTGTTTATTGCAGTAACATTGGTTTATAATATTGTATAAATTTCAAGTGTACATCATTATACTTCTATTTCTGCATAGATTACATCATGTTCACCACCCAAATACTAATTACAACCCATGACCACATACATGTGTCAAATTATCCCTTTCGCCCTCCTCCCCCCCATTCCTCTCTGATAACCACCAATCCAATGGACAGAGGTATTTGTTTTAGGGCAGTGGTTCCCAATCCTGGCTGCACATTGGATCACCTGGGGAGTTTTTTTAAATACCGATAAAAAATAGATAAATAAGGAAGGAAATGAATGAATGACTAAAACCCATGCCCAAATCCCAAATTACTGATGTAATTGGTCTGGGGTACGGCCCAGGCATTGAGACACGTGACAGCTCCCCAGGTGATTCTAATGTTTCAAGGTGTAAAATAACAGAGCACCCTATAATCAATGATTCTCCAAGTCAATGAAAGCAAATGCAGTGCCAAGTCTTCAGAATTTGCCCAGGGAACTCAACCCGATCCCCAAGCACTCCTCAGCTCCTTTCGATGAGATGCTTTAACAATGGCAAAGCAGCAGAACATGTACACAAGCTCCATGCATGTTTTATCTGTAATCCTCAGAACATACCTAAGAGTGGTTTTATTAGGCCCATTTTACAGATGAGAAAACTGAGGCTCAAAGAAGTCCAATATTTCACCCAAGGATACAGAGGAAGTCAGTGGGAGACCTCCAACACCTATGCCCTTTCCAAAACGCCATGATGGCTCTCCAATTTATTGTGCTCCCTCTAAGGACAGGGCTAGGAGCTAGAATCTAAGCGTGGATAAACCACAGACCATGTGTTCTCCGAGTTGATAATCCACTCCAGGAGGCAGACTGGTGTCCTAGTAATTTTCATACCAGTTGCCCTGAGCTCTCCAAGGTACAAGAGGCTGAGGGAACCCACAAACAGGAAAATATTCTTGTCTGGAGAAGTGAGTGTCCATACAGCAGAAGTCTGGACTTGGCCCTTGGAGGGTCAGGACAGCTTCCATAAGCAGAGTAGAGGGAGAGGGCAAAGGCTCAGAGGTGCCCACGTGCCAAGACCCCATCCTGCTGCACACTGAAGGCCTCTTACCTCCCAAGGTCAGCAGGACCACCGTATATTCATCCTCTATGGCCCCTGTGTGTCACAGTACCCATTTCAGGCAGCTGCTGAGGCTTACCATTTGCCTCCAAGTGCATTAAGGTTTGCGGCGTACGTCCAGGAATTCCTGGAGAGAGGAAGGCAGCCCCAAGGAGCCATCTCAAGCCGTCTCCTCTTAGGAGCTGTTCCTCCCTGCACAAAGGCTGCATTCCCGGTGCGGGGCTCCAACAGCAGGGAGCTTTGCCCAGAAGGCTTGTATTAATTAATCCTTGGCCTAGTATCAAGTCCAGCTTCAGCCTTGCAGCTCTAAGGAACTGAGCTTAACGTCCGATTTACAGCTTGCACTCTGTCTGTGGCTGAATCCGAGGCTGGGAGATGGGAAGTCTCTAAGTAAGGACCTTAACTCCAGTTGCTTCTGCAGCCCTGACTCCCCACATGCAAGCCCTGCGAGTGTGAGAATGCACCTTGGCCCCACTGGGCCTTCCTTGGGAAGGACACCACATTCCAGCACTGTGATCCCACTGGAGGACCAGGTGGGGCAAACACCATCTCCCCAGCACCCTGACTTGATCTCAACCTCCTCCTTTCTTACTGATCCCACGGGCTATTCTCCTCCTTCCTCAGGACAGGGGTTGGCAAACCACAGCCTACAAATCTGGCCCACCACCTGTTTTCCTAAGTCAACTTTTATTGATAACACAGCCAGGCCCATTTGTTTACATATTGTCTATATGTGGCTACCTTCCCATCACAGCAGCAGAACTGAGTAGTGGACAGAGACTAAATGGCCCATAAAGCCGAAAATATTTACTCTCTGGTCCTTTACATAAAAAGTCTGTCAAGCCCTGCGGGAAAGGAAGAAGAGGAGGAGGAAGAGGAGATCTAGAGAAATTATTTATGATTTAGTGTTTCTGTCACAAGGGTCTTTTTTCTATGCTACTATGCTGTTTCTCCCAAAAAATAACTCTGCTTTAAAACTTTGGAGATACCTCACTTCATGCAGGACGAAGATCCAGATTCCTTAGCATTCATTAAATCCCGTAACACCCTCTGCCCACCTCAAATACACAACACACACACACATGGCATGACATGGCATGGCATGCAATATACCAGTGTGCCTTGTCTGTAGTAAAGGCATTCTTTTACGAAGCTTTTGTTTCACATACATACACATACACACACATTTGTGTACTGAGCCCACAATGCAAAATATATTTCTTTCAGTAGGTCACAGTCAAGAAAGGCTGAAAGCCACTGCACTAAAACTCTGTGAATCAAATCTGGAATCTGTCCACTTCTCTGCATCACCAAGTCGCGAAATGTCTGACCTGGCCCTTTGCTGCAGCCTCCCACCTGGCCTTCCTCCTTCCAGTCTTGACCCCCTACTCACGCACTCTGCACATGGCGGCCAACTCAGAAAGGCCCTGTCCCAGAACCCTTTGGCGGTTCCCCATTGCCTTGGGAATAAAAGCCACGCTTTTTATCACAGTCCATAGAGTTCACCATGGTCTGGAGCCTGCCCGCCTGCCCTACTCCTCTACCACACCCCGGTCGTGCTGCCTTCTGTGGGTCCTCGGACATGTTCAGCTCTTTCCCATCAGGAGCCTTTGTAAGTCTTATTCCCTTGGATATTGGGGTTGAATTGAGCTTCATTAAATTAAGCATATATATTAAGTTAATATATTGGGGTTATATTGGGCTTGAATATTCCCAATTCCCACACACCCACCCCAACACACACACATGCACACACACATGCCTTGCCTCACCAACTCCTACTCATCCTTTAGGTCCTACTTCAATGTCACTTCCTCGGAGTATCTTCCCTGACACCCTAGACAAAATCAGGGACTCCTATATTTTTCGCATTGTTTTCTACCCCTTACAACACTTATCCCAATTGTAATTAGCAATTTGTGTGATTTATGCTGACTGTCCCCTTTTAGCCCCGGACTGCAAGCCCCACATAGCAGGGTCTATGTGTGTCCTGTCCCCACTACTGTGTCCCCAGCATAACTCCTGGCCCACAGTAAGTGCTCAAGAAGCATTCACTGAATGACTGAGTCTACAAATCTCATTCTATAGTCAGCAAATCTCAGTCTACAAATTTCAAATTCTCATTTTCACATCAGGGAACAAAACTCAAGTCACTGTGGCCTAAACTCGATGTGGAACTTCCAGCAGTCCACAAGAAATTCTGGCAACTGGTGTGTTTGACCAACCTGAGAAACCTGAACCCAGACTGAATTGGAAAATACTTAGTATATTTTGCTCCTAAAAGGCTGCCAGCCCCAGTGTGAGCAGCCTGCTTTTGTGACAAGCATGCGCCCTGCTCTTCAAGAAGAGTGGGATCTGAGTTCTATGGCCTGGATGAGTAAACACCTATTTTTTCAAATTCTCACTTGTCACAACCATTCTTGGTGTCATTCTACCCACAAGCGTCTAATACACTGGGGCACGAATCTTTCATCTTCTCAAGTAGGATGACAATTAGTCACTCATTGGCTCTTAAAAAGGTCAACTGTGAAACGTTCCTTAGCATTTATTTAAGATTCTTGCATTACGCGTGTCTGAGTCACGAAAAAGCAGTGACATCTATTTCAGGTTCTAAAATGATTTGCTAATCCAGGAAAAAATGTCAGGTTCGGATGAATTAAGATTGGCCATGAGTTCAAACTGCTGAAGCTGTCTGATGGGTCCTTGGAAGTTCTGTATAATATTCTCTCTACTTTTGTGTTATGTTTGAAATTTCCCACGTGAACACTGAAAAATTATTTGATGAGCATTTAGTGACTCAAATCAATATTCATCCACATGTTTGTTCCCAATGATAAACATTTGTTATTAAAATCAACAATGAAATGAAGGAGTTGTAAAATAGAGACTGCTTTTAGCACAGCAAACAATAATTGAACAAGCCTATCTCCAATTTAATTATAACACTTTACTAAAATAACATTAAAGCATGAACGAATTTCTAAGTACTATGCATAAAAAAGTGAAATTCTATTTAGAGCAAGTTTGAAAGAACTAAAAACACAACCCCAAGTACAGAGCTTGGCATTCGATACAGATTTATTGAAAGACCAGCTGAGGCATCTCTCCCAATTAAACTTCAACTATAAGCCTACGGTGCATATCTTGGTTCTGATATCATTTTCCAATAAAAGGAACAAGGGCTCTTTGGAGAAATGGTTGATTCTAGGGTTGGGACAGGGAATGTATAAAATGAGCCTGAAGTGTCTTGTAGCCAGAAGGTAAGAAACTGGCAAAAAAAAAAAAAAAAAAAAAAGTGCAGACATACCAAAGGGACATAGGAGTCAACATGAAAGAGCTTCCAATGGCCAAAGCTGGAACAATTTGAGCAAACAAAATAAATAACATAGCACTGGATTATAACCCAAATTATAAAATAAATATCCATGAGTCCAATCATATAAATTAGTGATAAATAATTAAACAAATTAGGGAGAAGAAACAAATCTCCTATGCAGAAGAATTCCAAATAATAAGAATTCTAAATAATGTAGATATCCCCCCTTCAAGAAGGTGGAGCTTAACTCCCCACCCCTGAGTATGGGGTGAGCTTAGTGACTTGCAAAGAACAAAGTAGGAAAAGAGGAGGGAGAGGACTCTTACAGTGAAGAAACTGGACAGACATGACCTCAGCCAGGTGATCAAAGTCAATGTCAACAGTCGCATTGACAGCATGTAGAATGTATCCTTTTTATGTGATGAGAATGGCACTTGACCTCTGGAGTCTTCCTCATAAAAACCCATAACCCAATCTCATCATGAGAAAAACATGAGACAAACCCAAATTGAGGGACATTCTACACAATACCCACCCAGTACTTCTCAAAACTGTCAAGGGCATCAGAAATGAAGAGAGTCTAAGAAAGTGTCACAGATCAGAGGAGGCCAAGAAGACATGACCACTAAACATGTGTCATCCTGGGTGGGATCCTGTGTTATAGAAACAAGCCAAAGATGGCCTCTGTAGACTGGCTCAGGTTGTTTACTTCTTCACAGCAGGTTGTTAAGCTCACCAGTGCCAAACTCAAAATTTTACACATCCAATTACTTTAAATATAGCCCAAATGAGCAGATTTTTAGCCATTTAGAGCCTGCTTGCTTTGCATACCCTGTAACTGCGCCCAACATCTGCTAGTCAGAGATAAGATAAACTCTGTAACTGTAAAGACCCCAGGTTCCCACTGCCCTTCAGAGCTCTCTGACCCAGAAACTCTCCGCTGGGCTGGGAGCAGGATCACCTGGACACACAAGCCCCGTCGCCCATCCCTCTCTTCCCCGGGAGTTCCTCTGCCCTCCCTCCTTCTGAGTAGTGACCCCTGCACCACAGCCACTGGATGGTCTCATGCTGTGAGGGGCCTCCCCACCAAGCAAACCTGTCAAAGCATTGCCCAAATAAAGCTTGTGTGTGCTATTGCCACCTCACAGTCATATCTTTTTCCTTGACTAGCCCCCAAATCCCTTAAACACCCTATATCCTGGAACAAAAAAAAGGTCATTAGGGAAAATCCAGTGAAGTCCAAATGAAGCGCAGAGTTTAATTAATAGTAATTTACCAATACTGGATCCTTAGTTGTGACAAATGTACCATAGTAACGTAAGACATTAACAATAGAGAAGCCTGGGGGAGGAGTATACAGAAACTCTCTGTAGCATCTTTTCAGATTTTCTGTGAATCTACAACTATTCAAAAATGAAAAGTCCATTTAAAGTTTAAAAATGATTAATGAGAAGCAGAGGCAGAACTTCTGTCTTAGCTGTGTGAGGAGCTCAGCAGACCCTCTCTCTCAACAAAACAACTATTTAACCGGTGAAAATTATAAAAGAAAAATAAACATTAAATGTCTCTGAAAATTGTCCTAAGTGCATACAGCAAATGGAGAAACATTTATAAAATAATATCTACTAAATCTCAATAATAACCGGGAGAGTTTGTGGCAATGATCCATGACCTGCCCCCATCCTCCCGCTCAGCTCTAAGTTACAGAAGCTCTACTCCGGCTGGTGCAGCCAAGGAAAAGGAGAGTCCATCTCCTGCCAGCTCACAATCTAAGACTACAATTCTACTCTAAGAGGGGCAGGCCCCCAGAGGCCCTCATCCTTCCTTCCCAGCCACCCTTCCACCAGATCCATGTTGCAAAAGCTCAGGTACAGCTGTGGGACTAAGAATTCCTTCCCCAACACAGATCCCATTTGTAGGATGAGGGCTCTACACTAAGCTTGACAGGGGCCAAGAATATTCGGGCTTCAATCACCTCCTCCCGACTCAGATTGCTTGTAGGGTAGAGGTTACATGCATGGAGGGGCAAGCAGAGAAGACCAGGGGCTACCATCCTTTGCTCATTATGCCTAAAGCATAATCATCACTCTAAGAGACGTGAGCTTCTGTCCCTGCCTCCAGCCTTGGTGCAGTGGTATAGAGGTATAGAGGGGTATTCGCTCAAGGGGAGAGAGGCCATCAGGACTGGCAAGCTGAAAGCTATGCCGGAGGGAAATGACATTATTTGGAACAGCGCATGGAGAAGATCATGCCTAAGGACATTGTTGAAAACAATGAAGACCCTGGTGGCGAGCAATTAAGAGGGGACTAGTAGTGTCAAGAAACCAGTAGCAACACACAAAATAGCAGACCAGTCATATGTTAAACAGAGAGAAGCAAGGAAAGGAACAATCAAGCAGGTCCACCATGGGATCACGCTCATCACTGAGAATCCAGAAGACGGGGCACATGCACTAGGCTACAACCATTCAAGAGCAAACAGAGCTGGATGTGGAGCAGACCTGAGAGCATTCCCTGCCATGGACCCATCAGCAAAGGGCAGGGTCCTCACTGATTCAAGGGGTTTAGGCTTAACCTCTGACCAAACACTGACTGAACAATAAACTACAATGACCCTAGGAAGCTAGGCTGAAAATTACACTCATCCTTGGTGGTTTGGAAGCCTGTGCACATGCCCACGACTGCACTCTCTCAAAAATGATCCAGAGAGGAAACAGCCTAAATACCAGTCCTCAGCACTGAGCAAAATCATAAACCCTCTGAACTGTGAAAGTAGTCTCCAAGCCACACACAAATCCAATGGTAAGAGTGAAAATCTAACTGGTTGAAGCGGCATAAGCACCACTTTTGACCAATATGTGGCCTATGTTGACCCAGGGGAAATACCTAGGAAGCAAGGCTAAAAGATAAAAAACAAGAGGAAAAAGCTGAGCAGGGACATCAGAAGCTGCACACCACAGGGAAAACAGACTTAGAATTAGTTCAGCCTAGTCATCAAACACATAAATAAACGACCAAATATAAACAAACCCTGGTTGAGGGTGGAGGGGAAGAATCAGTATCCAGATTTGCTATAATATATTATCTAAAATGCCCACTTGTCAACCAAAACATATGAGACATTTGAAGAAACATGAAAATGTGATGAATACACAGGAGAGAAAAGCAGGCAATAGAAATTGTCTTTGAGGGGTCCCAGATGTTTGACATAACAGACAAAGACTTCAAAACAGCTACTATAAAGATCTTCAAAGAACTAAAGGAAGCCATGTTTAAAGAATTAAAGGAAAGTGTGATGACCATGACACACCAAATAGAAAATATCAATAAGGAGACATAAGTTACTAAAAAAAAAAAGAACCAAATGGAAATCTTGGAGTTGAAAAGTACAATAACCAAAATGAAGATATCATTAGCAAGGCTCAACAATAAATTTTGAGTTGGTAGAAGAAAGAATCAGTGAACTTGAAGATAAATCAGTACAGATTATTCAATCTGAAGGATAGAAAGAAAAAAGAATGAAGAAAAATGAACAGAGCTTTAGAGACATGTGGGACACTATTAAGCACACCAACATATGCATAATGGAAGCACGAGGAGGAGAGGAGAGAAAGGGGAAGAGAAAATATTCAAAGAAATAATGGTTGAATACATCTCAAATTTTATGAGAAACATCTAATATACACATCCAAAAAGCCCAACAAACTCCAAGTAGAATAAACGCAAAGATATCAAAGTCAGACATATCATAGTCAAATGTTGAAAGCCAAAGATAAAAAGAAAATCTTTAAAGCAGTAAGAGAAAAGTGACTCAATCAAGAATCCAATATCTAGCAAAGATAACTTTCAAAAGTGAAAGTAGAGTAAAGACATCCCAAGATAAACAAAAACAAAGAATTTTGTGTAAAGCAACCCCTAAAATAACAAATATGTGTAGCTAGTTGGAGATTAAAAAATTTAAAAATTATTCAATTACTACACAAGAAGGTAGAAAGGGGGGCAGGACAATGTACAGATAAGACAAATAGAAAACAAACATTAAGATGATAGAATTAAGCCTCGCCATATCAAGAGCAACATTAAATGTAAATGATCTAAACACCCCAATTAAAAGGGATTGTCAACTTGGATAAAAAAGCAAGAACCAACTATATGCTGGCTACATGGAACACATTTTAAATATAGAGACATAAATTGGTTAAATTTAAAAGGACAGGAAGCTATGTCATGCTAACGCTCAAAAGAAAGCTAGAGTGGCGATTTTAATATCAAAGTAGATTTCACAGAAAGGTATATCACCAGGGCAAAGGAAAGTCATTTCCTAATGATAAAAGAGTCAATTCATCAAGAGGACATAAACTTAAGATTTATGTATCTAATAATAGAGCTTCAAAATACAAAAGGCAAAAACTGATAGAAGTGGAAGGAGACAGATCCACAATTATTGTCAAAGGTTTAAATACACCTCTCTCAAAAATTAATGGAACAAGTACACATAGAATCAGTACACAGAGAAAAGCAAAATATGGAAAAATCTGAACACTACTATTAACTAACTTGACATAGTTGGCATTCTGCCACTACTAGTTATTCCTAGTTGACTAGCACACTCTACCCAATAACAGCAGAATAAACATTCTTTCCAACTGCGTACAGAATACTTGCCAATATAGCCCACAGACTAGGCCATAAAACAAGCATCAACAAAGTTAGGAGGACTGAAATCCTACAAAGTATGTTCTCTGACTAAAATGGAATTAAATTAGAAATTTAAATTAAGGATCTCTGGGAAATCTCTAACTATTTTGAAATTAAGCAGTACACTTCTAAATAATCCATAGGTAAAAGATGAAATCAAAAGGAAATTAGAGAGTATTTTAAACTGAATGAAAATGAAAACACAACATACCAAATTTGTGGTATGCTGCTAAAGCCTATATTAGCAAAGAAGTAAGGTCTTAAATCAATTATCTCAGATTCTACCCTTAGAAACTAAACAAAGAAAAAGAAATTAAATCCAAAGAAGCAAAAGAAAGGAAATAATGAAGATCAGATGAGAAAGTAATGACATGGAAAGCAGAAAAATCAATGAAACCAAAAGCTGTTTCAATGATAAAAATCAATAAAATTGATAGACCTCTACCCATACTGATCAAAAAAAAGAGAGAAGATACAGATTAATAATATCTCACATGAGGGAGGTGACATCACTACAGATTCTACTAATATCAAAAGTATAATCAGGGAATATTAGCCTTTTAACTTTTTTCAATAAATTTGACAACTTATAGGAAATGAACAAATTCTTGGAGAGACACAAAGACAAGGCTCTTGAATTCAACAAGAAATAGATAACCTGAATAACCCTAAATCTATTAAATAAATTGAATTTGTATTTTAAAATCTTTTTACAAGAGAAACTCCACTTGTACCACACATTTACTACTACTACTACTAGATGAATTTCAGAAAATTGAAGAGAAGGGAATAATTCCCAACTCATTCTATTAAGGCAACATTATCCTGCCACCAAACCACACAAAGATATTACAACAAAAGAAAACTAACTACAAACCAATATCTATCATGCATATAAATGCAAAACTTTTACATTATTTTTGACTGCTGCAATTTGAGCAAATACAATCCAACAACATATAAAAAGGATTATACATCATGACCAAGTAGAATTTTACCCAGAATGCAGGGTTGATTTAACATTCAAAAAAATAAATGTAGTTCACCATATTAACAAACAAAACAATAAAAAGATGTGCAAGACTTATAGACTGAAAACTACAAAACATTGTCAAGAAAAATTTAAGAAGACCTAAATATATAATAACATCATGTCCACAGGTTGTAAACTCCCTACTGTTATGATATTAATTCTCAAAATTGGTCTATAGAATCAACATAATTCCAATCAAAACTCCAACAGGCTTTTTTATAAAAATGACAAGCTGATTCTAAAATTAATATGGAAATAAAAAGAACCTAAATCACCAAAACAACTTTGAAAAGGAAGAACAAAGTTGGATTGCTGACACTGTCTGATTTTAAAGTATAGTATTAGAAAGGTACAGCATTCTAAACATTGGTGACATTGGTGTGAAGATACAGAAAAAGATGAATGGAACAGAATAAAGAGTCCAGAAATCGACCCACATGCATGCATATATATATATATATATATATATATATATATATATATATATATATATATATAACTGATTTTTGCCAAAGGAGCAGAAGCAATAGAGTAGAGAAAATATAATCTTTTCAACAAATGGTACTGGAACAATTTGATATATCCATTCAATCCATACCTCACACCATACAAAGAAACGAACTTAAAATGGATCATAGACATAAATGTGAAACCTAAAACTATAAAACATCTACAAAAAAATATAATAGAAAATCTTTGTGACCTTGGTTTAGACAAATAATTCTTAGACATGACATCAAAAGCACAACCCATAAAAGAAAAAAATTGGAAAATTGGACTTAATCAAAGTTAAAACTTCTGGTCTTTGAAAGAAACCATTAAGAGAATGAAAAGACAAGCCATGGACTGAGAGAAAATATTTTCAAACATGTATTTGATGAAAGATTTGTATCCAGAATAAAGAAGTCATAAAACTCAATAATAACAAAACAATCCATTTTTTTTAAATGAGCAAAAGATTTGGGCAGACCACTTCACCAAAGAAGGTACGCAGATGGCAAATAAGCACATGAAAAGATTCTCAACATCATTAGTCATTAAAAAAATGCAAATGAAAACCACAACAAGATACACTATACATCTTTAAAAATGGCTAAAATTAATAATACTGATCACACCAAACGTTAGATGTGGAGAAACTAGAACTCTCCTACATTGCTGGTAGAAATGTAAAATGGTACAAACACTTTGGAAAATAGTTTGGGACTTTCTTAAAAATTTAAAACATACATCTACTGTATGATTTCTGCATTCCACTCCTATGTATTTAACCAAAAGAAATAAAAGCATATGTCCTTACAAAGATTTGTGCATGAATGATTATAGGAGTTTTATTTGTAATAGCCAAAAACTGGAAGCAACCCACATGTCCAACAATAAGTGAATGGATAAATAAACTTCATTGTATCTACACAATGAGATTTACTTAGAAATAAAAAATGAATGGGGCCAGCCCTGATGGCCTAGTGGTTAAAGTTCAGTGCTCTCAACACTTCGGCAGCCCGGGTTCGGTTCCTGGTTGTGGAACCGCACCACTCATCTGTCAGTTGCCATGCTACGGCAGCGGCTCACGTAGAAGAACTAGCATGACTCACAACTAGGATATACAACCAAGTATTGGGGCTTTGGGGAGGAAAAAAAATGAATGAACTATTCATACACACAAGAACATGGATGAATCTCAAAATAATTACAGTGAGTCAAAGAAGCCAAATGAGAGGGAGTACACACTGTATGATTCCATTTACATAAAATTGTGAGAAGGCAAACTCACCTGTAGTGACAGAAAATAGACCAGTGGTTGACAGGGGTGGGGAGGCAGTGGAAGGGGTAGGAAGGATTAGAGAGAGGTAAAAGGAAATGTCTGGAAGTAACAGATATGTTCATTAGACTAACTGAGGTAATGGTTTCACAGGTATACACATATCAAAACTTATCAAATTTTATACTTTAAATATGTATAATTTATTGTATCCCCATTATATCTCAATAAAGCTGTTAAATAAATACCCTCCAAGAAATAAGAAAAGATAGAATAATTTACATGCAAAATCAGAACAGGATTCTATAAAAGAAGGAACAGTCAAAGACTCAAAAAACAAAGTTCTTGAAAATTAAAAACATGAGAACAGAAATAAAAGGCTTAGAAGATGAAGTTGAAATCTGAAATATAAGACAATAATATACAGAAGGAATACAGGAGAGGTAATATAAGAAACTTAGAAAACCAAGATATTCAACACTGAATAACAAGAGTTCAAGAAACTGAAAATAGAGAAATTAAAAGGGAGGAAATTGACCAAAAAATTCTGGAAAATTCCAACAACAAATAATATGAGTTTCCAGATTCACAGATCCCACCAGGTATCCCATACAATAATCAAAAACAGATTAACCCAAGGCACAACCCTATGGAAATTCAGAACTGGATTTCAAAGCTCAGATTCCCCTGAAATCGTTCAGAAAGGAAAATAAAGTTTTACATCCAAAGGGCCAGGAACCACAATGGCTTCAGATTTCTCAAAAGCAACAGTGAACACTAGAAGCAATAGAGCATTACCTTCAAAATCTTAAGGAAAATGATTTCCAATCTAGAATTCTATACTTAGCCAAATCAGCAATCAAGTGGGAGAGTAGAATAAAGACATTTTTAGAAATGGACAATCTCAAAAAATTAACTTCCCATCTACGTTTCTCAAGAATCTATTTGAGAATGTGCTCCATCCTAACAAGGGTGTATACTAAGAAGGAGAATACATAAAATATGCTACACAGTTGAAAAAGGCAGGGACTCCCCAAGCTGATAGAGAAGGGACTCTAGGGTGACAGCTGTGCACTAGACCTTGAGGGAAATCAGTCCAGATTAGAGCAAGTGTGACATTTTTTTGGCCAACAATAGTGTAAGGTTCTAAATTCAGAGCCACTTTCTCTCCAGAATAAACAAGCATAATGCAAGTCACTAGAGCCATCATGTTTATTGATGAGCTCCACAATGAAGACAGTGTATGGATGGGACTGAATGATGAGAAGATAAAGTACCATATTTCATTGATGCTAAGACCACTTTTTTCACATTTTAACATCTCTGAAATCAGGATATATTTTACAACTGAGGGAGTATCATAGTTTAATTGGTTGAATATTGTTTTCTGTCTTAGTGGTATATCTTACTATTGACAGCATTTCAGATTCGGTGAATAGGGTATGTTCCTTACGTGAGTGTTACACTCAAATCTGGAGGCCCCTTCTAATCAAAATCTCGACAAGAGCCTTATGCTCTCCATAGGCTGCAATACAGAGAAAATCACAAATCTGCCCAATCAAGAAAAAATCTCCTCTGTAAACACTCAAGCTTGAATACGCAAAGAATTTCTTACACATAGCTGGTAACTCATCATAGTCATGTCTGGGAAACGTTTGAGGAAAACTATTTTCCCAATTTACCCTCTTGCTCCTTTAGAATTTTGTACCACGAGCGTGTTTTACCTACCAAAAAAGGAACAAAAATTTTATATAACTAAGTAAATGAATGTATAAAAAATATTCAGAAGGAAGTCTAAAAATCTGGGCATTAGCTGTGTTGAAGACGACTTCAAATTGCCAGGAAATGGTATAATGACTTCCTCTTGTTCCACTGGTTCTCAAAAAACTAAACTAATCCATCTTAAGGTCCGCATGCTTTCTTTGGATTGGTTACAGCCCTCCCTAAACAAAAGTCAGGTTGGGAATGCTGAGGAATGGAAAACACACATACACACACTTTTTAATTCTGTTGCCTGGCTCAAGGTGTCATGATCTATTCAGTCCATCAAAAGACGTGAAAAGGCCAATGATGAAAACAACTCAGAGACATTCATAGAAAAGGGTGAAGGTTGTAGCAACAAGCCAATGTATCCCGTGTCTCCGGATAATGTTATTCCCACAACCATGTCCACCCCACCCCATAGCACTGGCATCTCTTGTGAGAGGGGTTAAGGTAGTTTACTGGGAGGAGAATGGAGTTGGGGGAAACTGAGGAAGTTGGATTCATAAAATCAGTTGTCAAATGAAGCTCTTAATATTATTGCAGAATCTCTGCTGCATGTATTTTAAGATACCCTGAGAACCTCAAAGGGGCCATAGTTGCAGCCTGGTTGGAGAGTAGGCAGGGATGGAATGAGCAGGAAGCCTATTTCTGTATCTGCTGGAAGCACTCTGAATAGTTTCATAATGCCATTTTGGCTATGCAATGGCCCTGCCCTATTCCAATGTTCCGAAAATGTTGAAAATTCTGGACATTCTCCAAGGCTCCCTGGACATGTTTATGGCAGCTTCCTGGAAGGCATTTGTGACCTCTCTTCACATGCAGTAGGACATGGCAGTTTCTAAACTCCCGTCCCTCTGGGGACATCACCACTATGCCGGGATAGAGAAATGCCTGTCTGAGTGAGAGGAAATGGAGTATCTTGGATGTGCCTCTTTCCCAGTGCTTTGTTAATAAACTCAAGTAAAGCAGTTCACCACGAAGGAAACTACCCTGAGGATCAAGTAACGCAGTAGAGAGACTGTCAAGGACTTTAGATGCTCTCATAACAGATCACATACACAGTGACTATCTTTGATCAAAACTATTGCAATGGCTCCTAACTGATCTTATGCCTTCAGTCTCCTTCCTCCTATCTCGTCTCCACTTAGACATAAGGCTGAGCTTTCTAAAATATAAATCTCACTGTCTTATCTCTCTCTTAAAACTCTGCAATGGCTCCCCAATAGGATTAAGTCCATTCCTGATGGCAAGACGTACAAAGTCTCCAGAATTATTCTGAATGGGAGACTGGCTTTGCTAACTAATTATTGCCAGGAATAAAGGTAACAGATAAACTAGTATATACAAAAAAGTTATATTCGATGAACTTAATACCAAACCACCATACTTCATTTAGTTAGCTGGGTGGACATGTCACAGCAGTGATCTTCTCATAGACTATATTAGGAAATGCCATCACCCATAGCTCAGTATTTCCAGAGTGTTACTTTAAGATTTTATTTGGTCAATGTGTAAGTCTTGTTGAATCTGAGGGGGAAAAAAAGCTTTCAAGTTAGAACCATGGTAGCCAAACCACACAGAGTAGAATTTTGGGGTCATGATCACCTATATGTTTTCACTATGGAGTTTTTGAGGGGCATTTTACCTGGGCATGAGGTTGAGATGGTTGGGATGTGGACCATGAAGACAAGAGAATGCTAGAGGCACACTGGGGGTGAAGGCACAATTGGAAACCAGACACATTGTGGACCTAGATCAGCTGAGCAGACAGGAAATCGAGATAGAAAGCAGCTGGACAGAAACTCAGCAAAGGGAGCAGGCTTGGGAAAGGGATAGGAGGAAGCCCTTCTCAGAGGAAGTCAATCTATTTGGCAATTAGAAGTGTGGGGTTTGGACTCATCCATTCAACGAGGTTTACTGCATTAGCACCCACTACGTGAAAGACACTGTGTTGGGCTTTGCGGGTATAGACCTACCCTCTTAAGTTGAAGGATGTATTCCAGGCAATGGAGATATCGAATGACTCCTTGCCACATGCACATTCCCTGGAGAGATGGTTCCCAATTTTGTAACCCGGTGCTACTGTTTCTTCAATTTAAGGTGCAGGAAGTCATAACGGATCTCCCATCACAACACGTTCCAACCAGTGACAATCACCGGACCTCCCAGGCCACGGTGATATTGTTGATGCCACTCCATTCAAAGGCTTCTCAGCGATCCCAGAGTGCTGAGCTCCATCCTCTTCCCTTTGCCACTCCTGATAAGGTGCACCTGCCTCAAGTCATCACAGAACTTGCATTTATCACCTGGCTCAATCCTCTCTCTTGGTACTCTGTTGGTTCTCTAGCCATGCCTCTTGCTCACCTTCTGTTCACTATCAAGGGCAACAACTCTTCCAAAGAGCATGAAATGACAGAAAGAGAGGCTCTGATGAAGCAAACAAACAGACGGAGATGACCTCAAAAGCAAGGGAAACGCTGGAACCTGGCAGCCAAGAAGATAAACGGTGCCCAAGCTCCTGAACTTGCCCACAAGCCACGAAGAAAATTTATATTAATTGTACTCTTCTGTATTATAATGGGTCTGTGCACAGATCATAAAAATATTTCTAAGATGAAACAGCGCTGCACAGAGCTGTACTCAACAAAGTGTTGTCTGATCACATCCTTATAGACTTTAGCAAGTTTCCTTCCACTCTATGCACCAGTTTCCTCATCTGTAAAATGGGGTCACTAATGACCACCTCACTGTCAGAATTAAATGACTGAATTCCTGTAAGTACTTAGCTCCATGCCCGGCACAGCCCAAGCGCTCATGAATGGCGGCGATTCCCATTATCACATGCTCGATATTATAAGGCTCCAGTGACTCAACTGCGGGGTGGGAAGGGAATTCTCAGAGGCAGCACAGACCCCCCCAGAGGATCGCCCCAGATTCCAACTACAGCTCTGGGGGTTCAGTCTAGAAGAGCACCCTGGAAGTTTCGCTTTTAGACACTTTTTCTCAGGGACCTCACAGCAGTATCCCCAGACTCCCTAGAGAGTACTCTGCAAGCTGCGGCACTGCCTTCAGACCACACCCCCATCTGCACGGTGTCTCCAAAAAGCCTATGCCAGTCAGGAAACTTCAGTCAGCTCTCACTCGTGGACAAGACATTTGTCCCTCGCCAGCCTCCAACACCACCTGTCCACAACAAAGGCTGAAGAGAGCAGCAAAAAGGGAGCAGGGACTTTGGAATTGCTGAGCCCCAGGTCTGTACTTCCTAGAGCTCAGGGGCCTAGAGGAGGTCAATGACCACTCCCGACCTCGGTCAGCTCGGGCCTCTGGACTAAAGATCACCTGCCCAGCTTGCCCTCAGTAACCAGCTCTTTAAGGCGTATGCAAGTGACCTCGAGACCGTGGAACCCCCAGCTGTCAGAGCTGGCCACAGACCCTGGGCAATGTATGCAAACCTCTGTCTTGTGGGCTGTTTGCCAGCTCCTAAATCTAACTGCAAACGGTGACACATCCCCACCATCAATACATTCATAATTCACATTGTTTCAGAGCCCTTTAATGAATATTTTCTCATTTGTCTGTTCTCATTTCTAATGGCAAAACATGACACGTAATTGTCACACACAGAATACTAATACAAATAACCCCTTGCATGAATTTAGTCTGCAAAACTGTCCAACACACAGCATTCAGCAAACAAAGCACTCATTTTTAATTTACTAATTTTTAATTTACTAAGCGCTTACCATGCACCACAGCAGCAGTGGGCAACAGAAATACAAAGCTGAATCCCCGTCTCGTGATGTGAGGAGGAGCTGGGGAGACACAGCTGGTAAACGTGAACTTGTCTACATGTTAAGGGGAGGCAGGACAGCCATGTGGTTGAACACGAGGACTCCGGGTGCAGACTTCACGGGTTCAATAAGTAACTCTGGGCCCTAAAAAGGATCGAAGTACTGATACACGCTACAAATGGAGGAACCTGGAAAACATTATGCCAAGTGAAAGAAACCAGTCACAAAGGCCACATATTGTATAATTCCCTCTACAGGAAATGTCCAGAATAGGCAAATACAGAGAGGACAGAAAGTAGATTGGTAGTTGTCAGGGGCTAGGAGAAGGAGGGTGGGGGAGTGACTGGCAATGGATATGGGTTGTTTTTTGAGGTGATAAAAATGTTCTAAAATTGACTGTGGTGATGGTTGCGCATATCTGTGAATGCACTAAAAACCACTGACTTGTGGGGCCGGCCCCATGGCTCAGTGGTTAAGTGCACGCACTCCGTTACTGGCAGCCCGGATTCAGATCCCGGGCGAGCACCGAGGGACGGCTTGTCCGGCCATGCTGAGGCGGCGTCCCACATACAGCAACTAGAAGGATGTGCAACTATGACATACAACTATCTACTGCGGCTTTGGGGAGAAAAAGGGAAAAAAAGGAGGAGGATTGGCAATAGATGTTAGCTCAGGGCCAGTCTTCCTCAGCAAAGAGAGGAGGATTGGCATGGATGTTAGCCCAGGGCTGACCCTCCTCACAAAAAAAAAACCACTGATTTGTATACTTTGAGTGAATCATATAGTAGGTGTAGTACATCTCAATAAAGCTGTTTCTAAAATAAAGTAACTTTGGGAAAATTATTAACTTCTCACAGCCTCAGTTTCTTCATCTATAAAATGGAGATGATAAAAGTGGCAAATTTTAAATTACTGTGAAAATTCAGAGGGATAACTTTGTAAAAAGCACTCACTCCTTTGAGCACTATTATCATCAGCTATAAAAGACCAGGAGATCATTTACATTAGGCAAAAGGTGGAAGCAACACAAGTGTCCATCAACAGATGAAGAGATAAGCAAAATGTGGAATATACATACAATAGAATATTATTCAGCCTTAAAAAGGAAGGAAATCCTGTCATACGCTACAACGTGGATGAACCTTGAGGACATTATGCTAAGTGCAATAGGCCAGTCACAAAAGGACAAATATTGTATGATTCCACTTAGATGAGGCGCTTAGAGCAGTCAAATTCCTAGAGACAGAAAGTAGAAGGTGGTTACCAAGGGCTGGGGGGAGGGGGATGGGAAGTTAGTGTTTAACGAGCACGCAATTTGGTTTTGCAAGATGAAGAGTTTGGGAGACAGATGATGGTGATGGTCATACAACCATGTGAATGTACTTAATGCCATGGAATTGTACACTTAAAAATGGTTAAGATGGTAAATTTTACGTTATGTGCATTTTGCCACAATAAAAAAATTTAAAAGATTGACGGGACATAAGAGCTGGAGAAAGGAACACGGTAGGAAGGAGGGAGAAATCTGGAGAAGGCTTCACAGGACAAAAGACTCAGGAGCTAAGCCTCAGCAGGGCAGACTGATGGAGCGTCTCGGGGCAGTGGTCCCAGACAGAAGACCGCACACCACACAGACCCTGGCACTGCCTCCCAGGAGTACTCTGGCTTCCTCCCGCTCTGCCAGCCAGCACCGGCCCACGGAGCACGAAGCGCCAGCTCAGAGCCTGGGGGCATGGGAGCAGGAGTGAGTCACGGGAGCTCTGCGTTCAGACAGACAGACTCACTCCCTGCCAGTCAAGGAAACTCCCCAGAGGCAGAAGGCCCAGCTCTGGGACCTCCATCCACACACAGGCCTGCAGTCCAATCACCCAGAAACGTTGATCTGGATTATCCCAACAGGAGGGCCCAAGTTGCCTGAGAATGAAGCTGAGGCATGTTGATGCGCAGGAACAAAAGACTTCAGAGGGATTTCAGCCTTTTCCTTCGTTAGGTTTTCTCCCCGTATGGCTGTGGGGGGTGGGGGGTGCAGGGGGCAGGGCGGGGGTGCTGAGGAGAAATTACAGAAGACAAGAGAGCTACTTATAGGTCTCTAACTCACAAAAAAAGAGACTGACTAAATTACTAAGGGTTGACATCCACAGGACAACTCTGTGCCTTTAGTGTCCCTTGTCAACTCTGGTGCAGCCTGTGGAGTAAGCATGTCCAGGAAGATGCAACATAAACCAGAGTACCTGAAATTTGCCATTGTTTTCCCTACTGCAACTTCATTTAAAGGCCCAAGATGCTACAGGTATATTCTCATTCTTTATCTTTCACCTCTCAAGTGGCAGAGGTTGGAGGAGGGAGGGAGGGAGTACAGAACAGCCAGATGTAAGCATGGACACATGTATCTGGAAGTATTTGGAAGGCCTAATCCAGAGGTACACCTACGACACCCACCCTTTCAAGTTCTATAGTGCATAAAATTCCACCATTAAAAAGGCAGCCCTGATGTCCAAAACCATCATTTTAAATATTGTTTTAGAACTTCTAGCCAATGCAATAAGGCAGGAAACAAAAATACAGAGGTAATCTATAGGAAAGAATCTAAAAATATTATTTGCATACCTGATCATACATCTAAATAGCTCAAGAGAATGAAGTGAAAGAATTTAGAATGAATAAGAAAATTCAGAAAGATGTCTAGTTACAAAATAAAGATCTAATCAACATTCAGCAATAACCAGTTAGAAAATATAGTAGGGAAAAAATCCTATTTATAGAGGCAACAAAAATATTAAGTGCCTTGAAATAAATTTAACAAAAAATGTGCAGGATTAAATGAAAAAATCCACAAAACAACTGTGATATATTAAAAAAAAATGATTTTACCAAATGGAGACACTTCTATATTTGTGGATGGGAAGTTTCATTACTATAAACGTTTGAGAAAATGTTAATTTTCTCAAAATTAACTTTAAATTTAGAGCAATTTCAATCAAATCCCATCTGGAGTTTTTAAACCTGAAAAATTTATTTTAAGTAAATAACAAGCAGGAACAGCTCAGAAATTTTTGAAACAAAAAGAAAAATTCATGACTTGCACTACCACTTTTTTTTTTTTTTAGTGAGGGAGATCAGCCCTGAGCTGACATCCATGCCAATCCTCCTCTTTTTGCTGAGGAAGACCAGCTCTGAGCTAACATCTATTGCCAATCCTCTTCCTTTTTTATTTCCCCAAAGCCCCAGTAGATAGTTGTATGTCATAGTTGCACATCCTTCTAGTTGCTGTATGTGGGATGCGGCCTCAGCATGGCCGGAGAAGCGGTGCATCGGTACGCGCCCGGGATCCGAACCAGGGCAGCCAGTAGCGGAGCATGCGCACTTAACTGCTAAGCCAAGGGGCCGGCCCCTGCACTATTTACTAACCACTACAATAAAGTAGTAACTGGTGTAAGCACAGACCAAAAATGAAATTGCATAAAAAGCCCAGAAATAGACCTATGTGTACACTATACATAGTTGTATAAAAATTTTGTATATAATAAAAATGATGTTTTAGATTCTAGATCCAGTAAAGAAAGTGGGTTTGGATAACTGGTTAACTATCTAAAGAGAAATTGTGAGATGCCTACCTCATATCATCAACCAACATGAATACAGTTTAATTCAAGAATTAAATGTAAAAATAAATAAATTCACATACACATATGTGATTTAGGGATAGACAAGGTCTTTCTAACCTTACAGAAAAATTTAAAAGCTTTTATTACATAAATATTTTAAATTTATGTATATCAGAGTGTCATAATCTAAATTTGAAAAAACATGATGAGGGAAAGACCTGCAACATAAATGGTAAATATTTATTTTTAATATTGAAATGAATCTTATGATTCAGTAAGAAACAGATAAACATATCAATGGAAAAGGTCAGGAAAAAGAAGTATGGGAGGAAAAAAAACATGAAATCACCAGAAAACAAAAGATATATAAACTCACCAGTAATAAAAGTCTGAAAAATAAAACAATGAATTGGCATTTTTCACAAAATTGGCAAAAGTTAAAATAACTGATCAGCATTGGCAGATGTTCAGGTAAACGGGCACTCTTACATACTGCTGGGGAGATGTAAATGCTGGACTAATTTACAAGATTCCTGAAGAGGAATTTGGCAATGCCCATGAAAAAACCTTTGAAATAGTCACATCTTTTGATCAGTAATTCCACTTCTAGAAAATAGCCTAAAGAAATAATCAGAACTATGTGCAAAGTTTCAACATCATCATCACATGTTATGGGCACCATGTGCACTTACTTATCAGGCACAATTCTGTTTTAAATGCATTGTGTAATTTAATCCTTAAAAAAATAATATCTACATCCTGATATGATCCCCATTTTACAGATGAGGAAACTGATGCATAGAGAGATCAAGAAAATCATCCAAGGTCACATGACTAATACACGGGAGAGCCAGGATGCAAACCCAGGCAGTGTGATTGGCTAGGCCCAGACTCTTAAACACTAACATGCCATCGAGGAAGCATGAATACCAATAGCAAAACTTTAACACTACCTAATGTCCAACAATAAGTGACTGATTAAATATATTCTGGCATAAGCACATAACAGAATTAATGAATGGGTGGACAGATGATGGATAGATGGGTAGAAGGAAGGATGGCTGGATAGATGGATGGATGGATGGATGGACGGATGGATGGATGATGGATGGATGGTTGGACAGATGGATGGAGGATGGATGGATGGATGGATGGATGGCAGGCTGGCTGACTCAAATCATAAAACATTCATTTGGGAAACTATCCTCAATTTTTTTTTTCCACTCACGTATATTGAAAATTAACTTCATGGCAGGTAAATTTTCAGGTACCATTTTAGCCCTCATCAAAAGAGGCAGGAAACAATTAAACAGCAAAACCCAAGGCTTCTGCTCCCAGGAGTAAATGGTGAGCAAAGACATTGTGAGGTAGCCCTCAAACCAGAAGGCGTTCTCTTCTCAAAGTTCTTCAAACCTCTCTGTTTCATAAAATAGAGTTCAGAAGAAGTCACCAAGTATGAAAGTCTTTATTTAAAGTCTGGGTGTCAAAGAGCCGCAGACAACAAATCCGACAATTATCTGCATTGATACAGTAGCTCCGATAGGAGGCAGCACCCCAATGTAGACTGGAGTGTATGAGATACATACAGAAGATTACCAAGGATGGTGTAAAAGCAAGGACAAGATCAGAAGATTCAGAACAAGCCAAGAGAGATGTTCCCTACACCCTGGTGTAGAGAACCGGTCTCACCCACATCCTGGGGAAGAGGGATTGGCGATAACTCCCAAAACCGTATGACGCTGTGACTCTATGTTCATTACTTATTGTTATCTTAATTCAGGTAAGATTATTTTCTATAATTAATATTACATTAGTTTGAAATTTATTTTTAAAACATTTAACCCCTTCAAATAGGATTAAGGATAAAGACAACTGAAGGCAACACCCTGGTGACCAGAAGAAACCAAAAGAAAGAGAAAGTGCCTGAACACAGGAGTACCTATGAAGTGCTCAGGAAATCAGTTAGTGGTTGGGGTGGTGGCAGGATTACACTATTCCTACTGGCTCCTCAAGTGGAAAAGGAATATTCTATTCAAGTGTGTCAGACAGAGACTTCACTCCCACTAACTCATTTCATACTTGCTAACCCCTGGGAGTTAGGTGTCATTATTCACATTTTAAAATAAATAAAGAAACTGAGGGGCAGAGAAGTGAAAGCAACTCATCAAAGCCACACACTTAGAAGCAGCAAGAGATTCAAACTGAATCAGGGAAGTCCTAAGTCCAGAGATGCAGAAAAGGTGGGTGTTCTGGGAAACTCCCTCCGGGAAGGGCTGGCACATGTGGACAGATGTTCTCTATGCCGTCCCTTTCCTACCTTGATTTCCCACATCCCCATTCCCTGAGCAACTCTCTAAACCACAGCAGAGCTCCAGAAGGTTGTCGGGGAGTCTTCTTCTTTTTCACATGTTGAATCCTTTAATGCTTGCTTCACACTAGACACCAGGAAGATATCCTTCCTGCAAGAAGCCCTATTCTGGAGTCCAGACCTCAGAAGGCAACAAGTGATGACCCAAAAGGAAAAAGAAATTAACATGTAAGAGCACCCTATACTAGGTACTTCACATCCATCGTTTTATTTAATCCTCCCAACAACCTTCCAAGAAAATGTCATTGTCCCTGACTTACAGATGAAGAAACTGTGGGTCTAGAAGGTGAAGCAACTTGCCCAAGTGACAGGTGTTGCGCCAGCTCACCAAGACCTACAGTGAAATGCCACATGAGGGTCTTGACCAAACTAAGGTTTGATAGCATGTGTCAACACGGCAAAGGGACTTTCTAGTTAAGTGAGCTCTGGCAGGCTCTCTACCCGGTGGACAGAGTAACGAGGCAGTAACTTTACCCCTGTGACAACCAGCAGCATACGCACAGAAAGGTGACAATCTTGAACCGCCACCCCCCTGCTATGAGTTAAACAAGTCCAGCAGAAGACACCAGTGGCACCAAGCCACCTGTCTCCTTCCCCCCGGGAAAGCTCTGCAGACGGACACTGCAGTGGCCCCTTTGGTGCTACAAACGTGCGAAACCCCTGACCTACAGGGTCAGTGACAGCCAGGGGCTAATAAAAGCACCAGTGCTGGGGGCCGGCCTGGTGGCGTAGTGGTTAAGTTCACGCACCCCACTTCGGCAGCCCAGGGTTCGCGGGCTCAGATCCCAGGCGCGCACCGACGCACCGCTTGTCAAGCCATGCTGTGGCAGGCGTCCCATATAAAGTAGAGGAAGATGGGCATGGATGTTAGCCCAGGGCCAATCTTCCTCAGCAAAAAGAGGAGGAAGGTTAGCTCAGGGCTAATCTTCCTCACCAAAAGAAAAAACAAAGAAAGCACCACTGCGGGAGGCCCTCCAGCTGAAGCAGTGCGCTCACAACGCGTGCTTCCCCTCATCTGCACAAGCTCCCCCAGGAGGCAGGTGCTGCGAGCATCCTGCCTTTCAACAAAACAATCAAGGTAAGAAGTTCAAGCAAGCTGCCAGAGGGTCCCACAGTTACAATGTGGGGGTTTGGGGTTTTAACCGAGACTCTCCAATTCCAAATCCCATGTGCATGACACCAGGCAACCTCTTTTGTGTGAACTGAGCATCTGGAAAGCCAGACGTCCACTCCCTATGACATCAGTGACCCTGAAACCAGGAGTCCAATGAAACCCTGTCACAAATACCCAAATGCCCCATGGCAAAAGGCAGTCAGCAGAGTGGAACCAAGAGCACCCAGGGTGCATAATCCCAGCCTGACCGCTTACTAGCTGTGTGACCTTGGGAAAGCCACCTAACCTCGCTCTGCTTGGAGTTTCTTGTCGATAAAAGGAGGATACTAACAGTGCCCACTTCGTAGAGTTTGTACGAAAGCTAAATGAGCTAATACTTATAAAACACTTCAAACGATGTCCACATGCTATAAGCACACAATAAATCAATGCATGTTAGGGATTATTATTATTATTACTACTACTTTTGTTACAAAGAGATGACAGTGCACAAGTTACCAGCTTGTAACAGGAGGAGATTTTGCTCCTAGATTTGGCTTTCAGGAGCAAAGGCCACAAATGTAACATCCCTGTGATGCCTACAGGAACTCTGAAATCAACCCCACATGTGACCAAGTTCTCACCCCGAACACTAGGGTGTCCTTATTCACTTGGAAAGGTTTCCACATTGACCTTCCCTTCGTGTTGCCCCCTGTTGCCTCAGAGGGCAGGGAGGACCAAGGACACCACCCATTCACCCAGAACAAGTAGCACGTTGTCGCCACCTGATTAAACAGCCCCATAGTTGTCAGGATGCCCCTTCCCGCTGCTGATCGGCACGCCTGCCACCGAGCCACCAAGTCAGCGTCATCTGCACCCAATTCCTTGGAATTTGAAGAGTGGAGTGGAAAGGGAATGAAACTCACAAGACTAGACCCGTGCCCAGGATCTGCCTTCTCCCCTTGGCCCTGGGAACGAGGCACCTCTCCCCCAGGTACCACGCCACAGTGCGAGGCTGCACCTGGGTGAAAATAAGGGCAATCACGCCCCATCCCTATGAAGACCTGCAGACGGTGGGAGGCGAAATCCCACGCTCTGTGTGCGCAGAAGCATGGGCTAGGTGTGTAATACGTTGACACATTATCCTACCCCGACCTCTGACCCAGGGGGAGCTGACTTTGTGACCCTGAGCGCTCTGAATTCAGTAGTGAATTGTGCTACGGGAAGAAAAGGGCTTCTCTAAACGTGCTCGAAATGTTCCACTTGGCACTGACTCCAGTAGCGACCTCTTGTTTTCTTCTTACAGCCAGATTTTTTAAAGGCAGATTCTAAGCAATTTTCCTTGCATCCTCTCAGGCGTTCTGGAATCTTCTGCCTGTTCTGAATCAGTGTTGAAGACAGCAAAAGTAACCCCAAGAATGTAGGGCACGGGAAGCCAAGTGCCCAAGACGGACTGAGAACAATTCCTGGCTCAGACAGCCCAGGCAGGATCTTCACTTGGCCACCAGACACGCCAGGAAAGTCACACCATGTAAGTCAGCAGGCCCCCACCCCAGGGTGTGCGAGAGACCGGTGAGGTTGCAGGAGGGTCTCTCGAAGGACGGCATAGCATGGAGACCACTCTCTAGGAGACGATGCTTTGCCACAACTCCATTATTGTTGGCTCAGGGTCATTTAAAACACTGAGCTGACTTTTTAAAACTGGTAGACTTCACCTAAAATCCACATTCTCAGCTTCTCTTTAACAAAAAAAAAAAAAGTTAAGAGAAAGGAGGATTGGCAGCCCTGGGTCTACGTTCCAACACTGGCTGGATTCTAACAACCGTTAGCCCTTCTGGGTTTGCCACAATCCCCACTATGCCTATTGCGTCCGCAAAGCTGAGGGCCAGTCATTATTTAACATCATATATGTGCTGTCAATCTTCTTACAGCACAGAAATAGCTCTCTGTACTCAAAAGCATCAAAAAAAATAAATAAATAAAACAAAGGGCAGACAGGCCACGTTTCAAGAAAATTGGGAAACGGTCCACCACACATCATTTTCCTCATTTGCATCTCTAGCCTGGACCCCATGGTGCAGAGCCCAGCATCCAGTGTCAGAAGTGTCTGGGTTCAAGTCTTGGCCTGGCAACTTCTTAGCTGTAGGACTGGGGGCATGTGCTTAACCTCTCCAAGCCTCAGGTTCCTCATTATTAAAGTAGCTAGGCTTCACAGGGTTTGAGAAAGGATTTAAAAAGATGTTGCATACAAAGCACTAGGCACAGGGCCTGGGACCCAGTAAGTGTGCAATAAACGCTGGTGGTCATTGTCATCAATGTTGTCAGAAGGGGCAATAGCGGTGGTGGTGGCTGTGGTAGCTGGTGGGAACAAGGTGGTAGTTCGCCCTCTGGAGCCCCGTCTTGCATCAGGAATGGGCTTCGTTCCCCTCCCAACTTCGAAGGTCAGAGAAGTGTGCACCACTCAAAAGTGGCATGGCCACACCCAAAAGCTGTCCACATAGACTCCTCTAGAACCACTGAGCACACACCTTAGTTTCTTTGCCTTGCAGCCTCATACGCCACTGCCAAGTCTCATCTCTGTCATCTCTGCTTCCTGCACACACACCTATTCATCTGGCTTCTGCTGTTCCCTCTGAACAGAACACCCTTCCCACCATTACTCACATCTGAAGACTCTGATCAGACATCAGCACCAAGAAGCCTTTTCTGAATTCTTGGGCAAGATTCCTGAATCCCAAATCCCATTATATATTTGTTCATCTTCCCCACTGGACCATGAGCCCTTCACAAGCAGGGCACTGTCAGCTCCGTGACCCTAGCCCCCTCCCCAGTGCCAGCACATAGTATACACAGCACACAAGTTCAGCTACAGAGCCGGCAATTCTGGGAGACAGCAGAGTATAAAGGAAAGAGCGCAAGTTTGGGGGCCAGGGCACAGGTTTGCATCCCAGCTCTGCCATTTAAAACTCAGATGAGTAATCCTGAGCTAGTCCACTTAATCCGCAGAGCCTTGGTTTGAACAAATGGAAGACTGGGTTCTTGTGAAGAATAGATAACATTAGCAAAATGACACAATGTATTATTATCAGCACCGCCAACCACCACCAGATCCAACACCACAACTACCACCACCAACTGCCTTCCCTTCCCCATCCCCAACTTAACCTGTGATCCCTGAACTTGAACTGTCCACTGTCTCTCACTCTCCTAACTTACAACTCTGCACCAAGAGCTCTCAGGGACCCAATGTGGCATGGGTCCAAATGAGCCCAGCCTGACATAAAGACATCCATCAAAGGGGAGAAGGTCACAGGAGGGAGCTAATTGTTCTCTCTGTACATGTTCGACTATTGCAACAAAGCACATTTAAGACATAAGAATATAATCAAAACACAAGAGCAAGGCTGAAGCTGTAAAGTGGGTATAAAGCTGCACGTACAATGTGGTTCCAACTGCGTCTAAACATACATAGCAAAATAGATCCAAAGAAACTTGACCAAAATCTTAAGAGAATTATGGGTCACTCATTCATTATTTATATTTTTATTTTCCAAATTTCCATTTTATGATTCCAAATCACATTTTATGATTAAAAAATTTAAACTTTAGGGGCTGGCCTGGCGGCGTAGCAATTAAGTTTGCACGCTCCGCTTCAGCAGCCAGGCGTTCACAGGTTCGCATCCCGGTGCACACCAATGCACCACTTGTCAGGCCGTGCTGTGGCGGCGTCCCATATAAAGTGGAGGAAGATGGGCACGGATGTTAGCCCAGGGCCAGTCTTCCTCAGCAAACAAAGAGGAGGACTGGCATGGATGTTAGCTCAGGGCTGATCTTCCTCACACACACAAAAAAAAACTTTATTGAGTGCCTACCAGTATCTTATTTAGTGCAAGTAATCAATTAAACAATTGTTGAACAAGTAAATAAATTATTGAAAATATATAAAGTAATTGGTGATTTGTCTATAGTAGTCTTAGGTTTTTCACAATAAATGCAAAACACAGTTTTTTTAAATGTCCCTGGAACATTTACAAGAACTGAACAAGTACCAGTCCACACAAATACTCAATAAATACCAAAATTCAGAAATTAACCAGGTATTTTGTCTTTCCACAAAACAATAAAAACCAAAATCAATAGCTAAAAGATTGACAAAACCTCAAAACACTCCAATAATTAAGTCTTGGCTAAGAAAGGTAATCCAAACAAATTATGGGCTACATATAAAATACAGATAGTTCCAACACATCCCAAAATTTATAGGGTTCAGCCAAAGCTGAGCTTAGAAGGAAAAAATTAGCCTTATATAAAAATTTTTAAATAAAATAAGAAAGAATGAAAATATGTAAAGTATTCAGTACAAAAAGCTGTGGGAAAAAAGTCAACAAAATGATCCTAATCAAAGCAGGCAAAAAGGATTAATTTTTAAACACAAAATAATTAAGAGAAATAAAAAGTAAAACGGGTAGAACAGGTCAAAAATATCTAACAATCAGTTTTTAAAAAAGGACTGATAAGGGGCCGGCCCCATGATGTAGGGGCTAAGTTTGGTGCACTCCGCTTCGACGGCCCAGGTTCGCGGGTTCAGATCCCAGGCAGGGACTGACGCCACTCATCAGCTAAGATGTGGCAGTGACCCACATACAAAACAGAGGAAGACTGGAACAGATGGTAGCTCAGGGCCAACCTTCCTCAACCAAAAAAAGAGGAAGATTGGCAGCAGATGTTAGCTAAGGGCCAATCTTCTTCAGCAAAAAAAAAAAAAAAAAACATAAAAAAGACAAACCTCTAGCAAACCAAACCAAAGAGAGAAAGAGCGAGAGAGAACACAAAACCTAAAACACTCTCTAGGAAAAAGAGGCCATAAATACAGAGAGATCTTAAACTATTATATTTCCTCTGCAACTAAGAAACTGGAAAATATAGAAGAAATTAATAATTGTATCAAAACGATCCAAAAAAATCAATTGTCAAAAGACCTGACAAAACTAATAACCAGGGAAGAAATTAGGAAAAGCTGCCAATGCACAAACTACAGAGGGGGGAGGATGCATCATGCCTGAATGATTTTATTAATAAATTCTTCCAAACTTCCAAGGGATCATGTAAAAGCTAGTCAACAGATTTTATACAAAAACATGGGAATCTCTCTGTCTATTTTGTGGCTGGCATAACTCTGGTTTCAGAACAAACACAGACAACACAAGAAAAACAAAACAAAAAACTCCAGACTTCTATTCCAGCCAAGACAGAGCAACTTTCAGGAAACCAGTGTTGCTGCCAGGAACAACCAGGAAAGCTAGCCCATCGCCTGTTCTGAGACATTCGCGAGCTGCCTGGCAGCCGGGATCTGAAGCACGAAGATCCCAGGGAAAAAAATTCACGGAGGTGTGCCTGACATTCTGCATGACGGTCTTCCCCTGGGTTATTTACCAGCTCTTAAATGGTGTGGGATTAGATGCTGAAAAGCTTGGCAGAAGCACAAACAGAAAGCAGAACAGCACGTGGAAGCTAAGGAGAGCTTCCTACAGTCTTACAAGGCTGGGAAGACAAAAGTCATGGTTAGCACCTTTCAAAGGCTTGAGGGTCCAAGTAAGACTTGAGGGTCTAAAAGCTGGGACAGACGGGAGGCAGACAGAAGTATGCCTACACTCTACACCTGCTTTCCCTTCCAAGTATTGGATGATTCTTAATCAAAGAAGATGAGAGACTAGTGTGCTGAGCAGAAAGCAGTTGAATAGCTGAGCTTAACTTTGAGAGGCTCGTGGCACTAGGGAAATGATTTTTGGAGTTCAGGATCTACCAAGGCAAAAATAAACAAGCAAGGCTCTCAGTTAGGGAGAGGGGGGCTAACCAGAAGTGGCCAGGTGTTACAAAGATTGCAAATCAGCCTCAGTTTCTGACCAAATAGAGATGATCTGCCTCTTCACTGCCAGATGGAGGATAAGATAAATCCTCTCAGGAGACAGACTGGGTGAATCCTCTTTCCAAGAAGGGAACATCATCCTTGACCCGAATAAATGTCCAGCATTCAATCGAAAATTACCAAGCACACTAAGAAGCAGGACCCACATTAGACCACAGGGGATATAAATACTGGAGTTATCAAACACAGCCTTTAAAATAATTGCAAAATAGGGGCTGGCCCCAGTGGTGTAGTGGTTAAGTTCACGCACTGCACTTCAGTGTCCCGGGGTTCGCAGATTCAGATCCCGGGTGTGGACCTACACCATTATCAGTGGCTGTGCTGTGGTGGTGTCCCATATACAAAATAGAGGAAGACTGGCACAGATGTTAGCTCAGTGACAATCTTCCTCAAACAAAAAGAGGAAGATTGGCAACAGACGTTAGCTCAGGGCCAATCTTCCTCCCCAAAAAATAAATAAATAAAAAAATAATTGCAAAATAGATAACTACATGGAGAATTTAACCAAAGCAGAATTAATCTAAACTTAAAAACAGAACAACTGAAATTGAGAATTCAATAAATGAGTTTAACAGCATATAAACCACAGATGGAATCAGTAAAGTAAAACATAGGCTAGAAGAAAAAAATCCACACAGAAACAGGAAGCAAAACCAGGTAAAATACAAAAAAGAACCTAGTAGGCATGGGGAACATGGTGGCAAAGTCTAAATATGTGTGATAGGAGTCTCAAAAGAGGAAGAGAGAAAGAACAGAGCAGAGCACAATGTAAAGAGATGAGCACTAGGAATCTTCTAAAAATAAAGACAATATCAAGTTTCAAAGATCCCAAGCAGGATAAAAAGAAAGAAAATGATACCTAGAAACACCACAGTAAAACTTCAGAAAATGAAGACAGGGAAAATTCTCAAAGGTAGCCAGATGAGGGGGGCAAAAGTCCATTATCTTTAAAAAAAAAAAAAAAAGGCAACAATAAAACTGACAGCTGAGTTCTCAATAAAAACAATAGAAGAGCTGAGAGAAAATAAATGTTATTTACTTTGAATTCTTTATCCTGTGGAAATATCCGTCTAAAGTGGAGTAAAATAAAGACACTTTGAGACCCACAACAACTGAGAGAATATGCCACCAACCAGTAATGTGCTAGTAAATGTTTAAAAACTGGCTTCAAAAAAAAAAGCACTGATTTGTAGTTTCTAATTTCTGGGATATAAATACTCCCACCACAGCTGATTTGAAGCTACCAATGTGACATCACTGAATGTAGAGCTGGAAAGAGATGCTCACAATCAGCTCTCAGGAGCACACCTCTGTTACTAACAAGACTAACAAGAATTCTTTAGGAAGAAAAAAATGCTTCCATACTGAAAACTGAAAATGCAATAAAGAATGGAAATCAACAGAAATAATAAATATGTGAGTAAATATAAATGAATATTCACTGTACAAAACAATTAATAATAATGGCATGTGGACTTCAAAAATAATATAGAATTAAAGTGCATGACAACATTAACAGAAAAGAAGTGGGGCAAATGGAGTCCAAGTTTCTTAAGTAGGAAGTAGCAAAATTCTCATTTACATTAGTCTTTAATAAGTCAAAGAAACAGAACCATACATATGTGGTCAATCAATTTATTATAAGGGAACACTGCAACAAGGGAAGAATGGCCCTTTCAAGAAATAGTGGATGTCCAACTTAAAAAAAAAAAAAAAGAATCTTGACCCCTACCTCACACCATATACAAAAAATTAATTCCAGATCCATCATCTATCTAAATGCAATAGGTAAAACAATGAATATTCTAGAAGATAACATAGGAGAACATCTTTACAACCTTCAGATAGAAAGTTTTCTTAAACTAGGACCCAAAAAGCATTCAACATAAAGGAAAAGACTGATAAATTGAACTTCATTAATATTAGGAACTTCTGCTTATCAAAAGCCACAATTAAGAAAATAAAAAGGTAATCCATACATTGTGAGAATATATGCAGAATACATATTTCTGACAAAGAATTTGTTTCCAAAATATATAATCCACTTTGTCAAAAGCCAGGGTAAATAACCAGGTTTGTGGGAAGAACAGATGTAGGAGACACGGGGAGAGTGGGTTATAGTGGGATAGTGATGATGGAAGCATGCCTTACGCATCATCTTATTTAATCCTCACAATAATTCTTTGAGGCAAGTGCAACTTTTATCCCTATTTAACAGGCTCAGCACAATCCTCATCTCTGCCATGCACCCAAGAGCCACCACTGTGCAGGGGAAAGGGACTGAGATGCTTGGGTAACAGAAAATGTCATCAATCCTTGCCAACCTGTGACGCACCACCACGGAGGTGAATATACCACAGGTCCACCTGGGAAGAGGGGGTGCAACCAAGAGGTGGGCAGAGCCACAGGGGAAGTATTTAGACTATATGGCTTTCTGAGGGCTGTGTGGACAAGAGTCTAGGATTCGAGACAAATGGAGATTAAGCCAGGAGCAAAGGCCACTCTAATATCAGAAGTTAGGAGACATTCCCATTACAGAAGAGGATTTTTTTTCCATAAAAACTTTATGTAGTTGGGAAAATATGCCAGACTGAGAGCTGTCACGCTCATCATGTCCCATAAAGTGTGACCTCAGGTGTCCAGGAGTAGCAATCTAGAAAAGCACAGTCTGTTGTCAGCCCACATGGCTCCACGGCTTGTCCGTGGTGTGACTCTGGACAAGTCACTTAGCCATTCTAAGCCATATTTCCTTTATCTGTACAACAGAGATGACAAGGGCCCTCCATCAGGGAGGACTCAGCAGGGGAATCCACCCAGAGACCTGGCATGGAGTATGAGCTCAATAAATTACTATGAAATTCATTTTGAAATTCATTTGGAGTATGATGAGGTTTGGCTCTCTTTCCTCCCAAATATTAATGAACTGGAGAATCAACAGGCTCCCACGGGCCTCTCCTGCACCAGGGAAGAGCAGGGTCTCAGATGGGAAGGTGGACACGTGCTGGTTGGGTGAGAAGCCCATGTGACTTCCCAGGAGAGGTATCCTCAGAACTGCACTCCTGGAACTGGGGCAAGGGCCCGCCAACACAGCCTGCACTTTTGTCAAGTGGAAGGAGCAGGGGTGGGAGTCAGAGAGCTGTGCTCAAACCCGCTCTCTGAGCTCAAACCCTTACTGGCGCTGACCTGACTTCAGCCCTCACATCCCCTCTGAGTCTTGGTTTCCTCACCCGCATTCTATTTTACTCGTAAAGGTATTTTAAGATGGCAAAATACGTGAAATGCCTGATATTTCCTGGTTGCTCAGCAAGTGTCAGTACACTTCTGCGTGTCAGCAGGGATGCTTGGAGATGGCCTGCCTTTGGAGAGCAGAGGTAACTGTGAATTCTTACCCCTTAGTCCACCCAGGAGTCAGAGCAACTCGGATCCATGTGAGGATGAACAGGAAGAACTTCCCAACCCCCTCACCACAGAGTGAGGACCCAGGAAGAGGAGAAATCAGTGTGGAACTAGACCCACACTCAGTGCTTCCCTGTTTGTCTACAGAGACCTGGCATCCGTGCGGAATGACTTCTAATAGCTACAACCAGAAAAAGGCACAGCTGTCCTCGATGGCCAAAGGGCTGATAAATAGTCTGGCCATATCTACCAAAAGCCTAGGAAGCAGGCTTACCTTTGACCTGCGTCTGGAAATCTATCCAAAGAATAATTTTAGATATAGAAAAACGCAAAATATTCATCACAGATTTATAAGGAAATTACAAACATATAAACAAAACCCTCAGCCACTTAGGAAGGACTCAAATAATTATTGAGACAATGGGTAAAGAAATGCAATTACAAATTAGTTCAAAAATAGCAATTATGATAATACCACATAGAATACTCTAGAATAGAGATATGACCAAAACTATAATCATAAGAAAATTATTAAATGGTTTTATTATTAAATAAGAAAGTATAAAACTAAACGCACCAATAATCCAATTCAACAAGTTAGAAAGAGAACAACAAACTAAAACCTAAGAAAAAGAGAATCAAGGCATGAATAAGATTAAAAGCAGAAATGAATTCATTAAAAACAAAACAGCAGTAGAATTCAAGAGCTGGTTCTCTGAAAAACACTACTATCAACAAAAACTACCACCAACAGACAAACCTCTATCCAGTCTAATTAAAGAAAATAATGAGAAAACACAAATAGACACAATAAAGAATGAAAACGGGTATTTAACAAAAAATAAGGCAGCAATTCAAAAATGAGGGAAAATTACTTAAAACTTAATAAATTTGAAAATTCTCAATGAAATAGAGGATTTTCTGGATAAATACAAATGAACAAAATTGACTTAAAAATTAAGAACATCAAATTAAGCAAAAGCTATACATGAATTTGAAAAAGTTGTTCAAAATGCTCTCTGAAGCTTTATAAAATGTTCCAGACACAGTGAAAAATGAACATTTCTCCATTCATTCTGTGACATTTCGTGACCTTGACAGAAAAATCTGACACACACACTCACACACAAACTAAAACTACAGCCTGGTATTGCTTAGGAATACACATGAAAAAATTCTAAATACAGTATTTCTGAAATCCACTAGTATAACAAAAGAAAATACACCTCTATCATCAGGGATTTGTCTCCGAAAAAATATTAATATATTAATAAAATCATCACGACAGGGGCCAGCCCAGTGGTGAAGTGGTTAAGGTCACACGCTCCACTTCGGCGGCCCAGGGTTCGCAAGTTCAAATCCCAGGCGCAGACTGACACACCACTCATCGAACCATGCTGTGGCAGTGTCCCACATACAAAATGGAGGAAGATGGGCACGGATGTTAGCTCAGAGCCAATCTTTCTCTTTTTTGCTGAGGAAGCAAACAGATGTTAGCTCAGTGCCAATCCTCCTCACCAAAAAAAAAAAAAAAAAAATCATGTCAATTAGTGAAAAAAATCACATGATCTCAATAATTTTTAAAAGCATCTGATAAGTCATTTCCTATTTTTTCTAGCAAACTAGGACCAGAAGGACATTCCTAGTCTTAAACTACCAGCCAACATAAAACTTAAGGTGATGTAATACAGGCATTCCCATTAAAATCATGGATAAGGCTCCTATCACAACTAGTATTTAACACTGGTAAAGAAATTTAGAAGTATTTAACACTAGCAAATAAAGCAAGTAAAAGAAATAAGAGCTTCCATTATCAGAAAGGACAGAGAAATTGACCATTATTTGCTTAAGATAAAATTGAACTTAAAAAATGTAAGAGAAGTAAGCAGAAGACTATAACAACTAATAAGAGAGTGAAAAACATTGCAGGTTATAAAATAAGTGTTCAATAATCAATAACTTACCCTATAAATTAATAAACAAAAAATATAATAGAAAAAGACATACTCTCAATACCAACAAAAACAAAACTGAACAGAACAAAATACCTAGGAAAAATGTAACTATGTAAAATTCACATGAAGAAAACAAATGAAAAAATTACTAAAAGATATCAGTGAGACCAGGGCCAATCAGAGAATAAGCCAACTGGTCTATTATAAATAGGTCAGTTCTTCCCAAGTTTAATAGTAAATTAAGTACCATTCTAATCCCAGCTACTAAGATTTTATTTCACTTGAAAATTGATTCCATACATTCATATGTAAGATAACTGGGCTAGTGCAGTCAATAAAATCTTGAAATATAAGAATCAAAGTATTATATAATTATATAATATATACTAATATATAAAAATAATATATATTATACATAACTAAATATTACATAATTGTATATTATATAATTATATGTAATAAAATATATAAATATAAAATAATTTATAATTATATATTACATAATTATATGTAATAAAATATATAAATATAAAATAATTTATAATTATATAATATGTGTTAAAAATTGTTAAATATGCAAAAAAAGGTTAGTCCTAAGTAGTGTGATTTTTTTGGCAAGGCTTTCAAGATGAACTGGCCTCAAACGTGTACTCTCGTTTAACTGTTGATTTTAACTGTTGATTAGAGTTGTGACCCATATACCAATTGAATATTATCTCATTTTAAAGCAACATGCTTTCAAAAGAATGGCCAGGAAGAAATAATACATCATAATCATTAGAAATATTGGAGTACTTTTGTGATGATGGTTATGAGCAATCATATTATTCTTTTTGGTTTTGGACAGTGTTTGCACCTTACTGTGGATAAGAAGAGGGAATAAGAAGAGCCCACCCTCCCCTTGAAGACAGCAAAACAGGCCACACTCAGAAGCGTGAGACAGTACCTGGAAGCAAATGCGTAACCATAAAGATGCAGTTGCATCGGAGGAACTGCACTGAGAAAAACTAAAGACACAAACTTACAATAATGACAAATTCAGGGACTGCACAAACCACTGCAAGTCTAACCACACTTGCAAAAGTTTCCCTAAGGCCAGGAAACTATCTAAGATTCCCTGAAACATGTGGAAAAATCCTGAACTGTATTGTTTTTCTTTGAGGTCCCGTACTAAATTCTACGAGAATTGACTCAGACTATTTTGAAATTACTAGAATTACTGGAATTACTAGAAATTACTGTCTTAGGGTCAGTTAACCATGGAAACACAGAGACTCGGTTCAGAGACCAGTGATTCAACCTGTAGGCATATTTCATTTTAAGGAAAAGGTGAAAATCCAGATTTATAAATTGGGTGTCACTGTTCTCTTTACAAAGATGGTTTGCTATAGGACTCCTTAAAACAGCAGTTTGCTCTCACGCAATTACAATATCATCCGACTTGGGAACATGCTCATCTATTGTACAGGCAGGGCACACCTAAGCTAGGCAAGAACTTAATGTCAATAGAAATTACACTTAAGAAAGCATCCTGCTATTTACCGGAGAAAGTGCATTACCTCGGGTATGCTAAAAACAGCCCTAAAATAGTGGTATATTCCTTGCAAGCATCTTCTCACCTAAGCTTCTATTATTGGCAGGAGGATGAAAATCTTATAAGCTGAACAGATCACTAACTACAACACTACAACACCGGGTAGTTCATCTGGAATGCAGGAGGAATGAAATGAAAGCAAGAGGTTTCAGAGGTGACCAGTTATCCAGGGCCGTGTTCCCTAAATCATAGAGACTCAGGGTTGAACTCACCCTGATGACAAGTTCTCTCTCAAAAGGTTAAAAGGATCATTGAGGACAGGTGCTTCTGCAGACTTACTACACAAGGGTTAGAAAGCAAATTAACTGGGCAGGTGACAGTGATGGACCACGCCATGCAGAGTTCAGAATTGAGATGGTTGTCAACGAAAGAAAAGCTAGAGGCTCAGTCCAACAAAGAAGGTACAAGGACACCAGCCTGGGGGCTTGTTAGAAATGCAAACTCTTGGGTCCCCCTCCAGACCTACTGAATCAGAAACTCAGGATGGGGCCAGTAATCTGCTTTAACAAGCCCTCCAGGGGATTCTGGCGCATGCTCACCCGACTGAACTCGCACTGACTATGCGAGTGCAGGCAATCCCGAACCCAGGAGCTACGTGACTTTGGAAAAGTTACTGAACTACTATGAGCTTCTGTGTTCTCGTCTGTAAATTTGGGTTCATGTATCTATGTCAAAGGTGACAAAGATGTCAAATCTTGTAAGATTAAAACACACAAAGAGCTTAATAAGGAACCTGACACCTAGTAAAGGGACCATAAATGGTGGTGGTGGCAGTTTTGATGGTTATCGTTTTTAATTATTGTCATCTTTACCATGGCTCTCAATACAATTGGCTCTCAAACCTCTCCCCCCATAGATCATAATCACCTATGGAACTTTTCTAACCTGTCTATCCATAGACTACACCCCTTGCAATTGTTGACTCGGTTTGGGGCAAGGCCAGGGCAACTGTAGTTTATAAAACCCCACAGGTGATTTAGATGTGCACCTCCATTTAAGATCCCCAACTTGAGGAAAGCAGAGTCAAAACATTTTGAGATTCAAAGGCTATGTCTACTGTCAGGGATGCTAAGAAGCAAGACGGTTCAAACAAACTTCAAAAGAGCCCCCAGAGTGAAATTCTGACCATGCAAGTGCAGGCAATCCCAAGAAAGAAAAAAAAGAAAGTACCTACAGAAGAATGTGACCTGTGTGAGAAGGTGAGCTTGGGCTCCAAAGGGACATGAACCAAAGGTGGAAGGAGCAGACTACCTGGGTTCAAACCTTGCCTCCTGTGTCTACTAGATTTGTAACTTAGTTTTTCAGCCTCTTGGTGCCTCAGTTTTCATGTCTGTAAAAGGCGTTTGAGAATTAAAAGGGATAATGCAGATAAAGCACTTAGATGAGCAAATGGCATGTAAGAATTCATAAATGTTACCTGTTGTTATTAATATGATTCTATACTTATAAAACCTGTGCTATCAAAAGCATAGTTTTGACCACCAGACCCCAACTTAAAACCTCAAGGGCTCCCTATTACCTATGAATAAAGTCCAAACTTCTGAGCATAGAATATGATGGCCTTCATCAAGCAGACACCAAATACCCACTATACTATCAACCCCTACAACTCCAGAACCAGGGGCTCCAGCCATGCCCAGAGCCAATGGCTCCATGTTTCATGAGTAAATGGAAGAAAATGAAGTGTTTCAGGGCCTAAGAACATGTGTATTCAGGGATATGGCCACATTCTAATCAGTTGTAATGTATTAAGTCATTATGTGATTGAGATGATGGGTCAAAAAGTTGTAAAGCTAGAAAAACAATTAGCCCAAGCATAAGCTGATGGCAGTGATGTGGAAGCCAACATTTACTGAGCACTTACTATGTGCAAGTAACTACACAAAAGCTTAACACAAAGCATTTGTCTCAACTATTTCACAAGCTCTAAAAGGTAGACACCATTATTAGCCCTTAGTCTTGGCATGCTAAGTAAAAGAAGAGTCACTCTATGGCTGGCTCCTAATGAGGACAAACGAGTTGGTTAGGGAAGGGATCCTGCACCTGCTAATATTAGGCTGTCACCATGAACATATGAAGGAATCCTTTAACAGAGATTGGAAGCTCCCAGTCACGTCAACACTCTGGCTGCAGCTCCTTCTGCTAATATGGCAAAGCAAAATTGCAGGAAGCATAAACCACTCCCAGCTCCTTTCATCTCAGCCTGAAATATCTGAACAGGGACCAATACTTTTACTCGTAGACTCTTAGCTCAATTGCTAACACTGGAAAAATAAGCATGCCTTTATATAGATAACAGAAAAAAAAAAATCAAACATATTTGCATAGATGAAATCAAGGACACTAAACTGAGGAATCAGATTCATCATTTCCCAGTACAACAGTATTGAAAAAATGTCATTAGACTTTACAAATAATACAATATATATTCCCAATGATACTGAGAATATCATACCCATGAAAAGGAAAGAGGGGTTTAAGAATATGATAACTGCAAAAGTATTAAACAAAATGGATGTTTCTGTATTGCTTACTTTATAAAGTACCAGGTTTTATAAAAACAATGAAACTGTTTTGCAAAAATGAAGTCAACAATGGTCACTGCAGAAAACTGAATGAGTGAATTAGAAGACTAGCGAAAAAAAATTTTCTGAGAATTAAGGAAGAAGAAAAACTGATGAGCAAAATGATAGAAATATTGAGAACATATCCAGCAAAACTACAATACATTAACCAATGTAACATGATTTAAGAAAGCAATAAATGACAATTTCGAAAAACTTCACTACAGATCAATAGACTATGTACCAACCTATATTAACAAAAACTGTATAATAGATATATACTTCTGAAATTTATTAATTTAAAAGGTAAAGAACAAATCTTACAAGAACCAGAAAGAAAGGTTATTAATTTTTCTATCATGTTAGCATCAGACTTCTCCTCCACACCATGGTTTTCAGAGAAAAAAAATGCAACAAAATCTTCACAACCAGCCAAGCTAAATATTATTTATGTTGAAGAATAAAAAAATACATTTTCCATTTTCAGATCTGCAAGAGCCCAGAAAGTACATCACCCATACATATATGCTTCCTGAGAAAAAAAAATACAATTATACTACTGATCAAAAAGTGAATCAAAACAATTTTTAAAAGCTTGAATAGATGTGCCATCAAATAATTCATGATAAGCAAAGATAAAAGTAAAAATTAGATTTGATGTCTAACTCTTGTCAATGTAGCTATATAAAAGCTAATTTTTAATCTTCCTTTAAATAAGATACAATATTTAAAAATCTATAAAAACAAATATAAAATCTTCAGTTATTCCAACAAAAACTGGGGAAAAGGCTACACACAAGACAACCCCTAAAAATTGTTTCATTATTGCCAAAGAAAAATAGAGGAACAGGAGAATTTAGAAGGTACTGGCCAATTACCCAGCCAGGAACTAGGAGAAAATTGAGAGCCAGGGAGTGAACCCAGAACTGGGGCCATGGGAGGGCATTTCTTGAACCAGAAGAGGTAGCTGAGAGGATGACAAAAGCTGGACCTACTGGGAATTTGTACTGGGACCCTGAAGGGCTGCATTCTAGAAGGAGGGGAATAGTAAGTAAACTAGCCTCATGAAGACCATCGACAAGCTTTGTAAGTGGTTCAAGATGATCCTATATTTCCCCAGTGTCTGACAAAAGCAGATGAAAATCCAAGCTAGAGAAAGTAAAATCATTCTAGGCCTCAGTTTAGTTCTACAGACATTTTTTCCAAATACAATCAAAGATAAACAAACACAAGAGAGAGAAGATGCTAATGAGAACTGGCAGAAATATCAGACAGGACACACAGACCTACAGGGGCTCAGATGTTGAAATGTCCAACAAAGACTTTAAAATAACCATTCCTAGTATATTCAAAGAGCTAAAGACAACATTGAAAATTTCAAGACAGAAATGGAAAGTGAAAAATTACACGGCAGATTTCTAGAACTAAAAAATACAATACCCAAAGTTAAAGCCACAGAGGAAGAGTTTTAAGACAAACTAGACACAGATGATTAAATAATTAGTGAATTGGAGGGTGAACTGAAATATACTATGAATGAAACAAAAAATTAAGAGACAAAAAGCATACAGTAAAGGAGTTTAACATGCATTTAAGTGGAATTGATGAAAAATATCAACTCTATAAATCAAGTAGCCAAATAAACACAGAGTAACCACTAAAAGGAAAGGAAAGATAATAGAAGGAAAATGGGATAATAAATTATAAATGGCAAGAAAGAAGATAAAGAGGAATGTAGACTAGATAGGACAAAGAGAAACCATACAGTAAATGATAGTTTTAAGCCCAAATATATGCACAATTATATTAAATATAAATGGCCTAAATATTGCAATTAAAATATAGTGGTTATCAGATTGGATTTTTTTAAAAATCTAACTACAGACAGTCCCTGACTTAACAATGGTTCAACTCATGATTTTTCAACTTTACAATGGTGCAAAAGTCATATGCATTCAGTAGAAAACTGTACTTCGAATTTCGAATTTTGATCTTTTCTGGGCTAGTGATATGTGGTACAATACTCTCTCATGATGCTGGCAGCAGCAGCCACACAATCACGAGGGTGAACAACAACTGACATGCTTACAACCATTCTGTACCTATTCAACCATTCTTTTTTTCACTTTCAGTACAGTATTCAATAAATTACAGAAGATATTCAATACTTTACTATAAAATAGGCTTTGTGTAAGATGATTTTGCCTAACAGTAGATTAACGTAAGTGTTCTGAGCATGTTTAAGGTAGGCTAGGCTAAGCTATGATGTTCAGTAGGTTAGGTGTATTAAATGCATTTTCAACTTAAGGTATTTTCAACTTATGATGGGTTTATCAGGATGTAACCCCATCATAAGTCAAGGACGATCTGTATATGCCATATACAAAGACACATTTAAAACACAGGAATACAGAAAAGTTGAAACTAAAATGATGGAAAAATAAATGCCATGCAAACATTATTGAAAGAATATGATGTGTCTCTACTAATATGAGACAAGGTACTCTTTAAAGCAAAAAGCTTTACTGGAGTTAAGAAGGGGGATTCTTTCATAATAATAAAAGGATCAATTTCCTAGGAATGTATAACAATTATAAATCTGTATGCACCTAACATCATAAACTCAAAATATACAATGTAAAAATTTATAAAACTATATCAAAATATAAAAATGACAAAATTACAAGGAAAAAAGACATATCCACAACCCGAACAGAGATTTTCATACACTCCTCTCAATGAATCATAGAAAAAGCAAACCAAAACATCAGCAAGGCTAACTATTTGAATATTACTATATTATACAATTATATAATTATACAATTAATAATCTTGACATAAAAGACATACAAAAAATGCTCTACTCGACAATTGCAGAATACAAGTGTTTTAACACACACAAAACGCTGACAAAGAGTAGCCGCAGACTAAGTGATAAGGCAAGTCTCAATGCATTTTAAAGTGAGACTATCAGAATATGTCCTTTAACAATATAATTAATCTAAAACTTCATAAAATAATCTAGAAAATCTTCATGTTTGGAAATTAAGAAATACACTTCTAAATCAAAATGGAAATTATAAAATATTTTAAACTCAATAATAATGAAAAGATTACATACTAAAATCTATGGGATATGGCTAAAGCAGTGCTTAAATAAAAGTGTATAATTTTAATTTATATAGTTGGGGTAAAACGCAGGCTGAAATTTAATGAAGTAAACAACCACATCCATAATTTTTTTAACCAAAAGGAAAACAAACACAGAAAAAATAGAGGGAACAAAATAATAAAGAGCAGAAATAAATGAAATAGAAAACAAACAATAGAGAAATTCACAAAGCCCAAAGTTAGCCAAAGCATTAAAAAGATTAAACCACTGACAGGAATGATCAAGAAAAAAAGAGGGGGGGATAAATATAAGCAGTCTGAGAGATGAAAAAGGAGAATCACTACAAAGCTTGCAAAGGTAGGAGAATATTAAGAACAAACTTCATATACATGGGGACTTCTGGGTGCTGGCAGTGTTCTATAAGATAAAGACCTGGTGATAATGAGACAGGTATTCACTATAAGTCATTAAAGTATATATTTATAATTTGGCAATAAATGAATGCATAAAATTAAAAGAATGGATAAAATATATAAGAAAAATAGAAACAGAAAGAAACCAAAAGAGGCCAAGACAAAGCAGAATTAATTCAATAAATACTTACTGCATGTTTGCTATGTATCACTCACTGTACTAGGGGCCAGGATTAAACAATAGTGAGAAAAACACAGTTCTGCCCTAATGAACTTTAGAGTAGACAGACATTAACCAAACAGTCATGCAAACAAATTCTAAACCATAATAAGTCCTATGAAAAGAATAACGAGAAGGTACTAGAACATAAAATAGGGAAATCTAATCTGGTCTTAGATGTCAAAGAAGACTTCCTATAGGAAGAGACATTTGAAATAAGAGTGAGAAATGAATACGAATTAATAAGTGTAGCAGGAGGAGAGCATTCCAGGCAAAGACTGAAGAGTATTTTGAACAGCTTGTAAGATGAAACATAGTACATTCAAGGTCAGTAGGAAGGCTAGAATGGACAAAGCACAGAAAATAAAGGTAAGAGTAGTAAGATACAGGCAGAGGCCACAACAGGAAGGATAAGAAACATTGCGGCTGGCTGAATTTATCAGAGTATTCAAAAAAAAGCATACCATCACCAAGTAGGACTTATCCAAAATACAGAGAGTTAGGAAATTTGTTGCAAAATTATATCAGATTAAAAGAGGAAGATTTATTTCAATAGAAAAAAATCTTTTTCTAAATTACATAATTCTAACATATTCACGGAATCAGAAGATTTTGCACGCATGGTCTCTATCTAAAAGAGCTACCTGAGTAAATACTCTAGCATCATGAGACACAAGTCCAAGCAAAAGAAAATTATGGAATATATAAAAGTGTAATAAGTGAGGACATAAGTAAATTTATACTTAAATCTAAATAACTATTGATAATTTAACTGTTATATTTAAGGAAATGTTAAAGATGCAATGCCTATGAAAGTAGGTACAGTATAAAAACACAATAGCAACAAAATCTGTATCTAAAATTCAAATAACTAAAACACAATAGCAACAAAATCTGTATCTAAAATTCAAATAACTAAATTAAAAGGCAGGAAAGGGGGCTAGTAGAGATGAAATAAAGAGTGGCTAAGTTGCTTACCTTGTTCAAGAGGGAGGCTATAACAATTGTTTAACTCTACATGTTAATAGAAAAAATAGTTTCAAATGTGTTTGCTAAGAATTTAAGGACAACCATCACAAAGATAAGAAGCATATATATAACCACCAGAACACTAAAAGAAAAAAGAAATGTCACAAAATAAATAATCAATACCAAGAAAAGCAAGAAAATAAGAAAGCATGATAAACAGAAAATATAAAATATGTCATAAATAATTTCAAACAGATCAGTATTCACAATAAATATTATCTATTTGCATCCACATGGAAACCAATCCAATACATTTACAAGGAGACCTTGAGACTCCAAACTACCTCTCATCTTATGACAAAACCAATAAGGATCTAAGGAATTTACCTGATATAATTAATCAGCTTTATTTAATAGGTATATATCTTAATTATCAATATATACTTATTCATATAATACAGACATCAAATTTTGTGCTCTCCAGGGATTATGCATTTTTCCAATATCAATAAAATACTGATCACATATTAAGTCACAAAAAATTCATAACACTGCAAAAAGGAGTTAAATATGTATCTTGATTTCTGACCATAATGCATAAAAACTTGAAGTCAAAAACAAGAAGAGAATCAAAAAATATTTGATTATATGGAAATTTAGAAACACTCTCCTAAATAACTCCAGTAAAAGAACAAATAGCAACTGAAAATACATTCTATTTAGGAAAAAATATCAATTAGAAGACTACATAATAAAACTTTTGTAGTTAAAACCGTATTCTGGAAAAAATTAAACGCTATGAATGTTTTTATTTTCAAATATCAAATACAAAAATAAATATGTTAAGCATTTAACTCAAGTAGCTATAAAATTAGGAACAAATTAGCCTAAAGAAAACATAAATATTTTGGAAATAATCTGATGAATTTGATATGATCTAGTAAAGTTGAATATATGAGCACACTAGGACCCAGGAATTCCACATCTAAGTATTTATCATGAATAATCTTTGGCATGAACGAACCAGGAGACAGCTACAAAAAATATTCATAGCAACACTGTTTATAACAGCAAAGCAGGAAAACAAAAAAGAAACTAAAATAATTCCAAATGTCCATCCAAAATAGAATAAACAAATTCCACACATCTTCATATATTATATTTGTATATTATATACCATAAAATATTGTATTTTTAATACTTCTGTGTATTTATATATGAAAATACTTTTTCTATTTTTCTTATAAAGAAATATACGCCAGTAAAAATGAACTACATTAACATGGATAAATCTCAAAAGCACAATATTGAGCAAAAAGCAAGATGCAGAAGAATTCATACAATTTGATTCCAATTCTATAAAGTTCAAAACCAGGAAAATCAAGCAACATAAATGATTTTGCATAAATATGTTGTAAAACTATAGAGAAAACGAAGGAAATAATTAACCAGAAATTCAGAAGAATAGTTACCCCTTGGAGAGAAGGACAGGCATACACTGAGAAAAGAGCACACAAAGGGCTACAAAGATATTCTATTTTTTTAAATTAAATGTGGTTAATACACTCATCATTATTATTATTATCATTGCTATTACTAAATTATACATATACATTATGTACATATTTGCATATTTCATAATTAAAAGAAAAAATAAATAGATGAAAGAATGAATGATAAATTAGAAACTGATTAATATAGAGCAGAAAACAGAGAAAGGGGAAAATAAAGCTATGAGTTGATTTCACAAAAGTAACTCAATGTAAGAGACAAACTGCTGGCAATCTGAAAAATAGGAAAAAAGACAGAAAGCACAAAGCTACATTAGGAAGAGAAGGAGATCATCACCAAATATATGAAAGAGATATTTTGCAAATATAAGAGAAAACTATTTGCACCTCTTCAAATAAATATTAAAATAGGGATAATATGAATGATGTTCTTATTATATATAATACCAAAAATTACTCAAGAAGAAGAAATATGAAAAAAAATTAACAGCCATTGAAAATGCTATCAAAAACTGTCTCAAAAAATATTCCAGACATAGAAAATATCATAACCAATTTATTTCTTGCAAAAAATATTCAAGAGAAAATTTAATCGACATGCTGTATAAACTATTCCTGAAAACAGGGGACAAAATAAAAGGTTAATCAATTACTTTCACGAAACCAGCATTATCATGACATTAAAAATTTGACTAAATTAGTACAGATACAAAAAGAAAACAAAAGACCAATCATATTTATGAATATCGATACTAAAATTCTGAACACACACAGCAGCTGGCTGAACCTAGCAAAATAGTAACATAAAAACTGCATCATCACCAAGTGTGCTTATTTCAAAATATGGAAAGTCAGTCTTAGGAACTTGGCTTCTAAATCATACCAAGTTATGATAAGGACAAAGATTATATGATCACCTCAGTAAGCATCAAAAAATACCTAATAAAATGTAACATCCATTCCTTGTTAACAAGGAAAAAGAACAGTAAAATAGGTATAGCAACTTGAATTAACAGGAAAAATAACATCTGCCTTATATCAATAGCCACTGCCTTAGTTAATAGTGAAACAAAGGGCAGTTTTTAATAAAATCAGAAACAAGAAATAAGACAGGAATGCCAGCTATCACACCACTATTTAGCACTTGCTGCAAATTCTGGCTAATAAGAGTAGAAAAAATATAAGTGTATAACTAATAGAAGGGACAGGTAAGATAATATATTTTGAGGATGATGTGACCGTCTAAAATTCCAAAAAGAACTGAATGAACTATATTAGACTGATAAGAATTCAGAAGGAAAACAGTTAAAAACAAATATCCAAAAAAAATTACTCTTCTAATATATAAACAAATATCCAAAAAAAATTACTCTTCTAACATATAAACAATAAAAAATTACTCTTCTAATATATAAACAATAATAACAATTATTCACTAAAGCCACAAAAATGTTAACTTCTAGTAATAAACTTAGGATATGTATCAAGAAAACTAGAAAACTTTACTAACACACATAAAAGAAAGTTGTTTTTTTTTTTTTTTTAATTTTCTTTTTTGTGAGGAAGATCAGCCCGGGGCTAACATCCATGCCAATCCTCCTCTTTTTGCTGAGGAAGACCGACTCTGAGCTAACATCTATTGCCAATCCTCCTCCTTTTTTCCCCCAAAGCCCCAGTAGATAGTTGTATGTCATAGTTGCACATCCTTCTAGTTGCTGTATGTGGGACGCAGCCTCAGCATGGCCCGAGAAGCGGTGCGTCGGTGCGTGCCTGGGATCCAAACCCGGGCTGCCAGCAGCGGAGCGTGCACACTTAACCGCCAAGCCACGGGCCGACTCGAAAGTTTTAATAAATAGGGAGAAATATTATGTCCTTGAATGAGAAGACCCAAAATTGCAAAGATGTCAACTTTCCCCAAAGTGATCTGTAAATCTAGTGCAATTAAGAGAAGAATCTCATCTGGATTTTATTTTGGCACTTCATCAAAAGAAATAATCAAAAACATTTTGAGAAAAGAATTATGAAAGTAGACTCAAATTACCAAATAATTTTTTTAAAAGCACAATAATTAAAACTGCAGAAGAGAGTAGAATGCCCATAAACAAATTCATATTACTATATGTAATAGTTTCATCAATGATAAATCTGATATTTCAAATCAGAGGGAAAATAATGAATTATTCAATAGTGTTGAAACAATAGATTAACAATGGCAGTGACCATATCCCTACTTCACACCATACAGCAAAAGAAATTACAGCTATATTAAATGCACAAATGTTGCACACTTACATGTGCAAAAATTATGCCACAAAAAATAGAAAGACTAAAGATCAATAGTTAGACACCTAGCACATGGAAGATTTTCTCCCCACTCCAAGAAAGGAAAATAGGAAGAAAAGAAGGAAGGAGGGAAGTAGGAAGGACAGAGACGAGAAGGAATCATAAATTTGTATATGTTTAGTATAAAAGTTTAAGTTACTCTCCTAGTAAAAAACTCACAATAGGCAAAATTAACAACTAATCAGAAAGAAAAATAAATATTTTTGTTAATGTATGCTATGGATTAAACCCATTAAGAGTTTTTTAAACCTTTATATATCAATAAGAAATGAAAAACATCTCTCAAATTGCATTTTTCTAGCAATAATACCAGTAGTGCTGAGAGCCTAGTGAAATAAACATGCCAGTCAAATAAACATGCCAGTCACTGTTGGCAATATTTTTTCTGGATGGCAAGCAAATCCTTTCTAGAGAGCAATTTGGCAGTATTAGCAAAAGTCTTTATAAAGGGCATACTCATTGAACTTCCACATCTAGAAATTTATCATAAAGAAATATCAGCAACATACACAAAGATTTCTAAAGAAAGTTTAGTTATACCACTATTTAAAATACTGAAAATTTCAAAACAAGCTAAGAACAGAATCCAATATACAACAACAAGGTGATAAAATATATGATACAGCATATTAAAATTATGTTACAGGACACTACTAAATAAAGTGGAAATACTTATAATATATAATTTAAAAGAGTTGCAAAACATTTTGCATAGTATAGCCATAATTTTGTGTTCTGAGGTTATTACATATGCATTTGGATATGCCTTAAGTAAGTAGAAAAAAAGATTAGAAGGACATACATCTATGTCAGCAGTGGACACTGCTAAATAAAAGATTTGTGAGTTATTTTGTTTTCTTTCCTGTTTTTCCTATTTTTAAAAAATTTTTGACACTGAATATGTATTTGCTTTATAATCTGATTTTTTTAATGTATTTATTAAGAAAACATATAATGGAGAGAAGAAACTGAGTTAAGATAGTTAAGAAGATGACACATGAGCCTCTATTACTCTAGCTGATTTCAAACCTCCAGACCCAAACTTACTATACTCTGAGGGCCTAAAAACAATCTTGTAAGGAAAGCTGTAGAGTATGACTGGCAATTTTTTAAAATCCTGAACAATAAGAATTGTGTGCAGAACAGAGACATATACCCTGCTTTTCCTGTTCTACAAACAGCTAACTAAGGAACTTTCTGTGAATTCTTGGTAAAAATCCTAAAATGGATTTTTTAAAGGTTATTTTATAGGTCTATATGAAAGTATGAAATGATTTATCCACAACAACATGGAACCATTACCACAAGCAAGTCCTTCACAGCAATATCACTTCCTCCTTTAAGAGGATTTGCAGGGTTGTACATAAAGAAAATGACACAGATGTACAATACCTTAAAAGCTACAAAGCATTTGACAAAATCTTCCATATAATTTAGAATAAGATTGTAAAATTAAAATAACACAAGGGTAGGGTCAGTAAAACGTAGTAAACTGAGGACCTCCAAAAAATCTAGGAGGTTTTAATTTACTTCAAGATTCATATGACCCAATGAAATAGCAAAATGGCTTTTTAAAAATGCCAATACTGTTCAATTTGTCAAGAAGATATAATGATTATAAACACACGTGCACCTAACACCACAGCCCCAAAATATGTGAAGCAAACTGACAGAATGGAAGGAAAAAATATACAGCTCTATAAGTTTGAGACTTTAATATCCCATATTTAATAATGAATAGAACAACCAGACAGATCAATAAGGGACCAGATGATTTGAAGAACACTATAAACCAATTATACCTAACATACATATTCAGAATGCTCAACAACAGCAAAACATACATTCCTCTCAAGTGCACGGTACATTCTCCAACAAGTTTTAATAAATTTTAAAAGATTGAAATCACATAAAGTATCTTTTTTGACCACATAAATAAAATTATAATCAATAATAGAAGGAAATAAAGGAAAGGAAAAAAGTTATCAACAATAGAAGGAAAATTGGAAAACTCACAAATACATGAAAATTAAACAGCACTCTCTTAAACAACAAACGGTTCAAAGAAAAAAATCACAAGAAAAATCAAAAAATATTTTAAGACAAATGAAAATAAAACATATCAAAACTTATGGGATGTAGTGAAACCAGTGCTCAGAGAGGAATTTATAGCTATAAACACCTACGTTAAAAAAGAATAAAGCAGGGGCCGGCCCAGTGGTGTAGCAGTTAAGTGTGCATGTTCTGCTTCAGCAGCCCAGGGTTCGCAGGTTCGATCCCGGCGCGCACTGACGCAGCACTTGTCAAGCCATGCTGCGGCGGCATCCCATATAAAGTAGAGGAAGATGAGCACGGATGTTAGCCCAGGGCCAATCTTCCTTAGCAAAAAAAGGGGAGGATTGGAAACAGATCTTAGCTCAGGGCTGATCTTCCTCACAAAAAAAAAAAAAAGAATAAAGCTCACAAATCAATAACCTAACTGTATACCTTAAGGAACTAGTAAAAGAAGAGCAAACTAAACTCAAAGCTAGCAGAAGGAAGGAAATAATAAAAATTAGAGTTAAGATAAACAGCACAGAGAATAGAAAAGCAATAGAGAAAAATCGATGAAACCAAAAGTTGGTTCTTTGAAAAGATCAACAAAATTGACAAACCGGTAGCTAGAGTGACTAAGAAAAAAAGAGAGAAGACTCAAATTGCCAAGAGATGACATTACTACAGACCTTACAGAAATAAAAATAATTATAAGAGAATGCTGTGAACAAATAGCATTGTTCATGTGGGTTATCCAATTTGTTGGATCCCTACATAACAAATTGGATAACTTACATGAAATGGAAAAGTTCCTAGAAACACATAAACTACCAAAACTGACTCAAGAATAAATAGTAAATATGAACAGACCTACAACAAGTAAGGAGACTGAATCAGTAAGCAAAAACTACCAACAAAGAAAAGGCCAGGACCAGATGGCTGGTGAATTCTACCAAATAATTAAAGAAGAATTAACACCAATTCTTTCCAAACTCTTCCAAAAAACTGAAGAGAAGGGAATATTTCCTAATCCATTCTACAACACCAACATTACCCTGATACCCAAGCCAGACAAAGACACTACAAGAAAACTACAGGCCAATATCTCTTATGAATATAGATGTAAAAATCATCAACAAAATACTAGCAAACCAAATCCAGCAGCATATTAAAAGGATCACACACCATGACCAAGTGGGATTATTCCCAGGAATGCAAGGGTGGTTCAACATATAAAAATCAATAAAAGTAATACACTACACATTAATAAAATGAAGGAAAAAACACATGATCATCTCAATTGACATAGAAAAGGCATCTGACAAAATCCAACACCCTTTCGTAATAAAACATTCAGAAAACCAGGAACAGAAAGAAACTTTCTCAACATGATAAAGAGCATTTATGAAAAATCCACAGCTAACATCACATCAATGGTAAAAGACTGAAAGCTTTTCTCATAAGATCAGGAAAAGACAACAATGCCCGCTTTCTTCACTTCTATTCAACATAATACTGGAAGCTCTACCCTAAATGTGACACCAAAACCACAAGCAACAAAAGAAAAAATAGATATCAAAATTACAATTTTTATCCTTTAAAGGACACTGTCGGTAGAGTGAAAAGACAACCCATAGAATGAGACAAAATATTTTCAAATCATATATCTGATAAGTGTTTAATATCCAGAATATAAAAAGAACTGCTACAACTTAACAACAAAAAGACAAACAACTCAATTCAAAAATGGGCAAAGGACTTGAATAGACATTTCTCCAAAGATATACAAATGCCAATAAGCACATGAAAAGATGCTCAACATCATCAGTCATTTAAGGAAATACAAATCAAAACCATAATAAGATACCATTTCTTAACTACCAAGATGGTTACAATAAAAAAAAAAAAAAACACAATGGAAAGTAACAAGTGTTACTGAAAATGCAAAAAAAATTGCAACCCTCAATATATTGCTCGTGAGAATGTAAAATGGCGCAGATGTTATGGAAAACAGTTTGGCAGTTTCTCAAAAAGTTAAACATAGAATTAATTACAATATAACCCAGCAATTCTACTCTTGAGTATATACCCAAAAGAACTGAAAACAGGGACTTAAACAGGTACTTGTAAGCCAAGTTCATAGCGAAATTATTCACAATAGCCAAAAGGTGGAAACAACCCAAGTGTCCATCAACAGATGAATGGATAAACAAAACGTGGTATACTTACAATACTATGGAATATTATTCAGCCATAAAAATGAACGAAATTCTGATTACATGCCACAACATGAATAAACCTTGAAAACACTATGGTAAGTTAAAAAAAACAAAAAGATCAGATAGAAAAGGCCATATATTGTATTTCAATTGTATGAAATATCCAAAATAGGCAAATCCATGAAGACAGAAAGCAGATTAGTGGTTGCCATGGGCTTGGGAAATGGGGAATGACTACTTAATGGGTATGGGGTTTCCTCTTGGGATGATAAAAAATGTTCAACAAGACAGTGGTAACGGATGCACAACACTGTGAAAATACTAAATGCCACCAAACTGTATACTAAAAAAATGGTTGAGATGACAAATTTCATGTTACATATATTTTACCACAATAAAAAAATAGTAATATATATATAAGTAAAACTTTGACATCAAAATAAGCTAATGCAATCTTAATACACTTATTCTACTATTTTTCTATTTTCTACTTTATCAACATTTTTGCTTTTATTTACATTTATTCTTTCTTTATGGTTCCTTTTCATGCATTTTGTTGTTCTTTTTCTTAATTTTATGAGATGAATGCTGAGTTTCTTCTTTTTTTGTTTTTAATGTATGTGTTTAAGGTTATGAATGTTCCTCTAACCCCACTTTATTCGTTGCCCAGAAGTTCTAAGACCATTGTTTTCATTCATGTTATTTTTTAAATATTTATTCTGCAATTCAGCTTCTGGTTTTTCCTAAGACTAAATTAATAAAAAGTGCAGTATCCAAATTGCGAGACGTGACCTTTGCTGATGAAACCGAGATGTATTCTAGGTAATCCATTTAAAGCAGGGTGTTAAATAGACTAGAGATAGCCAGGAGAGAACAGCCAGGAGAGTGAAGGTTGGGAAACACATCCAATAAAAGCAGGAAAAAAAGACAGTGATGCTTACTCTGGTGGGGAAAACAGTCTTAATTTCTAGTAGCCCAGAGCTTTCTAGAATACTTGAAAGACTTCCACAAGCACCTCTCATGCTTTAGGTGCTGGAGATACATCACTGAACAAGATGTGCCCTGCCTTCAAGAAGATAGTCCTTAAATAAGTACAGAGATAACTGACTGATTACAAGAACCACTGCTGTGAAGCAGATGCACAGGATGCTCGGAGGATACGGAACAGGGAGGTCTACCCTGGTCTGGGGGTCAGGGAAGATGCCCTTGGTAAATCAACTGTAGAGCTGAAAAATGAGGGAGGAGGAGAAAGACAGGGCCAGGGGCCTTCCAGGCACAAGAAACAAGATGAGTAAAGGTCCTGAGGAAAAGGAGATTTGGATGAACTGAAAAGAGGCAGGGAGTGCGGTACCCAGAGAAGAAAAGGAAGAGCGTTCTTAACGGAATTTGGAAAGGTAAGCAGGTATTTGGGACTTCTGCCCAAGAGCAACGGGAGGCCACTGAAGACTTTGGGAAGAAAGTAACAGGTTCAGAATTACCTTTTCAAACAAACACTTTGCATATAGTATGAGAATAGAAGATAACAAAGAAGAAATGTTGGGAGTCCAGTTAAGAAGCTATTGTTTCTTCCAGAACAGAGAAGAACAGAGAAGCCCTAGCTAGGCTAGGGCTAGGGTAGTAGCAGGGAAAATGGAGCTACCTAGGAAATGAAACTAATAGTTCTTGGTGACTAAATTCATTACTCTTACAAACAGGTAGAAATTGCACAAGAAGGCAGACTTTGGCTCACTATAACAAAGCATTTTCCAACAGCGAGCACACTATACCAAAAGGAAAGAGGCTGCCCTTCAACATGGAGCACCCTGTCTCCTTGGAAAGTTTCCTAGGAGGAAGTGAGCGATCATAAGTGAAGAATGTCTACACTAGGTGAGGAATCAGACTAGATGACATCTAAGATATTCCAACCTCTAAGACTCTTTGCTAAAATCAACAGAAATATCAGGCCCTCTGGACAACTCAATGTAAAATATCTAGGAGAGAAATAAATTGTGCGTGTTTGTGTATGTATATGTATTATTTTATATCTCAGTTTTCCTCTCTATTCAAGTTGAGTTTCTTACAGAAAAGTACACTGATAAATTACTGTCAGTACTTTACAGTTTGTCACACAGATGTGAAAAAATACTATCATATCTCTCTATTTCTTTATATTTTTTTAAGTATTGGTATGAATTGTTCTACTTATTTGAACATGTTATCTTAATTTTAGTAAAGATTAGTAATATGTATGCTCTGTTAATATTTTTTTTAAAAGCCAAGTGTGCACACCCGTTTGCTAGGATCTGGGATTATTTGCCTCACCATGGGAAGCCTAGCTTTTTTGAGCATAAATTCATATAACCAAGGCACCACTGTCCACCAGGCACCAAACTGTAAGTACAGTATATGGTACCACAGAAAGAGCTTCAAAAACAAAAACACTATCCTGCCAACTCCAACCATGAAGGGACTCAAACACCATGCCAACCTAAATAAATAGCACATGGAAAAATGCACTGAGGCTCACAAATATGCTGAAAGGATGAAATAAGACTGACCAAGAAATGCTACCAAATGTCCTCAAAACCACTCTTCTCAGGGCTGGCCCAGTGGTGTAGTGGTTAAGTTGGTGTGCTCTGCTTCAGCGACCCGGGGTTTGCAGGTTTGGATCCTGGGTGCAGACCTACACACCACTCATCAAGCCACGCTGTGGTGGCGTCCCACATATAAAGTAGAAGAAGATGGGCACCGATGTTAGCTCAGGGCCAGTCTTCCTCACCAAAAAAATAAATAAATAAACACTCTTCTCAATGCTAAAGCCTGAATAAAGGCCAACCAACACAAACACCACTGAAATTGGTTCTCAGACCAGCCCTGGTGGCCCAGTGGTTAAGTTCAGCATACTCCGCTTTGGCAGCCCAGGTTAGGTTCCTGGGCGCAGACCTGCACCACCCATCTTTCAGTGGCCATGCTGTGGCAGCGACCCCCACAGAAAAAGGGGAATATTGGTAACAGATGTTAGCTCAGGGCAAATCTTCCTCAGGAAAAAAAAAAAGTGAAATTGGTTCTCCATCATAATTACTAGGTGGGCAGAGCCATCACTTTTTCTGAAGCAGCACGGCTTAAAGCAATGTGACAAACATCTACTCAGACAAACTCAAACAGAAGATTTCCCATCCCGATTAACTAATTTCACAGGAACTCCTTCACACGCCAACACATGGGCTGGCATATGTCACCCTTCTCTTGAACAATACGACAAACACAATTGTGTTTTCATGCTATAAGCATGGAGAAGCAGGAAGATTTTCTTGTTCTTGTGCAATACTCACTGACCTATACCTGGTATTCTGTGTAAAGCACAGGTGCAAGAGAGAGTTACATGGTAAAAATACCACCTAGTAACAAAAGGAGGGAAGTAAGAAGGGAAACCATGGACATTTTATAATTTATCATGAGATGAATAGTGTTACCTCAGATGACCTAGTTTAAATCTCGGTTCTACCATCTGGTGGCTGTGAGACTCAGTTCCCAAATAACAAAATGGGGACAACACTGGTACCCATCCCAAAGGAAGGACTAAGTGAAGAATTTAGACAGTGTCTGCCACACAGGAAACACTCATTAAATGCTATTATTACTGTTTTTACTATTATTATTAAGATTATTTTCTACAAGAATCATAGAAAGTCACACTTCAATAACCTCTTTATGCATCACCCAGGATCAGAGATTATATTTCTTCAAAAGATATACAGCAACTCATTAAGTCAAAAGCAAATGGGGTTTTCACCAGCTTCCCTTACACAATACTATAGACATGGCCACACAACGGGGTGGGGGGGATAATAAACCACAGAAATCCTTCAAGATATCAAAGACTCTTCTAACTCTGCCATGCTTGATAAGCAAGGTGAGAAGACAACCTATGACTTTCTATATAGTACAAAAATATACAACAATTCAGAGAGAAAATTAGATCTACAGATTGAAGAAGGTCTGTACATTGTTCCATCCCAAACACAGCCACTGGGTGGTTCTCTTTCTCTTTCTATTAACTACAAGACCCTTACCAAAGTCTGTTTCACAGGTCTCCATGGGTCCCATATTTGTCAAAGTGTGATTTTAGGTAGCAATGCAGACAAGTAAATACAGCAATGTAAATTTCAAGACGCTAAAATTTCACCCCTTCACTTTTTACTACAACAGGTGCTTTGGATTCCATACTTGATCTGATTTCCAACAGTTCATAAATGAGTCTGGATTTCCAGAAAAAGTTTAGTTTTCAAGTGCTCCCCATAATGTCAAGGCCTATGGTTTCAGTCAGTGAGGGAGCTCCTGACCCCATTCTTCATCAACAAGAGAATTAAACAAGACTCAAGGCTGTGCTGAGCCTCACTGGCCTCCTTTACTAAGTCTTGCATAATAAAGCAATAATGACATCAAGATTTTCAAGGCGACTCTCTAGAATAGTCCAGGAAGATATTGTCTCTGTCTCATGTATGACACACAGATTTTAGTGAAGGCAAGTAGCCAGTTTTAGCATCTCCAGCATTTGTCTCCTTCAACCGAGTGAAAAAGGTCCTCACTTTTGATCACTTGCTGGAGATGTCAGTGGAAGACTAAGCAGATGACTTCAAAACTCACATCCAACTCCAAGATTCAGCAATCCTTTGACTGCATTAGCTTTATTAACCATACAAAGCCGAAAGCTGTCAGTGAATTTTGCTTATAAGAAACCTATATTCACTCATTAACTGATCAATAAAGACAAATAAAATAGACTCAGGAGTTATATGCCCTTAGGAACACTGAAAGACTGAAATGCCGTCAAGCTTCATACAAAACAGATTGTAAAAATATCTGAGACAATTTCAACTTTCATGTAAATGAAAGACCTAAATGTATTAATTCTTTCATTAAACAGATTTATTTTGAGTTTTGCACTGTGCTAGGTGCTAAATATGGAACAAGACAGAGAGAACCCCTGTCCTCACAAAACTTACACCCCATTGGGAGATTCAGAAAATAATAAATTACAACGTATTAAAGTGAGTGCCATAATGAGAGAACAAGGTTCTACAGGAGACCAAAGAAAATCTGATGAGTTAGGGCAGTTTTGCCAAGAGCAACATCAAAGCTGAGACGTAACGGATGAGTAGGAATTAAGCGAGCAAAAATCAGGTTGGTAATGGAAAGTGCCCCAGTCATCTGGAAGGGTGTGACAAAGGGGAGCGCATGGAACGTTCAAGGAACTGAGAGCAGATCTATCTGGAGAGACTATACGCTGTGAGTGGAGAAATAGCAGAAGGTGAGAAGGGATCAAATCACAAAGAGCTTATACATCACTTAAAGGTATTTCACCAGGAGAAAGACAAGATAAAATGGAGATTTTAGAAAGATCCTGTGAGTACAGTATGGAGAAAAACTAAGAGGTTTTGGAGTGACCCAAGCAATGGGAGTTGTCTCCTGAATTGAAGTGAAGAGAGCGAACACGAAGGGAAAAGCGCAGATTCAAGAAACATGCAGGATGCTGATTCAACAGAACATACATGTTATTTGGGCAAAATGAAAGAGGCCGTACTTCTAGCTAAGGAACAGTCGGATGGAGGTACTAGTGAGTCTAGGAACCGAGAAGGAAAAGCAAGTTTTACATAGGAAGATCATAAGTTCAACTCTGGATATTTTGAGTATAAAGAGCCACCGTGGAGCTAGATGGATAGCTCTGGAGCTCAGAAGAAAAATCCAGGCAAGTGTCAGAGACTTGGAAATGATCCATACAGTCCCTGTAGCACAATGAGAGAACAGAAGAACTCTGGACAAAACCATAAGAAGCTCCCAAGTTTGAGGAACAGGCAGCAGCAGAGGAGGACACAAAGGCAACTGAAGAGTGGGAGAATGACTGAGGAAAATGTTTCAAGAACAAGAGGCAGAGACCCAACAGAAATGACCGCCTCTGAAATATCTGGCCCCCTTGGACACACGCTACATGCTGCATGGGGAAACAAGGGAATCACTAGACCATCCTAACACACAGCCTGCCTGTCAGTACTCAAGACCAGGCTGCCCCAAGAAGCTGGCAAACGACAACTATGTCTTCAATGGAGGCACCAATAACCTAAAATACAACCAAGGTGACAGATGCATATTCTGGAGGATTGAGAGCACCCATTAGTGGATGATGCAACACTCCACCCAGATTCCCTTTTCAGGGTCAATGTGCCCATCCCCTCAGCTTCTAGGAATATCTCTGGTGCTCACAGATGTGTCCCCTGTAGGGAACTGCCCTCCGCCACAGGGAACTTCTCTGCCTAAGAATACACTCCCTCCCCTGGGGCAGCCTACCAGCAATGACTGGCTGACACAGGGATATGAGGGTCCAGTTCCCTGGCCTCAATTTGGGACATTTCTGAAAGGTCATTCCAGTTCCAGAGCCTTCCAGAGGATCAGCTGAGACCTCAGTTGTAACGTCACTGCAGGTCAGCTTCAATCTTGCCTTCCTCACTTCCTTACAGGTGTATCTCCTAAGAGCATTCTTCAGTAAAGCCTCTGGATACAATTCTCTATTTCAGAGTCTGGTTCCAGGCAGCCCACCCTAAAACGGATGGTGTATATCAAACTGGGCCAAGCCACTGAGGCTAGAGTAAAGAGGCGGAGCTGCCAAGGGCAGAGGCAGGAGCAAACCAAAGGGTGGTCTTTGTGTGTGTCAGTGTAAAAGGGGTTCTGTCACATGCAGACTTTCAAGAGAATGGCTACTCTCAATCCAGTCATCACCCATAATGAGGGACAAGGGCTTGAATGTTTCAATTCACTTTAAGGGACTTTTGTTACCTAATAAATCTACACAAGATCTGGTGTAAGGCAAAACGGAAACTTGAATTTCAAGGACAGTCTGAAGGAATCTTCTCAGAAAAGGGAGAGAGTAACATCACACAGGAAGCAGAAAAGGAAGCTCACTCAAGAGAAGGCCAAGGTGGCCTAGAAGCATCAGTTTCAAACATTCTCAATCATTCATTCAACAAATATTTATTGGAAAGCTACTACGTGCCCAGCAAAGTGCCACGAGTTGGGAATACCTCATGACTAACACAGACGTTGTCCTGCCTCAGAGAGCTTAGAGTCTAACGGAAAATGCCGGGGCTGGGCCGGCCCCGTGGCTTGGTGGTTAAGTGCGCGCGCTCCGATGCTGGCGGCCCGGGTTCGGATCCCGGGCGCGCACCGAGGCACCACTTCTCCGTCCATCCTGAGGCTGAGTCCCACATACAGCAACTAGAAGGATGTGCAGCTATGACATACGACTGTCTACTGGGGCTTTGGGGGAAAAATAAATAAATAAAATCTTAAAAAAAAAAAAAAAAAGAAAATGCCGGGGCTCAGCAATGGAACGCTTTTCCCAACCAAAATGGTTCCAGGAGACCAAACATGTAAAATCAGATACATGTGATAATCTCTTAGTGTAGATGTCTTTTGTAAGTTTAATTTATGACACTTTCTTATCAGTGAGTTAACTCATGAGAGCAATAAAGCCCATTTTGTTTAATATCAAAATTTTTAAATGAGGTCCTAGGATGTTAGCCGTCTTCCTATAACAGCCTCAGCAATTTATTTCTGCATTTGGTTTGCTTGTAAATAAGACAGCAATCCTCGATTTGCTATGAAAAGTGCCTGTAAGTAGTATCAGGTTTGGTTTGGTTTTATTATCTTGTCTTGCAACCTCAGGGTATTCTTCATTCAAACTGATCCTGGAGTCCAAAAGAAGAGACGAAGGACATGTCTGCCTTGTGGTTGAACCTCCAGGATAAAACAATTGCTCATATTCCTTTTCTCAAATTTAAAAGTCAGGGCAAAAAAGATCTAGAACTCTCAATAAACCCCAACACTACCTTTTAGACAAGGAGACAAAGTGTTAGACATTCAGTTATTATCACACATTTGATTATCACACTACGTCTAGACCATTCACCAACCAGTGGTATTCACTGAGTGGGGTGCATTGTGTTGCAAAACTGCATTGTGTTGCAAAGCAAAGAATATTTGCTTGTACAATTTTATGTGAAGAGATATGAATAGGCCTGAATTTTCCAGGAACACTGCAGACCTATAACATTGCTAAAACAGTGCATTTACCAGAAGTTCAAATATATAAGTCCAGAGATGGCAGGAAAAGTTGTATTCTGAGGTCTGCTCACTAAAAAGAGTTGACCTGGCTTCCCTCTTTAATGTACTGAACACTCCAATGTGTTAAAAATGTGGTATATACCGTTTCTGGGTGTTAGGTTTTTTAATTATCACATTCTGAACAAAGACATTCAAAGCTGCAGCCTGGTACCTCGCAAAGTTCTAGGCACACAGTTGATAGACAATAAATATTTGATTGATGGATTATTAAGCAAATGACTATTTTTAAATAAAATTCAAATCCAGTATTTGCATAAGATCCATGGTTTGTTAGTAAACCCCTTGAGACTTAGTAAAACACTGGACTAGAAGACAAGGAAATGAAAATCAAAGAGGAAAATTCCCCGATGAAGCATCTGAGAATAGGGCGGTGGCCCCTCGGCAGGGGAATTCCTGGCATGGCAGTGTGTGGCCCAGAGCCCCAGTCCCACAGATGTGTCCCTAAAGTCTCCGTGCTGATACTTCTCTAAGTCATTTATAAAGCAACATGGTGATAGATCACCCCTGGGGGATTCTAGAAGAGATGGGGTGACTGGAGTCAAGGGAATAACTTGGGAGCAGTGCCATTTATAGGAGGAAATGGGACATAAAATGACAAACCAATGGCCCTCCAAGGCTTCTCAGGAACCCACTGCTTTTTAAGGCCTGCTCAACCGATGGGCCTTTCACTGGAGTGATGTCACCTCTGGAAGCAGCAGCTTCTATCCACTGGCTAAGTCTAACCAGGCAATGTCAGAGGGAGACAATGAGCTGAGTGAATGGACAAGAAGGGGTGGATTGGGATGCAGAGGAGCTATTCCCCAACCCCCATCATTCACTCAACTACCAGAGCAGGAGGCTGACTCAAGGCAAGGGTGAATTTCAGACCCTAGAGGTCCAACACTACCTCTACCTGCCATCCTGAGCATGGCTCCAGGAACAACTCCAGTGTGACAAAACACCAAGGACTAGCGGGGTTCTTGGAACTCTAGGCTTGCCCCTCTTCACACGTGCATACAAACAAGATCATGACGGCTACTAACAAGTGAGGTGTTTATCTGAAGAAGTAACAGACTTAGTCAAAAGCAGAAATTTCAAAAATAGAGATCTCATTTTACAGCAGAGGCCACCAATGTTTAAAAAGACGTATCTGGTGGCATACTGTTATTAGGGTGGAGTGAGGACTAGAACCCTGAATGTTTCAATCAGTGTTCAACCAGAGAAGCAGAACCACTATACACTAAGAGATTTATTGCAAGGAACTGGCTTACATGGTTGTGGGGCTGGCTAGGCAAGTCCAAAGTCCATAGGGCAGATCATTAGGAAGGGCAAGCTGGAAGTCTTCCAAACTGAAGCTATCTACAGATGGAATTTCTTCGTCTTCAGGGAAGCCTCAGTTCTATTCATAAGGCCTTTCAACTGACTGAATCAGGCCCACCAAGATTATCTAGAATAATCTCCCTTACCTCAAGTCAACTCATTATGGACTCTAATTACATCTACTAAATACCCTCACAGCAACACCTAGATTAGTGTTCGATTGAATAACTGGGGATTGGAGCGAGCCAAGTTGACGCATAAAACACCATCACATTAGTTTATCAATAGCACCACGGTGGTCTGTCCACCCTATCCTCTCAGAGAAATGCTAGTATGACAAACTCTTAATAAAGAACTTTATCTCCTTGTCCTCAACTCAGCAAGATCTTTTCCTTGACCTCATTTTATTTAGAAAGATTCTGTATGACTACATCATACATGTTCTACTTTTTTTTTCTCCAGCTAAAATTACTGAAGATGTTGAACCCAACTGTCACAGGTCAGCAGGAGACAGGTTTATAGTGTTTATGGAAAATCACTTCTAGGAATGTAAGTCCAATAACCCAAAGTCTACACCACAATCTTTTGTTATCCAAGCCATCCACAGAAGCAGAGCATGTGTAGAACTAGGGGAATAGAGACGGCTGATCCATTCTTCCACTTCACCCGTGGATATCACATTCACTCTCTCCTCACTATCCAGGAGATTCTTAAAAGTGCTGCCCATATAAGATGTCTCTACAGCCACATTCCCCACATTTCTCACTCATCATCACACTGCAATCAAGCCCTCCCCCACCCACCAACACACTCTTTGGAATAGATGTTCCCTAAGATTACCAATGACTTACTGGTTATTAAATCCAAAGGACACCGTTGACCATAACTTTCTTCTTGAAATGCCATTTCCCACTGCCTTCCATAACAGCAAAGCCTCTTGTTTTTCCTTCTACCTCTCTTGCTATTCCTTGTCAATGTGATCTTCTTTCTCTTCTTCCATCCCTTAAATGTCCATTGTCTCCAGTTCTCCATCATTGGACCCTCCTCATATTTATCCACTGTCTTCTGACTTTAATTATAATCTATACACTAATGATTCCCAATCTCTACCTCCATGCCAGGTATTGCTTTTGAGCTTCAGGCTCATATGACCTACTGCTATGGACATCTGTACCTGAATGTCCCACAAATACTTTGCACTCATTGTTCTTTCCACTACCCCCACTTCCTTCAATCAGTGCTTCTTCCTGGGTTCTCTATCTTCATGACTAGTTCCACCATCCATCTACTGGACCAAAACAGAAACCAAGAATCTATCCCTCAACTCTTGCATTTCCCTCAATCCCTACGCACTGTCAATCAAGTTTTACTTGAGGGGAGGTGGGGAGAGCACAGCTGAAAATCACATTTTCCAGCCTCCTTTGCAGCTAGGTGTGAGCACAATATTATGCTCAGGCCAATGAGATGAAAGCAGGGTTGTACAGAACTTCCAGACAGCTGTGCACAGAGGATAACCTAACCTTTGCCCTTTCTTCCTTCCCATTTCCTCCAACCTCTTATGAAAAAGATGGCTGGAGCTCCATGGCCACCTTGGACCAAGCAGTGACCCTGAGGACAGAAGCTACAGCTGAAGATGAGACAAACGGAGCCTGGTATCCTGAGAACTTCAAAGAGCATCATACCAACCTTGGACTGCCTAACTCCAAGCTTACTTCATATAAGAAAATAAACCTTGTTTAAGCCACTGTTACTGTATATTTTCTATTACATACAGACAAACATAATCCTGACTGATGCAACAAATGTGCTGAATCTTTTTAAATCTTTCAATTCTATACATTTCTCTCCATCTCTGCTACCACTCCCTTAGTTCAAGCCACCAATATCGCTTGTTTCAATTACTGAAACAGCATATTAACTGCTCACTCTGCTTCTAGTCTTCCTCCAATCTAATCCATTGTCCTTTTCTGAAGGGCAATCTGAGATTATGTATCAATAGTGTTAAAAATGTTCACATTCTTCAAGCTAGTAATGCCACTTCTCAGAATTTATCCTCAGGAAAATAATAAGATATGCATACAAATAATTATGTTCATGGAGGTTAATAACAGCAATATTTATAATGGTTTATAAATGGAAATAGTCTAGATGTCCAACCACAGGGGATTAGTTACAGACAAAATGGCGCATCTATTCAAGTGAAAATTAACCTGTCATTAAAAATCATGATATAGAATAGTATTTTAAGATATGGGGAAATGCTCATTATATTTATATTACATATAAATATATATATATCTGAAAATAAAATGAGTTTTAAAGCAGTATGTTCCAATCTGGGTTTTTTAATTACATAAATATGTATAGAAAACAACTTCACTCTTACAGTTGTATCTGCACTAAAAAAGCTAACATTTTAATTAATGCAGATATCACATCAGTATTTATTGAACCTCAAGTGTGTGCTAAATGCATAGTAATAGTCACCTTGCGTATTATAATTTTTATTTTCTTTCTGTTCATATTTTTTAAAGATGCAACAATAAACAAATTGCTTTCAAAAACAGAAAAGATAAATATTCTGACTAAGTCCTGCAAATCTGATCATGCTCATTTCCTAATTTAAACTCCTCAATAGTCATCACTCCTCTGGGAGGCCTTCTCCCATTCCCCCAAGGCCGGATCTCCCTATGCTCCTAGAGAACCCCATTCTCCCCTGTACTAACACTTTTCCCACTGCACTATAAATTGTCTGTTTTCTTAACTATATCTCCCACTAGACCATAGGTTCATTGAAAGCACAATCTCATCATTTCCCTAGTGGCTGGCATATATTTGGTGTTCTATTAATGTGAAATTAACAAATGAATGATAGTGCCATGAATTCAGCCACATCTACACCTCTCTTCACCATCCAAGAGATGCAGAAAGACTCATATCTTTGGAATCTAAATATGTGTCTCCAATACATAAGATCTTTGATAATTACCCTTCCTGAACCCATTCCTTGGCAATTGATCAGGCTGCAAGGAGCTATATAAACTCCTTTCAAGAATAGTTTAAGCCCCTGAAGAAATGATCTTATGCAGTGAGGAATGACTTGACATAAAAGTCTAGTTGAAAATAAGTTGATGTCTACCCACAGGGGATAATTTAAAATAACTTTCAAAAGATGGGAGAATCGTACGCCCATTCAATATCCATCAGGTGCCTACTAGGTGCCAAGAAATCAATGCAATTCAACCGATGTATTTTCTTTAAAGATATTTACCTCTTCAAATACTGGTACAGAGATTCAAGAAGTTATATTCTTAACCGTCTGTTCTCTCCCACTACACACGTTTCTTTAACAGGAATTACCTCAGACATGATTGGTAAACAGGGGAATGAAGTCTGTGTGGGAAGTAAGTTGTGCAGATTCTTATGTGATTTTTCCTAGTTTGTTAATATTTTAAAGCAATCATAGGCAAGCTCTCTCTCCAGGAAAGAGAAAGACTTAAAGATAGATGAAGACCTTAGAACAAAGCTGGATACGTACTCAAGCGCCTTCTTTTAATGTGAATAGTGGCTGATGGTGGCTTCAGCAACCACTAGGCTTTCCACTATGCTAACCTGCCTGACGAAGCTGCAAGTCACAGATGAAGCTATGCAAGCATTTCTCCCTATATAGACGAATGAAGAGGGCAACGACCTGGGCCAGACTTAATTTTGATGACAATGGTCTCTATTAGAAGCGAATGCTCTCTGCGATCTACAGGAGACGAAGGAAGCATAGGCTCAATCTGAAGACTGTAAAGGATGGAGTGCACTGTTAAGGGCAAACACCAGCCAGGAAGAGATTTAACAGAGCTGTGTTTTCATTAGATTTGTTTTTGTTTTTGTTTCTGGTTACAAAGTTCCATAGGTTTTCAGTGGTCTGAATCAATCCTGTTTTTCCCATAAGCCCTCTTATTTTTAGTGTGTGATTTTGCAGAATGCAAGATGCATATATAGTGCTATAGCACAAATGCCCGTGTTTATCACTGTAGCAGAGTTGGTTTTTAACTAAAGTAAATTTCTTTCAACAAAACTAAAATTATCCTATTGTTATTTATTTTACTTGGAATGAAATTAAAGCAGTATTTTCTAATATATACATAACAGACATACACATACTCACACACACCTAAATGCGTGTATATCAATCCTAAAAAAAACATATGGCACATTTCATCCTTTTAAGAAAGAACTTTGGGAAGTATAAATAAACTGAACGTTGACAACCACAAAGGAACTATTCTGTCAAGTCCATCTCAACAAATTTCAATTTGGCCACTGCTGACTTTCTCTATAGTCATTGAGCATTGCATTTCAACATTTTTGCCAATGAAGTGGAGCCCTCCTCCACAACGTCAGGGAGGGAGTGTGAAATACCACCCAACAGCCACAGGGAAAGCCACGTGGTTGACATTCAATCCTTCTAACGAATAAGAGTCTAGTTCTCTGGAAAGGGACTCAGCCACATTTCCTTCCAGAGAGTCACCCCTACACATGGTGTTACCACCACCAACAGACCACGAGCCAGGGAAGAAAAGAGAACAGAGGGTAACACTCAACACAAGGATAACAAAGGTCACCCAAGGTACTTTATACACACAGTAGTCCTCCCTTATCCGCGGTTTCACTTTCCCCAGTTTCAGATACCCGCAGTCAACCAAGGTCCAAAAATATTAAATGGAAAATTCTAGAAATAAACAATTCACTAGTTTTAAACTGCACATGGTTCTGAGTAGTGTGATGAAATCTTGCACCCTCCGGCTCCATCCCACCTGGGGCATGAATCATCCCTTGTCCAGTGTAGCCACTCCATACACTACCCAGGCTTTAATCACTTAGTAGTCATCAGGGTTATCATGGTTATCAGATCGACTGTCGCAGGATCACAGCGCTTGTGTTCAAGGAACCCTTATTTTACTTAATAAAGGCCCTAAAGCCCAAGAGTAGTGATGCTGGCAATTCAGATATACCAAAGAGAAGCCATAAAGTGCTTCCTTTAAGTGAAAAGGTACAAGTTCTCCAATTAATAAGGAAAGAAAAAAAATCCCATGCTGAGGTTGCTAAGATCTATGGTAACTTTTATTACAGTATATTGTTATAATTGTTCTATTTCATTATTAGTTATTGTTAATCTCTCCACGTGCCTAATTTATAAATTAAACTTTATCATAGGTATGTACGTATAGAAAAACCACAGTACATATAGAGTTTGGTACTATCTGCCATTTCAGGCATCCATTGGAGGTCTTGGAACATACCCCCCACGGATAAAAGGGGACTAATGTACTTAATTCAGTTTTCCCTTCACCAATTCAGTCAACAAGTATTTGAATGTGCAAGAAGCTACATCACAGAAATGGACAAGAGAACTGGGCTCCTTATTCTACTGATTACGTCTTCCTGATACCCAAACATCTTAGCAAGTGATGGACGGAATCCTGAGGTTGCAAACTCTAATGCCAACTGGAGCCAGATAAGTAACGTAAGAGTGAAGCAGAATGAGTGCATGGCAATAGGGAGCAGTGGGACAACGACAAACCAGAGATCACATGCTCCATCTAAAGGTACTCAAATCCATTTTTCTTATCTACCATCGAGGCAAGGCAAAATACATAGATAGCCTAGACGTGGCTCACAGACTGCCACTTTACAACCCTTCTGTTTAGCAGAACGTAGACCGGAGCATCTGGATAAGGAAGTTCATTTTGTATCCAGGTACCTGACTCTAAAAAGACCAACCAATATTTACTATCACCTTTCTATAGGTGATGGCTATCCTACACCAGAAGATGCTGAGAACTCTGCTATAGGAGAAACAAAGTAAAACAACCTATCAAGATCCAAAATCCAAAATTTCGGAACCTGGGCGTGATCCCATATTTCTTCATTATGATTGAAGAGTACTATTACATAAACAAAGTTTTCATTTCCTGGTATCTTTAAAATCAGCACTTATTCCTAAAAAATGCTACTTGGGGAAGGTTTATTCTTTACAATTTAATTGTCTGAAATACCAAAGAGAAGATGAAGAATCTCTACAATTCAAATCACATCTTCACCATAAAAGGTCAAAGATAATGTCAGCAGACACACAGGTGAAATATATCAATTACAAATTGATATTAGTTCTTAGGCCACTCAAAATGTGGTTTCTTGGTTAAAGGTTACAAGAAGCTATTTTATATACACTTGAGCGTAATATTTAATTAATGTAGCACCATAATGGAGAAAGAGATCAGTTTTCTTCTTTATTTTTCTTTCAGGGGCAATCAATGTACTAGATATTCCAAGATTTGTCCTTAAATCAATATCCTTTTTTTCACACACACAACAATTTTACAGTTAGAAATATATATGTTAATGTACAGTTAGCACTTCTTAATTGTTTTTAAAGCTCAATTTGGGTCACAAATTAAATTCCTCAGTATATGTTCTGTAACGTAGACAGGCTATAAAAACGTTGACATCGGTTACATTCTCGTAATGCAATTTAGCCCTTTTAGTAATGACTATGCAAATAATTAGCCACAGGAAAACTATTTTACATCTAGTACAATTACCTACAATCACAGAAGTAATTATTATTATTGTCTTATTTATTGAACTTCAGTAAGAACTCTTGATGTGCTAAGATAGTTCCAAAGCCGGTATGAAAACTCCCCTCTTAGTAGACTCATCAAGCAACTATAACTTCCAATGTTAAGGAGGGCAGTTGCAGATGAACATTAAACAAGAAATTATCCCCAGAAGGTTCATAAGTTCCAAACTTTAAATGGAGAAATACTGACAACTCCCTAATATATCCTCCTAATGCCTTCATGATGCAACTTTTCACCCAGACAAGGTCAGCAGCTCTAAGATGACTCGATATCAATATGTAGGAAACTCCACGCTCCCAATGAGATGAGCTTTGCCCTTCAACAATATCTACCTTGGGCCAACGTCATAATAATGCTGGTTATACTTCAGGAAGCTCAACCAAACTTTCCATTTACTGTGCTTCAACTTTTGGTTTCAGAAATTGTTCCACCATCTTGAAACAGATCACAGGGCTTGGGTGACCCATTGGCCACAATCTGCTGAAGCTCTTCACCAGGTTTCTACCCAACTTCATTTTCCTTGTTAGTGTAGGGATGAGGAAGGCAGTAGAGGAGAGAAGAAGTCAACTTGCATCATTCTTTCAAGGAGTGCTAAGATTACCCATTGGCCCGACCTGAGCCCGCTGGCTAGTGGTCCATGTCTGGGCCTCACCAAGTCCAGAATATCCAAGAGACCCTGGTGGAACAGGGAGTGGAGATGTTCACTTGCCCGTTCTCCACTCTCTCACATCAGCCAGCAAATCCTTCTGAAAAAGCTTCAGATGCCCAGAGGGCCCAGAAAAAAAAGCTCTCATGGGTGAATCACCCCTGCAGTCTCTTACCCAGAACGCTAATTCCACCCTTTCGGGGTATTCACCTCAATTGAGCCAAAGCCTTGAGAACCAAGGCTAGTGTTAACGGATTCATGTTCAGGGAGTCCAGATCCAGGCTGACGGCGCAAGCTGGTTTCTCGGAGGATCAGTAGGCCTTTTGGTTAAAGATGGCTGGTCTCTTAGCTTGCTTACCCTGAACCTTCTCTTGAGGGCCAACACCTCTTTGGGGGCATTCTCCTCAGAGAGTGGGAGTTGTTTCTAGTTTTGTCCACTTGTCAGGAATCCAAAAGCAGGAAGAGTCGTGTCCAGAGCTAGCTAAAAAACCCAGCTCCAGAGACCATAGCTATTTCTCCATTGTTTCAAAGACGCCAGACTAATGTCTTCCTTGACCACTTTGAGACGCTTTCAAAGTATCCGATGCTGGCCATTACCTGTGTGGACCTGGAGCCAGGTATCCACTGAGGGAGACATAGAGTGTTGGGAGCAGGGCTCACATCCCAGGTCCTCCAGCAACGTGTTACCACCCACCTCTGGCTTCCATGTTCTCTTCCTTCCACCGAAGGCCCTCTGCAGCGCCCCCTTTCGCCCCCAATGAGCACGACACCCGCAAGGACCGCCCCCACGCCCCGGCCTGAAGGGCTTCCGAGCCGGCGGCGGGGCAGCAGGTGGGGGGGGGGAGGGTGGGGCCTGGTGGCCCCGGGGAGCGTTTGGCGGGTATCCCCCGAAACCCCACCCAGCCGCCCCCTTCCCAGCCCCCCAGGACCCCGCCGCGCCGGGGCCGGGCTCCGCTCCCATCGCCCGCCCCCCTCCTCTCCCGCGCCCCCGGCCCAGCCCGGGCCGCGCACCCCCGCCCCGCAGCCCCGCCGCCCGCCGCGCGGCCCCCCGCATTCCCGGCACGTCCGGCGCCGACTTTTACCTGTACTTTCTGCACTCGGGGCGGCTCGTCGGGCGAGAAACACCTCCCCGGGACCGCTACCTCCCCCGCCCCGGCTCCGCCCGGCTTCCTCCTTCCCCTCCAAGGCCGCAAAGTAGATGGAGTAAGAGAGAGTGTGCGAGAGAAAGAGAAAGAGGGAGCGGGCGCGGGCGCCGCGGGAGGGCGGGCGGCGGGAGGAGGCGCGCCCGGCCCCCGCCGCCCTCCGGCCGCCGCCGCCGCCGCCGCGGGCTCGGCAACTCCGGCTCGCGCCCGGCCCCGGCCCGGTCCCCGCCGCCCGCCGCCCGCCGCCGCCCGCGGGCGAGGGCCGGCCCGCGCCCCCGCGTCCCCGTACCTCGTAAAGGTCCCCAGAAGCCATGCCAGGCTGCGGAACTTGGCTCGCCGGTTGTGCGCGTCTGCTCGCTCGCGCCCTCCGTGCGTGTGCGCGCGGGGGCCGGTGTGCGCGTGTGAGTGCGCGCGTGTGTGTGCGAGTGTGTGTGTGGTGTGTTGAGTAAACTGTGTTTTTGCAGAATGACAGGCTTGGGGGCTGCCTATGCGCAGAATCAGAGCGGGCGGCGGCGGGGCTGGCGTAACCGGCAGCGGCGGCGGCGGCGGCGGCGGCGGCGGCGGCACGAGCGCGGGCAGCAGCGACGGCCGCGCAACGCGCCCGGGAGGCACCGACGCGGCCCGAGCGCCGCGGCCCCCGCGACCCGGCCACCCCGCGGCGGTGGCTGCGGCGGGCAACGGCTCGCCCCGGCGCCGCCTGCAGGAAGCCGCCCCGCGCCCGCCGCCGGCCCGGACGCTGCTGCTGCCACTGGGCGAGTCCCCGCCCCCGGGAGCCCGGCCCGGCCCCCGGGCGGGGCGGGGCGGCGGCCCGGCCGCGCCCCGGGGGACCGGTCCCGGAGCCGGGGAGCGCTCGGGCCCGCCCCGCCGCCCCGAGCGGGCTCGCGAGGCGGCCGGCGGGGTCCCCCGGGGGGTGGCGGGCCAGGTGCCCGCCGGGCACACCCGGCCGCGGGCTGCGAAGGGGCGGCCGGAGAGGCAGGTAGAGGGCTGCGCGGGCAGGTCGCAGAGAAGGGGCCCCAGGCAGACTCGGCCGGCCTGGGGGCCTCACCTCTCCCCCGCGTCCCGACCACCACCGCTGAGAGAGCAGTGGGCGCCACCCTGGGAGACCTGCCCCTGGGGGCGGCGCGGCCCCTCCCCGCATGCATAGCCCCTCCCTCCAGTCTGGTTTGTAAGATGTGGAGGCCACAGGGAGGAGGGACGAAACGGCCCATCCGGAGGCACTAGGAAGAGCCAGGACAGCACCCATCGAGCCTGGAAAGTCTTTAGAGCCAAGCATGGACTTCCCTCATCGACCCCTCCCCCAGTTCATTCACTCATCCATTATTCGACAAAGATTTTCCAAAGACTACCCAGTGTCCCTGCACAGTGTCCCTGCACAGGCACAACGGGGACCCTGCCTACAAGGGACTTTGAATCCTAGAGGAGAGACTAGCCACATGCACGTGAGGAGGATTCAGTTGTTCAACAAAAAGGAGTTCCTACTATGTGCCAGCTCCAGAGCTAGAGGGACTGGAGAAGATCTCTAAGATCCAAACTTCTTAAGTCATCTCTTCCCAGTAATATCATGGATAAATGGTCACTCTTCTGTTTAAAGGCTTCTCTCTATAAAAGATATAGTTAACTCAGAACCTGGGAAGGCAGGCTGTTCTGAAATTGGAAGAAAGATCTTCCTCGTCCCAGCCCCAAAAATGCCCAGTTGGTCACTTCTCCAGATGTGATGTGGACGTAACTCACGTCATCCCTCGGTCGCTTCCTATTTGTGAGACTTTGGACAAGTCACTTTACCCGTCTGAGCCTTGCTTTCCACATCTCTAAATTGGAGATGGTGATAAACACCTAAGACGATGTGAGAATTAGATAAAGGATCTATGTAGATAGTAAGTGGCCTCTACCAGCAGATCTCAATAAAGGTTATCTGTGTCTGAATCTGGACCCTGAACTGCCCTTGTGGAGAGCAAAATGGGAAAGAGGAATGTATGACAAAGAGAAAAGGTTTAATCCAGAGGTCAAACTTTTAAAAGCCACCAAATTTTTCAATTAAAAAAACTTCCACAGAATCTGAATCACAAAGTTTTCGTGTCTGGCTCATTCTAAGACACATGAGTTTGCATATGCTGTTCCCTCTGCCTAGAATGTCCTTCCACATTGAATCCATCTGGAAAACTCTTCCTCTTCCCACAGGAGCTTGTTTATCTTTATATCACAAGCATCTATCGCCATTCCTGACAGAGAGTAGGTACACAATGACTGTTTGTCAGGCTATGCCAATAGAACAAATTTTATACCAATTTCTAGTTAAAATCCATACTAAAACAGTGAGGGGGGAAAAAAGGGTTAGGGTGTGGAAATAATAAAGTGTATTTAGTTTAGAAACTGTGGAAATTGTTATAGTGGTTCTCTTCCCTTTTCGTACTATTTTGCCAATGGTCATGGTTTTAAATAATAACGTTAATAATAAGCAGCTCTCTGTCTGTAGGTCGCAAAACAAATTTTAATGATCCTTAATTTGTACTTGGGAATAAATGCACAACCATGGCATGAGGATGTAATTTGGAAGCAGAAGACAAGAAAAAAACTGGGTATGGAAATAATACGCTCAGCCAAATTTGAATATATAATCAGTAGTTTTACAAAAACTCCCCAAACTTGACTTGTGCCAGCCAAATACTCTCTGAGAATATGAGCACAGTTTGAAAAACCCTAGTCTAGACAACAATTGTTTACAGAATTCATAGAAGGGGATATTCACTGTGAATTGGCATGCTCCGGGAATATTTTATGGAGGAGGTAGGAGTGAAATGGATCTTGAAGACTCATAGAAAAGGAGGGACAGTGTTTTAACTTGGGGAAAGAAGTAAGGGTAGTTGGTAGGCAATGGGAAGGGTGTGAGAAGACTAGAAGATTGATTTCATGGAGGTCACAGGATGTTGGAGAGTGAATATGGGTCAGTTCATGGAGAATCTTGAATGCCAAGCTAAGAAGTTTGTAATTTAGCAAGTCAGCAGTGGAAAACTGGTGAAGACTTTTAAATCCATCAAAAGCATGTGGCAGTCAAAAGTGTGCTTTAGAAAACAAATTCTAGAAGAAATATGAGAAATGGATCGCAAGAATTGAGGTTAGAGGCAGGGAGACCAACTGCAGTGGTCCACGGTGGTGGCAGTAGAAATGAAGAAGAAAAACTGGATTTGCAAGATGTTCAGAAGGAAGAATCCGCGGGCCACCAACTTTCATTATGGTTACTCCACCTACTTCCATAAAGCGTTTGATCCAGAGCAACAGGACTTGATGACTAACAGGATGTGTGTGTGTGTGCGCGTGCATGCACTGAGATTTGGGGGAGGAGGTGAACAAGTAAAGAAAGAAAGGATACAGAGATGACTAAGGTTTCAAATTGAGTGACTGAGCTACCCGTCTGTCATAACACTGTTTTATTTTGAGCTTACCCCTAGACCATCACTGGCTTCCAGAAAAGCCAGATGTTTCCTGAAGGATGAAGGGAAGGTTCTTCACCCTCTGTGGGAAGGTCAGCCCAACCAATGGACAGTTCTGCTCCAGGTTCTTCAGATGACATAGGACCATTGTTGCTTATGGAGAATGAAGAGACCTACCATCTTCCACAAACTGGGAGAGATGCTTCATACTACTCATAACTCAAGGGCAAGTGATAGAAACTCAACTCAAACTAATTTAAAGCAAAGAGAGAATTTATTGACTCACATAGACTAGAAAAGGATGGAATTGCCCTCAGGGTTGACTGGATTCAAGGTCTCAAAGGATTTAAAATGGCCTCTCTTACCGTCTGCCTCTTTCAACGTGCTGGTATCTTTCCTGTTGAAGATAGGCTTCCTCCATGCAGCTAAAAATATGACAACTAGTAGCTCACATCATCCCAGCTTAAAGACCTCATACAGTATTTCTAAATCTCTCAGGGAAGGGCTTGGCTTATGTAAATCATATGTTCTTGTTTTGGCCCAGTTACTGTAGTCAGTCACTGATAGTACTCTATGATTGGTCAGCTTAAGTCATACACCCACCTCTGGAGCAGGAAGAGTACAATGATTGACTGCTTTATCAGAATTACATGATTGGAAGTGGGGATGAGCAGAAGCCCAAAGGAATGGAGGAAAGGATACGGGAAGATAGGTATCCACTATATGCTGGAACAAGCCTGGGGCAGATAGGGAACTTAGAAGCAAAGGCGTTGGCTGCCTAGAACATGACCTCACATTGGAGCAAGACCAGCCAGTGTAATATCCAAGGAAAGATTGTATTCACTACTCTGACAGTGGCATTAGAATGTGGCAATATTCTCCTTCTGGTATTACTTGAGACATGATCCTGACCTCCTGTATAGTGTAGTGGTTGAACGTGTGGGCTCTAGAGTCAGAGTGCCTAGATTCCAATTCTTGCATCATCACTACTAGCTAAATGCTATGAGGCTCTTGACTTAACCTCTCTGTCCTTCAATTTCCAAATGTGTTTGTTATTTATTGCTGCACAGTAAATTATCCCCAAAACTTAGTGGCTTAAAACAGAAGGCATTTCTTATCTCACAGTTTTTGTTGGTTGGGGAGTCCGGAGCAGCTTAGCTGGGTGGTTCTGGCTTACAGTCTCATATGAGGTTGTAGTCAAAATGTTGGCTAGGACTGCAGTTATCTGAAGGCTTTACTGAGTCTGGAGGATCTACTTCCAAGATGGCACCCACACATGGCTGTTGGCAGGAGGCCTCAGCTCCTAGCCATGTGAGCCTCTTCATAGGTTTGCTTGAGTATCCTCGTCCCATTCTCATCTAGCCCCCAAATCCAACAAAGTAAAATGAAACTGTCAAAGCTTCAGCTCTTTCTAGCATAGAGCAGCTAATTAATCTGCTGTAGCAGTCCATGCTAAGAAGGCTATTTGATGCAGAGGTGATTTGCAGGATGTCAGACTGAATGACTGGGGATGTCATCTGATTCACACCCCTCACTTTAAGGACAAGAAAACTAAAACTCAGATTGGGTGATCTAAGAGAAAGAACAATGAGGATGTCATAATGCCTTTGACCATCTAATCTTGGAAGCCAAATACTGTCACTTCCACCATATTCCATTCTTTAGAATTGACCACTAAGCCTAGCCCACACTCAAGGGGGAGCAAATTAGCCCTCACCTTTTGAAGGGAGGGCTATCAAAGAATCGTGGACATATTTTAAAACCACCACACTACATCTGTAAATTGAGGTGATAAATACCCCCTAGAGTTGTTCTAAGAATTAGATGAGATAGTCCAGACAAGGCACCTGCCACTAATAAGGGCTCAATAATGGTATCTGTTATAATTACTATTACAACTACTATTACCAGTTTCAAACTTGATATGTGTCACTGATATCCTTGAATGTTCAAGATTCCTATGGAAAGGCATTAAATCAAATAAAGCCTTCCAAATGAATATTGTTCTCAAGCCATGTAGAAACTCTTGTTACTAATTAAACTTTATTTTCAGCATTAATTTAAAAATACTTTACTTCAATAATAATAATAATAATTGAAGAAAAGTCATACTTATTCAGTGTCTACAAAGTGCCGGCTATTATTCTCACTGAACAAAACAAATGATGCCCTGCCCTCTTGAAGCTTATAGCACAGTGGAGGAGACAGAGAATAAAACAAGAAAACAAAATACATGTATAACATTATTTCAGGTATTGATAAGAATGACGAAGAAAAACAAAGCTAGCTATAGAGACAGAGAGGAACTGAGATGGGTACGTGCCAGGGCTGGGAGGGAATACTGGTTTAGAGAAGGTGGTTAGGCAAGACCTCGTGGAGGTGTTGACGCTTGAACTGAAACCTGAACAAAGTGAGAGAGAACAGAAATCAAATCAGAGGGCAGAGAATGTCAGAGAGAGAAAAGAGCAAGGGCAAAGCCCTGAGGCTGAAATAGCTTGGTATGTTCAAGGTCCAGCAATTAAGCCAGTGTGGCTGAAGCTGAGCATGAGGGAGCACGAGAAGAGGTAAGTCCAAGAGCTAGCCAAAAGCCAGAGAGATATAGGGACTCAAAGGTCAGGTAAAGAAGTTCGATTCTACTCTATGTGGTATGAGAGGTCATTGGGGGAGCTCTGAACAGGGCAATGATATGATCGAATCTCTTGGCTCCTGGCAAGAGAATGGAATGAAGAGGGACAAGAGGGATGCTGAACACTATTACAGAAGTCCAGGTGTGAGATCCTACTAATGTGGACTAAGGAGACAGGTGTCAAGATGAAGAGGAGTGTTTGGATTGGGGGCATATAGGGGGATACATGGGATATGAGGAAAGTAGAAGAATCCTACATTTTTGGTCTGAGCATCTGGATGAATGGAGATGCCATTTACTGGGATGGGGAAAACTGGGGAGAAGTGCATTTTGCAGGTGGTATTGGGGCTGGGTGGGAGGAAATCAATAGCTCGGTTTTAGGACATGCTAATTTTGAGATGCGTGGTAGATATTCAAGTGGAGACGAGCGAGTACTTGATATGTGAGTCGGGAGCCAGGCTGGACATATAGTGGGAGTGGTTAGCATATCGACGGTAAGGAAAGGGACTAGCTATGGTCGCTGGTGGAGTGGGCAGAGATCTGGAAGAGAAGAGAGCCTAGAAGGGAGCCCTAGAGCAATAGCATTTAGAGGTCAGGAAGAGGGTAAGGGGCCAGTGAAGCAGTCTCAGAAGGGGTGATTGAAATAGGAGGGAACCAAGAGAGTGTCGTGTCCCAAATCCAAGTGACAGAGAGCAGGACTAATCGTTAATGTCAGTGGGAGATTGGGTAAGAGGACTGACCATGGGCCTTGGCAAGGTGGAGATCTCTGGTGACCCTGACAGAACCAGTTTCAGTGGAGCAGTAATGTTGAAAGCTAGATTGAAGCGAATTAAAGAGAGTTTGTGCAGAGAGGAAGTACAGATGGTAAGCACAGGTGACTCATCCAAGGCCTTTTGCTATAAAGAGCAGAGAAGTGGGTCAGTAGGTGGAGGGGGGCGTCCGAGGCAGGAAGAGTTTCTAATATAGACGATATGACAGCATGTCTGCACAATGATAGGCATGATGCAATAAAGAGGAGGAAATGGTCGTGCAGTAGAGAGAAGAGAGAATTGCAGGAACAGATTTTTGAAAAGGCCAATGGAGGGGATGCAGAAGGCCAAAGTGGAGCAGCTGGACTTAGGAACACAGTGTCCACCTGTACTGGGTTGAATAGTGTTCCCCCAAAAAATTCATGTCCACCTGAAATCCCAGAATATGACCTTATTTGCAGGTGTAATTACTTAAGATGAGGTCATACAGGATTAAGATTGACTCTTTCCAATAACTAGTGTCCTTATAAGAAGAGAAGACAGAGACAGAGAGACATAGGGAGAATACCATGTGATGATAGAAACAGAGATTGGAGCGATGTGTCTACAAGCCAAGGAATGTCAAGGATTGCCAGCAACCATCAGAACCTAGGAGGAAAGAATTCTTCCCCAGAGCCATTGGAAGGACTGTGGCCCTGCCAACACCTTTTTTTTTCCAGATTTCTAGCCTCCAGAACTGTGAGAGAATACATTTTTATTGTTTTTAGCCACCAAGCTTGTGGTAAGTTGTTATAGCAGCCACAAGAAGCTAATACACCATCCATTGGAAGAACAAGGAAGGTCAAGTAGCTATAAATGAAGTCATTGGCAGATTTGGAGCTCTCTTCTATCATTTCTATATTCTCCATGAAATCATCAGATGAAAATAAGGGAAAAGCAAAGGTATCAGACAGGGGAATGTGATTTGCCTGGAACAATACTGGTTTAGTCTATTATCCCCCAAAAAACTATTAATAGCACCCCCTGTCACTCCCCAGGGTATCCAGATGTAGACAATAAATGTATGGTTTTTCTAGTGTTAGATGTTGGAAGACAGATTTTAAAATATGAAAAGTCAACTCAGAGAGAAGAGTGGATTGACTGGGAAAATACAGTGGCACTGCTGGGAGTTACTGAAGGGCCACTGAATATTTTTGGTCATAAGTTAATCAGATCAGTCAGACCAGTAAGCATGGTTGTGATTTATCCAGTCACGTTCAGGTGTTCAGGGGCATGCTGGGCGTTGGGTTGAACCAAAGGTAGGATTCGCCATGTGAGTTTAATGGAAGGAGAGAGGGGAGAAGGAGTTAAGAGTATACAGAAGGAAGTGATTATAATGATAGGATTATGGTTACCAAACCTAAGCTAGATAAGGAGGGGGGTGATGACATGGGGTCTGGGGTAGAGGTGATACAAACAAAATTGGTGGTCAATGGATTGAAATTGAAGATTGTTGGAGTGAGAAGGACTATAGCAAGTGACAAGGACTTTTGAAATGGTGCAGTCAGTAATGGCGGCTACCACCCATGAGCAACTCCCTTGGGCCCATTCTTTCCATATGTGACTGTCTCTTGTTTCCTTCAACTCTCTCTTGCTTCCCCTCCTCACAGTGTAAGGGTCTGCTGATGTCCCAGCAGGACGGAGGCAGGATCCATGTTCAGGACCTTGAAGACCTTAAGGATAGAGAGAGAGTGAATCTGGGGTGAGGACTGAGGGGTGGAAATGACCACAGATATTGGGACTGGGAGAAGGGCTGAGAAATGAGTGCAGGGGAGCAAAAGGAAGAAGCTTCCACAAACCCAACCAAGTTATTCTTTGAATGGCCTTAATTGAAGAGAAAGGTAATGTGTTGAACTGTTGATGGTCTCGGGTGACTTTTAGTGGAGCGAACCTGCCATTCCTTCCAGGCATTGTAGGCAGAACTCAATTGTCATATGCATGTTGTATCATTTCCACATTTTATCGTTTCAATAAGGTAAGAACCATTGGCCCCATTTTATAGATGTAAGAAGAAAGCGTCATGACCCCAGGGATATGCTCTGGAGGGGGCATGTCGAGCTTCTATTGCCATAAGTAGGCTCAGACTCCCTGTGGGAAATGGGCTTGGGGAAAAGCTATTTCTTGCAGAGATCATCACAGGAGAAGGAAAACCCATGTGTTTAGCCTTGAGCCTCATCTAAGAATTAGTCCTGCAACTTTGAAATCTTGGGGTAGGAAGTGGGTAGATTCTGAGAAGCAAACAATATCAATTTTTCAGTTGTGTGTGTGTGTGTGTGTCGTAAGAAGAAGGAACTTGGATTTAAGTTTGTGAACCTAACACTGCTTTGTCTAGGAAGATCAAAATGCGATTCTTGTTTGTACATAGTAAGTTAACAACATTATTGTGAAATAGATGTGCTTATTAGTGTGGCTTCAAGAGACTAAACTGCTGTCTGTATCAGAGGTTCTCAACTTTTTGGTCTCAGGACCCACCGGCACTCTCCAACATGATTGCAAACTCCAAATAGCTTTTGTGTGGGTGGGTTATATCTATTGGTATTCAGTGTATCAGAAATTAAGTTGAAAAAATCTTAAAACACAGAAATACATGCACATAAAAATAACACACAAGCACACACTCCGTTAGCTGCCAGAGCAATAAAGTTATCTAGAGTCATGTAGCTTCTAGAAAATTCCTCTGAGGGACTGAAGGGTGGGGAAATAGGGACATGTCCATCAAAGGGTACAAACTTCAGGTTATAAGATTATAAATTCTGGGGAGCTAATGTACAGCATGGTGACTGTAGTCAACAATTCTGTATTGTATACTTGAAAGTTGCTATGAGAGCAAAACTTTAATGTTCTCACCATAACAACAGCAACAACAAAATGGTGATTATGTGTGAGGTGAAAGATGTGTTAACTAACTTTATTTTGGTAAACACTTTGCAATATATACCTGTATCAAATCATCACATTGTACACCTTAAACTTACACCATGTTGTATGTCAATTATATCTCAATAAAGCCGGGGAAAAAAAGAAAACTGCTCTGTACACTGGTGAAAGAATGAGAATGAAAAAGGCAAAACTATCTTAGTATTATTCTGAAAACAGTTTTGACTGTACAGATTCCTAGAATGGTTTCAGGGCCTCCAGCTTGCCTGGACCACTCTTTGAGAATTGTAGTTCTACAGAACCACGTAAAAGACAGTCTTTGTTGTGGGTAAAGTTGCATCTTTGAAGATTATGTGGAAATGTTTCTTTTCTAAGTAGACTTAGCATTGTTCCTACATCTTGAGAGGTCAGTGTGCATGTTCTCATTCACGAAATTCCCCCAAAGGAGTCCAGGAAAAGAGGCCCAGAGGCGCCTACACAGCACCTGAGAGCGCTGTTCTTCACCACAAGCTTCTGGAGGAACCCTAAGGGAACACAACTGAAATGTATTGGTGAAGCCCTACAGGGGGATTTCTCCTTCTCTTTCTCCTCCTCCTCTTCCTCTTCTTATCCTTCTTTTTTTAATGTTTTTACCTTTTTTTAAAACGAAAAATTCCAAACCTATGCAAAAGTAGAGAGAATAATGCAGTGAGCCTGCATGCACCCATTACCCAACTACAAAAACTACCAGTCCAAAGCCATTCTTATTTGCTCTCCACCACTCCATTCCCTCATCCCACACACTGGATTATTTTGAAGCAAGTCTCAGACATCAGATCATTTCATCTGAAAACGTGTCAATATATATCTCTAAAACATAAGGACTAGTCTCTTAAATGTAACCACACCACCACCATCACGCTTAACACTAACTCTTTGATACCATCAAACATTCAGTTATGTCCAAATTTCCCCAGTTGTCTCATAAATACTTTCTGACAATTGTGTGTATAAATCAGGATCCAAACATCCATGCATTGCATTTGTTTGCTATGTCTCTTCAATTTTTGGTAACCTTTAGATATCTTCCTTCCTCTTCCCCATCTATGCCTTTTTTTGTTGCAATTTTTTTGTTAAAGAAACTAGATCATTTGTCAGTAGTATCACTCAGTGTGTGCTTCTGTACCAGGTATTTCCTATACGCCGGTAGTTAGATCTAGATTTTGGTTTGTTTTGGGGGCAAGAATACTTCGTAGTTTGTGTGCACTCCCACCAGAAGGCACATGATGTCTGCTTATCTTTCTTTTTGTGGTTTTAGCAGCCACTAATGATTTTTGCCTAGATCTGTTTAATTAGGGATTGCAAAATGGTGATTATCTATCATTTCTTCCTTATTTATCAGCTGGATACTTCTATGAAATCTTCCCTGATCAACTCTTTGGTTGCCCTAAGGTACATTTGTACAGGTAAGCCTGGCTAAATGCTTCATTCTTTCCTTTTATTTATCAGTTTTCCAAATCATGAGTTGGTTCTCTAACATCTCCAAAGGATCATGAGGTATGTGTTTTAGTGTCATTATGAACTCATGAATTTTAACATATTTAACACATTTCACTCCATTGCCACTGTTCCTCTTCTAATTGCTCAAAGTGCTGCTGTTTGGGCCAGCAGGAGCCTCTTCCAGTTGGTTCTTGAGTCTTTGAATACAACCTTGCTTTCTCACATGAGAAGACGCTCAGACGTCTTGACTACTTCCTGCACCAGACCTGGATAACGCCTGGTTCCTTTTACTGAGAAATGGCATGAAGATACCATAAAGTGAACACCAGCCTGTGGCTATAGGTTGGTCATGGTTTCCAGGACTTTTCAATGGACAAAGCTAGAAATTTTTTGTAGGCCTTTTAGTCCTGAGGGCATATCCCATAAGGGATGTCCAGTCACATTACTTTGTTTTAAACTCACTTGAAATAACTTCTCCATGCGTGGTGAAGTTGCCAACTCACTACACATTTAGATTCATTTGTTTTCATTTTGATTTTTGGAGATTTCATTTTTATTTTTATTTATTTATTTAATTAATTGTGTTAATATTTACCTGGTTCCAAAGTTAAATCTACAAACAAAGTATATTTAGGGAAGTCTAGCTTCTACCATTTTCCCTCTACTCTGTTCTCTCCCTACCCTCATAGGTAACCATTTTGTTTCATGGTTTATTATTGAATTTTTAATATAAACAAATATGCACATACATTCATATACTCCTATTTCTTAGACAAATGTTAGTATACTATGCACACTTTTGTCTACCTTGCTTTCCTTACTAAAGATCATATCTTGGAAATCATTCTTGAGCATTATTTAGAATCATTCTTCTCATAGCTGCATAATACTACATGATGCGGCAGTATCATAGTTTATTCATCCTATTCACGGACAGCATTTTGCAGTTACAAATAGTGCTGCAATTATTAGCTTTATGCTTCTGTCTTCTTGAATTTCTGCTAGCCTATAGGAGGATTTCAATTTTATGGTGAATAATTTGACTTCCGAAAATGTACTGATCATTACAATCTGTTGAGAGAGAGGGTGTCCGAAAGCAAGCCCCACCCCTGTGGCAGGGCACTAGGTGTATTTTTATTTCTGAGAGGATTGGCTGCTGCAACTGTCAATCGTCATGGCAGGGAACCAATCAGGAGATGACAAATGAGTACTTGCAGTGGGGAGGGAACCTGAGGCTCCATAAGAAAGAAAGGCGTTAGACGAAGCCATAGGAGAAGAGAGGCGAATGAGGTGGACGTCTACCAGAATTTCCCAGACTAGGAAGTGGCCCTGGCAGTGCCACCCGGGGACTCAGGTGGAGGAACTTGGATCTGTGGTCTCAGAGAGTAACCCAAGGATTGGTTTTAACTTTCTCTGTATTCAATTTCTCTTTTATCTCAAGGTCTTTAGACAAGTTTTGTGAAATGTTACAGCGATATCTTAGTTGTACTATGGAAAATTCAGAGACAAGCCTGTGTATATGATTGGAATGTAGTGATAAAGCAGAGAGTAGCCGTCCCTCCTTAACCCCTGCCCCCAAGGCTAAAAGAATGGCAGCAGCGGCAGCTCAAGGGAACGCAGTGGCTGGCAATTCCAGGACGTGGGTGAACGCTAATCCCCTAGAAATCCTTGTGGCACCGAGAATGGTACCATGGAACGAGGAGATGGTGCAGATTGGGGTCTTTATCAACCTGTTGAGTGGTATCAGACTTCCTGATGAAGGAAGGCCACAGAAAAGATGCATAGATGCGGAGACACTCATTAGAGGTCTTTCCTTTTAAGTAGAAAAGGAAATATTAATGACATAACATTAAGTGATTAATAAGCAGGCTACAAAACAAGGAGTCCAGTGTATCATTTTTCTAATTAACTATATATAAAATGTAAAATATTGATTTCTGGTGTGTAAATAGACACATAAAAATGGAAAATGATAGCAATGAAATCAGAATGAATGATGAGATCATGGGTAATTATTTTTCTTTATTTTTGAAACTTTTCTATCTTGAGTATGCATTTATTTCTAAATTAAAATGTTATTTTGAAATAATAAAAAAATAAAAACACCTAATTCAAAAAAATGGGCAAGGGCATTACTAGGCAAAATAGAAATGAAGAAATATGAATCTGCAATGAACTTAGGAAAAGACTATTCAAACACACTCGTAATAAAAGAAATTCAATGTAAAACAACAGCAAGATGTCATTCTAATTAATTGATTGATGATTTTTAAAAATTATTCCAATACCTAATATTACTAAGGATGTAGAGAAAATGCTCATATATAATGTTGGTAGGAAGCTACATTGCTGCTATCTTTTCTGGAAGGAAATTTGACATTGTTTATCATTCTCCATAAAATTGTCATACCCTAAGGCCCAGTAATTTAACTTCCACAAAATATTCTAAATAAAAAATCAGGAATATGCATAATAACACGTTTAGGAGTATTTATTATAGTTATTTATAATACCAAAAATTATTAAAATGTGAATGTCCAAAAGGTTAATATTCTGTAGATAATTAAAATCATGACCTTTAAGAATAGCTAATGACATGAGGGAAAAGCTCATTATGCTTTAAGTGGAAAAGGCAGATTACAGAATAGTATATCTAGTGTGATTACAGTTTTGTTCATAGAATTGTGTGTGTGTTAAAATGTTAAGAGTGATTGAATATAGAAGGAGATTTGGGCTTTCTTCCACAGGCATTGTTGAATTTTCTAAATGTTTTACAATGAGCATGTAATACACATACACATAAACAGACACATTTATAGAATCAAGACATTTTGTTTTTTAAGGAAATGTTATTTTAAAAGCAAAGCAAGGTTCTGGAGTGGGGGAGTTTACAGAGAAGCAATGGGAGGAGGCTAAAATGATCCATGTGGTAATGGGTTGGACTTGGAGCATCAGTATAAACATATATTTAGCTTAATATAGATAGAAATATTTACAGATATATGTATATATACAGGTTAGTATACAGGTTAGTATATATACATATATCTCCTTGCTCCGTCAGCTGAGAGGACATAGAAATAAGACACTTAGTAGCACTGAGCACACGTAGTGCCCAGATCTTGGTTTCTAATACCATTAAAAAAAAAAGGAAAACAGGGCTCTTTAGGGAAATGGATGATTCTAGGACTAGGGCAGGAAATAAACAAAATGAGCCTGGAACATCTTGTAGTGCCAGAAAATAAGGAAGTGCTCAAAATAAATAAATAAGCCCACAATGATGGGGGAATGTCCAAGAAGCCACTGACAAAGCTCCCAATGGCCAAAGCTGGAACAATTTGAGTAAAAAAATAAACGCAATAGTATTGGATATCCAAAGTATCAAATAAACATTCGTGAGTCAATACTAATATGAATGAATGACTAAATAAATAAATGGGTGAGAAGAGACAAATTTCCTGTGCAGAAGAATTCCAAATAATTTATGTAGATACTCCACCTCAAGGAGGTGGAGAATAATTCTCCACTCTTTAGGTGTGGGCTGCACAGAGCAAGTTCCTTCCAAAGAGCACAGTATGGAAAGGAGGAAAAAGAGTACTTTTGCAGTGGAGGAACCTGACAAACACAAGCTCAGCCAGGTGATCAAGACCAGGATCAATAGCGATAAATCATGCTGAGAGTACACACCCTTGATATGGCATGATGAAAATGGAACTTTACCCCTGTGGTCTTCCTCTCAAAAACCCATGACCCCAGTCTAATTGAGATAATCATCAGACAAATCCCAACTGAGGGACATTTTACAAAATATCCAACCAGTACTTCTCAAAAACTCATCAAAACAAGGGAAGTCTGAGAAATCATCACAGCCAAGAGGAATGTAAGGAGACATGATGACTAAATATAATGTGGAGTCCTGGATGGGAACAGAAAAAAAAAGACATTAGGTAAAAATTAAGGTAATGTAAATAAAGTATGGTCTTTAGTTAATAATAATATATCAGTATTGGTCCCTAATTGTGACAAATGTACCATACTAATGTAAGATGTTAATAATAGAGGAAATTGGATGAGAAGTATATAGGAACTCTTTTACTATCTTTGCAATTTTTGTGTAAGTGTAAAACTATTCTAAGAAATCAAGTTTATTTTTTAAAAACGAAGTTACGACAATAAAATACAATAAAAGCATCTTTAGCAATTATCTCTGCAGGATAGGTAGGAGCCCATTAAAGGCAAGTATTTTTTTCTGGAGAAAAGTATTATTGTATTGATTTCAATTAACAGCATAGCTAAAAATATACACTAAGAAGAGGAATATTTTTCTCTTCTTTAAGACAAGAGAGAAATATTACATTTTTCTGAACCTCTAGATATCTAGAAGGCTGTAATTTCACTTTTCTTTATCACAAAGTAAGAAAGACACAGGGAATTTATCTGAGGAAAAGGCATACCTACGCAGTAAGAAATCTGGAAAGAGGAAGAATTTGGGGAAAAGCCTGCTTCTGAAGATGAGCTACTCCAAAATTTAGAAGAAAAATTTCAAAACCTGGTTGGTATTCTCAAAAAAATAATAGGCTTTATGAATAATGATCAGAGAGTTATAAGAAGAGAAAAAATTGAGATGAATAGGCAAAGGAAAGAGATAAAAAGGGAGATGAGTGACACAAAAAATTTCAAGGAATCTTAAACTGTTGTAGCAGAGTTAAAATCAACATTGCTGACAATAAATGACAGCATGTGATATGGACAGAAAACTTGAGAATACCTCCCAGAATGTAGAAAAAAAGGACAAAAAGAGTAAGATGAAGAGAGAAAATATGATAATCATGGAAGATGGAGAATGAAGAACAAAGATATAACAAAAAGGTGTAACTGAAGAAGAGGAAAAATAGAACAGAAGCAAAATCTGAAGCTATAATAGAAGAAAACAAAGATGAGCTAAAGATTTATCAATTTATAGAAACTTAAAATGTTAACTATATTATACAAATAAAGTGGTCCTTTATGTGTAAAGTCAACACAATAACATTTGCATATTAATAAGAACTCAGAAAATATACTTTTGTTGAAAAAAATCACCTAATTATATACACCAATCAAAATAAAAGCCTGAGAACTGGAATGATCATTAAGAGAACAGAAGTAAACACTGATACTGGTCAAAATAACTAAGTGTAAATAACTGTTTTAAATCTAGTTTTAAAACTGAAAGTGAATGTAAAACTAACAATGTAATAATATCTGGTACTAACCCCTGTGAAGTAAGGGGAAGTAAATTGTACTGAGTACTTTGTCTTAAATGGGGGATGGAGGGTTGGGGACCCCAAAGATACTCCTTTGCTCCTGAACCTGCAATTAGAAAAAAAAATCAGAGAACAAATTTGAGACACTGAAGATAACCACTACTAGAATTTACATGATATATTAGCCTCTAAAACAGAAACAAATATAAAAGTTCACATAACATAAGGTAGGAAATAAAGGAGATAGCAAGGAGGTGTAAAAAACAGAAAATGTGAGTTAAGATGGCAGGAGTAACATTTATTATAAAGACGAACGTAAATGGGATAAATGCCCATAAGAGAGGCAAAGATTCTTAAATTAGGCCACAAAAACATGTCAGGCCCCAAGCTACATGTTTTTCACAAAATATAAATATAAAATAAAAGTGATACAACACATTTAAAAAACAAAAGAAGACAAGAATACATGGTACAAATGTAAAAGGAATATTAGATGACAAAGAAATCTACGTAAAATCAGTACATGGGACAAAGGGGAACGTTTTACATAGTAATAAGGGATATAATTCAAAATGAAGACATGGTGCAATATTTAGCAAACACAACACAGCTTTTTAGCAATAAAAAAACGCATGTGAAACATTTAATGCTAGCTACTACTAAAATTTAAAATAAGATATATAACTTTTTTGAGCAGTTCTCTTCCTTACAATATTCCACTTAAATATATAAAGAAAAAAACTGTTAGAAATACAAAGAAAAGCTGACACAAATACTATGATTTTGTGAAACATTAGCATACCATTATTGTTTTTGGCAGATAAATTAGCCAAAAAGTAAACAAAGACATAAAAGATCTAAATAATCATAAAAATTGTAACTTTTTTTTTTTAAAGATTTTATTTATTTATTTTTTCCCCCAAAGCCCCAGTAGATTGTTGTACGTCATAGCTGCACATCCTTCTAGTTGCTGTATGTGGGACGCGGCCTCAGCATGGCCAGAGGAGCGGTGCGTCGGTGCGCGCCCGGGATCCGAACCCGGGCCGCCAGCAGCGGAGCGCGCGCACTGAACCGCTAAGCCACGGGGCGGCCCCACAAATTGTAACTTTAATTCCTAAAATGGAGTGATAAGAGAGTACATTTTCCTGGCAATTATGGAAAATTTATAAACATAGGACACGTAATAATAAAATGCAAAAATTCAATAAAATTATGAATTAATAACAAACATTACCTGAGGATAATTGATCTTGAGAATAATCCTCTTAAAGTAATAATCCTACCCTTATAAGGAAGTTCAAAATTTCACAATGAGCATTGAAGAAAAGTTGGAGTGGAACTTTGTCTTGAAAAATGAAACAAAAAATTATCAAGGTAAGATTATTTCATATTTAATGAAATTAAAGAACAAAAAATTAATATTGATTTTGGCATATTTATTCTGACAAAATTTGGGATCTTATGATATAACATCCTTCATGTTTGAATAAATGAAAGTAATTTTTCTGAAAAAAAAAATCAAAGTTTTCATCAGTTTCCTAAGCATCCTTTCAATGCTTTTCTATTTTGATATTTCTTCTCTGAACCTATCATGTCATCACCTTGGAGATTTTTGTCTCCTTTCACTTGCATTCTGCCAGATCCTTATTTGTCAAAGAAATTTGGATGAGTCCAGCAGCTCTCCAACATCACCTTCAACCTTATAAAATTCTACATGCTTTTTAGATCAAATATAATGTGTTTGCTTTCTTTCATCAGGAAAATATCCAACAACCAGCTAGAGGGGACTGGACAAAGAGATCTGACCAGATGGACAAGAAAAGCCCTGGTCTCACCAGTGAAGGGACCTTTAAGATGAGATCTATTTTATAAATGGTTAATTTATCAGTGAACATTTCATGTTATGACAGTTTTGCTCCCCTATACAACTTCATAACTGTAGGGAGTTAGATACTGAAGACCCCCTTTCATGGAATGTAAAATGAATTCCATCCTACATAATTATGTATAAGAAGATATGAAAATTGCAATGACAGATGATTTAGAAGTTAATCACAATGAAAATAGATGATACCAAAACCAATAGAATACAGTCAAGGTGTTAATTAGTAGGGAATTTATAGAGTTAAATGCTTTCATTATTAAATAATATTGAAAATAAACTAAGCACTTAAATTGTAAAAAACTAGAAAAAGATATGAAATTGAAAAATAAGAAATTAACAAAGATATAAATGGCAGTCCAAAAATAAATCTAAGCTGTGATTCTTTGAAAAGACTAACACATTCCAAGGCCAGGCAAGAGAAGAAACGAAGGAAGAAGGGAAGGAAGGAGAGAAGGGAGGGAGGGAGGGAGGGAGGGAGGAAGGAAGGAAGAAGGAACAGAGGGGGATGGAGGGAAGGAGGAAGGAATGAAATGAGAAATATAGAAATGAGGGAAGGAGGGAGGAAAGAAAAGAAACAAGGCATACATATAAGGTTAGGAATGGTGGAAAGTCTTGTTCTGCAGAGATCAGGTTCCGAAAGACTTTCAAAGTCCATTTGTTCTTATAGTCGAAGTAACAATATAAAGTGACTGCTATCGCCATCTGTTGGTGGCAGACAGAGTTGACACCTTTGCTCTGGCTTGGTTCACATCTAAGAGATCTTGTAAATTGAAATTTCAAAATTGTTTTAAATTTACAGTTTCTGAAATATTTTAAGTGGTACAAGATACCCTAAATTCTATGTCAATTAATTTTAAAATCTTTATTAAATGGAAAATTTTGTTGGAAATTCTAAATAGCTAAAGTTGACTTAAGAAGATGTAGAAAGGTCAAAAACACAACTGACCATGTAAGAAGTAAAAAAAAAAAGTTTTCCCAACATGTTTTAGGACTAGGCAGTATTTCAAGTGGGTACTTTTAAGAAAGAGATTCATTCCTATACTCTGGAAACTGTTCCAAAGTGTAGAAAAAGAGGGAGACTCTAATTAATTTTATAAAATCACTATAACTCTGATACCATAAAAAAAGGTGACAAAAATAGCCCCCCAAAAAAGGAAATTTAAGATAAATTACAATTTTAAATAGGGATGCAAAAGTCATTTTAAAAATTATAGCAAGTTAAATACAAATATATATTCAAAGAATATCACTCTGTGTCCAGCCAGTGTTATTTCCAGATGTGCAAGGATAGTTCAATATTATGAAATCATCAATCTGATTCACCACAGTGACAGATCCAAGGAGAATAACCCTGTGAAGGTCTTGAAGGAGGAAAAGAAAACCCTTCGATAAAATTCAACTGCACATCTGGTTAGACAATCCTACCACACTAGGGTTAGAAGACTAGTTCATAAACATTTATAAGATTTCCTCTCCTTCTAAAATCAGGAGTAAGAAAATGATGCCTGAAATAACCACTATTATTCAGTATTGTCTTGGAATTTTTGGTTAGTGCAATAAGTTAGAAAAAATAATAATATGTAAACTACAACACTATATAAATATTTGGTTTCAAAAACCAAAGAGAATCAACTAAAAACTATTAAATAAATGAGCTCAGAGTTCTAATTTTATTAAAAAATAAATATGAAACAAGACAATAGATTCCCCATATACTAGTTACAATAATTTATAAAACATCCTGGGGGAAAATTATTTCACAAAAGTATCAAAAATTATAAAATTTCTTGAAATAAGTTTTAAGTTTAAGACTTGTTTTTTAAAATCTACAAAACTCTATGAAAAATAAAAATAGATTTGGACAAATAAAGTAATATACTATGTTCATGGATGAGAAGACTTAAGATTGCAAATAAATCAGTTCTCCTCTAAATCAATACATACATAATACAATTCCAATCAATATTTCAATAGGACTTCCTTTTGGAAATGAATACAGGTTTTCAAAAATTCAACTAGAATAATAAACACAGAGAATACTCAAGACTTTCTTTTTATTGAGATGTAATTGACATATTATATATACAGCAGGTGTACAACATAGTGATTCAATATATGTATATATTGTGAAATGATCACCAAATATATCTAGTTAACATCCATCACCTCACATAGTGACAACTATCAATCCAGGGACATCTAGCTGAAGAACGCTTGGCATAGAAGAACTGTACACCTGATTCCTGTCTCTTCTGGATGTCATAGCCTTGGGTCCACTCAGTATCTATGAAGAACAAGACCTGGGGTTGTTTAACTTAGTGTTTTATTAAGTTGACAAAACATGTTTTGAGAATGAATGATCCCAAGGTCTGTCATGAGAACTGATTCATTTATCCTCCATCATTAGGAACATCATACTAGGAAGTATATGCAGGGTTCCTGATCTGACTGCCTGTCCTTCCAAAGGAATGCATGAATTCTCTTAACCAGGACAGCCAAGAGAAATGGAGAAACACGTTCTGCTCTGGTCTGGTCCGATCTTCTTCCTGAGTTTGAGGCTCCTCATGTCCCATGCTGGGGTCTCTACTTCTTTCTCCAGGCTGCGTGATGCTTCATCTTTCTTACCAGAATTTTGTCCTACATCTGTGTCCGCTTTGCCTGTTCAGTTCTCTCATCACCTTATTCTCTCTAATGGTGGGGTGAGGGAGGGTCTATGTTCCCCCCCCTACCTGAAGGGCACTGATGGTTGAGTCCAAAATGAAAACCCATCACCTCCTTCCATGCCAGGGCCGGAGCAGCATTAGCTCCGGGGAGGATTATCTAGCCAGTTCACACTTTGTAACATGGGGCTCTGAAAGTGTACTTATTTCCCCTGTAGACAAAGCATTCTGAAGGCTCCTGAGATCCTGAGACCACCCTCCTAACCAGAACAACTGCTGTCACTTGAATTCTTCTAAGTGTGACACAAACTCGTGACAGTAAAAGCTGAAAGATTAAATGGATGAAGTTATAATGCCCAACAGCCTCTACAAGTAAAGGTGAGTGAAACCAACAGGCCTTTACTGCACATCTAGAATGCTTTATCTCCATAGGAAGAGTTAGCAGAAATACAGATTAAGACGAATTTAGAAGGATAATCTCTAAACATGTGAAATGTCTAGGCAACAAGATAACATGTGTATCCAAATATTTAAAGTGAAATGTCTCAGATATGGGAAGCTTACTGTTTTCAAGGAAAAGCTTTAAAAAAGAAATGGAAATCTTTCAAAAGAAGCTAAAACATTTCCCTGCCTTAGGCAGAATATATGGAACATAGATTAACCTTTTCGATATGTCTCTGGATAATTAGGAGTGCCACCTTTCACGCTGTGCTGTGACGGAGGGACCCCCTCGGGGACTTGCAAGTGTACAGGGTGCCTGTAGCTACACAAATGACCTACAGCTCCTACAAGGCTCACTTCATATTTTTGCTTTTCATAGTTTTTTTGTTCTCCTACGTTGGCATCACTTTCTTGCCTTGAGCAGGCTTCCAACCATTTAGCCAAGTTTTGATAAAAATTGTATCCAAAGGAAGAGTATATAAGCTATGAGTAAGCACTGAGGCTCTCTGCTTAGATTCTGACTACTTTTAGATTCGTACTACTTTTAGAGTATGAAGTTTTCCGCATCTAATTTTCTGCACAATTGCCACCAATTGGGTTTTATTGTTTGTTTGTTTTTCCCGGATTCTCAGCTATGTTGAAGAAAGGTAGCTTTGGTTGATAGGTGACATTTGGTCAAATACGATGTTATCAAATAAAATTGAATGTGTAATGAAGGTATGCATGAAAGAAAGAAATGGAGTCCTCAGGAAATGACACAGGAAAAGCAAAACTGAAACCAACCCAGTGGAGGGGAGGGAAAGGAAAGGTCGGGGCATTTATTGACTCTCACTATGGCCAAGTACTGAGATGAGTACATATTATTTCACACTGAGGAGTCACAGTTAGGATTGCATTTGTCTGCAATAGAAAACAGGAATTTATTTAACTTATATAACAGAAAGCCTAGAAGTTAGTGGTTGCTGCTTTTCGTTAGCTTCTCGGTGATACTGTCAGAGACCTGGCATCATTCTTTCTGCTCTGCCATCATTCACAAATTGCCAATATCGTTGTGGTTACAAGATGGCTGCTGCAGCCCCAGACATCACATCCAATGTTCAAAGAAGAATGAAGAGGAAGGGGCAAAGGCTTTACTCCTTTGAGACTTTGTCTTTTTATTTGGAAGATCAGCCTTCTTTGGCAAACTTCCCCTTTCATCTCCTTATCCAGATCTAAGTCACAGGCTCCCAGGCTGAGATAGAGTTCTGTTATCATGGAATAAATTAGGATGCTGTTAGCAAAAAAAAAGTATAGCCTACTGAGTAGGCCGCAGACAATGTGGCCATGCAGGCCACATCTCCACCATGCAGATATTGCCTCATTTAATCCTAAAAACAACTTTTTTTATTCTAATAGGGAAACTGAGGCTCAGATATGTGACTTATCCAAATGTGCCCAAGGCTAAATTTGGATTTGAACCTATTTCTCTTCCTCGCTTTCTGATCATGCAAGGTAGTAAAAACACACCACTCGTCTTTAGAAAATATATTCCAGCATGAGGACTAAAGTTATTTCCTAAATATATAAAGAATCTTCCAAGCAGTATCTTTATCTTTTCCCCAGTTTGTAAAGGCAGAGAGGCCATCGCCACAGAGCTGGGAAGGAAGGTGGGATCCCAAGAGGTGAGAGCCCCACTCCACACACTGTCCCTTCTCCACGGCTCCAGGGCTAGCGTCACTCTGCCCTGCATCTCACCAGAGCTGCTCGGTCATGGCCACCAACCCCACCAGGCGCCTGCCTCGCCCCAGGTATCGAACTCTCAGCAGCAGCCTCACCTCTGGCCTCAGAAGTCGCAAAATTCAACCACCCCACCCCCCACCCCCTCCCCTCCCCTCCTAATTCCAGTGAATTAGGCAAGTATTTACTCTTGGATGTTTTTCCTCTTCACAGCAGTACCTTCATTTTCAAGCACACTGCAGAAATTAAAATCATTGTTCCTTTTTGTTTTATTAAAAATCCTACCCTGGGACACATGATAAGCAACCTTATTAATTTTCTTTTGTATTTAAATAATTCCAGAAAAAAAAATAATGCAGTGTTTGGCAAAAGTGTGAAAAGGGAAGTGATTGCACTGTAATTCTTTCTCAGTATTTAAAATCTCCCTAGTTCTTATTCATCTCTATGTTGCTTCCATGATTACTGTTCTGAAATTCAGACCCAATTGGGTTGATGATGCCCTGTTATCTAGAGAAATGATGCCCCCAATATCTAGAGGAAGAGTTCTTAACCTTGGGACCCATGGATAAACTTCAGAACATCCACTAACCTGAAAGCAAAATTGTACATGTGTGTGCATACATACATGTCTTTTTCTGGAGAGAGGACCCATAGATTTCATCAAATTCTCTAAGAGATTAGAATAGGTTCCTTAAGTAGCCATAACAAATTACTAAAAACTTGGCAGCTTAAAACAACAGAAATTTATTCTCTCACAGTTCTGGAGGCCAGGAGTCCAAAACCAAGATGTTCCTAGGGCTACGTTCTCTCCAGAGGCTCCAGGGGAGAATCTCTCCTCATCTCTTCCAGCTTCTGGTGGCTCCTGGCATTCCTTTGCTTGTGGTCACATCATTCGAATCTCTGCCTCCATCTTCACATGACCTTCCCTGTGTCTCTGTGTGTCCTTTTCTGTCTCTTATAAAGACTCTCATTGGAGTCAGGACCCACCCTATCCAGCATGATCTCATCTCAACCCTTACCTTAATTACATCCGCAAGGACTCTATTTCCATACAAAGTCACATTCTGAGGTTTTGGGTGGACATGAATTTTGGAGAGACACTATTCAATCCACTATGGATCCGTGACCCTAAATAGTTAAGAACAAATGACATCTCCAGCTCCTGGATGACATTCCAGTGCCTTCAGACTCTGCTGCCACCCCATATCTCTGACCTCGTCTTCTGCAGCCACACTCCAGCCACCCATGCTGCTCCCGGCTCCCCACACCGCTGCACTGGTCTGTTTCCTACCCTCTCTGGAAGCCTTCTCTCTGAGGCTTTTCCATTTTGCTGTGGATGCAACACACAACTCAATCCTTGACCCTCTGCATCCTTGCTCTACACTTGTCCCACTAGAGAACTCAACTACACCCATGACTTACTTTTTATTTCCCTGAAAAAGACTTGCAGACTGAAATATTCAACCCTGACCCAATCCATGCTGTGTTCATCAGAATTAACATTCATTGAGACTTCCTTAATTCTCTGAGTACGTGGCCCCACCTAATTACCACCTATGAGGTAGGTGCTACCATTACTTGCATTTTACAGATGAAGGAAATGAGGGTAAGACAAGGTAAAGAATTTGCCCAGCATCACGCAGCTAGCAACAAGCGGAGCTGGGGTTCAAACTCACATTCTGCCAAGTCCAGAGCCTGTGCTCTTGACCATCAAGAATAAGCTTAGCATGTTCAAATAACAGAAAAGACAGTGTGATCAGAGCAAAGCAAAGAGTGGTAGGATGGAAAGATACCATGCATATTAGGTAGGGCCTCATATGCATGGAAAAATAAGAGTGTGGTGGGAAACCGACAGAGACGTTGAGGAGAATGAGATCTGAGAAAAGACCATAAAATTATTCATTATAAAGAGTAGTTTCACTTATTCATTCATTTGTTCGTTTACTAAATGAACATTTATTGAGAACCTATTACATGCAGGGTACAGTGGAAGACAGTGGAATACAATGGTGAACATCTTAGATGGAACTAAGATGTGAGCAATGAGGAGGAACCAACTGAGTGAAGATCTAGGGGCAAGATCTAGCGGAAAGCCAAGAGATGGAAGATGAAAGTGTTAGAGCTGACTTAGTGAGCAAAATTCCAGGAGAAAGAGAAGTCTATGGGACCTAGAGCACAGCAATCATGCACAAACGCTATGATTTCTACAGCTACATTTAAACAGCCTTGGTAGGATTGGGGGAAAGGTGAATTATTGTCATTTGGACACTCCGTGACTGTTCATTAGTACTCCTGACTAATGGAAGAAGACGAAGATTGGGCAAGAAAAATGACTGCAGCAAATGCCTTGGCATCTCCAACTCTTCATCTTTGGCAACCAGCCTCTTCAACAGCGTCTTGTGCCATGTTTGGCAGCTGGGCACTCCCAGAACTGCAGGGGAGACACAGCAGGTATGATCTTTGCAATGCAGCAAAACCAAGAGATCTTCAGGGGACAGACTTCAGAAGACGACATAGAATTCATCCATCTTCTGATGGATGCAATGCCAGCAGAGAGCCTGGGATCCAGCCCATGCAAGCCCAGGCTACACCATCTCAGAGTCACTTTTTATCATGTCTCCCCTCCTCTCTTTCCTGTAGCCAGGTTGAGCAAAAAAGGATTAGACTCTATCTCCTTGGAAAAGCTTCAGGCTGCATGTGTCACCAAAAGACCTTGAGAAAGCCATGAGAAAAATTTCTAAATATCTGTGTAGGAAACATTTGCCCAAGGAGACTCGTGAAAAGGCAGGGCCCACTTTGCAGAACTGGCAAATGTCACCACTGCTTGACAATTCTTCTCACTGACTCAGTTCCGTAAACCAGATGTCCCCAGTACTCTCGGCCTTGCTGAGGGCACATTTTCTTTTATTATCCAAACAACATGGCTCAAGGCCCATCTCAGTACTAAGAGAGACTTTTCCAGTGTCTGAGAGAATGGGAATAGGGAGGACAAGCGAATGGGGTTTATATTTCTACTGGTCACCTCTTTTCCCTGCTTCCTCTGAACACCACTCATCTTCCTTCCTCCACGCTCCCCCCGAACAACACTACCCAAGGCGATTGTGTGTGGTGACCGTTCACTGAGGCTTTTAGGGATAATAGAAGTGGTTTCTTCAAAATCACTTCTTTACAACCAGAAAAAACACAGCACCTAATTTACAACTGCATCATTTTTGCATAGTTCCCCATATTTCTCCTCTACAGGAAATTTCTCACAGCCACGATTTTCCCTAAGGTGCTGCCTCCCGCCATATTATTGGGGCCCTCTTCTCACATGCTGGGTCCCTCACATCCTCTTTCTTGGGCTGCCCACCAACCCTCAAAATCCTTGCTTTCTTAGAGGAAGCAGTTGAGCTTGCTCTCTCACCCTCACAAACCTAGGTTTTGCTGGAAGTTGGCAAAAGAGCAAGACAGACGCTCATCTTTCTCAACCACACAGCCCCATCAAAGTATTTTACTCCATCAAAAAGCTATTCACCTCTAATATTCGTGCTGTGCTTCCCCTAAAAGGCAGAAATTTGATACTCCTTTTTTTTATTAACTAGTAAATTATTTGCCATATTGCCTCATGATCCTATCAAGATATATCAAGATGAACACCATCAGCGAATTCACTTCCCTCCACAGTACATTGTGGACATGATGCTTTAAAGTAAAAAAAAAAAAAAAAAAAATCCCACCCAGAAATTAAATTAGGTCATTCGAATGCTTTGAATTGGTGTGGTGTCAACATATAGTTATGTCCTAGACTCAGTTCTATGGCTAATCAATGGCTGTAGTGGATCCTCATGGCCTGTGCAAATCCCTTAAAACCTCTAGGCTAGTTAGCACCCATCCAGTGGTCAATTGCATTCCTGGAGCACTGCTCATCTGTCATCATTGACGCATGTGCTCCAACCCCATGCCTAGAAATCAGGCAAGCCCACTTCCACACCACACAAGTTCAAGGAACCTCAGGCAACACAACCTTGCTCATAGTAATGGTCTCAGCTTCTCTCGCTTTGCTGCTGCTTTTGATCTTCACTTCCAATTCTCCAGAATCTACCTGTGTTCTGACCTTCTGGCTTTGCTTCCTACTCTATGCCCCATAGTCATCCCTTTTAAGCATTGACGGATTTTTGCTTCCTGATTTTGACTTCTCTACTGCAGGGCTTCTCAACATCAGCACTACTGAGATTCGGGTGTGATAATTTTTGTTATGAGGGGCTGTCCTGTGCACTGTAGGATGTTTAGCAGCGTCCCTGGCCTCTGCCCACTAGATACCAGAGGCACCTCTCTCCAACTGTAACAACCAAAACCATCCCACAACTTGCCAAATGTTCCCTGGGAGCAAAGTGGCCCCTGGTGGACAACCACTGGTCTACAGAACATGATTTTCACTTGTCATTTGGTTCTGTTAGCTCCTGGGTGCTATGAAAAACCACTTCACAACAGCTTCAGATCTCCAAAAGGAACCAGTGCAGATAGGGTGTTGGCTGCATCTTAGGACTCTTGTGATGGACTTGAGTGAAGACTGGCTGTCCATGAAGCACTCCATTAAGACTCTCTGAAGCAGATTCTTAAACAGTTCAAATATAGAAATTGGCTTTGTCTGGCTGGCCAAAGCCAAAACACTTGGTTGAACATTAATTTATCCAATTTTTAATATACTAGCAAGTCCCAATGACTGAACAAATTTTTTTATCTTTCACTCATAGTGGGGGCTTGCTCCCAGCCCAATTACTGGGGAACCCTTAGTGTCAAGAGGACACAGTTAAAGTGAGGCATAATTAGGAGAAACTAGGCTGTTTAACATTTATATTGAGTAGCTTTGCAGTCATAAAACCCCAAGAAACTCCCTATACACTTGGTTCTAATAGGGCTGTACAAGGCCAGGTTTTTTTTTCAGGGTCACCTTTAAATTTTGATATCCCATTTCAATGCCATTGCTCTTGGAAGGAGGGCCACATTTTGACCACATCAATAAATTGATCCCATCCTTTATAAAAGTAAGCTTGGCTAGAAAGGAAAATGGGAAGACTAAGGTATTCCAGTAGAATATTAGAAGGAGACAGCCTTAAGGGGGGCGAGGAAAACATTAGCCTTCTTCCACGCTTGGCCAAGAGCAGCCCTGCTTCTGTTTACTCAGTTGTCTGGGCTGCTCCTTTCAATTCTCCACACTCTCATTCATTCATCCATTCAGTAAATGTTGGCCAAGGACTACTTTGGGCTATGACCTGCATTCGTGACTGGAGATTCAAGGATGAAGAAGTCTTGGAAAAGCAGAACATCGTGATGAAGAACTCAGGACCCAGATCAGAAATGTCTGGGTTTTAATCCTGGCTCTGCCACTTACCAATTTGTGCAAGTCATTTACTCTTCCTGGGCCTCAGTTTACTCTTCTGTAAAAGTATTGTAAAATTTAAACGAGACAATGATATAACGCAAATAGCACAGGCCCTGGCACATAGTCAATGATCTATAAATGTTAGAGATGATGATGGTGGTAATAGTGATGTTTCTTAACACTATTCTCAGGGAGCTCAAAATCAAGTATGTGTTGAGGGTAGGGGAGATCAGGAAAACAGACAGGTAATTGCAGCCAGTTGTGCTGGGTGCTGGGACAGAAATCTCATGGAGTCCAGTGATGGCACACAAAAGAGAATGGTACTATAAGAGAAGAAGAAGAAGGAAGGCGTCCTAGAAAAGGCAACCTGTGAGATGGCACCAAGGTCACTGTAAAATCACTCCTCTCCTCAGGAATGTTGCCCTTTGACCAAGGTCTCAAAGTAATGCTACTTGAGGACCCAAAAGGGTAGCCACGGGAAGAGCCTCCAACACACCTGCACAGGCTCTTCTCCAGCAGGAAGTGGGATGAAGTCGCACATGAGCTGTGTCAGAGGAAATAAGTCAATGCCAACATGGAGGAGAAGGTCAGGAAAAGGCATGGGAACAGAAGAGTGTGGTCCTACACAAAGCTGGAAGGTTTCACTGCTACACTACAATGCTTGTTTCCACTCCACGTCTGTTTTAAGATAGCCAAATTTACAAACGCTCAGAACCCAACAGTGAAAAGACAAGAGAAAGAAGACAAGAAGCTTCTTTGTTTCCAACAACTAATATTTTGCATTTACATAGCTTTAAGTTTTTCAGTTGCCACAAGATTCTGGAAAGGAGACAGTCTATAGAGGAATTACAAGAGTTTTGTAGAGGAAACCTATAGTTGGTGTTATAGGATTCCTTCCTCTCCACAAATTAGAAAAATGCAAAGTTGTCATGCCCATTCCCTCTTGTAATTTAGATGCACATTTCATTCTCGAGGTGGAGAATTTGTGTCTATAGTGTCTACTATAGAGTTTTATTTAGGGACTGAAACTCAGGGCACCACATTTACTCAAGACCAGGATGATAGAATAGCACCCAAGTCACCATTAAAGTTTTCAGAACAAGGGGAAAAGTCAACAGAGAGATTGCTCAGCTATTTCCAGAGCATGAATGTTGCCTTGGGAAGAAATAGTTTGTTCTTTTTTCAAAAAATGCATCTGCTTTGAAGACTTTCCTGTTTTGAAATCCTATCAGTTCTGAAAATCAAGATATTTCCTTCAGCTTATTTATGTAAGAAGAAGGTTCCGTATTGATATTTCTTTCACAAAGGCATTGAGAGTCCTGGGATAAGAAGTTACTTACCAGCTGCCTGGTTTGGCATATGTTTTGTTATTCGCCTTTTTATTTCAAGTTCTTGAAAATGAACTTTGACACCTTGTTCTGATTGCTAGGGTACACATTTAAGCTGTCAGTAGAAATGTAAAAGACTGCTTACATTTTGGAAGATACTGATTATTTCTTGTGTAATTATTGGTTATTATTTGAGATTAAGTAAAATTAAGGTTTGTTTTTTCTTTTGCAGTGTTCTTTTCCTGTGCATCCCACTTAAATTAGCACACTCTATTCCCAAAACATCATAACTTTCATGAAGAGACTGGTTGACAGAGAGGTTTACAGTTCGTCCTTATTTTGAAGGGGGATACTTATGTTAAAGATCTACAGACGTTGAGCTTCCTGCTGCTTTGGTAAGAAAAAGAAAATGCATTGTGAAATCAGAGTTTTAAAACAGGCAACTGATTCTTCAACTGCTTTTTTTCTTCAGCCTTAACTTGCCTGGTTATTTATGAGTCTGCAGTCTTTCCCAGACACCAGTGTAAATAAGCTGTAAAATCTGGGGTCAAATGCATAAATGTAAATGAAATATGCTCTTGCCTCCAGGGCAGGCTTTCATTCCCTGAAGGAATAGAACCCATTTGATGCACACCTGTGATCAACAGGATCTTACCTTTTTGTTGATTTAATCTTCCGTTCAACTAATATCTATTAACATCCTGTTATGTGCCAGGACCAAGGATACAGCGGTGAGCAAAACCAGTCATGGTCCTTGCTCTCATGGAGCTTACAGTGAGGGGAGAAAATGACAAGTAAAAAAGAAACATGAGTAAGTATGACACAGAAAGTACAATCAGTGGGTGCAGGAAGAGAGAGGGGGTGACTCTCAGAGGGCTTCCCTGAGGGATCAGCCAGGCCACGAGACAGGCTTGGCTGGCCAGGACAGGCTTCTCAGTCTGATATCCAGCTGGCTGATAGAGCTACAAGTACCTTCACCTCCAGCATCCTGCGGGAAAGTACCGAATCATTTATCCTCAGTATCCTCATCCTAAAATTAAGTGTTCTCTAACTAAATAAAGAGTCATTTACTTTTTTTTTTCTGTAGAGAAAACAGACTCTACCTATTGTTCATTCTCCTACTCTTTCCCCATCCTCTTCTGCATCACTATTTAATCATTTCACTATGCACAGAATGACATAACCACAGTCGAGTCTTATTCTCCAATGAGGACTGGGAGACTAAGCTTTGATTGCTTAAAATTTTTAAAGTCAGTTAAAGCAGTGTGCCATTAAAACAATACATACATTAAACATATAAGATGTACACGTGCAGGGGCCGGCCCAGTGGCACAGCAGTTAAGTGCTTGCGCTCCACTGTGGCGGCCCAGGCTTCGCAGGTTCGGATCCCAGGCATGTACCGACGCACCATCTGTCAAGCCATGCTGTAGTGGCGTCCCATACAGAGTAGATGGGCACAGATGTTAGCCCAGGGCCAATCTTCCTCAGCAAAAAAAAGAGGAAGATTGGCATCAGATGTTAGCTCAGTGCTGACCTTCCTCACCAACAAAAAAAAAAAAAGATGTACACATGCATTGCTTAACCAATGTTTGTGATGGAGAGGCAAGGACTTTTCTGTGAGTATGGACAACTGATTGCAATGCTGTTCAGTAGAACTCTCTGTGACGATGGAAATGTTCTATACCTGTTCTAATGCAGTCATCACTAGCCACATGTGGCTATAGCTACACATGTGCTGTACTGGACAGCACAGGATAAGAGTCCTGTGTTCTCTTTCCTGAATAAACCACATCCATATGCCTCCTCTCTGGTATTCAGTCTTGGTTTCTGTAAAATGGAGGGAGAACTTACAGATAATTGTGACACATTCTAAAAGCAGAATCCTTTTAAATTTTAGTATTTTTTCTAATTTTTTACATGTCTTTCACCCACACCTAATATGACAGTTATTTTCTGTAGTAAATTGCATCTTTTAGGTCTTGCAATGCACTCAACACCCATCTCCCCTCTCTGCTCCTGTCTAGTTCCTCTCTTTAGATGGTCAGCTTCTTGCATGAATTGACTGGGGGTGGGAGGGAATGGGTTCCAGTGGGCAGAGACTCTGTAGGCTTTCCTCACTCTGAGCTGGGCAAGAGCCATAAGGCCAGCATCCGAGAAACCCTAAGGCAGAGATTACAAATGACAGATCCCAGGAAGAGTGGGACTCTCCCCCAGGGGGTTGGGGGGGACCGACACGCAGGGAGCAGAACACCATGGTGGGAGAACAGGGTGTCTTTCTTGAGGAAACAGTTGGAATCTTGTTTGCAAACAATAATATATAGATGTCTTATGAACACAAAAAAAGGGAACAGAATGAAATAAAAAAGTTCGATACAAAACCCAAAATAGCAAGGGGAAAAACAGAATGAAAAATAGAATGAATAGCAATCTGATTAAATTAGCAAAAATAAAGAGAAAAAGAAAAAATTAAGATAAATAATTATGAAGAAATTACCATTCCTGGAACACGCCATTAACTCTACTCCTCCACATCTGTGCTGCCCCTCTAGGTGTACCCTCCCTGTCTTTCTCTGCCCCACAAGGCTCAATGGCTTTTAGTATATTGAGAGTTGCATGTCTAACACCATAATCAAGACAAGAACATCTGTATTACTCCACAACGAAACCCTCTCCCCTTAGCCGTCATGTCTTCTGTGAGCCAGGGCCTCAATAATCTCACAGTCAGTTTACAAAAGCCATTGGTCTCACAGTTCTTCACTTCCTAAAACACAATTCTACCTACAAAGGCCTTTAATCTTGCCTATATAGTTTAGATGTTTAGGAAATTTCATTAAACATTTGCTACGCATCAGTAACAGTTAGATAGACTTCACACAAAGCCACCATCAACCTCAGATGTGGGAAGGGTATCAACCAGCATCCATATCCCTTAGAGAGGATTGGGAACAATACTAATTGCTCTCCAACACTGGATATTGATATATTACTGTACATTCACAAAGGAGTAGAGAGAAAATAAAAATCAATGTAGAGTCTGATGGGTCGTAAGGATCAAGACTGAAATAGAGGACATTAAATAGGAAGACATTTGGGTCTACTTAAATATTACATCTAGAAAGTGGACTTTATATGAGGTTCTGTATACACAGTGATGAAAGTATGGAATTATTTAGAATGCAATGTTACAATGATTGAAAGAAAATTACTGATTCAGAATTAGACAAACATCTCAGTTTAAAAAATAGTCATGGCTCCATTAGAAAAACACTTGAGCCTGTGCACCAGACAAAGAATGTAAATGCAAGTAAGAGAGGTCGGGGAGACAATGTGGTTTGAGAGGAGTTTCTGTAGCTGGCAAATAATAAACTCCTTTCTGGGTGGGTAAAAGGGATATATTCAGTCTCTATGCTTGAGAGCACGTTAGTAGGGTATCATCCTGCCCTCTTTTTCATCTTCATACTTGCAGCTTTGCAAGCATGACACCATCTGTGTTGACTCACCTCTCTTGCTTAAAAGCTGTGCTGTGTGAAGAAAACATTGGATAACACGATGATGAAATTACTTGTCTGATAATTTCTGAATGTTGACTAGTGGTGCCAGCTATTGTGGCAGCAATCACTCACTCTTCCTTCCCATACCAAAAATGGCGGAGTCCACCTGGAGATGCTACGATAAGAAAGCACGAGAGATCATAACACGTTCTGAAGTCCAAGAGAAACGAGTAAAGTTCTAAGAAAGGTTCAAAGAAGATTTTCCTGTAAAATAGTTTTACAATGGAAGATCATTCAGCCAGAATGTCCATGATTTGACCTCTTACAGAATAATGTGATGTTTCCAGATTTACATATCTTAGTTTCAAACAAGCACAATGATTTAAAAAAAGCATCTTAGAATATTATGTGGGACCTATGGCATGGTTAAAAAAAAAAAATTAGTTTTAAAGGCATATATATCCTAGAAGAGTTTTATCTAATATAAACGTATTATGCAAACTAACTGAAGAATGTGATAAACATAAGTCATCATTTTGCACCCATGAAAAACATCTGGATTAACTTGAAAATGAAAAAGAACATATATCTAAATATTTAATAATGGGAGCACAGCAAATATATTTTACTTATCAATTCTGATACACACAGAAAGAATTTGCTTTGCACTCATTTCCTTTAAAAATGACACATACATAAAAATGATAAATTATTTTTTTAATGAAGTTTTTATTTCCCAGGAAATCCTTGTTGATATGAAGAGAGGGATGTGGCAAGGGTCCCTTATCAACAGGATTTGATGTAACAGCAGCACAGACACTAAAGAATGGAGCGGCGCCGCAGCACTGATGAAAAGATCCATCAACTGCTTCTCCTTCCTCTGCTTTTCTTTTTCAGGTTTCTCTTTCAGGCTCCACATCTGAGCCATCTCCTGCTCAGTAATAAATGACATTTGTCCCATGAAATTTATAAGCTTTTCACAGTATGAAATAGCATCAGATAAAGGAATTCTTCATCCATCCATTACAACTCTCACTATCACATACCCAGCTCAATGCAGCTCACCATCACCACAGACCATTCACTTCAGGAAATCATTCTTCTATTATTATAATAAATGATTTTTTAAAGTATATAATGCTTCTTCTTTAAAAAAATAACGATATAACAAATGTATAATAATTCCATCATATACCGTTAAGTTTAGACTCCTGGATAAATGATCTTCTACCAAACTTTATGAAATAAAAGAACAGCTCATAAAAGATCCACTTCTTATGTTTAGTAGGATACAAGGGATATATTTTCTGTGAAATAAGAACAATATGACATAAACCAACAACCAATATAAAAAATTATAATTAAAAAAAGAGTTGTATGGAAAATGGTAAAGACTTAATGCTGCTAAACCTTGATTAAATGATGCAAAGAACGAATTTGAGAAACACTAACAGAATTTTAAGAAATCAATTTTTAAAGCAATATTGAATGAAAATGAAAATACTAGTGGAGTTGACAGATAAATTAGGTAGCTTACAAAGATTTAACTAATGAGGGGATCTTTCTGCAGAACAAGAGCAAATAGAGCAAAACAGTAGTCAGAAGTGTAATAAGAGAAAATTTATACAAACTAAGCATTTTTAACTTTCAAGAATGAGATGACCAACTGTATTTCAGGCAAAATTAACAAATAAACATCCTTACCAAAACACATAATGGTCAAATCTTCAAAGAGAAAGAAAGGACTGGAAAGTGGCCTTTGGAGTAGGCAACCCAGAAGTCAGGGTAAGAGTCAAACTCCTTGACTCTTTTCTCACGACCTTCATTTCTTTACCACCAGCTTAGTCCTCAACCAATGCATTATGACTTCGACCTATCCTACAGAAACTTCTCTCACCAAGAAAAATCGATGCGTTCCTGTGACTAAATCCAAAGCACACTTTTCAGCCCTCATCTTGCCTGACCTGCCTGCAACATGTGATCACTGACTACTCCTTTTGAGAAATATCCTTTCCCTTCGTTTCAGGGGTGCCAAACTGAATTCCTTCCTACCTTTTCTAAGTATTTTTTACTCCTCCTTTCCTGAATCCATCTTTTATCCATCTTTAATGTGAGACATTCTTGCAGGCTCCCTCTTTCTTGTTGATTCCATCTACACAGCTTGTGTGTGCAACCCCCTCTTCTTCCCGAGCTTCCATTACCATGGATGTGCCAGCAACTCCCAAATCTCTCTCTCCAACTCAGTCCTCTCTCACAAGCTCCAGATCCATATATTTTATTTCCTGGATATGGCTAAACCTGACCTCATAATTTTTCTCCCTTCCTCTCCCAGACTTGTTACTGTGCCATTTTTCCCTATCTCAATAAATCGCACCATCATCTATTCTGTTGTTCAAGCCAGAAATCTCAAAGTTATTTTTTTAATTTTTTTTTTTGAGGAAGATTGGCCCTGAGCTAACATCTGTTGCCAATCTTCCTCTTTTTGCTTGAGGAAGATTGTCCCTGAGCTGACATCTGTGCCAGTCTTCCTCTATTTTATATGTGGGATGCTGCCACAGCATGGCTTGATGAGCGGCATGTAGATCTGCACCTGGAATCCGAACCCACAGACCCTGGGCTGCTGAAGCAGAGCACGTGAACTTAACCACTATGCCACTGGGACAGCCTCTCAAAGTTATTTTTGACTCTTATCTCTCTCTATTGCATACACTCAAAAATCTAGTCCTGTTGATTCAACACGCTAAACATTTTTCACATCTTGTATGTCTCCCTTCATCCCCACTACAGTCACCCTAGTCTAAGCTACAATTATCTTTCAACTTGGTTGCTACAGTAGCCTCAAATCTGGCTTCCTAGCAACCAATCTTGTGTCCACACCTAAATCCATTCACCATTCTGCAACAGGAGAGATCTTTCTAAAATAGAAAGATGATTGTGTTATCTACTCAAACCTACCACCTATAGCCATTTAAAACTTTTCACTTTGGCTCTTCTTTAGAAAAATATCTAAAATAATCTTATAAAACTCTTATTCCTGCATACTTTAGGCATCATTGTCTCCTTTGGTTGATTATACTCCAGTCTTCCTCAAATGCAGCACCTGTTTCTTAACTCCTTGCATTGGCATATAATTTTCCCTTTGTCTATACATTTTTCTTTTCCTCTCACTTCCTATCTCTCAACCTATCCAACTCTGACTCATCATTTAACTTTCTTCTTTCAAGTTATCACTTTCTCAGGGAAGCTTCTCTTTCCTCCTCAGTTGGGTTAAATTCTGCTAGCCAGAAAACAAACGATCCAATTTAAAAATGAGTCAAAGACCGTAACAGACACCTCATCAAAGAAGATATACAGATGGCGAACAAGCACATAAAAAGATGCTCCACAGTATACGTCATCAGGAAAATGCAAATTAAATCAACAATGAGATACCACTACACACCTCCTAGAACGGTCAAAATCAAGAACATTGACAACACCAAATGACGGTGAGGATGTGGAGCAAGAGGAACTCTCATGCGTTGTTGGTAGGAATGCAAAATGGTATAGCCACATTGGAAGACAGCTGGGCAGCATGTTGCAAAACTAAACATATTTTTACCATATGATTCAGTAATCATGCTCTTTGGTACTTACCCAAAAGAGCTGAAAACACATCCACACAAAAACCTGCACATGGGTGTTTATAGCAACTTCATTCATAAGTGCCAAAACTTGGAATCAACAAAGATATCCTTTAGTAGGTGAATGGATAAATAAACTAATGCATCCAGACAATGGAATATTATTCAGTACTAAAAAGAAATGAAAAGACATCAGGGAAACTTAAATGCAAATTACTAAGTGAAAGAAGCCAAACTGAAAAAGCTACATACTGTATATCCAAGTATATCACATTCTGGAAAAGGCAAAACTATAGAGACAGTTAAAAGATCAATGGTCACCAAGGGTTGGGAGTGGGGAGGGATGAACAGGTGGAGCACAGAGAATTTTTAGAGCAGAGAAAATACTTTGTATGATACTATAATGATGGACACATATCATTATATATTTTTGTCGAAACCCATAGAATATAGAAGAAAGAATCAGGGAACTTGAAGATAGAGCAATAGAAATCCAATCTGAAAAACAGAGACAAAAAGATTGAAAAAAAACAAACAGAGCCTCAGAAATGTATGGGGAAATATCAAGCCCACCAACATACATGTAATGGGAAAGACCAGGAGGCAGAAGATTTTTTGAAGAAATAATGATTGAACACTTCCCAAATTTTATAAAAACACTAATCTACACATCCAAGAAGCCTGAACAAACTACAAGTGTGTTGAAAATAAAGAGATCCACACCTACAAACATCATAGTCAAATTGCAGAAAATCAAAGACAAAGAGAAAATCTTGAAAGTAGCAAGAGAAAAGTGACATGAAGTCCAAAGGAGATCTGGACAGGGCCAGGTGTCCAGCCAGCCAAAGATGTGCTGTCACTGGACTGGTGACACAGATCCGCCCTAGTCCTGGTCCTAGTCATGTTGGTTGTAGGCACCACTTGTCAGCCACTTTTATATCATTTTCTCCAAGTTCCAGCCACCATCAGCCTGGGCTCATATTCAGAGGCAGTGCTTGAGACAGAGTTTTAGGAAGCTGGCAGCAATGGCAGAATCATCTTGGCCACAGCCCCATGCTACTGCAGAAGCAGTGGCCCTCACAACAACCACAACAAGATTAACAACAGACTTCTCATTAGAAACAATGGAGGCCGGAAGGCAGCGGGATGGCATTTAAAGGGCTGAAAGAAAAAGCTGTCAGCCAATAATTTTATATCCAACAAAACCATCCTTCAAAAATGAATATGAAATAATCACATTCCCAGATAAACAAAGATTGACAGAATTTGTTGCTAGCAGACCTATATTACAAGTAATAATAAAGGAAGTCTTTCAGACTGAAAGGAAATGATGACAGTTATTTGAAAACACAGAAGAAATGAAAATCACTAGAAATGGTAAATATGTAGGTCATTATAAAAGATTTCATAAATATATCATATCTTCTCTTAATTCTTTTAAAAGATATTACATTGCATAAAGCAATGATTAAAACATTGTATTGTTGCATTTTAACATATACTGATGTAATGTATATGACAACAGGGGTACAAAGAGGGGATAGGAATGAAGCCGTATTGCAGCAGAGTTTCTATATTTTACAAAAATTGAGAGTGTATTAATCTGAACTAGATTGTGATAAATTGAGATGCATATAATAACCTATATAGCAACCACTAATAAAACATCTAAAAAATATAGTAAAAAACATCAACAGAGGAATTAAAATATTTATGGAACACACTAGAAAGCAGTAAATCAGGAACTGAGGAACAAAAAAGGCAGGAGACACAGAACACAAATAGGAAAATGACCAATGTAAAGCCAACCATCTAAATAATTGCATTCACATGAATAGTTTAAATGCCCCAAACAAAAGGCAGAGATTATCACATTGGAATAAAAAAAAGCAAGAGCCAACTACATGCTGTCTATGGAAAACACACTTTAAATTCAGACACAAATAGGTAGAAAGTAAAGGGATAGAAAAAGATTTACAATGCTAACAGTAAAAACAAGCGAGCTACAGTGGCTATATTAATCTATCACAAAATAAACATTAAAACAAGAAATAGTACAAGAGATAAAAAGGAATATCTCATAGTGATAAAAGGGTCAATATATAGCATAAAGTTATAACAAATATAAGTGTATATGCAACCAATAACAAAGCCTCAAAATACTTAAATCTAAAAATGACAGAATTGAAGCAGAAATAGACAATTCAACAATGAGTTGGAGATTTCAATAACTCACTCTCAATAGTTGATAGAATAACTAGATAGAAATTAAGCAAGGATATAAGAGACTTAAACAACATTATCGACCAACTTAACATATTTAGACACACCATACAATTACTGGAGAATGCACATTCTTTTTAAGCACTCATGGAACACTCTCCAGGATAGGCTATATATTAGGCCATAAAACAAGTCTCAATATACTTAAATGGATTGAAATCATTCAAAATGTGTTCTCTAACTACAATGGAACTAAATTAGAAATCCACAACAGAAAGAAATGTGGGAAAACCACTTATTTGGAATTTAAATAACATACTTCTATATAATTAATGGCTCAAAGACATAGTCACGGGGGGGCCAGCCCCAGTGGCCTGGTGGTTAAGTTAGGCACACTATGCTTCAGCAGCCCAGGTTCAGCTCCCAGGCATGGACCTACACAACTCATCTGTCAGTGGCCATGCTGTGGTGGTAGTTCACATACAAAAAGAGGAAGGTTGGCAGCAGATGTTAGCTCAGGGTGAATCTTCCTCAGCAAAAAAAAAAAAAAAAAGTCACAAGGGAAATTAGAATATATTTTTAATTGATAGAAAACAAAAGCACAATATATTAAAGTTTATGAAGTGCAGTTAGGGCCAGCAATTAAATGCTTATATCAGAAGAGAATACAGTCTCAAATCAATAATTGACATCTACATTAAGAAACTAGAAAAAGAAGAGTAAAATAAATGACATAGGAAACAGGAAAACAATGAAAGCAAAAGTTGGTTCTTTGAAAAGATCAACAAAATTGATAAACCTCTAGATTAACCAACCAAGAAAAGAACAGAGAAAAAGAAAACAAGTAAATTCAAGACTGAAAGAGAGGACATAATTACTGACCCTGCAGAAAATTTAAAAATTATAAGATAATATTATGAGCAACTTTAGGACAAAAAATTAGATAATCTAGATGAAATGAACGATTTCCTAGAAAGAAATTCCAAAAACTGATCCAAAAAGAAAAAGAAATCTGAATAGACCTATAACAAGAAAAGAAATTGAATTCAAAATTAAAATCTTCTCACAAAGAAAAGCCAAGGCCAAGTTGGTGAATATTATCAAATATTTAAAGAAGAAATAGGGGACAGAAGTCAAGATGGCAGCGTAGGCAGACTCTGAACTCACCTCCTCTCGCGAGCGGACACAGCCAATTTACAACTACTCATGGAAAAATTACCCCTGAGACAGAACTGAAAACAGGATAAGAGGAACTTCTGCAACAACGGACAATCCTAACTGAGGTAGAGGAGGCAGAGACTCCCTTCTGGAGAGGAAAAATGCCGCCTTCACAAGCCGCAGTGCCTCACGGCCGCCCGGGAGCAGGACACAGGTATGCAGCCTCCCTGGAGGAGCGGGGCCCTGAGCCGGGAGCGCCCCTGCTGTGGGCATTTTGTGGACCCAGCACAATCGAGACCAGCGGCATAATATCTGACTTTGCCTGCTACTAAAACATTGGGGAGTACCCCCAGAAAAGCTGGTTCACAAAGACATTAAAACCAGCTCTTAAAGGGCCCATGCGCAAACTCACCCGTTTCAGAGAGCAACCTAAAATCACCAGAAAGAAAGGTGCACAGTGCTTCGGTGAAAAGAGACTCACCTAATAGGCCCTGTGTGCATCTCGGTGAGAGGTGAGACCTCTCCAGGGACTGGGACATTGGCGGCGGCCATTGTTGTGGCCTGGTGTGGGCTTGCTGACACAGACGCCATTAGAGTTCTCCCTGGGGCCTGCTAGCCCAGGGTCTGCCCCACCGGCTAGAGCACCGATTTAATCCAGCTCAGCCAGGGCAGGCAGCCCACCCTAGAGACTGGCCCCACCTAACAACAAGCCCTCAGGCAACTTGTGGGCCTGCATAGATTGGTGACTGGATTCTCTGCAGACTGGCAACTGAGCCGACTTCAGTGGGGCAGGGCGTGCACAAGGAGTGGGTGGCAAGTGTGGGGCGGCGGTGGAGTGTGTGGGGCTCCCACCATGGAGAGACTGGGTCCGCTGTGGGAGGTCGAGGCGGGCACACGGGGCAGGACTGTGTTGACTGGGTGTGTGGACCTGTGGGCGGCAGGGCTTGTCAGCTGCAGAAGACTTGTGCTTCTCAAAGACCCACATAGGGGGTTTGCCCCACCTTCCAAAGCCTGAAACAATTGGGTGCTCCAGTGCCTGAGGCCAGCCCCACCCAGCTGCAATCCTCAGAGAACTGACAAGAGACCTAAAGGCTGGAGGCTTATAGCAATTGTAAGGCCCTGAGCCTAACAACCAGCCACGCTGGGGGCCTACTCACTTAAAAGAAAGACTGTAACACAAATGTGGTATTAGAACTTGCAGCCAACTGTGCTGGGGCTCCCCACACCTGATAAAGAGACTGAAGGGCCCACAACAACTACAAGCAGCTGAGCATTACAACAGCTGGCCAGGAGCATAACTCGGCCTCCCTGGGTGCCTACAGGGAGAGCAAACAGGCCACAACAGAAGGACACACATAGCCCACATAGGGGTCATCCCTGGAACATTGAGAACTGAGGGAAGCACACAGCAGGCCTCCTAAGCCATCACTTACACAAGGTCACCTATGCAAGAGCAGGAGATGTAGCTGACCTACCTAATACGTAGTCACAAGCACAGGGAAAGAGGCAAAATGAGGAGGCAAAGGAATACATTCCAAGTAAGGCAACAGGACAAAACTCCAGAAAAGGAACTAAGTGAAACAGAAATGAGCAACCTACTCAACAGAGAGTTCAAACAAAGAGTGTTAAGGATGCTCACTGATCTTGGGAGAAGCTTAGATGAACTCAGTAAGAATGTCAACAAAGAAATGGAAGATATAAAAAAGAACCAATCAGAAATGAAGAATACAATACCGAAAAGAAATATTCACTAGAGGGACTCAAAAGCAGAGTAGAGGATACAGAAGAACGGATCTGTGAGCTGGATGAAAGACTAGAAGAAATTACCCAAGCTGAACAGGTAAAAGAGAAAAGAATTAAAAAGAGTAAGGACAGTCTAAGGGACCTCTGGGACAACATCAAGCGCACTAACATCCGTGTTATAGGTGTCCCAGAAGGAGAAGAGTGAGACAAAGGGGCAGAGAATCTATTTCAAGAAATAATAGATGAAAACTTTCCTAACCTAAGAAAGGAAACAGACATCCAGGTACAGGAAGCACAGAGAGCCCCAAACAAGGTAAACCCAAAGAGGCCCACACCAAGACACATCATAATCAAAATGTCCAGAATTAAAGATAAAGAGAGAATCCTAAAAGCCGCAAGAGAAAGTCAAGTTACATACAAAGGAAACCCCCTAAGGCTATCAGCTGACTTCTCAGCAGAAACCTTACAGGCTACAAGAGAATGGCATGATATATTTACAGTGCTAAAAGGAAAAAACTTACAGCCAAGAATACTCTACCCAGCAAGGTTATGATTCAAAATGGAAGGAGAGATCAAAAATTTCCCAGACAAGCAAAAATTAAAGGAGTTTGTCACCAAGAAACCAGTGCTACAAGAAATGTTAAAGGGACTGATTTAAGGGGAAAAGAGAAGACCACAAATAGGAAAAATTATCTATTTCCATGATAAGAGGGTAATGGATACAAATGCACAAAAAAGAGGTTAGATATGATATCAAAAACATAAAAGGAGGGAGGAGGGGAGTTAAAGAGTAGAGCTTTCAGACAGAGGTCAAACTAAAGAGACCATCAATTCTGTATAGAAGAAGGAAGGAACAGAGAAGGACTACTAAAACACTGAGAAAAAAAGAGTTAAAAAATGGCAGTAAGTACATACTTATCAATAGCTACTTTAAACGTCAATGGACTAAATGCTCCAATTAAAAGGCATAGGGTGGCTGATTGGATTAAAAAAACAAGACCCATATATATGCTGCATACAAGAGACACACTTCAGACCTAAAGACACTCACAAACTGAAAGTGAAGAGATGGAAAAAGATACTCCATGCAAATGGCAATGAAAAGAAAGCTGGGGTAGCAGTACTCATATCAGACAAAATAGACTTTAAAACAAAAACTGTAAAAAGAGACAAAAAAGGGCATTACATAATGATCAAGGGAACAATCCAACAAGAGGATATAACACTTGTAAATATCTACGCACCCAATGTAGGTGCACCTAAATATATAAAGCAATTATTAACAGACATAAAAACAGAAATAGACAGTAACACAAAAATAGTAGGGGACTTTAACACTCCACTTACACCAACGGATAGATCATCCAAACAGAAGATCAATAAGGAAACATTGGCCTTAAATGATACACTAGAACAGATGGACCTAGTAGATATATACAGAGCATTCCATCCAAAAACCGAAGAATACACGTTCTTTTCAAATGCACATGGAACGTTCTCCAGGATTGATCACATATTAGGCCACAAAACAAGTCTCCATAAATTTAAGAAGATTGAAATAATACCAAGCATCTTTTCTGACCACAACAGTATGAAACTAGAAATCAACTATAGGAAGAAAATCAGAAAAGCCACAAATACGTGGAGATTAAACAAAATGCTACTGAACAACGACTGGGTCAACGAAGAAATCAAAGAAGAAATCAAAAAATACCTGGAGACAAATGAAAATGAAAATACGACATGCCAGAATTTATGGGAGACAGCAAAAGCGGTTCTAAGAGGGAAGTTTAAAGCAATACAGGCCTAGCTCAACAAACAAGAAAAATCTCAAATAAACAATCTAACAATGCACCTAAAGGAACTGGAAAAAGAAGAATAAACAAAGCCCAAAATCAGTAGAAGAAGGGAAATAATAAAAATCAGAGCAGAAATAAATGAAATAGAGACCAAAAAAAAATAGAAAAAATTAATAAAACCAAGAGCTGGTTCTTTGAAAAGATAAATAAAATTGACAAACCTTTAGCTAGACTCACCAAGAAAAAAAGAGAGAAGGCACAAATAAGTAAAATCAGAAATGAAAGAGGAGAAATTACAACAGACACCTCAGAAATACAAAAGATTATAAGAGAATACTATGAAAAGCTATATGCCAACCAATTCGACAATTTGGAAGAAATGGATAAATTCTTAGAATCATACAACCTTCCAAAACTGGATCAAGAAGAAGTAGAGAATTTGAATAGACCAATCATCAGTAAGGAGATTGAAACAGTAATCAAAAACCTCCCCCAAAATAAAAGTCCAGGACCAGACGGCTTCCCTGGTGAATTCTACCAAACATTCAAAGAAGACTTAATACCTATCCTTCTCAAACTCTTCCAAAAAATTGAGGAGGGGGGGAAGCTCCCTAACTCATTCTATGAAGCTGACATTACCCTGATACCAAAACCAGACAAGGACAACACAAAAAAAGAAAACTACAGGCCAATATCACTGATGAACATCGACGCAAAAATCCTCAACAAAATACTAGCAAATCGCATACAACAATACGTTAAAAAGATTATACACCATGATCAAGTGGGATTTATTCCAGGTATGCACGGATGGTTTAACATTCGCAAATCAATCAACGTGATACATCACATTAATAAAATGAAGAATAAAAATCACATGATCATCTCAATAGATGCAGAGAAAGCATTTGACAAGATACAGCATCCATTTATGATAAAAACTCTGAATAAAATGGGTATAGAAGGAAAGTACCTCAACATAATAAAGACCATATATGAGAAACCCACAGCTAATATCATCCTCAATGGTGAAAAACTGAAAGCTATCCCTCTAAGAACAGGAACCAGACAAGGATGCCCACTGTCACCACTCCTATTTAACATAGTACTGGAAGTCCTAGCCAGAGCAATCAGGCAAGAGAAAGAAATAAAAGGGATCCAAATTGGAAAGGAAGAAGTGAAACTGTCACTATTTGCAGAAGACATGATTTTATACATAGAAAACCCTAAAGAATCCACCAGAAAACTTTTAGAAGTAATAAACAAATATGGTGAAGTTGCAGGATACAAAATCAACATACAAAAATCAGTTGCATTTCTATACACTAACAACGAAGTAGCAGAAAGAGAAATTAAGAATACCATCCCATTTACAATTGCAACAAAAAGAATAAAATACCTAGGAATAAACTTAACCAAAGAGGTGAAAGAGCTGTACACGGAAAACTATAAAACATTGCTGAAAGAAATTGAAGAAGACACAGAGAAATGGAAAGATATTCAGTACTCTTGGATTGGAAGAATTAACATAGTTAAGATGTCCATACTTCCTAAAGCCATCTATAGATTCAATGCAATCCCTATCAAAGTTCCAACAACATTTTTCACAGAAATAGAACAAAGAATCCTAAAATGTATTTGGAACAACAAAAGACCCTGAATAAGTAAAGGAATCCTGAGAAAAAAGAACAAAGCTGGAGGTATCACACTCCCTGATTTCAAAATATACTACAAAGCTATAGCAACCAAAACAGCATGGTACTGGCACAAAAACAGACACACAGATCAATGGAATAGAATCGAAAGCCCAGAAATAAACCCACACATCTATGGACAGCTCATCTTTGACAAAGGAGCCAAGAACATACAATGGAGAAAAGAAAGTCTCTTCAACAAATGGTGTTGGGAAAACTGGACAGCTACATGCAAAAAAATGAAAGTAGACCCTTACCTTACACCATACACAAAAATTAACTCAAAATGGATTAAAGACTTGAATGTAAGATCTGAAACTTCTAGAAGAAAACATAGGCAGTACGCTCTTCGACATCGGACTTAGCAACATATTTTCAAGCACCATGTCTGAACAGGCAAGAGAAACAATAGAAAAAATAAACAAATGGGACTACATCAAACTAAAAAGCTTCTGCACAGCAAAGGAAACCATCAACAAAACAAAAAGACAACCTAACAATTGGGAGAAGATATTTGCAAACCATACATCTGATAAGGGCTTAATCTCCAAAATATACAAAGAACTCATGCATCTCAACAACAAAAAAACTAACAACCCAATTAAAAAATGGGCAAAAGACCTGAACAGACATTTCTCCAAAGAAGATATACAGATGGCCAACAGGCACATGAAAAGATGTTCAAAATCATTAACTATCAGGGAAATGCAAATCAAAACTACAGTGAGATATCACCTCAAGCCCGTCAGAATGGCTATAATTAACAAGACAGGAAACAACATGTGTTGGAGAGGATGTGGAGAGAAGAGAACTCTCATACACTGCTGGTGGGAGTGCAAACCGGTGCAGCCACTATGGAAAACAGTATGGAGATTCCTCAAAAAATCAAGGATAGAACTACCATATGATCCAGCTATTCCACTGCTGGGTATTTATCCAAAGAACTCGAAAACACCAATGCATAAAGATACATGCACCCCTGTGTTCATTGCAGCGTTATTCACAATAGCCAAGACTTGGAAGCAACCTAAGTGCCCATCAAGGGACGAATGGATAAAGAAGATGTGGTATATATACACAATGGAATACTACTCAGCCATAAGAAACGATGAAATCCAGCCATTTGTGACAACATGGATGGACATTGAGGGTATTATGCAAAGTGAAATAAGTCAGAGGGAGAAGGTCAAATACCATATGATTTCCTTCATTAAGTAGTAGATAACAACAACAATAAACAAACACATAGATACTGAAAAAAAAAAGAAATATTACCACTTCTTCACAAATTTTTTCAGAATATAGAGAAGAAGGAAGAACTCCCCAACCCATTCTGTGAAGTCTGATAACAAAGGCAGAAACATTAAAACAAAAGAAAACTACGGATCAATATCCATCGTAAGTGTAGATACAAAAATCTTAAACATAATACTAGCAACTGAATTAACCAACATATCAAAAAATTATATATCACACCAAGTGTATATTTATCTTGTGCTTTACCCAGGAATGCAAGGTTCACATCATATTCTTAATGGATTCTTAATCTAAAGAAAATGTATTTGACAAAATCCAACACCCATTCATGATAAAAATCTCTCGACAAACTAGGATTTTAAGAGAACTTCCTCAACCTGACAGAGCATACATAAAAATATACAGCTTGCACCATATTTAAGGGTGAAAGACTGAATGGTTTCCCCCAAGATCAGGAAGTAGGCATGAATGTCTGCTTTCAATAAACCTATTTATCAACATACTGGACAGTCTAGACAGGAAAATAAAGCCAAAAAAAAAAAAAAAAGGATAAAAGAAATTAAAGCTATGCAAATTGGAAAGAAAGAGATATAACTGTTTTTACCGACAGGTGACATGATACTATGTGTAGAAAATCCCAAGGAATAAAAAAAATAAATATAACCTAATATTATAATATAATTATAACTAATAAATAAGTTTAGCAGGATCTAAGATCAGCATATGAACGTCAACTGTATTTCTATATATTAGTAATGAAGAATCCAAAAGTGAAATCAAGAAAACAACTCCATTGATAATAGTATCAAAAAAGAATAAAATAATGGAACAGAATAGAGAGTCCAGAAATGGACACAAACAAGTACGGCCAACTGATTTTCAGCAAAGATGCAAGAGGAATTCAACAGAAAGAGGATACTCTTGTAAACAAATAGTATTGAAACAATTGGAATTCACAGCGCACAAAAAAATCACACCTTTCACAAAAAATTAACTCTAAATGTAAAATGTAGGGAGTTCAAGGGATTTGGAGGCTGATCAATGACAAAGACATGACCGTGAGAGGCAGGAACACACACGCTTTATTGGGCAGGGCTTGGATGGGATTGCATTAGAGAGGAACTCCCTCAAAACATGAGACCATCCAGAGGTTCACAGTGTGGGGGCCACCACCCAGAATGGGAGGAGGGCAAGGAAACTCCTAGAGAAGAGGAGGATCTAAGAGGGGACTTACATGTCTAGATGCTGTCACTCAGCTGCACAGCAGGGAGGCTCTTGGTCAGAGAGCACCTTTGGGTCTTATTACCACAAAGCTCTATCTTACTAATGGTTGGCAGCTGCTGGGTGAGGTTTCACAGGGTATGCAAAGCAGTCAGGCTCTAAATATGCTCGTTGGGGCTATTTTTAAATAATTGGATGTGTAAAAATTTGAGTTTGGCACCAATGGGCTTCTGAGCTAATAAGACTCAGCCTGCAATAAAGAAATAAACAACCTATGAGCCAGTACACAGAAGCCATCTTTGGGTCATTTATATAACAAATGTAAAATTATGAAATTTTTAGAAGAAAATATTGGAGAAAATCTTCATGACTCAGAGTTATGCAGAGTTCTTAGACATGACACCAAAAGAATGATCCACTAAAAATAATTTGATAAATTGAATATCACCAAAATTAAAAACTTTTGTTTTATGAAAGACCCTGTGAAAAAAGTGAAAATACAAGCTACAGACTGTGAGAAAATATTTGCAAATCATGTCCTAGAAAGTACATGTATCTGGAGAATATATAAAGAATTCTGTAAACTCAACAATAAGAAAAAAATATCCAATTAGAAAATGGCCAAAGATTTGAATAGAAACTTCATAAAAAAGGATATACAGATAGCAATTAAGCATATGAAAAGATGTTCAACTTCTCTAGCCATTAGGGAAATACAAATTGAAGCCAGAATGAGATACCACTGCACATCTAGTAAAATGGCTAAAATTAATGCTGACAATACCAAGTGTTAAGAAGGATGTGGAGCAATTGGATCTCTCATATATTGCTGGTTGGAATGTAAAATGGGAGAGCCACTCTGGAAAAAAGCATGACAGTTTCTTATAAAGTTAAAGATACACTAACATATAATCAAGTAATTGTACTCCTGGGTATTTATCCTAGAGAAATGAAAATTTATGTTCACACAAAAATCTGGACATGAATGTTCACAGCAGCTTTATTTGGAATAGCCTAAAACTGAAACAACCTAAATGTTCTTTAATGAGCAAATGAAGAAAACAAACCATATACACCCATAGAAGGGAATATTTCTCAGCAATAAAAGTAAACAACCTAACAATCCAAGTGAAAGAAGCTAGACACAAAAGACTACATGTTGTAAAATTCCCGAAGATGTAATTTACAGGCACAGAATGCAGACTAGTTGTTGCCTAGGGCTGAAATTGGGAATGGGGATTAACTTCAAATGGATATGAGGAAATTTTGTGGGGTAGTAGAAATGGAGTATGGTGATGATTTCACACTTCTATAAATTTACTAAGAAGAATTAAATTGTATGCTTACAATGGGTAAATTATACCTAAATAAAGCCGTTTTTTAAAAAAGCATAATTGACTGTATAAAATATGACAATGTAGAATGGGGTTTATAACATATATAAAAATAAAATGTATGACACCATAGCACAAGGGTCGGGAAGAGAGAAATGGATGCATACTATTGTAAAGTTCTCATACGTAAGGTTATATAATATCATTTGAAAGCAGACTGTGATAAGTTACAGATATATACTGTAAACCCCAGAGCAACCACTGAACTAACACAACAAAGAGTTATGTATGATAAGCCAACAAAAGAGACAAAATGGAATCACAAAAAATATTCAATTAATCCAAAAGAAGGCAGAAGAAAAGAAAAAGGGAATAAAGAATAGATTAGATAAAGAGAAAAGAAATAGCAAAATGATAGATTTAAACCTAACCATATCAATAATCACATCAAATGTAGATTGTCTAGATACCCTAATTAAAAGGCACAGACTATCAAATTGGATAAAAAAAAAAATCAAGACTTAACTGTTTGCTGCCTACTAGAAAAGTACTTCAAATATAAAGACACAAATAAGTAAAATAAAAGGGTGCTAATACTAACCAAAAGAAATCTAGAGTACATATATTAAAATCAGACAAAGTAGATTTCAGAGTAAAGAATATCACCAAAGATAAATAAAATCATTTCATAATGATAAAGGGGTCAATTCATGAAGACTACATGACAATCCTAAACATTATGTACTTAATAACTGATCTTCAAAATTTATGAAGCAAAAATTGATTGAACTATAAGGAGAAATAGACAAATTCACAATTGGAATTTATTTCAAAACTCATCTAAATAGTTTATAGAACAGAGAAAATCAGTAAATACATAGAAGATTTGAACAACAATATAAATCAACTTGATGTAATTGACACTTACAGAGCACTCTGGCAAAAACAACAAGATTATATATTCTTTTTAAGTGCACATGGAACACTTACCAAAATAGATCATATTCGGAGCCATGAAATAAGATTCAATAAATTTAAAATATTTGTGTCATATAAAATATGTTCTCTGACCCAAAGAAATTAAAATAGAAATCCATAACAGAAAGATCTCTGGAAAATCCCCCAAATATGTGAAAACTAAATAAGACACTTCTAAAATAATCCATGGCTCAAAAAAAGAAATCAGGGAAATGGTAAAGTGTTTTGAACCAAATGCAAATGAAAACACAACATATCAGAATTTGTGGGAAGTAAGTAAAGGAACTTCAACACTTACAACATATGCAAAAGTGAGGTCATAGACCTAAATGTAAAATCTAAACTGTAAAACTTCTAAAAGAAATCATAAGAGAAAATATTTGTGATCATGAGAAACATAACATTTCTTACACAAAACACTGACCATGAAAGAAAAAAAAAGGACAGACTTCATCAAAATTAAAGACACTGTTAAGAAAAGAAAAAGATGAGCCACAAACTGGGAGAGAATATTTGCAAAACATATATCTGATAAAGGATTTATATTCAGAATATTTAAATAACTCTCAAAATACAGTAATTAAAAAAAGCCTAATTAAAAAATTGAACAAAAGATTTGAACAAACACTTCACCAAAGAAGATATATAGATGGCAAAATAGGCACATGAAAAGAGGCTCAATATAAGTGGTCATTAGAGAAATGCAAATTAAAACCACAATGAGATACCACTACACTCCTATTAGAAGGAAAAAGTTAAAAAAAAAAAAAACTGTCAATACTAAGTGCTGGTAAGGGTATGGAGCAAATAGATCTCTGAACACAGGTGGTGGGGTTATAAAATGCTACAGGCACTTTGGAAAACAGTTTGACAGTTTCTTATCAAGTTACACTTGATTACCATATGACTCAACAATTCCAATCCTAGAGACATACCCACAAAAAAATGAAACATCTGTCCCCTCAAGGACCTGTACGTGAATATTTATAGCAGCCTTATTTATAATTGCCCAAACCAGGAAACAATGCAAATGTCCATTAACTGGTGAATGCATAAAAATTGTAGTATAGCCTTATAATGAAATACTACCTGGGAAAAAGAAGAAAGGAACTACTGAGTACACGCAACAATATCAACAAACCTCAAGTGCATTACGCTGAGTGAAAAAAAAGCCAGACACTAAGGTTCTATACTGTATGATTTCATTTATAAGACAATCTGGAAAAGACAAAACTATAAATATAAGTCACACGAATGGTTGTCAGGGCCTGGGGTGGAAATTGGGGATCGACTATAAAGGAGATAAGGGAACTTTTTGGGGCGATGGAAATACTCTATATTATGATTGTAGTGGTGGCTACCTGACTATGTATGCCAAAATTGACCGAACAGTATGTCTAAATAAGGTGAATTTTACTGTATGTAAATATTCCTGACTTTAGAAAAAGAACATAGGGAAGAAGAAAATATTGAAGATATGCTGGCTAAGAATTTCCCATACCTTAAAAAAAGTCACCAATCTTTATTTTGGAAATTTGTTCTGAGATGAGAATAAGGGAAATAAAAATAAATCCACAGTTAAAAACATTGTGATGAAACTGTGGAAGCTAAAAGCTACAGAGGGAGCGGGGTGGCGGGGACGGGGGGGGGCGGTGAGTATGCAGCAGAGGAAAATCAACAAGATTATCTGTAAATGAATAATAATTAGATTGACAGGGGACTTCTCAACAACAACATCGGAAGTCAGAAGATAAGGATATGATATCTTCAAGGTTCTGTGAAAAAATAACTTTGAATCTAGGAATATTTATCCATCTGAACTACCATTCAGAGTAAGGGGGATAAGGATAATTTTGGATAAACAAAGATGGAAAGAAATTAGCCCTAACAAACCCACACTGGAAGAATTACTAAAGGCTACAGTACTTTTTCAAAGTAAGAAATTGAACTCAGAAGGAAGCAGAGGGATGTGAGAAAGAATAGTAACTAGGGAAACTGGTAAACAGATCAATAAATCCAAGAGTAATAACAATAACAAATGTGGATCTCAAGGACATTATGCTGTGTGAAAAGAGCCAATCTCAAAAGGTCACATACTGTATGATCCCATTTATATGACATTCTTGAAAGGATACAATTATTGAGGTGGAGAACAGATTAGTGTTTGCCGGTGGTTGGAGACGGTGGGAGAGCAGGGGTCAGGGTGAGACTATAAAGCAATATTACAAAGGAGATGTTTATGGTGGTGGGTCAGTTCTGTATCTTGATTGCGGTAGTGGTCACACAAATCTACACATGTGACAAAACGACATAGAACTATAAACAGACATTGTACCAATGTCAACTTCCTGGTTTTGATATTGCACTATAGATACCTAAGACGTAACTTTTAGAGGGAACTGGGTGGAAGATACAGGGATCTCTCCGCACTATCTTTGCAACTTCCTGTGAATCTATAATTATTTCAAAAGAAAATGTTAAAAAACAAAACTAAGATGGAACTGCTAAATAATAAAATTATGGAAGATTTCAGGGGACACTGGAGTTAAACCATTTTCAGGTCTTCTTATGTTTGGAAAGAGGACAAAGATATCCATTAACTTTAAACCTTAAGTCAAATATGTCATTAAAAATTTAAGGAAGACACAAAAAGAATAGAAAAAGAATGTATAGTTTCTAAACCACAGAAGGAGGGGGAAATGACAATAAACTTGATTAATTCAATAGAAGTTACAAAAGGAAAAAGAAAAGAGTAAAGTAGCTGGCTAAAAGATATATATTCAAAAAATCATAAATTTCCTTTAACATTAGTAATAACAAATTAGAAAAAAGTAATTCAATTCACAAAAGAATGACATCTATAAAACACCTAAATGAAAACTATGAGTGGTATATGAAGAAAACTACAAATATTTACTGAATAAATTCTGTTGCGAGTTATCTAGCCTAGAGAGATAAGAAAAGAAGAGCAAGTTCCAAATTTGTTCACGAACAGTATGTGCTGGATAAGAAAGCAAAAGTAACCACGCTGTGCTGGTCTGCAAGCACTAACTGCAAGAACGCTGTAGTTTCTGACACATCAAACTGACTAGCTGAGTAAGATAAAGGACATGAGTCAATAAGTGGCCCGAATAAGTGGATGCCAGGAGTAAACTGTGTACAAGTTAATCCCTGTTTCTGCTGTAGTGAACCTGGGGAGGACTGGCAAGTTGAGGGTTCCTATGTCTAACTGGAGCAGATACGCGGCTCTAACAAGGTCTGGAGCCTGATCCAGGTGGGATGGTGGAGGTGCTCAACTTGCCTTTCTCGTCAACAAGCCTGTGGGTGGTACCCAGAGGTAGAGCCCACTCCACATTGCCACTGCTACCAGCCACACCTCGCCCCAGGAAGAACGTCCTGATCAGACAGGGTCTTGCCTTAGGGTCAAGACTCTTATCAAGGAAAGGAGGGATTGATGCTATTTCTATTTTCTTTATCCACCACACTCAATAAATGGGTCTCACCCTTTCAAGAGACTGGTGGCGAGTATTCAGTTCAATGGTCCCATCTGGGTGGGTTTGGGATGATGAATCCTCACTCTCCACCTGGATCTTAAATGCCTCGGTTAACTAAGAATCCAACAGGAACACTACATGTGGGTGAAATTACAAATGCTCATTGATAAAATGTGCAATATGACTTGAATAAAGTAAGCTATGTTCCTGAAGAGGGAGTTATTAATCTTTCCAAACCATGAATAAATTTGGTTTAATATGATTCCAATCAATAGCCCAGTGGGATGAGTTTCAAATTGGACAAAATGATAATAGCTAGAATTATTTAGAACTTACTCTGTGCCAGGTATTAATCTATGTGCTGTATGTATGTTTTAACTCCATTAATCCTCACCACAGCCCCGTGAAGAAGATGCTACTATTGTTCTCAGAGAAGTTACTACTATTATTCTCAAATGAGGAAGCTGAAGAAATCTGCCCAAAGTTCTAGGGCTGGTAAGATTTAAACTTGAGAAGTCCTTGGGCCGGCCCTGTGGCTTAGCGGTTAAGTGCACGCGCTTTGCTGCTAGCGGCCCGGGTTCGGATCCCGGGCACGCGCCGCTTCTCCGGCCATGCTGAGGCCGCGTCCCACATACAGCAAGTAGAAGGATGTGCAGCTATGACATACAACTATCTACTGGGGCTTTGGGGGGAAAAAAATAAATAAATAAAATCTTTAAAAAAATAAAATAAACTTGAGAAGTCCAGCTCCAGAGCCCATACTCTAAACGCCTCTGCAACTTGTCTTTTAAAATGAAATCGGAAAAATAAACAGATAAGGCTATCAAAGAATAACAGCACTGGAGTCAGACTAGCCCTACAGCTATCTCAGGGTGCAATAAACAGTGTGATACTGTACCAGAACAGATAAAGGGAATCGGTGGAACAAAACCAATCACTGAGAAACAGACTCTATTGTGTACATTAATTTAATTAGAGGTGTATCTGAAATCAGAGACAGAGCTGTTAATAAATTGAGTTAGCACACCAGGCTAACAACTGCAAGGGGATTGTAAAGATTCACTTTCAATCAAGAATTTCTCCTTTTACCATACACAAACAGAAATCCCGGCTGGAATAAGGAGTTAAATAAAACAAGATTGTATCATAAAAAAATAGAACCAATATGATTAAATATTTATCAACCTCTTGAGGGAGGAGGAATGCCTATGTAATAAATTACAAAGAGAAACAGCAACTGACTTGATAACATAAAAATTGTAAATTTTCTACTAACCAAATAAAAACTCAGAAAGAAAATTCAGAGGCAAAGGCAAACAAAAAAATTACAACAAATATAATTCAAAATCATACAAAATGCAACTGTATTATTTTGTCAAATTGCTTTAAATTTAAAGGATTAGTTGATATCTTTAAAATGGAAAGACTTTTCAGAAATCAAAGAATAAAACACTAAAACCCCAGAAGAAAAATTGACATAAGCAGGAAATCTACAGAAGAGACACTAAAGGTCAATAAATTCAATTTTAATTAAATAAAAGATGCAAATTAAAACAATAGGTCATTTTACATTTCCCTTTGTTGACAAAGATTTCTTTTAAATGATGGTAGTAAGATTGTAATATAAACTCATGCAAACTTTCTGTAATGAAATTTAGCAAAACAATATACTTACATTTTGTATGATTTTGAATTAAGTAAATTAAATAGTGGGATAAAGACATCTTAAGAAAATTGTACTTTACATGCAAAATTTGAAATAATGCAAAGCCTAGCATTTTTAAAACTTGAAAAACATAACAAAATTACAGAGCTTTCCAATCAAGTGAATTGTAAACTGTGGAGAGACAGCATTGCATGGTAGTTAGGAGTTTAGAGTCCAGAAGGTTTAAATTCTGCCATTTACAAGCTGTGTAACCTTAGACAAGTTGCTTTACCTCTCTGTGCCTTGCTTTCTTCATCTATGAAGTGGGAATAATAATAATAAAGACACTATATGATGTTACAAATATTAAATGAGTTAATATATTTAAAGTACTTAGAATACAGCCTGGCATATGTAAGTATTACATAGTGTTTGTTATGACAATGATGAAGGTAATGATGATGATAATGATTGATGTTACCACATGATGGCACCACATTAGCAGAAAACAAATATACCCCCTATCCTTTGTCATTATCCCGAACTCATATTGCTGTTAAATACTAGAACTTCTGCAGATGATTTTGGTGGGTATTTATTACTTTATTATATAGTATACAGTAAAAATAATAGTTTATAGTAAAAAGTAATTTTTAAATTTAAATTTTAAACTATTTGTATATTTATAAGAATGTTTGTTAAATAATAATACAATTGCTATTGCTGAAATGGTAACTCCAATCAATAACTTTAAAATAGAAGTTAGAGGGCCAGCCCAGTGCCATAATGGTTAAGATCGCACACTCTGCTTCAGCGGCCCAGGGTTCACAGGTTTGGATCCTGGGTGCGGACCTGCACACCGCTCATCAAGCCGTGCTGTGGAGGCATCCCACATCAAAAATAAAAGAAGATTGGCACAGATGTTAGCTCAGGGACAATCTTCCTCAAGCAAAAAGAGGAAGACTGGCAACAGATGTTAGCTCAGGGCCAACTTCCCTCACCAAAAAAAAAAGAAGTTAGATATGATACAACGCTATAAGAAGGGTAAAAAACCCATCATGATATGCTATGCCCTTTGGAAAAAAATTAGAAGAATGCTGAAAAATAAAGAATCATTAAAGCAAAAATACACTGTAGTGGTTAAAGATTTACACACACCAAGTATACCCTCTCATACACACTTTACATTCTTTCCAATGGGAGAATCAGTCTCGGATTTGCACAGTCTTCAGGAACACTTCCCTCACATAAAATGCAACCACCTGGTAAAGGCAGAACCAATAAACACATAATGGTCAAGACCCTTTATGTACCGGCATCAAAATACATAAAGCAATTGCTATAAAAATTTCAAGGAAGAACTGACAAAAAAGTAGACTAAAACACTTGATTTTTTAATAAAATAAGTAGGCAAATATATACCAAAATGTATACTCATTATCTATTTGTCTACAAAGAAAATCTCAAAATTTTTTAAAAACTGGAATTTACACAGGCCATGTGCTCTCACCATTCTATTACCAGCAAAATTTAAAACTCTTTATAAAGTAGATCTTGGATCAGATTGGAAATAAAATCTATATACAGAGACAATTTAGAACATTGCTCCAACTATAAATTGCACATTTCACAGAACACAGTCAAAGCTATATTCAGAGGAATATTCATAGTCTTAAATGTTTTATTATTAAACAAGAAATAATAAAAACAAACAGTCAATACAGGAAGCTATAATCCTATAGCAAAGGAAGTAATAATTACAATAAAGGAGAAATTAGTACACTAGAAAATATAGTAGAACTGATATATTTGAGAACTAGTTCTTTGAAATGGCCAATTAAGCAGAGGATAAACTTTAGCAAGTTTAATAAGAAAAAAAGAAATGAGGAAGAGAAAATACAAATAGTAAACTTTAAGAATGAAAAATAAAATTTCTCTCTCAGAAATCTCACTTCTAAGTATAGCTACAAAAATTCAAATAACATTTAAACAAGCCTAACAAAGCAGCATATTAAAGGATCTATACCTACAACAAAATGAAGTTTAAGAATGCAAAGATGGTTCAATATTGACAGGACTAAATAAGAAAAGCTTTGTCCATTTCAATAAAGGTAGAAAAGCATTTTATAAAATAGAGCATCTGTTCCTGTTTATTTAAAAAATCTCCCAACAAAATAAGAATTGAAATATATTTCTATAATGTGGTAAAGAATATCAATATCAAATGGTAAGCCACCAACAGCATACTTAACATTAAAAAATACTAAAGGTATTCTCATTAAAATAGACAACAAGACAAGGATGCCCATAGTCACTTCTGCTATTTAAGATTATGGTGGAAGTTCTGTGTGCCCTTGCAATAATCTTTATTTGCATACAACACAAGTACATAATCTCAAAAACAAAAAATATATATACCAATTGTAAAACTATTGAAACTAATAAGAGAGTTTTCTTTTTTTTTTATTCATCCCTATCTTTTTTTTATTTTTTTATTTTATTTTATTTTATTTTTTTGAGCATTTCAAGAAGATATTTATTGCAGTAACATTGGTTTATAACATTGTAAAAATTTCAGGTGTACATCATTGTACTTCTATTTCTGCATAGATTACATCATGTTCACCACCAAAATACTAATTACAACCCATCACCACACACATGTACCGAATTATCCCTTTCACCCTCCTCCCTCCCCCCTTCCCCTCTGGTAACCACCAATCCAATCTCTGTCCCTATGTGTTTGTTTATAGTGTCTGGCTATACCGGTTACTCAAAAGTCAATGGCTTGATACAGAGTTTCAGTCTGGGTTGATGAAAAAGTCCTAGAGATGGTTAGTGGTGTTGGCTGGACAACAAGTGTGAACGTACTTAATTCCACCAAAGTGTACACTTAAAAATGCTTAAAATGATAAATTTTGTGTTACATATATTTTACCACAATAAAAAAGTCAACGGCTTCGATTACTTGGAATAAGACTGTCACTATACAAGCGCTGAATAACTATTTTTTTAAACGAATAACTAGTTTTGAAAAGTTAGTGAGGAAAAAACATCCATTCACAAAAGAGACAACAGACAGAAAGAGAAGGAAGGAAGGGAGGAAGGGAGGAAGGGAGGGAGGAAGGAAGGAAGGAAAGAAGGAAGGAAGCAAGGAAGGAAGGGAGGGGAGAGGGAGGGAAGAAGAGAGGGAGCAAGGGAGGGAGGGAGATGCAGGACTCATATGAAGCTAAAAATATTTATTAAGGGACATCAAAGACAACCGAGTTTAAAAAAAAAGGCATATCATGTTCTTGGAGGAAAACATTCAATGTTGCAAAGATCTAAAAATTCTCCAAATTAATCTTTAAATGTAATTCAATTCTAGTCAAAATATCAGCAGGATTTCCCTTTCAGAATTTGACACAATAATTGTAAGGTTTATCCGGAATAATAAATGGGTGAGAATAGCCAAGAAGATTTTGAAAATTAGTAATGAGGAAGGAGGAGCCATTCCAGAAATGCATAATGTGTTCTACAATTTCTTTTACTTCCTTCCAGAAGACTAGAAGTTTGGCTTCTTCCAGCTCACTCACAATTTTCCAGAGAAAGAAAAGGACATTGCTGCCAGCTGCTAAAAGTTGCTTCACCTAGGAAACAGGCACCTTTGGTAGAATGCACACCTACTTTCAATATAATCTGTATTTTTACTTTTAAAATAGAATACCACAATTGGAAATAAAATGACTAGCTGTGCTGTATAAATTAAATAAAGTGTGTTAACAGAATGCCATATTTTGATATTCTGTGATTTGGGCTCTGAGCTTTAAAGATATTCAAGTATTATCTTTTGGTATAACCCATGAAAGTAAGATTTTTCTATAAAAAATAGGTAAATTTTCTATCGGCCATTGAAAAAACATAAATCAAGAGTAATTTTTAAAAGGGTGATGGTAATGGGATCAAATAGACCGACAGATTAATAAACAGAATAGAAAGTTAGAAACAGCACCAAGGACATACATGATTTTAGCATATAGTAAGTGTCGAGTTTTCAGTCAATAGGAAAAGGAAAAATTATTCACTATTTGCATTGAAGTTACAGGCTGATCATTTGTGAGGAAAAATAAAGCTAGTGCTCTAAATCACAGCATATAGTCGAATTCTAAATGGATTAAAGAGTTCAATTCCTCCATACTTTTAACAAATATTTACCAAAGACAAACTTATGAGCTAGGGCCGGCCCTGTGGCTGAGTGGTTAAAGTTCTGTGCGCTCTGCGTCAGCAGCCCAGGTTCACGGGTTCAGATCCCAGGTGCAGACTACTCCACTCACCAGCCACACTGTGGAGGCATCTCACATAACAAAACAGAGGAAGATTGGCACAGATGGTAGCTCAGGGCGAATCTTCCTCACCATAAAAAAAAAAAAAATTATGAGATAGACTATTGTAAGTTAACAAGGACAGGTCTTGCCACGAGACCCCCAGGGATCCCCACACTCATGGGGTTTACCACCTAGCTGTGGTCTAACGGCTGCGCTGATAACTTCAGCGGCCCTGGGGAAACATTCTACAGTTAGGTATCAGGGGTCTGGTCACAGCGACTCCAGGATTAGGTAATGTTTCACTTTCCATCTTGCATCTCTTTTATCTGATGAACAGAGCCACCTGGTGATAACCCTTTCACTTTTTACCTTTCTCTCGGTGACAGTAAACTTTGGGTGGTTTTCTGCTTACCTTTTGGAAACAGTGGGTGGGGAGGTAATCCAGCACTAGGATGTTTAAAACCCAGCTTCTTCAGCGTTTGTGGGCAGATGCTGAAGACAGAGAGCCAGAAGCTCACAGAAGGTGGAGGGGATCTCACAGAACAAAGGGCAAAGGTGGCGATAAGATAATTTGTCCCCCACCCTTGATAATGTTTTCTCCATCAGAGTCAGAATCGATGGGAGATTTGGCTTAAAAATAAATACATACATGAGTCTCTCTCTCTCTCTCTCTCTCCCCCGCCCTCCCTCCCTCTCACTGATTGGACTCTGATGTTATCTGACTGGTATGGTGTGAGGTGTGGCATGTGGCCAATAAAACTGCCCCCATTCTGCCTTCCACTTATTTCCACCTTCATTGACGGGGCAACCATAATGCAGACATCAAAGGCTGAATTGCACAATCGGGTACTTATCTTTGCGATGATGCCAGAGAAGCCCAGGGTCAAGGGATTCACAGAACAGGGACTCTGACCTAACCTCAGCGGTCAGGTGAGGCTTCCCTGAGGACACTGGAGAACTCGGAAGGGGGAGCCGGATTAAATAGGCCGAGTGGCTGGCGGGGAGCGTGAGCATGCGCAAAACTCCAGTAAAGCAGACAGCCCTCCCCAACGTGGGTGGGCATCATCCCAAAAGTTGAGAGCCGGAATAGAACAAATAAGTGGAGGAAGATTGAATGCACTCTCTGCCTGACTGCTGACCGGAAACATTCATCTCCTGCCCTCGGTGCTCAGGGTTATTAGAACCTCCGATCCAGACGGAATCTACACCACCGGCTCTCTGGCTCTCAGGCCTTCAAGCGGCTTTCCTGGACTCCCAGCTTGCAGACGGCAGACTGTGGGACTTCTCAGCCTCCATAATCATGTGAGCTAATATAATAAATCTCTTTCTTAGCTTTTTTTATTATAAGCTAATACTTTATAATAAATCTATCTATCTATCTATATATATCTACAAAGATAGATATAGATAGGTTTTTATAGACAGAGATTTATATATGTATATTGGTTCTGTTTCTCTGGAGAACCCCGACTAATACAGATTTCTATCTTAGTTCAAGGTGCTGTAACAGAATACATAAACTGATGGCCGTCTGGTGAGGGCACTCGTCCATCTTTGCAGACAGCCATCTTCACCTTGAATGCTCAAGTGGTGGAGAGCAGAGAGAGAGATCATCTCTCTGGTATCTTGTCTTACAAGGGCCCTAATCCTATTCATGAAGCTTCCACCCTCATGACCTAATTACCTCCTGAATGTCCCACCTCCAAATGCCATTACATTGGAGATTTAGGCTTCAAGATGTGAATCTGGGGGGACACAAGATTCAGTCCATAGCACATACCTAGTGACTTTCATTACATCTAGTTTCATTTTTCCTCTCTGCTGACACCATGCTGCTTCTCTCTCACACTTAAATATTTACTGTAAATTTCAAATAGTGTTTTTAAACACATGAAAAAATAATATTATTTTATCAAATTAAGAAGAATAATGTGTCCAGAATAAAATACAAGCTTGGCTACCCAGGAGAGTTCTACAGAAATCTTTTCTTGACCATGACCTCATTCCAATTCAAAGTCTAGTATCTGGGGAAAAAACTTATTGGTTAATCTCTTTTCAAAACTCTATTTAAATCATGCTTAAAATGTCCTATTCTCATCAATTCAGAGGAAGAAAATGCAAATGACTAATAAATATGAAAAAATGTTCAGCACTCAACTAATCAAAGAAATGCAAATTAAAACAACAAGGTAATATTTTTCACCTATCAAATTTGCAAATGCTTTTTAAATGCCAGTACTGGATGTTGGCAAAGGAGAGATACAACTCACATAGTAGTGCTCATGGCAGCACAAACTGAAAAATGTTTTGGCAAAATAGAGCAAGAGCCTTCAAAATAGCCCTACCTTTTGACTTCATACATTCTCTGCTAGAAATATACTGTAGAAAATGCGATCAAAGATTTATGTACAAAATATTCAAAAGAGTGGCATAATAATAAAAAACTGTCAACATCCTACAGTTGATCACTGGGTCATGGTTTCTAAGCTGTGGTCAGTAGAGCCATGGAGTTAAACACGGGGAACTAGCGGGGCCAGAAAGTGGTCAAGTTGTTAGGACGCTGAGTTCTATATTTCTAAGTCAAACAGTTCTGCTTGTATCTATTTTACATATTGAGTTCTAGTTAAGATTCATTTTTATTATTATTATTTTTTGGTAATTGTCAGTCTACCCCGACTATAACATAAGATCCACGCAGAACCTATCTGTAAGTGACGTTCAACCAGATTCAGAAAACTAAGCACAGTGCTTGGCTCATAGTAGGTATTCAACAAATAGATGATGTTTGTGGTAGATTTAACTATTTTTTTCCTGATTAAAAACAAGTTTGAAAAGTATTATAATTAGGAAATTTAATAAATACCAGAAGTTGGCAAATTATGGCCTCTGGGCCAAGCCTGGCCACCACCTGTTTTTATAAATAAAGTTGTATTGAGACATAGCCACCCACATTCATTCATTTACATGTTGTCTGTGGCTGCCTTTGTGTTGCAATGGCAGAGTTCAGTAGTTACAACAGAGACTGTGTGGCCTGCAAAGCTGAAAGTATTTACTTTCTGGCCTCTTATAGCAAGAGTTTGCTGACTCCTGCTCTATACAGCCATTAAAAATAATGAAGCAAATAACATCATTAATACATAAAAATGTTCACAGTGTGATCTTGTGTTGAAAAAAGTTCTAAAACAAAAGTGCAATGCCAAGTGTTGGTGAGAATGTGAGGCGACAGGAAGTGTCCTCCACCACTGATGAGAGTGTAAATGGTCGGCCTCATCTCCTGAAGTTGTAGGGAAGCAAGACGTCTGAAGAGAAATTCACTCCTAGTGATTATCCAATGGAAATGAGGGTACGTGTGCACTAAAGGATACATGAAAAGAATGTTCACAACAGCATTATTTGGAATAGGCCCAAACTGGAAACAACACAACATCCATCAAAAGTAGAGTGGATGAATAAATTATGGTAGATTCATACAGTGGGAAAAAATCCTCAGCGCAAATGCACAAATTACTTCTACACAACAACAGGGATGATTCTCACAAATATAATGCTAAGAAAGAGACACTAGACACAAAAGAGTATATTCCATATGCTTCTAATTATAAATAGAAACCTAATAATAGGCAACATTAATTTATGATAGATGATAGGATAGCCTTTAACTTTGGAGAAAAGGGAAAGGGTATAAATTTGTAGGGGCTTAAGAAAGGGGCTTCTGATGGGCTGGTAACATTTCATTACTTGACCTGGGCGATGGTTACATGGCCATTTTCACTTAGTGATCGTTCATTGGTTTTTGCACTTTTCAGTGTATAAACCATACTTTTGATTAAAAATAATTGCTTTAAAAATGAATGTATACTATGGCCCTAATTTGGCTGAAGAAAGAAAATGTGACACTAAATGTGAGTGCATCAAAAAAGCAACCGATAGAATTACATCAAAATCTTGAGAAATTGGAATATGACTGCTCTTCATTTTCTTCCTCTCTACTATGTTTAAAATTCTCTACAACGTTCAGAATGTGAGAAACTCCTAAGAATGATAGCTGCAAGGCAGATATCCAAAACTCTCTTCCCTAAAGTTGAAAGAAATAAGAAAAAGAAGTAAAATTAGTGAAGAATACATAGCGAACATTGAAAATATAACTGATATTCCCAATTTGGAGGACAGAGACTAGAAGGGAGGGCAAGCCAGGGGGAGCCAGAGAATACCCCATCTGGATGTCCTGCCCCGACACTGATGAACAATGGGCTAAGTCTCAAGTCAGTGGAGTGGCCTAAGTACATAGCAATGGGAATATTTACACCACAGAAATTGGCAAATGCTACAAATCAGGCCTTGATTTATTGTCTTGTTGGTCATCTAGGCTTAAGAAAGTGATGGAAAAAAAACGTTAATAATGCAGATTAAAATTAAATGTGTTGTGTCTGTAGTCATAATCACACAAAAAATTAAGGAAATAGTCTTCCCGTAGTTAAATGCTATTATCCGATTCAACAAGAGAGTCGCTCACATCATTGGCAAACGTCCTTACAAACATCTTTGGTTGTTTCACTTTCATCTTACTAGTTAACATATAGGAAAATATCAACCAACATTTATGCTAGAACTAAACTTGTCGGTCAATTGCAACCATAGGTTGGCTATGGATACAAGAATTTGACACAAATCAGCCAAAGCATCCTGTGAAAATCAACCAGTTACATAGAGTTTACAATGAAGAGTACTGTGTATTTTATCGTTATTGTATGCTACACATCCTCTCTACGAGTGATATTGACAGTAAACTTACAGGCATAAAGATTTTCCCAGAGAGCCAGTTGTTAAACATTTACTAGCATACCATTGCCTAAAAACATTTTTTTCTCGGTAGAAGGAGGTCACTGACATAAACATGATTTGTAAATGTAGCCACAGCCGAAGAAGTCAAAGAGCTAATGGGAAGGAGGCACTAAAGCAAAACTGTAAAGTGAAAAAGTGCCTCTTTCTAACTAGGGCTAAGGGGAAGTAAACAACTGACGTTTCGTGCCCTATGTGAAGAGAAACTGTATGAGCTTAATTCTTAATTCTTCATCTTTCAGGTTCTGCCACATATAGAGAAAGAAAGTAAGAAATCGGATAGCAAGAAGGTGAAAAGGCCTTCTCTATAATTAGCTTAACAGGTAAATTAAGGTGCACAGATTCCCAGTGGCTAAGATGGAAAGAAGTGAGGTCCCCCAGCGTCCATGTAACTCTCTGCATCCTCCACTATTCATCCAATAAATTGCACTCTCTTGTCTAATTAGATTGTGACTTAATGTGGTAAACCTGATTTCCCTTGCATTTAAACAGTACTTTATAATTTTCAAATACAATTATATTAATTATCTCACTTGATTCTCATAACAATTTTATGAAGCAAGAATGGCTAAGTTTTAAAGGAAAAGAAATTCCTAGGGAAAACTTAGTATTTTTGTGTGCTTAATTTAACCACAGTTTTAAAACCAGGCTTAAGAAAAATGCTTCTTTCAAACCACCCATATTTCTTTTGAGTGCGCTCATATCTGGTTCCGTAAAGATTTCAGCGTGGTTTTGTTTCTAAAGCACTTGCCCTTTATTATTCTTCCTGGGAAAGGAGACAAAACTACCTGATTACAATTAACTAAAGGGCAACCATTAATTTTTTAAACCCTGGCCGCTGCCTTTATCATGAAAACTTCTGAGAGGTATTCAGATGATCTCTTTTTTAGTCCTTGATCTTAGTTTTCTTCCTTAGTACAGAAACTTGTACACAACATGTACTCAAGTAAAGTAAGTAAGAATGGTTTTCCCAGCCTGCCTTGCTTGGTTCACATGACAAGCGCCATATTGGAGGCAGACACATCGTGAGGTGTACACTGCTGTAAAATTCCAAAGCAGCCTCGCCAGGAAAGGCGACTCAGAGTCAGTGTGAAAATAAGTATCTACAGTCCCTTCTCCGAGGGAAGGGGCGGGGAGAGAGAAAGAAGGAAGGAGGGAGGGAAGGAGGAAAAGAAAGAAATGGCCATTTATTGAATCTCTACTACGTGTTGCAGAAATTTTCACAGACTTCATCTGCTGAATCTTCAATCTGACCAGATTTTCATTAGCCCTATTTTACAGATGAAAAAACTGAGATTCAGAGAGGTTAACTGCTTGATAAATAACAAATTATTAAAGATGTGTCTGTGATTTCAAAGACCATCTTTTACCTCAGACCAGTGGTTCTGAAAGTGTGGGTCCCAACCAGCAGCAGCAGCAGCAGCAGCATCACCTGGGAACATGTTAGAAATGCAGATTCTCAGGGGCCACCCCAGACCTGCTGAATCAGAAACTATAGAAGTGGAGCCCAAAAATCTGTGTTTTCATGAGCCCTCCAGGTTATTGTGATAGATACCAAAATTTGAGAACACCTGCTCTAGAGCAGAAGTCAACAAACATAAAGGGCCAGATATAGAAAATATTTTGGGCTTTGCCGGCCAGATGGTGTGTGAGTAACTGCTCAACTCTGCTGTATTAGTGCAAAAGCAGCCATAGACAATACGTAAACAAATGAGTATGGCTGGGTTCCAATAAAACTTTAATTATGGACAATGAAATCTGAATGTTATTTTCATGTGTCATGAAATATTATTTTTCTTTTGACTTTTTGTCAACCATTTAAAAATATAAAAACCATTCTTATCCCAAGGGCTGTACAAAAATAAGCAGTGGCCTAGATTTAGCCCATGGGCCGTAGAGCTCGGCTATGCTACCTACTAAGTGAGAACTCTCTAATTAGGGCAATGACACAAAGATAGGCAACTCCAATACAAGGTAAAATGTTGCAAAGGCAAATTATAAAACTCTCTATGGTCCAATGGGGGCAGACAGCCCATCTGGTTGCAGCAATTAGGAAGGCTTCCATGAAGAGGTGACAATCTGTGTGGGCCTTGCATGATGAGTAGGAGTTCAACAAGTAGAGACAGTGAAGACAGACCACGCAGAGGTAATGGCTTGAACAAAGAGGTGAGGACTGGCATATGCAAGGCACCCACTCCAAAACGCCCGCTTCCACCCAAAATATTCCAATCTCTTGAACTAAAAATGCTTTGGGGAATTGTAATATGTAAAAAGTGTTTCAATGCTTCTGTGAGTACCAACGAAACTAAAGCATTAAGGGACAAATTGCAACAACTGAAATAGCTTTACATGCAAAATCCATTATCGGTGATAAATTCTTCTCTTCTTATAGGTCACAAGTGGGGGTAGGATGTCTTACGTGCTACAACAAACTATTTCTGGGTGCAAATTCGATGGTATGAAATATGCTCCCAAGTATCATACAATACAAGAAATAATTCTCTTGTGATAGTTTCTAGTTATACAAATTAGTTCCCATGAGATTTATTTTGTTTTCCTAAGTCTTTACATACCATCCAATTGAGTTGTTGGTTATTTTCAAACACAAGAAATCCCCTTATGATCATAAATTACTACAATTTCAGAGAGTGTTGGGTTTTTTTCAAGTTACACATTTTCATTAGATTTGCTTTGATACCAGTTATTAAAAAGAAATGCTATCTGGTCGGTAGTGTTTCCTAGAATAAGAAAGAAGGCAAATTGTCAAGTTGGTATGGAATAATACATTTGTCTCCTGATAGATACCCAACTTCAGATAGCAGAGTGGTTAAGAGAGCAGGTTCTGAAGTCAAACGTTCCAGGCTCAAATCCCTGGCCTCCCACCTAGCAAGCTATCTGACCTTGACAAATTACTCATCTCCCAGAGCCTAGTTTCCCCACTTCATCTCCTAGAGCCTCAGTTTCCCCAACAATAAAGTGGGAAAAAGTAATCATAGCCACCCTGGGTGAGTATGTGCTTGTAGAGTACAGGAAATGGGCTCAGTTAGTTTTAGCAATCATTACTATTTCCCAGTGATCCCTTTCCTCCAAAACTAAATAAAATCTGCCAATATTTTTGAGCTAAAATGATATTCTCTTTGGGGCTGGCCCAGTGGCATAGCGGTTAAGTGCACATGCTCTGCTTTGGCAGCCCGGGGTTCGCAGGTTTGGATCCTGGGCGCACACCGATGCACTGCTTGTCAAGCCATGCTGTGGCGGCGTCCCATATAAAATAGAGGAAGATGGGCACGGATGTTAGCCCAGGGCCAATCTTCCTCAGCAAAAATAGGAGGATTGGCATCAGATGTTAGCTCAGGGCTAATCTTCCTCACACACACACACACACACACACAAAAATGATATTCCCCCCATGCAACCTTATGATATGGTGGCACATTGAAGACAGGACCTGCCAAGTAAGACTTTTCATGTCCCCTTCTCCCTCCTCCCTCCACCATTTGGACCCTGGAGGGGTCTGAAACTGCCTACCAAGCTGAGGGAGGCAAAGGCAGAGAACAGCGAAGCTGACCACACAGCCTCTCCCGCTGCCAGTTTCCTGCCCACAGGGGGCGCAGCTAGGGGAGAGCAGGGCAGAAGTTTTACCGTTAGGGAGGTCTGGATTTTGTATCCTTACATTGGATGGAACATACCAATTACTGAAATGAGAACTCTCAGGATATTATAACAGGGTATTTTGTATTATCTGAGAGTGGCTGGAAAAGCTATAGGACCATCTGAGCTTCCACTAGGGGCAGAGAAGAACTTGTCCCATGACAGGGGTAGGAGTGGGCAGAGGGGAGAAGGAGATAAAGTTGATTTTGATCACATTCTAAGAGGCCCGTTACAACTGATGTGCATAGACTGTCTGTCTGTCTGTCTGTCTGCCGTGGGTGTGAGGGACGGTGGAAACAACTCAGGCCTTCAAGACATGTAGACCTGAAGCTTCGGCACCTATTAACCTCATTGAGGTGCAGTTTTCTCAACTACGCCCTGGGGACAAGAATGAGTGGGGACTAAATGAAATGAGGAATGCAGAGTTCTGCGCACAGTGCCTGCCATCCTGCAGACCAAACAAATGGCAGCTCTTCCTGTCATGATCATTAGTTCGCGCGTTCTCACTCCCCTTCGGTGGCCACTTGCAAAGTCACTTTAATATTCACTAACGGCCGTACCAGTTTGCAGTCAGTGCCTTTATCTGTCAGATTACAATCCAGCAGAGCCTGCTGGGGTGGGGTTTTTTCCCCCAAGTAACACTGACATTGACATTCCTTTACTCATTACCATTCTCCTCTCAACTGACTCGCTGGTCAGGGACTACAAGTTCCCAAGCTAGTATGAGTAAGGAACGGGCTGGGGGAGGGGCGGGAGAGCTTGCCACCCCCACCGCCGCTGGGTTTGCCCTCCCCCTTAGGTGCTGCACCACACCTGGTACTTCTCCTTCCTTAGCAGGAATCACACTTTGTGGCAATTATCTCTTGAATTAAACACTCTCTCCACTCTCTGTGAACTCCTTCAGAACATGGACTGGATCTTTCATCCTGGATCTTCACAGTCTAGCTCCTAGATTTCTTTAATGATTTAATGATATTATTTATGAAAGTATAAGAATAAGCACCTTATTAAAAAGTGCACCAGCACACACTCCTTATAAATCAACATCTGTCTTTATAAGCTTTCCCACTAGGCTGTCTCTCTGGCCGGGTGAGACACATTGAAGGCAGGTCCTGTCTTCAATGTGCCAATGAAACAATGATCTGTTTCATTTGCAGTAGGGATCACAAAAATCCTCTGTACCCCAAAATACAATGTGGCTGCTAACATTCCATTATGTAAACAGATATAGGACACTCCCTGGGATGCCCTAAATCGTGTCCCCCAGTGGCCCAAAAGGGGCACCACCATGCCCCAGTACCTGCCTCCTCTGGAAGAGACCTCACTGAAGGGAAAAATTGGTGCATTCCTCAGAGAGTAGGAAACAAGGATCCAAGAGCACGTCTACACAACCAGTTGGCTTTCTTTTCCAGATTTACCTTCAAATGAGTGTTTCAAAACTTCGTTGAAAAAGACCTCCCCGCACCTATTATCCCACATGGCCCATGTGTATTCACGGACTAAAGAGAAGGAACCTACAGTCCGAGAGCCACCACATCCCTGAGAGAATCACAGCCACACAGAGTCATGTCACAGCCTGCCACGCCCCCTCGTCCCCAGCTGTGCCAGGGCAAGAATGCGGTTTCCAAAGCAACTGCGACATTGTGCTTTCCTAATGCTGCAGGCAGAGAGCCCCACATGCAGGCACACATGCAAACGCACACGGTCACCCACCGGCATGGGCACACGCAAGTGGGCACACCTAAAGACACATATGCAGAAACCCAGACACGAATCCCCCGTATTGTGGGAAGGGGTGAATCTTTTAAAAAGAGACAAACGTCATTTTATTTCTTATTCTGGCCAGAGACGTTAGCTTTCCAAGGATACATTTAGTTGATTTCATATCTGCCATTTTAATATTTCTTACAGGTAACTTTCGGGAAATTGAAAACCCAATGCTCTATATCTCTTTGTAAATGTCTGCTGAGCCCATTAGTCCTACTTTTCTCCCACTGAGAGGGTAGGGCTTATATCTAGCCTGAGATGTGTGGTCCCTTTCTCCTAAGGCTTCACTTAGTGACCTCAGATGGGCAGTCCATCTCCCCTGCTATTTCTTCCTCTCTTCTTCTCATTCCTGTTCTTCTTCCTTCTTCCCTAATGCTCTGTTTAGCTGGAATTCCCCTCCCAGGAAAGTCAGAAACCTGAAACCACCTCCTAGTATTAGATTCTGGCAGCTGGGCGTGAGCCTGAGGTGGGGCATGCCCACAGCTTCAGGATGTGGGGCAAGGAGAACCAGGTTGGCCCTACAAATTCTCAGATCTACACGGGGCAGGCCCGGAGGCAAAAACAGGCTCTGAAGTGCTGGGTCTGCACTGGAGATCAGGCAAGGCAGAGCAGGGCGTCTGGGAGGGATGGGAGGTCACTGCAGCGGTGGTGTGCAGGGCGGCAGGCCAGAGTTAGCCCTCACAGAGTCTTTGCAGAATTGGAAAAGGGCACCCCCTTTGGGCTTGACAGAGGAAGCTGAGCTGGATTTCAGTTCCCAACCACCCATTCTGGGGCGGCCTGAGGGAGCATAGAAGCTGTAAGAATGGGTCCACAGCCTCGCCCATGAGCCAAGGCAGCTGTAAAGGGCCAGTTCACACACCACTCTCTCTCCACGTTCTCTTCTTATGCTCAGATTCCCCAGACCAAACATCCTCTCAACCCAAAGAATCAAACCAGGGACCTAGAAGGGAGCTCAGTTCTGTGCATGAAAATAACCAAAGAGCATGTAGGACTTTTGAGAGTCAGCATGGTCAGGAGCCCAGGCTCCAAAGCAAGGCGGCCTGAGTTCTCACCTCTGCCTGTCCATTGACCATGAGACATGGCGGATGTTACTCAACCTGGCTATGCCTCATTCTCCTCATCTCTACACTGGAGAGCTAACAGTTCCTAGTCCCCACGGTGGTTATGAGGACATACAGATCAAGCACTTAGCACCTGGTAAATAGTAAGCACTCAGTTAATGTTATCTACTATTATTCACCTGAAATAACTCCAGATTTATCTAAATTTTCTGAAGTTGCTGGTTGATTTGGCTTCATATATATAAATAATAGGTGTTCTTTCCCCATCTGCCCACCTTCAAGACATATTTTTAAGGCACGCATATTATGGGAAGTTTATGGTCAATGTCCAGAAAGCAGGGCTTAGGGATGAGGCTGACCCTGGGGGGCTCCAAATAGAGCTTTACCATAGGGTAATAAGCTTATCCATTAGGACACTGAACAAGTCTTGACTGTACAGAATCAAAAGTCTTGACCCTACAAAGTACAGACTCTACAACTAAAAAAGTGACAAGCAATTCACTACGATTCCATTTAAAAGGCGGCCAAGAAATGGAAAAACCACTGAGTCAATGTCTTTCCCTGTTTCCTTAAGTCTGGTGCCGTATGGCATTTACCTGTATGATAGATGCACAGCATGGGGCCATGGTTAATGCCAACATCAACCAGCCTTCCTGGCTAATGTCAACATTTTGTAGGCCCCATGCATATGGCATTTCTTTCTGAAACTTTCCCTGACTTTCCAAGTCTGGATTAGGTGTTCCCATCTTTTCCTATTACATCAGTGGACTAAACTGTTTACTTATTTATATCCCCCACTAGACTCCAAGCTCCAGGATGGCAGGGTCATTGGTTTTTTTGTTTTTTGTTTTTCCCAGCACTGTGCCCTTAGCACCTAGCACAGTCTCTGGCACACAGTAGGTTTCAATATTCTTGTAAATGAATGAATGACAGCAATAAAGAGGATGAATCAGTGTTTTTGAGAGACTTTTGGATGGGTGTGGGCACTGAGTGGTGTGTTAAAGAGGGGATTCTTGGCGCTGCTCCCAGCCAGATCTGGGCAACCAGACAAATAATCACTTCCATTCAAAGACAAGGAAAAGAGGGCTCTGGAATTTCTTAAAGTGGGAGGTGCATACGTTAAATGGCTCAAACAAACCAATATGCAAAAGAAAAATTAATTTACAGACAACATTTCCAGAGTACATATCCACAAAGCTCAGAATGCATGTAGTAACACAAATACCAGCTGTTCGGGTATGATTTGAACCAAGAAATTCTGCACACGCGCCTTGGCCAGGAGAGAGAGAGAAGGTACAACAGGAAGACCAGACTGGACCCGCTGCAGGCAGGAGGGAGGCCAGTGTGGATTTAAGCCCAGTGCCAACATTCATGGCTGCGATTGGCTGCCGTCCAGCTGCGGGCCTGTGTCTGATAGGATGAGGGTTCTGAGCAGGGCTGTGGCTGAAGGAGGGGTGCAGGAAGGGCTGGCCGCAAAGGCTGCTGGGAAGCACAAGTACCCAGTGGTGAGGAGAGGGGGAGGGGAGGCCAATAAATAGGAGGAAGTTTAGACAGCATCGTTCCCCAGGGCTCTTGCCGCTTCTAGGTCACAAGCAAGAACTGCTAGCAGAACAGAAACTTGGCTGAAAAAAAAATGTTTCTGAAGCTGCTAAGTGAACCTTGCCTCTTTAACTGCAGCCAGTTCCCTTACTGTGATCTCAAAGTGGCAATGGGCAATTTCTGTGCTATCTTTGGAGCCGCATTCTCAAGGCCAGGTCACTGGACAGAACTGGAAGGTGGGTCATTCGGGGACTTCTTGTGGGAGAACCTTTTTGAGACAATCAGTCAATCAACAGATGCTTGCCGAGCACCTCCAGGGTGCGGTGAAACGAGGCAATCTGGAAGGAGGCTTCAGAACCGGTTGGTGAGTTCAGACTTGAGGCAGATAAGAGACAGCACAAGTGAAACCCATGCGTCAACTGAGGCGCCCTTAGTGCGTGCACAGTATCACAGCCTGGATGCTCTCGCTTTGCTAAAAACGTCCACACCCAGACCCTTCCTCTTTTTCCTTGTAAAACCAAAACCAAACAGTGTTCAGATGTTTGTGTGCTTAGGAGACAACCAAAAGTTTAGGCGTGGTGGAGCAAAGCAGAGAACTTAAAATTAAATGTTGGATATCTTGTGCTTAAGATTCCTTTGCCTCTCCATAGGCAGGGACTGGTCACTTTACTCCATGTGGAACCCCCAGGCTGAGACAGATCTCTGGCTCTTCTCTCCTCCCCTCTCTCTCACTCCCTCACTTCTTGATTACCCTTGGGAACTTCAAATTCCCTTCCTTCTATCTTGCAAAATAATGGACTCTCCCTGGTGTCCACTCCCCACTATATCTCCGGGCCCACATTTGAAAATCATGCTCAGCTGAGCCTGGCATTTGCCACAATCCTTAGAATGTAGAACTGGTTGGTTAGTAACATCATTTCTCTCTCTCACACCAGGATCAATTATTATCTCTTCCCTGGTCTCCCAACCTGCAGACTCTGCCCTTCAATCCTAAACCAGCCTTCCTAAAAGATCACTTTTATCAGCTCACTTCTTAGTTGTTGAAAGCCAGAGCTCATCATTTTCTCTTAAATTTGCTTTTCCTTCCATGATCCCATTCTCACAATCATCCATCCAGATGCCCAAGCCAGAATACCAGTATCACCTTCACCTCTCTCTCCCCATATCCAGTTGGCCACCAAAACTCCCACTGAAATGTTTCTTGGTCAAGAATATGGTGCACGGAGTGAGCCATATGGGTGGGTCAGTGGAGGGAAGGCAGTTGCTATGACTAACAGCCCTACTAGAAACACATGGAATGGGAGAAGGGAGGTTTCCCAAAAGAAGGATGATGGGCAAGCAAAATCTACACCAGCAACTCAGCAAGGAATCCGGGGGCCATGATATTCATAAATCTTGAGAGCTAGCTTCAGAAAAGTGTAATCAGAGAACTAAGCTACAGTCACAGATGGAATTCAGACACCTGCCCCTGGGAGGGGGATTGTAAAGCCTGGACTGGGGCAGGAGAGTGGTAGGTGAGTCCTAACGAAAAATATTGAGGCAGAAGTCCATTATCAGAATGAAGGCTGTATTAGTTTGCTGCCATAACAAAGTAGGCCCTGGTGGCTTAAACAACAGAAATTTATTGTCTCATAGTTCTGGAGGCTAGAAGTCCAAGATCAAGGTGTTGGCAGGGTTGGTTTCTTCTGAGGCCTCTCTCCTTGGCTTGTAGATGAACACTGTCTCCCCATGTCTTCATATGGTCTTCCCTCTCCGTGTGTCTGTGTCCTAATCTCTTCTTATAAGGACACAAGTCATATTGGATTAGCCCCCCACCACCAATGGCCTCATTTTACCTTAATTACCTCTTTAAAGACCCTATCTCCAAATACAGTCACTTTCTGAGGTGCTGGATGTTAGAAGTTCAACATGTGAATTTTGGGGATGACACAATTCAGCTCATAACAAGGGGCCACACTCAGAACCAAACTGTCAGCAGCAGGATGACCTGGTGATGAATCTCAGAGTGGGGAAGCCAGAGCCACTCAGGAGTCTCCTTGTGGCCTCCAGCCAGCTATGGTCCCCAGGCGCTTCTCATTTTGGGCACTTTTATTTTTCATTGACTGACTTCTGAGATAGAGGTGGTTAGGAGCTTTGAACCATCATCAATCACTAAATCAGTCAATCCAAACTGGATTTCATTCACATCTAAAGACTGAGAAACCTTCCTAGGTCATCTAGAAAGCAGAGGGTTGGGTTTCTTTTGCCACTGTAGTGAGTCACCTGGAATTGCAAGTTTTGTTTTTGTTTTTGTTTTTGTTTTTGAGGAAGATTAGCCCTGAGCTAACATCCGATGCCAATCTTCTTCTTTTTGCTGAGGAAGATTAGCCCGTCTTCCTCTACTTTATTTGGGATGCCGCCACAGCATGGCTTGACAAGCAGTACGTCGGCGTGCACCCGGGAGCCGAACCTGCAAACCCCAGGCTGCAGAAGTGGAGCGGGAGCACTTAACCACTACACCACAGGGCCAGCCCCGCAAGCTTGGTTTTTATATCACAAAACTCCAAATCTGGGCAACATATTCCTGCCTAAGACACAGAAAAGTATAACTGAACGATTTAGGTGACTTTTTCAGGCCCTTCATGATTCTATAATACTGAATTAAGTCTGCTGGAAGAATAAAAAGTTAAGAACCGTCATTTTCTAGGCCTCTTGGCTTTCACTGGTAGCACAAACAGGGCCGTGTGCTCACTGAAGGCTCTCGGAAAGAATCTGTTCCATGCCTCTAGTCATCTGCAGCTCAACATTTATACATGAATTGCATTTCATGCAGGATGTGGGTACATTTTATGGTGATTGATGTGATGTAACAAGGTGCTTCACAAAGTAAGAGTGCCTAGGGCCCATGGAGATCATAAAATGACCAGTCTTTGCAGCTTGGGGCCTCCACGTCAAGAGGGAATTCTAACCACAACTCCCTCGCTAGTAGAGCTTTTGCATTCAGTGGAGTTCAAGGTCTCTGTTAAACTGTGCCTTTGTGAGCTGCCTGAAGGCTCAAGTGAGGGCATTCACAGAGCCAGGTGGGCAGGGAGCCCTACTTCACCTTGCCCTTGGAGGCCTTTCACATTGATTTCCTGTGAAAATGTGCCCCATTGGAGCACCCCCAAGATGGACCTGACCTACTGGCTGGCAGCCTGCAGCCCCGTGGGGGCCAGAGGAAAACGGGCAGTGATTGGGGTAAATGGCTCTGTTGGAAGCAGCCTGTGGCACTTGAAGTCACAGCTCTCGCCAGCCTCCTGGAGAGAGAGAATAGGGGACTTACCCTGTCAGTCACGGGGAAGCAATTCTTTAGGTCATCAGTCAAAAGCCTCCTTGGAAATGAGAAACGAGCCTGAACACCAGGCCATTTAAAAAGATATTTACTGTGAAATGTGGAGGCAGCAGCGCCTTCCCCGAGTCGAGACAGGCGCTCAGCATGAATTACGCCGGTTAAGTCTAGAGAAGCAGGCAGCAGGTACCTGCGTGTAAACGAGATACGACCTCGAAACCATCATTACAAACAATGGCCTGGGAGGAAAGGGCCCACACATGGAGGGCGAGGACCTCAGTCCTTGGGGCTGTGGGAGGTGACAATTGAGACCCTGTGGCCCAGGGCAGACGCCAGTCCTCATGGCACTACCCAGAGGGTCTTCAGCCCTGCGTGAAGAAGAATGAGGCTGAACTTGTTACAGTGCAAACTGAAGGTGACAGCTGAAGCGACTTGTTGCCTGGAATCTGCCTTGAAATACTCCAGGAAACAAAAGATTGGAGGATGGATAGATGAAACAAGATTAGCAAGATATTGATCATTGCTGAAGCTAGGTGATGGGTATTTGGGGGTTCATTATATTATTTTTTCTACTTTTGTGTAGATTTGAAAATTACAATATTGAAAAACATTTTTGAAGGAAATAGGTTTTTATTCTGCATTCATGGGTCTTATCTCTCTGCAGATATATACTTTGGAGCACGAGCCGGCCACACCACATTTTCTAGGCTCTGTGAACACTTGCAAATGGCAAAATTATATTTGCATATATTTGTGTGTGTATACACACACACACACACACACACATATACACACATATACACACACACACTAATACTGTCATTGCTACATTTATACTGTATGGCATACCAGGCACAATGCATGCCATTCTATGTGCATTTTATCATTTAATTTTCATGACAATCACATGAGGCAAGGGACTTAGTGAGTCATCCAAGATCAAAGAGCTAGTAAATTCCAACTCCAGCTTTCAAGTTCACCTCTGTCTGACTCCAGAGCTTGGAACCTGACCCACCCAGCTATACTAACCCACGCTTACTGGGGGTACAAAAGCCTGAATGTACAATCACAAGGCCAACAGACATGAGTGCCTTCTGTCAATGAGGCAAGGTCAAAGGAAGCCCAGCCTGCCTGATTGCTTCTACTTCCCTTTCCACGTCTCACTTCAACACCATCAGCCCTTCTTACATCCCTTTAGGCAAATCTGTGTGCACCTGAGGCCACCCGAAGAGGGCCGGGCAGCGGCAGCTTCTGCAGGAACAGCCTGCTCAGCATCGTATGGCTGCCTGCTCTCACATGTCTGCATTTGGCTACACAGCAGGACCTTGGAACTGAGTTTAGAGGCTAGAAATGGGGGAGGTGGAGTTTCCAAGTGGCCAACACACTGTTATCTTTCCAATAAAATTGGGCGTGTTTGATTTTCTGTTTATAAAGATAAATTGAGTTCCACTGGAAGCAGACTGTGAGTTAAGAATTTGAGTGCAAGTAGTTTTGGGGGGAGTGTCAGTAGGGCAGTGGGGGGAATGAGTCAGGGAGTGGAAGGCAGCCAATGAAGGGGTGTGTTACTGGGTTGGCAACCACCACGGGCAATGTGTGGTGCTGGATTCCACTGGGAAAGTCTGGGAGAAAACGTAGAACATGCATCCAAGTTTTCCCACCTAACAGGTGAAGAAGCTGGGGTAGTTACCCTCCAACTCCCACTCACCATTGGCTGAACGTTGCTCCTGGTGTTAGTAACTCTTCAGCACTACTAGCCTGTCCCCTGTGTATGGGGCAGTATTGACACTTTTGACTGGATGATTGTTTGTGAAGGGGGCTGCCCTGTGCATGTAGGATGTTTAGCAACATTCTTGGCCTCTACCCACTAGACGCCAGGAGCAGCTCCCCCATGCCAGTTGTATTGGCATGTTTTGTGTTGGCAAAAGATGTCTACAGACATTGCCAAACGTCCCTGAGATGGGGAACAAAATCACCCTTTATTGAGAACCAATGAATCATGGTGACCAACCGTACAAGTTTTCCCAGGACTCTCTGGTTTTAGCATTAAAAGTCCCACATCCTGGGATACTCCTCACCTAAAATACATTCCCTTTGAGGACTGAGGGTAACTCATGTGCCACTGAAAAGCCCTAAGTTTTTCCAGATACTCAAGCCCAGACCTGGACTGTGTAGGGGACCATGGAATGGAGCTATGGATAAGAAGTTCTTTGACACATCCCACCCAAGGGGCTCAGGGAGGTCTGAGTACCCATCCCTCTAGCTTGTGAGCTCTACGAGGAGAGAAGTGTCTCCTTCCCCAGTGATACACCAGTGCCCAGTGGAGAGCATATGAGACATGATCAGTGAGTACTGATGATCAAGTGGTGGCTAGATGGATGGATGGATGGATGGATGGATGGATGGATGGACGGACGGACGGATGGATGGGTAGATGGATAGACAGACAGCTAGATGAATAGGTGGATGGATGGACAGGTGGATGTATAACTCTAACTATGGGACTACAATTAGGTTATTCAATCTTTCTAAGCTTCAGCATATCCCCACTCATAGAATGTGGATAATAATACCTTCTATGTGGAGCTGCTGGGAAGATTGAATCATAAACTGAACTGCTGTGTGTGGCTTCCAGGATCAAAATGCTTAATGCAATACCTAGCAATAGTAAATGCTGGCTCCTTTCTTCCTTTTTTGGGGTCCATAAAAACTAATTAAATTTAATTAAATGATCTGAAACATAAGGAAATGTAGGAGAGGCCCCACAACGCCCACTGCACAGACAAACAGGGGCAAGGATGATTGCCAGCACTCTTATCTTTTATTTCTATCTTGTGGTCATAATTTCAAATTGTTCCTAATTCAGATAATGGATCCAATAAATGAGATTCCACAGTGTCCTGCCAAGTGCACTCTGCCTTACGTGCCCTGGCATCTGGGAACCTTTCATAACCAGCCCTCTACGCATTAGGCTGGTTCTGCCTCCGAGCTGTTTGGACCCTCTCACCACAAGGAGTTAATCCTCCCACCCACCCTGCAATCCAGAGGAAGACAAGAAGAGCAGAAGGCAACAGCCTAGCCTTTTCCCAGCATTTTGAACCTGGGGACTTTTCCCTTGGCTTAGCCAGGGTGCTCCTGATCTGATCAGTAGCTGACCTTGAGCTGGACACCTATTTAAAGCCTATTTTCTTTAGAGAGAAGGAGAAAGAAAGAGACTTGTATGAACTGATCAAACATAAACTGAAAAATAACTTCAATGAACCCCCGAATCCCAGGACTCAAGGAGGTGGGACAAGGGAATAGCCAGATGGAGATGGCATATGCCATTGAGGGGTCGGGACATCGGGATTTGGAGGGCTGAGCTTCTCTTCCCATGCAGATGCCTTACCCATCTCCTGGGAAAAGGCCCCCCATGGTCCCCATCCACCTCCAGAACCTCCTCTCTGCCGCTCTCCGTGCTGCCATCACTAGGCTGCCACCCGCCACCCCCGAGCCTTCCCTTGGCTCCTGGAACACCCCCAGCTCCTTCCCACCTCAGGCTTTCATGTGTGCTATTGCTCTGCCTGAAACTTTCCTTCCTTGCCGAGCACAAAGCACATGAAACACCTCTTCAGGGGAGCCATTTCTGACCACCAGCTGACCCCAGACAAGGGGCACCAAGTACTTTTCCATTGTAGATTTTATTGTATTGTACTTTAAAATGTTTGTGGAATTATTTGTTTGATGCCTGCTATGGGCTAAATTGTGCCCCCTCTCCCCTAAATTCATATGTTGAAGCCCTGGCCCCCAGTGTGGTGGTATTTGGAGATGGGGCCTTTGGGATGTAATTAGGTTTAGATGAGGTCATGAGAGTGGGGACCTCATGATGGGATTAGTGTCCTTATAATAAGAGGACGAGAGACCAGAGCTCGCTTGCTCTCTTGCTCGCTCTCTGCCACATGACGACACAGTGAGAAGGTGGCTGTCTGCAAACCAAGAAGAGAGCTTCACAAAGAACTGAATCTTGACCATGGACTCCCAGCCTCCAGAACTGTGAGAAATAAATGTCTGTTGTTTAAGTCATCCGCTCTGTAGTATTTTGTTATGGCAGCCAGAGCTGATTAAGACAATGTCTGTTGCCCCCAGACAGACCAAAACTGTCTGGTTATTGTTCCTTTATCATTCCCGGGCCTCACAGGAGACTGATGGCACACTGAATTGGATAAGCAGAGGAGGGTTGATTTACACAAAGAGGTGGATGTAGGGGCAGTGACCTAGACCTTACCACCCTAGGCTTGAAGGGAGGAAGAGAGGGGTCATTAGGGAAGCCACAAGGAGAGAGCTGTGTCAAGTCAGCCCTCTTGACAGCGAGAGTGATGGCCAGTCCCAGAGATGTGAGGTGACCACACAGGGAGGGAGCCAAGAGGAAGAAGCGCCTGACCCCACGCTCTTTCCTCCCAATCTCCTGTCAAGATCCCCTGTTGGCCAAGCCCAACCAGAAGCCAGAGGGCACTGGAGCCTGATGCTGCCCATACAACTCAGCCTTCTGGGGCTGGAGCAAGGTGGGGAAGGGTGGAGGGGGGGATGAAGGGGCAAATGGAGGCTGTCTGGAGCACTCACCTAGCACCTGGCACAGTTCTGAGCACAAGAATGAAACCAGTATTTGTTTCATGAATGACCATTCTAACCCTGAACCTTCTGTCCTGTGCCTGGAGTCTGGCTGCAGAGGCAGGTCTCAAGGATTTTGTGTACCTTCCTCCTTTGCTTTGAAGGAGAAAGTGCAGAAGTGATTCCCGTACTCCGTCTTGCTACCATGTACCCTTTGACAATCAACATTATTCTGGTGAACAACTACAAGACCTGCTACCTGCTCCAAAGCCATCTGGTTAGTGTTCCAGATTTAGACAAAGACAGACACTCTGCCCAGGGTACCTGTCTCTGAGTCAGGTATTCCATATGTCTGCTCCATATGACTATCTTCTAAAAAGGCCAAACTCTCTCCTTGGAGATCTGATTTCTTCCCCTCCCCGACCACCCATTCTCTCAACATTTTATTTAAATACATTTCTCTATCCAGGGCATAGCGAGTGAGGGCCAATCTGGGATTAAGAGTATGGCAGCCATGGAAATGCACTGCTCAGATCTCCTGCTGCAGGAACACAGTTGACGGACAGCCTTAGCTGCCACCTGTCTGGATGCACCATGTCCACACTGAGGCTACACTCTTCCCAGGCTACTCCACCCAGTGATGAGCACAGCACAGTACAGTGCCAGCCCTTTCCCACAGGACATGGGACTCCTCTAACGGGTGACTTTAGCTGGAGGACTCCTTATTGACCTGGCCAAAATATTCTTAGACCTGTGCTGTGGTCTGAGGCTCTTCCTGACCAATCCTCCCTCCTTCCCACTCTCCTTTCACAGGTGTCAGATTTGGATCTAACCTGAAAGCTCGTCTTGCCTCTTCCTGCTTCCTCCCCCTTGTTATGCCTTTCACAGGCAAGTCCCCCAATAAATCTTTTGCTTGTCTAATCCCACCTTAATGTCTGCTTCTTGGAGACCCAATCCATCACACAGAGCTGACAGTCTGCCAAATTAAATAGGCTAGTGATGCCCACAGGCAGGTGTTTGCTTGGGTTTGCATGCCTGTCAATGCAAGGATGCTTTCATTTATTTTATTTATTTTTATGAAAGAGGATGATGGAATTTTGGGTTTGAGAACTGGGGAGAGCAAGCTAATGGATAGGATGGCATGAGTACTGTTTCTTAACCCAGCCTTGGAAGCCGGTTTTGAGCCTGCATAGAAGAAAGGGAAATAGCCAAAAATTGAAGGAGCTGCATTCAAGAAAGACTGTTTGAGAAGCTAAGCATAAGCAGTCCTACTGTGGGGTCCACATGACCAAATGTGGAAGAGAGTTGGGAAAAAAGATAGTCACACACAGTTGGCCACAAACCACAAGGCACCAGCAGAAATGGCTATACCCAGTGGGGCAGTGTTTTCATAGAAGATTGTATCAGTTAGCTATCGCTGTATAACAAATGATCTCAATGCCCCAAAACAATTATTTATTATCTTAAGACAATGATCATTTATTATCACTCATGTGTCTACAAGTCAGGTAGAGGTTGGCTCATTTAGGCTGGGCTCCACTGAGGCACCTCCACTTCATGGATTTCTCATCTACCTTGGACCACCAGGTTAGCCAGGGCATGTTCCTCTCATGGCAATGGCAGAAGAGCAAGAGAGCAAGCAGAAATGTGTGAGACTCCTCCTTAAGGTCACTTCCACACATATACCATTGGCCAGAGCAAGTCGCATGGTTAAGGGTTGGGGACATACCCTCCACTTCCTGCAAAGGTGTGAATGCAGGAAAGAGTGAAGAATCTCCCCCCAGGACTCCAGCAATAAAGGTAGACATGGGTCACGTGAGGAGAAGAAAACCAAAGAGAAAGAAAAAGAGTGATTTGGTCCAGCATCTATGAGAAACATTGCCACCATGGAAATGACCTTAACTAACTGGAGGAGGCTTTGAATTGGGGCATCATCTTTAATGTAACCTCATGAATGGCTAGGAACCCCCTCTGCCTTGGTTTCTCTGTAATGCTTGCAGCTTTACCTTCTTCTGAATGTCAGCTTTGTATCTGTTCTCAGGCAAGCTACCTCCATGGTAGTAGGATGGCTGGAGGCAAATCAGAAGATGCTCCCTCAATCATCCATTAACGGTTCCAAGTTGCCCAGTGAAAAGACAAACCAAATGTGGCCAGGTAAATGACAAGTGTGGACTAGCTTAGGGCTGCATTACTCTCTGCCAAGTACCAATCATTACAGTAAGAAGGAGATTACGTTGTCAGCTCCCCCTCAGATCTCATATGTTACACAACAGGGTAGAGCTGATTCCACAAAGAAGAGCATGGGTGTTCTTAGGAAGGAGAAGGGGGTCATGGAAACAGGGAAAGCAAGCAACCAGGCTCCACTGGAGCAGCCAATAAACACGTTCCCTGTCCTCATGGGGCTTACAGTCCAGTTGAGGAGAGAGCGATTAATGACCACAGAAACCTATCATTACAAACTGTGGTAAGTGCTACAAAGAAAAGAAATGAAGAGGGTGCTGTTGGGATAGATAATTGGGGGACTCCTCTGGATGGACAGAGAAGGCTGAGATGGAAAGGTGGGCAAGATAAACTCGGTGAACAGGAGTTGAATGTGGGAGACAGAGGAGAGGGGTGGTTAGAGCATCCAAGTGAGGGAACAGGCTCTGGGAGAAAAGGGGTCATGACACTGAGGGATCTGGGACAGGGCCAGTGTGGCTGGAGCTCAGAGATCAGGGGGAGCTGTGAGTTAGGAGTAGAGGACAGACAATGCATGGCCCCAAAGCCTCTGTTTGATTTTTACCCCAAGAGAAGATGGAGCCATTGAAAGGTCTTAAGCAGAGAAATGACATAATCTGCTTGTGTTTCTTTCACTCCCATGCACTTTGGAGAACGAGTTGGAGTTGATAAGGCTGAACACAAGAGACCTGTGAGGAGGCAGTAGCTGTGGTCCAGGCAAACGAAGATGGGGGCTTGGCGATGAAGTGAAGTGGACAGATCTGAGGGCTGTTTAAGAAGTAAAATCAATAGGACTTGGTAAAGATGAGGGAAGAAGATCAGGTTGGTGACCTCTTAATTCTGGATACTGGTTTCCATTGAGGACACTCTGATTTTTCTATGACTCTTATTCAGTAGTCCAAGGATGGCATGGAGATTGTCTTGGCAGCAAAAAATATAAAATGGACTCCGTGCCAAAATCCCCCTAACACTGCCACAAGCTTTCTCGTTCTGCCAGCACGGTGTGGTGTGAACCACATGGGATTTTGAAATCACAGAGACCTGGGTTCCAATTCCATCTCTGACACTCATTAGCTAGAGAACTTGGGTGACCTGTTTAACCTCGTTAAGCAGCAATTTCTAGACCCATAAAATGGGAATTATAATAGCCAACTCTTGGGGTGGCTTTCACCTGGGTTGATTTAATCAGATGATATATATGAAAATCTTTTACAAAGCACTATATATAGACTACAAAATGCTAGTTAATTTGGTAAAATTATAAGAAAAATCATTTTCTTATGAGAGTACATTTATCTAGCACACTGGTTTCTGGCAATGGCTAGTTCTATATTTACTCCTCCCAAAAAAGGGAAATTGGGTCTTTGTTGTGATGTTACACACCTAACATGTAGGAGACAAAACCTGCCTTTGTGACTTGACAGTGAAGCCATTTCAAATGGAAGAACACAAAGTATCCTATTTTGGGGACAGTTTTCTCCACTCAGAAAACCTGTCGTCAATGACCTGTCGCTTTGTCTACAGTCCTCTTTGATAAATTGCACAGATGTTGAAGCCACAGGGGAGCAAATGTTCAATGCACAATGGGATCAAAAGAGGCCAAGCAAGGGGCAGGGTTGGTCCCGAGCATAGGCCTTGTGTCAGGATGGCAGCATTTCAATTAGAGTCGACTCAAAACAGTTCAGCACAAACGGAAATTTATTGATATGCAACGGGAAAGACCAGGGCTATGGCAGACTGAGGCATGGCTGGATTCTGGGACTTGAACAATGTCACCTTTGACTTCTGCTGTGTTGGCCACAGCTCAGACAGACTTCACCCTCACATCCTCCCAGGTTCAAGCCCAGCAGAAGAGAGAGAAATTCTTTTCCGAGTGACGCCTGGGCAAGTCCTGGGCTTTACTCTGATTGGACCAGCTTCAGTGTGAATCATGAGCTGGGGAGGCTGAAAGCTGCTTCAAGCTCTGATGGCCCACTTCCCATGCAAAAGGCAGGAGATGTCAGTTTGAGGTGGCCCGTGGATTTCCCTTTCATCATACTCCTAGGCAAGGTACGGCTTTCAGACTCCCAAACCAAGTGCCATAGCTTCTGTGACGTGCCGCATGCTGTTCTCTGCTTCCTGAGAGTGCCACCTGCCAGATGTCTCAAATAATTCTAGGGTTAGAGGGAATAGTGCACTTGTGATTTTGTTTTCCCAGCACCCATAAACCCTTCTCATGGGGACAGCAACCCCAATTTCCTTTGGAAGGACACTTCTTTCTGATTCTCAATCCAGTGGCTTGGGAGAGGGTAACCTCCACCACCCCCACCCCATGGCCCCTTTCCAGGAATGAGCACATGATACTGGTCTGACCAATTATTGTATTTTCTGCCCAACGCCTCAGTTATTGAGTCAAGGATGGGTATGAACCAAGTCAATCAAATGAGGGTCAGCCCGAGACCTTCACTGGCACGTTGGACAAGTGTCTCTTTCTTTCTGCTGAGCCTGCTATTGGGTATCAGACGACTGCTCTCAGTTCTTCACTCGTTCCCGTCGTGTGCCTTTGTAGTGTATGCGAGTGGCTGGAGTTTGATTCCCTACCCCCGGTGACTTGTTTTTGGTTAAAGGGATGAGGTCAGAGTGACAGTGCACCAGTTCTCAGCCAACGCCTTGAGAAGCATCACACGTTTCCACTTGCACTCTTGGGCTCCCGCCATTTGCCATGAGGAGAATATTCCATGGGTAGATGCTGATCCAGGGAGAATATGGAGACATATGTAGTAGCCTGGAATCCAAACTGCAGGCTAGACCTGAGCCCAGGCAATCCCCAGCCGGAAGCAGAGCTGTCCCAGCCAGCCAGCACCTGGGAGCCAGAAAAGTAAACACTTGTTGTGGAAGCCGTTAAGTGTGGGGTGTTTTGTTATGCAGTGTGATTGTGGCAATTGCTGACTAAGATTCTCATCAAGCTGGTAAGATGCAAACCTAGAGTTGTTGGTGGCCATTGCCCCCAAACAAGAGAAGAACCCACCTGAAAATGAAGCCAACAGAAAGAAAGGCAAAGCCAAAAGATAGACATGAACAGTGTTTATATTTAAATTTAAATGACAATTTTAATAGCCGAATTAGTCCCACTCCCAGATTATTCAGTTCATTAATTCAAAAAATTTCCAACTAAGTTTTATTGAGCACCTACTATGTACTAGGCACTGTTTTGGGTGCTGGGAATAGAACAGTGAACACAACAAACAAAACCCCTGCCTTCAGAGAGCCCGCATGCTACTGGCATATACAGACAACAAACAAAGAAAGTAAGTGTAACATACAGTGTGTTAGAAAGTGATAAATGCTGAAGAGGAAAACATAAAGCTGAAAAGAGGAATATGAAATTTGATGAAGGTGTTAGGTTTTCAGACAGGGTGACCAGGGAAGGTCTCACTGAGAAGGTAACATTTCAGAAAAGACTTGAGTGAGTCAGCAGTCCAGGCAAAGAGAACAGAGAATGCAAAGGCCCTGAGGTGAGACTATGCCTGGCGTGTTCAAGGATCAGCAAAGAGGACACTGGATGAAGCTGAAGGGAGGGTGAAGTAGCAGGATATGAAGTTAGAAAGTATACTGGGGTGCATAGTGCCCCCCCAAAATTCATGTCCACCCAGAACCTCAAAATGTGATCATATTTGGAAATAGGGCCTTTGCAAATGTAATTAGTTAAGATGAGGCCATATTGAATTAGGGTGGGCCCTAAAGCCAATGACTGGGGTCTTTATAAGAAGAGAAGAAACACACAGGGAGACACATAGAGGGGAAGGCCATGTGAGGATGGAGGCAGAGATTGGAATAACGCAGCCACGAGCCAAGGAACGCCAAGAATTGCAGAACCACCAGAAGCCAGGATAGATGCATGGGACGGTTTCTCCCTCAGAGCCTTGAGAGAGAGCTTGGCCCTGTCAACACCTTGATCCTGGACTTCTGGCCTCTGGAACTGTGAGAGAATAAAATTCTGTTGTTTTAAGCTACCGACTGTGGCACTTTGTTTTGGCAGCTCTGGGACACTGATACAGAGAAGCAATGGGAGACACACATATTAGAGGATTTGGGACATGGGTGTTACATGATCTGACTTACCTATTAACAGGATTTCTCTGAACACTGTGTGGAAATTACTTGTAGGGAGGACAAGGGCATAAGCATTTAGGAGGCCACTGCAAAAATCCAGGCAATAGACAATGGTGACCTACACCACTGACCTAAACAGAGGGTGAGAATTGGATTCTGGATAGACCCAGAAAGTAAATCAACAGGACTTACTGCTGCTTGGATGTAGAATACAAGAGAGGGAGAGGCATCAAGAACGAAGCCAGGGTGTTTGGCCTGAGTTACACGAATGATGGTGCTGCCATTAATCAAGATGGGAAAACTGTGGCAGAGCGGGATTTGGTGTGCATGGGGGACATTGGGAGCTCTGTCTGAGACACCTATTAGACATCTAAGTGGAGACACTGTGAAGGCAGGTGGCTATTCCAGAGTGGACTTCAGGGGAGAGGTCGAGGCTGGGGATATAAATTTGGAAGTTATCAGCAGCACATGGATGGGATTAGAACTAAGAAGTTGGATGAGACCACCTAGGAAGGACAGATGAGAGAAGAGGTCCCAGGCCTGAGCTCTGGGGGACTTCAACCTTTGGAGAGCTAAAGAATGATCGACACTCAGCAAAGTAGTCTGGCCACCCAGAAATGGGACAAGGATCAGGAGAGGAGGTTGTCCCAGAACCCAAGTGAAGAAAGCATGTCAAGGAAAATGTGACAGCTGTGTCAAATACTACTGATAGGGTATGTCAGATAAGGGCTGAGAAAGGACCATTGGATTTAGCCTCAAGGAGGCCACTGGAAACCTGGAGAAGTAGAATCTCAGTGGAGTAGAGGTACATAAACCTGATGAGGGTGGGCTCCAGAATGAGTGGTATGAGAGAAACTAGAGGCAACAAGTACGGACAAGTCTTCGAGGAATTCCTTGAACCCATCAAGTTTTTATTTTTCCTTAAGCTATTGTGAATTGCTTTCTGTTGCTCATAACCAAAAAAAAAGTCCAGACTAGGGGCTGGCCCGCTGACGTAGTGGTTAAGTTCACATGCTCCGCTTCGGCGGCCCGGGGGTTTGCAGGTTCCGATCCTGGGTGTGGACCTACACACCACTTATCAAGCCATGCTGTGGCAGGCGTCCCACATATAAAGTAGCAGAAGATGGGCACAGATGTTAGCCTAGGGCCAATTTTCCTCAGCAAAATCAGGAGGATCAGCAACAGATGTTAGCTCAGGGCTAATCTTCCTCACCAAAAAAAAGAAAAGTCCAGACTAATGGAGGAAGGAGGCAGGATGGTATTGAATACCTACTATGTGCCAGGAACTTCACACACATTGTCTCATTTAATTTTAACTTTATATAAGAACCCTATAAAGCAGGTATTCTTTATCCCCATTTTACAAATAAGGCAACTGAGGCTTAGAGAAATGAACTATCCTTGCATTCAAACCTAGATCTGACTCTTGATCCTTCAGCACAGCTGCAGGGGGACAAATATTATTGAAGGAACCAGAGGGTCACTGAGGCTCTACTTTTTTTTTTCCCCCAGAAACAAAGGATTTTATTATTCATACCAATAGCAGTGGCTAGAGTATTGGCATTTTCACCAGCCAGTTCACCAAGCCCCAATTCCCACAGGGCCATGAGGGTCAGATGCACACATAGAGGGTTGCCCTAGAGGAGAGGAACCCTGAGCTTAGAGAACCCCAATCTTTATATGAGCAGCAAGCATGCCTGCCCTTTTCTCAAGAGGGAGACACTATCTTGATTATCATGGACAGTAAGGATGTCTGGCAGAGGCCCTACTTTTGCATTAATATATAAACCGGTGGTTCTCAAACCTCAGGACCACCTGGAGAGTTTGTTGAAACACAGGCTGCCAGGCCCCAGATCAACACTGTGGAAGGGAGAGGGGAGAATTTGCATTTCTAACAAGTTCCACGTGATGCTGATGCTGCTGGTCCAGGGACCACATTTGAGAGTCACAGATGTATACCATCACACTTCCTTGCTCAGGCTCAGGGCGCCTGAAGAGCCCCATTTAGAACTCAGATCCCTCAGGCCAGCTTATTTCCAAGCTACTAGAGGGAACCTCACAGCATTAGACAGGAATCCTTTGGCCTCTTCTTTTGACTCTCTCCTGAGACCTAGCACTGAGCAGTCCGACAGCAGGCACTTAGTTTAAAATGTCTTGTGTTAAAAAAAAAAAAAAGTCTTGTATTTAAAAAGACTCTCCATACTTATCATCATATAGCCTATAATCATTTATAATCATGACTATCAATATGAGACATGGAATTCCTTGAATTCCACTATTTCAGAAACATAGTAGGGATGACTAGGCACATGTGGGTGGTGATGGACTGTAATTCACATTTGGGTGGTGAACATGATGTAATCTACGCAGTAATAGAAGTATAATGATGTACACCTGAAACTTATACAACGTTATAAACCATTGTGACCTCAATTAAAAAAAAAAAAAAAGAAAAGTAGTTTCTTTGGGGAATTTGATCAGCATGTAATCTAGGGGGATTGTTCTTCCCAGTTCCTGCAGGCCAGGCTGCTACAGACAGGACTATCCTGAAACTCACGTCCCTTTCTTCTGGTTTGCAGCCTCTGGGGGATGACGTGGAGAACAATCCATTGGTGTTTCACCCAAACCTTGCACAGGCCCCCTTGGGCTGAACAGCCCGCATCCCTTATGCTTTCTGCCCAGGTAGTTCCTGACTCTGGAATTGTATGTCTGCTCTTCTTTGACCCTGCCTATCCTTGCCCTGCCACACAGTGGGACTGGCTCTCTTTTGGGTGTCTGCATCAATTGGAGAGAATGCAGGACTAAACAGTGCATTGATCTTGAATTCTATTCCAAACTCAGCCAGGCAGAAGCTGTGTTCCCCCAGCAAATTACTTGAACTCGCTGATTCTCAGTGTCCTCTTCTTTAGAAGAGAGACAAAAAGAAATATCTCATAGGCTGCTGGTGTTGATTATCAAAACTATTTGTTAAATACCTATAATAAAGGATGGTTGTTAACAGAGTTGTTTACTCAGTCATTTAACAAGGATTTACTGAGGATGTACCATGTGCCAGGCACAAGGACAGGAGCTGGGGATATGGCAGCGAATAAAGCAAACAAAAATTTCTGCCCTCCTAGAGCTTAACGTCTGCTGGGAGCAGTCAGATAATTAGTGGAAAATAATAATAGTTATTATTATATGACATTAAAAGGGGCTAAGTTTTTTGGAGGGGGGATGGGGCTCACCTTGGCAGGGAGGTTGCAATTTTCAATAGGATGGTCAGGGAAGGCCTCATGGAGAAGATGTTCTTTGAGCAAAGACTTGAAGGAGATGAGAGAGTGAGCTGTAAAACCCCTGGGGCAAGAGTTCTTGGGGCAGAGAACAGCCAGCACAAAGGCCCTCAGATGGGGCATTCTGCACGGGTTTCAAGATTAAGAAAGAGGCCAGAGCAGAGTGCGTGAGGGGAAGAGGACGAGCAATGGGGTCAAGCCGTAATTATGTGGTCTTATTAATGGAAGTTATGAGCCAGAGGTAAGTCACAGCTGCTTTAAGTCAGTTCACCTAGTGAGAGCTCCCTAAAAGTCATGTTGTTAATAATTGCAACATTTTATACATGACACAGCAGACTTTCGTGAAAACATTCGTGTGATGGGGTCTTTCCCTATATTGCCAATTGTAATAAAAATCGACCTTCACTAATACCAATAAAACCCAGATTCCCCAAGGTTGGAACAGGAAAATGAATGAATGAGATTCTCAATGAATCTCCACCTGGAAAGGGGCAGCTGGATATCTAAACTCTTATTCCCAGAGACTGTCTTCCTTTTGGGATCTGTCACAGCCACCAGCATGCTGACCGCTAGGGGGCGTTGCTTCCCATTTAACACTCTCCTAGCCTTGATGAGGAACCACAACACTTCCTTAGTACAGAAGAGTCAAGGCTGAAGCATGGAATGGGGGTTGGCAAATACTAGGGAAGAGCAAAGGGGAACTAAACACAGCTCCTATTGGAAATGTGATCATCTGGGGCCGTAGACTAGCCCTAGAATCCAGCTCTCAGCCAGCCTCTCTGAGGTAGGCTCCTCGTGGCATTTATTAGTTCATTTAAGACATCTCTGTTGGGCGAATACCATGTGCCAGGCACTATGCTAGGCAATGGGGATATATTTTGAATAAAATAGACATATATCTTATACTTAACCAAGAAATCAACACATAATCCCAAAGCAGAATAGGCCAGGAAAGGAAATGAAGAGGATGTGGCCATAGAGAATATCTGAGCTGATTTAGGGTCGCCAGGGAAGACCTCTTTGAGGTCTGAGACTTGAAGAGGAGCAGCCAGCCTTGTAAAGATGTAATGAAGATGTTACCAGGCAGAGGAGAGCCTGTGTGAAGGCCCTGGGTTGGCAGGGCCTTGATGTGTTTGTTAGAGAACCACGAAGTCGGCTCGAGGGCTGCTCAGAGGGCAAGGGAGAAGCGGCCAGGCTGTAGGACCTGGAGCTTGGACTTTATCCCAGACTCGTCATGGTATGCTACTAAAGGTCTTTAAGCAGGGGAGTTCCTAAATGACCACAACAAGACCTCCCATCCCACACGCTTTTCCATTGTGACTTGGACACCCCCCACTGAGAGGTGGGGTCCATGTTCCCACCCCCCAAGTCAGGGCAGGGGCTGGCACTGCTCTCCCCAGTGGAGGTGGTGTTATGCAACTCCAGAAGACAGGTCATCCAAAGGATACAGATTCTCCCTAGCTCCTCCCTAGCTCCTCCCTTTTGGGATGCTTGCTCTAGGGAAGCCAGCATCATACTGTGAGGAAGGAGCCCTGGTAGAGAGACCACAGGGAGAGAACCATGTGGAGAGGAACTGAGGCCCCCAGCCAACAGCCAGTGTCAACTGCCAGACAGATGACAGATGAGTCCAGAAGCCAGCCTGTGGAGCTGCACCAGCTGAGGCCCCCAGATACTGGGAGACAGAGGCAAGCCATCCCCATTGTGTCCTGTTCGAATTCCTCCACAGAATCCATAAACTCAAAAAATGCTTGTTTGACACCACCAAGTTTTGGAGAATTTATTCTGCGGCATCAGGTAACCAGAACAAACGGCTGTGTAGAGAATGAAGGGGCCGGGAGGCAGAAGCAGAGTGGAAGCGTTTTGCTAGATATTTTAATTCCTTAAGTCTAGATCCAAAGAGCAAGACCGCAAGACAAAACAGGGTGCTCTTTCTCCCCTACCTGAGATAAAACTTCGGGCCCCCCTTGTCCTATCTGAGGACCCGCTCACACCCAGATGATTGACATTTTCCTTCAGGCAGGAGCCGCCTACCCACAGGTGGCATGGGCGGGACCTCTTGTTTAAGGACCGTATAGAATAAACAGAACGCAGCACCATCACCCAGATGGCCCCACACAGCGCACACGCCAGAGTCATTTCCCCGCTTCTACCTCTGAGCACTTTCAGCTTATTCGTCCAAGGACACGTCCACCTTAATTTCATATTTGTAGCAAGTGTTTGTCAAAATTAATTCATTTTTCCATGATATGTAGCATTTTGTCCCTTCAGAGTGTTTTTGCTTCCTTTTAAATGTCGTTTGCTGTTTTGCCTACTTTTAGCATTTTAAAGTCTTTTTTTTTCTTAGCCATTTCATCCGAGTACATCCATCTTAATTGGCTGAAAATCCTTGAAATGCTGAAATGTAGCTGAAGGAGAAAAATATATCCCGAAGAGAGGGCTGCCGCTGGCCTTCAAGGAGCAGCAGCTGGGGCTCACCATCTCATCTCTGCAACACAAAACTCAAATCCAGAATGCAAAATTCATTCTTTGTAGCAATAAAATGAATGAATCAGTTTTTCTTAGAGTATTACAAAATAAATACATGTTGATTGTAGAAACTTTAGAAAATACGTAAGCCAGAAGGAGGAGAAGGGGGAGGAGGGGGAGGAGGAGAAGAGATGGCAAAGAACGGGCAAGGGGGTTGGGGAAGAAACTAGAAATAACCACTATCATTACCCAGAAGGTCACAATTTCTCATTAATACATCCTGGTAACCTATCAGGTCTTAATACGCTGATTTGGTGCCCAGCCAATCTCTCTCTTATTTTTGTTCATTCATTCGTTGTACAAACATTTATTAAGCGCCTACCTGTGCCAGGCTCTGTACTAGGCAATGAAGCTACAACAATGAACAGGCAGTTACAATACAGCCTGATCCCTGCCAGGGCGGAGAAATTAGAGCGTGATAGGGGTGCATGGGAAGGCTCCCGACCCTGCCAGGTTGGGGGGCCAAGGAGAGATGTCTAACCAGACTTGATGCATGGGTAGGAATTAGCCAGACCATGGGAATAAGGTGTCGGGGCTGGGTTGGAGGGGAAGTGCAGAGAGCAGCCCACATATTGGAGGAACTGAAAGAGGTTCATGTGGATGGAGCCTAGATTGCAAAGAAGGGAAAGCCAGGACATAAAGCCAGATGACTCACAAAGGTAAGAACCTGAAGGACCTTTATCCTAAGAGAACGCAGGACGTCTGTGGCCTGTGGTAGGACCAGATTTGAGGAGGGGAGATATCAAAGGCAGGGAGACTAGCGAGGAGGATTCTTCACTCACTCGCCCTGGTGAGAGATGCTAGAGGACAGTGGAGGAAAGGAGAGAAGGGAAAGACTGAAAAGATAGTTAGGAGGTAGAATCATCAGGACTGGTGAGTGACTGGCTGTGGGGGTAAAGGCAAGAGGGAAGGCGAAGGTGATTCATGGGTTTCCACATAAACAAGTAGATATATTCGTGGTATTAGTCACTAAGAGAGGGGGCACCAGGGAGTGGGATGAGTTCAGTTTTGACATATGGAGCCCCAGGTTTCTAGGGGATACTCAGCTGGAGCTGAACAGTGGGGAGGTGAATGTAGTTTGTGTTTCTGTCATTTGTGGCTGGTTTTCAGGTTCCCTGCATAGCATCTGTCCCTCTCAAACTTCTCTATGTTGGTAATTAGCTTTTTCTCTGCTTAGATACTGGGTTTTGGACTCTGGTCCTTACCTAATTCTGAAGCAAATGGTTACAAAGGGAAAAAGTCAAAGAGTTTGTGGTTTTGTGTACACAGTATTAACATTCAAAACAAAAACTAAGGAGTGGATTCACACAGGTGTTTGGGCTCGTATACCACCCACCACAGCATCTGCTAACCCAAGGACAGCCCCTCCCTTTTATCCAAGGGAGCTAGGGACCAAGGGACCCACATCACCAGATCTGCATTCCGTTGGGGCTCAGAAGTCACACTGCTGAGTTAGCGTCACTCAGGTTAGGCTGAGAACAACAATCCATGAGGACAAGCCCCGTATTCCACAGCTGGCCGAAGACTCAGCTCCTAGTGGTAACTACAAGGCATTTCACAGGGAAGAAAGGAAGACTAGGGATGTGAAGAGGCTGTCAGCCCTCAGGAAACAGGCTCAGAAGATTTGACAATATTTTACTCAAATAATGGTCCTGTGTAGCACCTCCTTGTGCCAAGGAACTGTCTTATGTCTGCTCCTTTGAATCTCCCCTCCCCCTGCATCTGGGAGAGATCCCCCATCAGGCTGAGCCTTGCTTTTCTAGCCTTGACTGTCAAAGTGAACCACAGGCAGACTCTCCAAAACCTGCTGGGTTAACTCCTCGTGGAGAATCTGTACACTTCTGAACACCCCCAGCACAGGTTTGGGGTCAGTTTTGATCCAGTTCTTCGGCATCTTGGATGCTACAGTCAAAAGCCTCTTAGGTGGCTCCTTTGCCCCCATCTCAAGGTCTGCCTTCCTAACTCATTTCCCACTGCACCAGGAGGGGAACATGGCCAGCTTCCTGAATGGATTTATGTGATATAAGCCTTTGTAGCTTCAGGAAATAGACCAAAAAGTTTTCAGTTCATTAGTTCGTCTGTTCATCCATCCAACCATCCAATTAATGAAATATTTATCAAGCACTATGTTCTGAGGATACAAGAGTAACAAAAGCACACGTAGCTTTTGCCTTCATGGAGGCTGTAGTCTAATGGTAGCAACAGGCATTAATCCTGGGGCTCAAGGAGGCTGTTCTTATTCAGCAAGGCATCCTGCCAAGGGGAACAGAAGAGAGTGTCTCATGCATCTCTGGACATGACCAGAGATCTGGAAAACCTTCAGACTCTGTCACATGCTCCCCTTCCCATAGGGTACGAGTCCTCATGCAAATCAGGTCCCCTGAGCATTCTACTTCTCTCACATATTTCCAAGGAAGCCATGCAAGCTCCATCCTAATGATGGCCTGGACAAGGAATTGGAAATAATCTAGCACCTGCTTTAAGAAGTTGCCAAGGAGA